>NC_083318.1:61646431-62288061 GCF_963455315.2 Globicephala melas | reverse complement strand
CCACTAGCTATCTACCTTACGTTTGGTAGTGTATATATGTCCATGCCTCTCTCTCGCTTTGTCACAGCTCACCCTTCCTCCTCCCCATATCCTCAAGTCTGTTCTCCAGTAGTTCTGTGTCTTTATTCCCGTCTTACCCCTAGGTTTTTCATGACATTTTTTTTTCTTAAATGCCATATATATGTGTTAGCATACGGTATTTGTCTTTCTCTTTCTGACTTACTTCACTCTGTATGACAGACTCTAGGTCTATCCACCTCATTACAAATAGCTCAATTTCGTTTCTTTTTATGGCCGAGTAATATTCCATTGTATATATGTGCCACATCTTTATCCATTCATCCGATGATGGGCACAAGTATGAGATTAGATCACTCCCTAACACCATACACAAAAATAAGCTCAAAATGGATTAAAGACCTAAATGTAAGGCCAGAAAATATCAAACTCTTAGAGGAAAACATAGGCAGAACACTCTATAACATAAATCACAGCAAGATCCTTTTTGACCCACCTCCTAGAGAAATGGAAATAAAAACAAAAATAAACAAATGGGACCTAATGAAACTTCAAAGCTTTTGCACAGCAAAGGAAACCATAAACAAGACCAAAAGACAACCCTCAGAATGGGAGAAAATATTTGCAAATGAAGCAACTGACAAAGGATTAATCTCCAAAATGTACAAGCAGCTCATGCAGCTCAATAACAAACAACAAACAACCCAAACCAAAAATGGGCAGAAGACCTAAATAGACATTTCTCCAAAGAAGACATACAGACTGCCAACAAACACATGAAAGAATGCTCAACATCATTAATCATTAGGGAAATGTAAATCAAAACTACAATGAGATATCATCTCACACCAGTCAGAATGGCCATCATCAAAAAATCTAGAAAAAATAAATGCTGGAGAGGGTGTGGAGAAAAGGGAACGCTCCTGCACTGCTGGTGGGAATGTGAATTGGTACAGCCACTATGGAGAACAGTATGGAGGTTCCTTAAAAAACTACAAATAGAAGTACCATATGACCCAGCAATCCCACTATTGGGCATATACCCTGAGAAAAACCATAATTCAAAAAGAGTCATGTACCAAAATGTTCATTGCAGCTCTATTTACAATAGCCCAGAGATGCCCACAGTTTTTTGGAGCAGAGACTGTGAGGGGGTCTACGGTCCTCTCTACAAGGGCATCTGGAGAGGCAAGCAGCCCTCAGGGAAAAGAAGCCAGAAGTACCACCGGATGCCTAGAGCCTGAGGAAGGAGTGAAGAGACAGCCAGAGAAGACGTCCCCCCTCTTTGATGAGAATTGAGGAAGATAGATTCCTGGGCTGGAAGGCCATATGGTGGCTGCAGATGTCTCCAAAGAACCCTTGAAAATTCGTAAGAGAGCAAAGTCTGCATTTAACCCCTTCCTTACCAGTTAAGCTCTGATGAGAGCTCTAAAGTGGAACTTTCTTGTCCTCTCTTCTCTTCTCCCTCACAGCCCAAGCCTGTGAAGGTAAAAAAAAAAAAAAAAGTGGTCAGTAGGATGAGACTGTTGAACAGAAGGACCTGACAGGGAACGAGAGGAAAAGGCCGAGCTCCCCAGGATGCAGACACAAGATGGAGACTTGCATGCACAAGGCTGATTAGGGAAGACCCCCAAGACTGACTCTGCGGGGGGTGGTGAGTGGGATGGGGCAGAGGAAGACGCTGAACTGGGGTGCAGTTGTTTGTTACAGAGGCCGCAGCCTTGCCCATGGGGTACTACTAGAGCTGGGTTGCCCTTCTGAAGTCATCCCTCATTGGCAGAGGGGCTCCATCCTCCTTTACCCCACTAACCCATCACTGGATAAGGGCTGCCCCTGGGGAGAAGGCAGCTCTCTTTTGCTGAGGCCAATTTCCAGAGAGCCTCTCAGCTGAGAACTCTCAGGACCAATCCTCCGGCAGCTGTGGGACAACTGGCGGCGGGGGGGGGCGGGCATGCCCGTGGATGGCAAGCACAGCATCACTACACTGACAACACCGTCCTCCCAGTGCATGCATCCTGTCTGCAGGAGCGTGGGCAGTGGAGAGGGAGGAGTTTTGTTTTTTTTTCACATCTTTATTGGAGTATAATTGCTTTACAATGGTGTGTTATTTTCTGCTTTACAACAAAATGAATCAGTCATATATATACATATGTTCCCGTATCTCTTCCCTCTTGCGTCTCCCTCCCTCCCACCCTCCCTATCCCACCCCTCCAGGCGATCACAAAGCACCGAGCTGATCTCTCTGTGCTATACGGCTGCTTCCCACTAGCTATGTATTTTACGTTTGGTAGTGTATATATGTCCATGCCTCCCTCTCGCATTGTCACAGCTTACCCATCCCCCTCCCCATATCCTCAAGTCCATTCTCTAGTAAGTCTGTGTCTTTATTCCTGTCTTACCACTAGGTTCTTCATAACATTTTTTTTTTAAATTCCATATATATGTGTTAGCATACGGCATTTGTCTCTCTCTTTCTGACTTACTTCACTCTGTATGACAGACTGTAGGTCCATCCACCTCATTACAAATAGGTCAATTTCGTTTCTTTTTATGGCTAATATTCCATAATATATATGTGCCACATCTTCTTTATCCATTCATCCGATGATGGATACTTAGTTTGTTTCCATCTCTGGGCTATTGTAAATAGAGCTGCAATGAACATTTTGGTACATGACTCTTTTTGAATTATGGTTTTCTCAGGGTATATGCCCAGTAGTGGGATTGCTGGGTCATATGGTACTTCTATTTGTAGTTTTTTAAGGAACCTCCATACTGTTCTCCACAGTGGCTGTATCAATTTACATTCCCACCAACAGTGCAAGAGGGTTCCCTTTTCTCCACACCCTCTCCAGCATTTATTGTTTCTAGATTTTTTGATGATGGCCATTCTGACTGGTGTGAGATGATATCTCATTGTAGTTTCGATTTGCATTTCTCTAATGATTAATGATGTTGAGCATTCTTTCATGTGTTAGTTGGCAGTCTGTATATCTTCTTTGAAGAAATGTCTATTTAGGTCTTCTGCCCATTTTTGGATTGGGTTGTTTGTTTTTTGCTATTGAGCTGCATGAGCTGCTTGTACATTTTGGAGATTAATCCTTTGTCAGTTGCTTCATTTGCAAATATTTTCTCCCATTCTGAGGGTTGTCTTTGGTCTTGTTTATGGTTTCCTTTGCTGTGCAAAAGCTTTGAAGTTTCATTAGGTCCCATTTGTTTATTTTTGTTTTTATTTCCATTTCTCTAGGAGGTGGGTCAGAAAGGATCTTGCTGTGATTTATGTCATAGAGTGTCCTGCCTATGTTTTTCTCTAAGAGTTTGATAGTTTCTGGCCTTACACTTAGGTCTTTAATCCATTTTGAGCTTATTTTTGTGTATGGTGTTAGGGAGTGATCTAATCTCATACTTTTACATGTACCTGTCCAGTTTTCCCAGAACCACTTATTGAAGAGGCTCTCCTTTCTCCACTGTACATTCCTGCCTCCTTTATCAAAGATAAGTTGACCATATGTGTGTGGGCTTATCTCTGGGCTTTCTATCCTGTTCCATTGATCTACCTTTCTGTTTTTGTGCCAGTACCATACTGTCTTGATTACTGTAGCTTTGTAGTATAGTCTGAAGTCAGGGAGCCTGATTCCTCCAGCTCTGTTTTTCATTCTCAAGATTGCTTTGGCTATTCGGGGTCTTTTGTGTTTCCATACAAATTGTGAAATTTTTTGTTCTAGTTCTGTGAAAAACGCCAGTGGTAGTTTGATAGGGATTGCATTGAATCTGTAGATTGCTTTGGGTAGTAGAGTCATTTTCACAATATTGATTCTTCCAATCCAAGAACATGGTATATCTCTTCATCTATTTGTATCATCTTTAATGTCTTTCATCAGTGTCTTATAATTTTCTGCATACAGGTCTTTTGTCTCCTTAGGTAGGTTTATTCCTAGATATTTTATTCTTTTTGTTGCAGTGGTAAATGGGAGTGTTTTCTTGATTTCACTTTCAGATTTTTCATCATTAGTGTATAGGAATGCCAGAGATTTCTGTGCATTAATTTTGTATCCTGCTACTTCACCAAATTCATTGATTAGCTCTAGTGGTTTTCTGGTGGCATCTTTAGGATTCTCTATGTATAGTATCATGTCATCTGCAAAGAGTGACAGCTTTACTTCTTCTTTTCTGATTTGGATTCCTTTCATTTCCTTTTCTTCTCTGATTGCTGTGGCTAAAACATCCAAAACTATGTTGAATAAGAGTGGTGAGAGTGGGCAACCTTGTCTTGTTCCTGATCTTAGTGGAAATGCTTTCAGTTTTTCACCATTGAGAACGATGTTGGCTGTGGGTTTGTCATATATGGCCTTTATCATGTTGAGGAAAGTTCCCTCTATGCCTACTTTCTGCAGGGTTTTTATCATAAATGGGTGTTGAATTTTTTCGAAAGCTTTCTCTGCATCTATTGAAATGATCATACGGTTTTTCTCCTTCAGTTTGTTAATATGGTGTATGACGTTGGTTGATTTGCGTATATTGAAGAATCCTTGCATTCCTGGAATAAACCCCACTTGATCATGGTGTATGATCCTTTTCATGTGCTGTTGGATTCTGTTTGCTAGTATTTTGTTGAGGATTTTTGCATCTATGTTCATCAGTGATTTGGGCCTGTAGTTTTCTTTCTTTGTGACATCCTTGTCTGATTTTGGAATCAGGATGATGGTGGCCTCATAGAATGAGTTTGGGAGTGTTCCTCCCTCTGCTATATTCTGGAAGAATTTGAGAAGGATAGGTGTTAGCTCTTCTCTAAATGTTTGATAGAATTCGCCTGTGAAGCCATCTGGTCCTGGGCTTTTGCTTGTTGGAAGATTTTTAATCACAGTTTCAATTTCAGTGCTTGTGATTGGTCTGTTCATATTTTCTATTTCTTCCTGATTCAGTCTTGGCAGGTTGTGCCTTTCTAAGAATTTGTCCATTTCTTCCAGGTTGTCCATTTTATTGGCATAGAGTTGCTTGTAGTAATCTCTTATGATCTTTTGTATTTCTGCAGTGTCAGTTGTTACTTCTCCTTTTTCATTTCTAATTCTATTGATTTGAGTCTTCTCCCTTATTTTCTTGATGAGTCTGGCTAATGGTTTATTAATTTTGTTTATCTTCTCAAAGAACCAGCTTTTAGTTTTATTGATCTTTGCTATCATTTCCTTCATTTCTTTATCATTTTTTTCTGGTCTGATTTTTATGATTTCTTTCCTTCTGCTAACTTTGGGGGTTTTTTGTTCTTCTTTCTCTAATTGCTTTAGGTGCAAGGTTACGTTGTTTATTCGAGATGTTTCCTGTTTATTAAGGTAGGATTGTATTGCTATAAACTTCCCTCTTAGAACTGCTTTTGCTGCATCCCATAGATTTTGGGTCGTTGTGTCTCCATTGTCATTTGTTTCTAGGTATTTTTAAATTTCCTCTTTGATTTCTTCAGTGATCACTTCATTATTAAGTAGTTTATTGTTTAGCCTCCATGTGTTTGTATTTTTTACATATCTTTTCCTGTAATTGATATCTAGTCTCATAGCATTGTGGTCAGAAAAGATACTTGATGCAATTTCGATTTTCTTAAATTTACCAAGGCTTGATTTGTGACCCAAGATATGATCCATCCTGGAGAATGTTCCATGAGCACTTGAGAAAAATGTGTATTCTGTTGTTTTTGGATGGAATGTCCTATAAATATCAATTAAGTCCATCTTGTTTAATGTATCATTTAAAGCTTGTGTTTCCTTATTTATTTCCATTTTGGATGATCTGTCCATTGATGAAAGTGGGGTGTTAACGTCCCCTACTATGAATGTGTTACTGTCGATTTCCCCTTTTATGGCTGTTATTACTAGCCTTATGAATTGAGGTGCTCCTATGTTGGGTGCATAAATATTTACAATTGTTATATCTTCTTCTTGGATCGATCCCTTGATCATTATGTAGTGTCCTTCTTTGTCTCTTCTAATAGTCTTTATTTTAAAGTCTATTTTGTCTGATATGAGAATTGCTACTCCAGCTTTCTTTTGGTTTCCATTTGCATGAAATATCTGTTTCCATCCCCTTACTTTCAGTCTGTATGTGTCTCTAGGTCTGAAGTGGGTCTCTTGTAGACAGCAAATATATGCGTCTTGTTTTTGTATCCATTCAGCCAATCTGTGTCTTTTGGTGGGAGCATTTAGTCCATTTACATTTAAGGTAATTATCGATATGTATGTTCCTATTCCTATTTTCTTAATTGTTTTGGGTTCGTTATTGTAGGTCTTTTCCTTCTCTTGTGTTTCTTGCCTAGAGAAGTTCCTTTAGCAGTTGTTGTAGAGCTGGTTTGGTAGTGCTGAACTCTCTCAGCTTTTGCTTGTCTGTAAAGATTTTAATTTCTCCATCAAATCTGAATGAGATCCTTGCTGGGTAGAGTAATCTTGGTTGCAGGTTTTTCTCCTTCATCACTTTAAATATGTCCTGCCAGTCCCTTCTGGCTTGCAGAGTTTCTGCTGAAAGATCAGCTGTTAACCTTATGGGGATTCCCTTGTGTGTTATTTGTTGTTTTTCCCTTGCTGCTTTTAATATGTTTTCTTTGTATTTAATTTTTGACAGTTTGATTAATATGAGTCTTGGCGTATTTCTCCTTGTATTTATCCTGTATGGGACTCTCTGTGCTTCCTGGACTTGATTAACTATTTCCTTTCCCATATTAGGGAAGTTTTCAACTATAATCTCTTCAAATATTTTCTCAGTCCATTTCTTTTTCTCTTCTTCTTCTGGAACCCCTATAATTTGAATGTTGGTGCGTTTAATGTTGTCCCAGAGGTCTCTGAGACTGTCCTCAGTTCTTTTCATTCTTTTTTCTTTATTCTGCTCTGCATTAGTTATTTCCACTATTTTATCTTCCAGGTCACTTATTCGTTCTTCTGCCTCAGTTATTCTGCTAGTGATCCCATCTAGAGTATTTTTCATTTCATTTATTGTGTTGTTCATCATTGTTTGTTTCATCTTTAGTTCTTCTACGTCCTTGTTAAATGTTTCTTGCATTTTGTCTATTCTATTTCCAAGATTTTGGATCATCTTTACTATCATTATTCTGAATTCTTTTTCAGGTAGACTACCTATTTCTTCTTCATTTGTTAGGTGGGTTTTTTTCTTGCTCCTTCATCTGCTGTGTGTTTTTTGTCTTCTCATTTTGCTTATCTTACTGTGTTTGGGGTCTCCTTTTTGCAGGCTGCAGGTTCGTAGTTCCTGTTGTTTTTGGTGTCTGTCCCCAGTGGCTAAGGTTTGTTCAGTGGGTTGTGTAGGCTTCCTGGTGGAGGGGACTAGTGCCTGTGTTCTGGTGGATGAGGCTGGATCTTGTCTTTCTGGTGGGCAGGTCCAAGTCCGGTGGTGTGTTTTGGGGTGTCTGTGGACTTATTATGATTTTAGGCAGCCTCTCTGCTAGTGGGTGGGGTTGTGTTCCTGTCTTGCTAGTTGTTTGGCACAGGGTGTCCAGCACTGTAGCTTTCTGGTCGTTGAGTGAAGCTGGGTGCTTGTGTTGAGATGGAGATCTCTGGGAGATTTTCGCCATTTGATATTATGTGGAGCTGTGAGGTCTCGTGGACCAGTGTCCTGAAGTTGTCTCTCCCACCTCAGAGGCACAGCACTGACTCCTGGCTGGAGCACCAAGAGCCTTTCATCCACACGGCTCAGAATAAAAGGGAGAAAAAGTAGAAAGAAAGAATTAGTAGAAGTAGAAAGATAGAAAGAAAGGAGGGAGGGAAGGAGGGAGGAAGGAGGGAGGAAGGAAGGAAGGAAGGAGGGAAGGAAGGAAAAAAAGAAAGAAGATAAAGTAAAATAAAATAAAGTAAGATAAAATATAATAAAGTTATTAACATAAAAAATTATTAAGGTAAAAACAAAATGGGCGGATAGAACCCTAGGACAAATGGTGGAAGCAAAGCTATACAGACAAAATCTCACACAGAAGCATACACATACACACTCACAAAAAGAGGAAAAGGGGAAAAAATAATATATCTTGCTCCCAAAGTCCACCTCCTTAATTTGGGATGATTCGTTGTCTATTCATGTATTCCACAGATGCAGGATACATCAAATTGATTGTGGAGATTTAATCCGCTGCTTCTGAGGCTGCTGGAAGAGAGTTCCCTTTCTCTTCTTTGTTCTCACAGCTCCCAGGGGCTCAGCTTTGGATTTGGCCCCGCCTCTGCGTGTAGGTTGCCGGAGGGCGTCTGTTCTTCGCTCAGACAGGGTGGGGTTAAAGAAGCCGCTGATTCGGGGGCTCTGGCTCCACTCAGGCCATGGGGGAGGGGGGGCACGGAATGTCGGGCGGGCTTGCTGCGGCAGAGGCCGGTGTGACGTGCACCAGCCTGAGGCGCGCCCTGCGTTCTCCCGGGGAAGTTGTCCCTGGATCCCGGGACCCTGGCAGTGGCGGGCTGCACAGGCTCCCTGGAAGGGGGGTTTGGATAGTGACCTGGGCTCACACACAGTCTTCTTGGTGGCGGCAGCAGCAGCCTTAGTGTCTCCCGCCCGTCTCTGGGGTCCGCGCTTTTAGCCGCGGCTCGGGCCCGTCTCTGGAGCTCCTTTAAGCAGCGCTCTTAATCCCCTCTCCTCACGCACCAGGAAACAAAGAGGGAAGAAAAAGTCTCTTGCCTCTTCGGCAGGTCCAGACTTTTCCCCGGACTCCCTCCCGGCCAGCCGTGGCGCACTAATCCCCTTCAGGCTATGTTCAAGCCGCCAACCCCAGTCCTCTCCCTGCGCTCCGAACGAAGCCCGAGCCTCAGCTCGCAGCCCCGCCCGCCCCGGCGGGTGAGCAGACAAGCCTCTCGGGCTGGTGAGTGCCGGTCGGCACCGTTCCTCTGTGCGGGAATCTCTCCGCTCTTCCCTCCGCACCCCTGTTGCTGTGCTCTCCTTCGTGGCTCCGATGTTTTCCCCCTCCGCCACCTGCAGTCTCCGCCCGCAAAGGGGCTTCCTAGTGTATGGAAACCTTTCCTCCTTCACAGCTCCCTCCCACTGGTGCAAGTCCCGTCCCTATCCTTTTGTCTCTGTTTATTCTTTTTTCTTTTGCCCTACTCAGGTATGTGGGGGGGTTCTTGCCTTTTGGGCGGTCTGAAGTCTTCTGCCATTGTTCAGTAGGTGTTCTGTAGGAGCTGTTCCATGCGTAGATGCACTTCTGGGGTATCCGTGGGGAGGAAGGTGATCTCCGCGTCCTACTCCTCCGCCATCTTCCCGGAAGCTGTCGAGGGAGGAGTTTTTAACCATTGTAGGTTAGCTCCGGACGCGCAGGCTCAGCGGCTATGGCTCACGGTCCCAGCCACTCCCCGGCATGTGGGATCTTCCCGCACTGGGGCACAAACCTGTGTCCCCTGCATCGGCAGGCGGACTCAAAACCGCGCCACCAGGGAAGCCCCTGGACTTTTAATTAGTGTCCAGAGTAGCTTTTATTACCTTAAAGTACTGGGAAAATCATGAAGCTTGCTCTAAATTTCATCCATGAGGAAGGAAAGAAATATCCCCATAGAATAAATTTACAGAAATGTGCATCTAGCTAACTAGCTGGGTAAGCTTACTTACATCCCCCAAACCTTGGTTATAACTGCATCAGTTTCTAGAGAAGCAGCATCAGGGGAGATAAGCTTTGCAGAGGAAAATTCCTCAGTAGGTGTGATTATGCAAAGGCAGACCCTGGAGCAGGTGTTCTACACTTTCATCTGTGTGTGTGCGTCTTGCTCCCCTTTGGCAGTCTGGTATGGCTTATGGAGCCTTATCTCAGAATCATATTTTCAAATGCATAATTAAAATTAGTAATACAAAGAAAACCAACTATGTTGAAATCTTTTGTTATTGAAATATTAAAAAAATGGTGACAGCGATATGTGTGCACTTCACACATTAAACAAGATTCTATTTGAAGTCTTGTTATTTAATGTATTATTGAAAATTTCAAAGTAATTTCCAAATAATAATGGGTATAAGCAGTATTTGAGATATCTGCACGACTATAATATGAAAATATCTGTGGTTTCTGTTGGTTCCAGTGTCACAGAAACAGTGGTTTCTGTTGGTCCAGTGGTTTGTTGCTACACTTATCAAAGGAGGAAATGCAAAATTTCACTTCAAGATCATTGAAAACAGTTTTGAATAATTTCAAAATTAATAAGGATGTAATGTTTTCCCCACTAGAAACAACAACCTCCCCTGTGTTCTATTTATAGTCCCCTTGGATTCTGGGTTAGAACCCCTGCAGTCTGGAATAGGGTCATCTGATCCTCTACATGATAATAAGGTAATGAGAAGTTTTAGAGTGTTTTCTGGGGGAAGTGAGCTGGCAGTAGAGTGTATTGAAGGCCTTGGAATTCTAGGAGAGGAGAGATAGGGCTCTTTGCTCTGACCCTAAGTGGTGGTCCAGTGGTTAGGAATCTGACTTCCAATGCAGGGGATTTGGGTTTGATACCTTATCGGGGTACTAAGATCCCAAATGCCACGGGACAACTAAGCCCGTGCGCCACAACTAGTGAGCACGCACACCGCAACTGAGACCCAACGCAGCGAAAAATAAATAAATAAATAAATATTTTAAAAAGGAAAAATAAAAGATTAAGGAAGTTTCCTTTAAAAAAAATAAGAAAGAGCAAAGGGGTGAGTGGGGACCCAGGGAATGTGGTGGACTTACAGTGAGGAAACTTCCACGGCTGTGATGGCTATGGGGATTCTGAGAAACACCTCATTTCCTGTTCCATCTGTGCTGGGTCCACAGATGATACTGGCCAAACCTTCAGGAACAGTCTGTTACACAAAGCACCTCTGTGTTAGTATGTTTGGGGGAAAAAGAATGGGCAGTGTACATGTTTGGGGAGGGGGCAATGAAGAAAGTGGCAGCCATTCCTAGAGGCCAGGGTGGCCATCCCAGAATTGCACAGAGAGCCGCTAGGAGCCAGGTGACCATGAATAAGCAGCTGGCAGTGTGGACTGAGTCAGGATGGCCAAGAGGCCACCCTTTTTCAACCCAAATGTGCTAGAGGTAAGTGACCCTTGACTGAAAGAGAGAAGCTGGATTCTGCCTGCATGGATATGACGGTAGACACTGAGGTTACAGCAGATTAAAGAGTTGAACGTGACCCTGTAGGCAGCAAAGGGTTGGGTCCTAGAAGGGAAATGAGCAGAGAAATGTCTGCTATCAGTGGGGTTTTAGAAGTAGCACCGTGGCGGTGAATGTGGGATCGGGTAGAACAGCACATGCTGGAGACAGACTGCTGAGAGGCAATTGCAGGACTTGGAACCACCAGGAACACAAACGAGGATGAGTCCCTTAGAATTGTGCCTTTTAGGGAGAAGCAGTTGTGGACATAGCTGTGCCTTTCCAAAGTCAAACAGAACTGTACTGTTTCTTCAGCAAGAAAAAAATAAAACAAAACAACTTGTGTGATTGCTTTGCAGCAGATGGAACTGGCCACCAAGTTCCTCCATCTCAGTGTGTGCTCACAGAGGAAAAGATTGTTCAGAATGTCAGCACTGAAAGTTCCTCATTAAGTCTGACGGTGGGGTGTGGTTTGGGGGTGGGGTGCTGGCAGAGGAAGGGATGTCAACTGCCCTGAGGCTCCCTTTCGGGCCAAGCGGGTTTCTGGTAAAAGAGTCATTCTTGAGTGCTGGGTACCAGCCACAGCTGTGAAGCTCTATTTAGTTCGTGCCATCCCTGCAATATCGTTAGTTTGTACTGTTGCTTCTTCACCGTATCAGCAGAGAATGGAGGGTCAGAAGGATGGAGGAATCGTTTTTTTTAATTTATTAAAAATTTTTTTTTTACTGAAGTATATAGTTAATGTACAATATTATATAAGTTAAAACAAGAATGGAGGAATTTTTTTTTGGCAGCCTTCAAGTTTTTATTTTATTATTCCATATTTCTTTTGAGTCATTTAACAGGTTGAAACAAAGTCAAAATATTCCAGAAATATTTTCCACTTTCTTTCTTTTTTTTTTTTTTTTTTTTGCGGTACGCGGGCTTCTCACAGCTGTGGCCCCTCCCGTTGCGGAGCACAGGCTCCGGACGCGCAGGCTCAGCGGCCATGGCTCATGGGCCCAGCCGCTCCGTGGCATGTGGGATCTTCCCTGCAGGGCACGAACCCGTGTCCCCTACATCGGCAGGCAGACGCTCAACCACTGTGCCACCAGGGAAGCCCTCCACTTTCTTTTGATTGCAAAACAGGACCCCTTTCTACCAAAGGTTAGTGCTTATCCCACCACCGTATATTAAAGTGGTTAAAGAAATGATAAGTGAAAAAGCCATTAAGCTTATTCTATTTTAAAAAATTTCCCCCTTTTCCTAGTTTTATTTCCTAAAGTCATGCAAAAATGTTGCTTAGATCATGTGAACAGGGGATATAAAATGGCCCTCTCCAGATTACGGTGATTCTGAACAACATGTTATCAAAGAAGGTATTTATGGCTGACAGAGTAATGGGAAAATTGATATTTTAAAACAATAGATTATTCATGCAGGGACCACAATAGCTCTATCTGCTTTTCGCACAAAGAGATATAAGACCACGCATGGGGTTGTGATCAAAATCAACAGCTGAATCAACGTGCATGACCAAGCAGGCCCTTCTCCCTGGCACTCTGCACCCTTTTGGCAGAAGGCATGTTGTGACTCTTCACCGGTGGAAAATGGAGCTGCTACAACCTTTAACCTGCCTGCAAAATGAGCTGCCACAGGTTCATGCACAGAAGTGCATCTACCCTCAAGGAATAGAGGAGTCTTGATAAGCATGACCCTTGAGTAAAAGCAGACGGGAGTAAAAGCAGACAGAAGAAGACCAGCGGCCTTTTAGTCACCGCCTCAGGAAGGACTTAAGGTCTCTAGCCCAGACCTACATGGTACTAAAGGTCTCATGCAGAGGGACAGAGTTGGTGGCAGCTGGTATTAAGAGCTGACCAAGCAGACTAACTTTTTGGCCGGGCCGAAAGGAAGATGGGGAGAATCCTTGTTACTGACCTGGGTCTTGGCAACAGAATGGCCCATATGGGATTCTCAGAGTCTTGGACTATGTTGAGAAAGGGCCTTCCCCTCCTGCAGCTCTCTCATCCTCTCCACCCCACTGCTCTGGTGGTACACCTGAGGCACACCAGACCCCTAAGTTCTCTCCGTACATCAGCCCTTTGGTGTCCTAACCAGCCTACACTGAAGCTTATCACCTCAAACCCTTATCCTTCAAAACTGCCAAATGCCCTGAAAAACCTCTAAGATGTCACGCTTTTCCCTAAACTGGGATCCATCTCCTAAACTGCCTCCTTCATTCCTACCCCTGGGCCACTAGGCACAGTTACAGAGAATCACTCAGTCAAGTAGATTGGTCCATGAAAAATTCATGGGCTGCAGCCCCAGCTGCACCCTCCGAGATGTGCAGCAGCGTATATACTGGGCAGCTCTCCTCTTCCCTTCAGTGACTTCTACTACTCTCAGAATCTCTGAGAATCAGCAAAAAGTGCCCCTCCTTCCAGTTAGTTTACTCTGATATTACTGTACAATCTGGACAGCTCTGCCCTGGGGGTAGGGGGAAATGGGATTTCCAGAGTCCCAGGGGGAAGCATCCCTGGCTGCACACATACATGTGCCCAAATTCTGACAACTCGGCCGCCACGCCCGCTCCAGACTTTGGGTCCTCACAGTGTCAGCAGCCTGCACACTCCACACATCCCCAGGGAAAGAGAAGTAGGGCTGGAGTCTGATTGTCACAAATCAGGCTTCTGCAGGTGAGAGAAGAAACCTCAAGGGACGCTCAGCGAAGACTGACATAGGACACAATCATGCATGCGTGTGTACGTATGTGAGTGTGAGCACCAATGACAGTGTGCATGTGTACTCTTCCAAGTGTGTGCATGGCCTTGTCTGCCGTGTGGGCTTATATGCATGAGGCTCTCCCCTACTTTTCCAAGAGTTGATCAGGAGGCCAGAATCTCTTGCCTTCACATTCTGGAATAAGTTCATATATGGTGCCTAGTGTGGTACATGACTCGGACACCTGTCCTGATGGCTCTGACCATGGTCTCCTCAAAGCCCTTGCATCATTCCCACTCCTTCCATTGTCAAAGGATGGTTTTGCCTCCATCAATGTGAATCTCCTTGACTTTCTTTCTCAACTGCAAATATATTCATCTTGGTGTGTTTCTTTGGCCTTTTCCCTTCAATTTTAAAGCATGAAGTGTCTGCCTTTTATTCAAGGCTAACAACCCCTATGCTTCTATCAGGGGTCTCCTCTGGACCTTGCGACATTAGTTATGCCCTTCTTCACTTCTTCATTTCTGTCTATTTTCCAGTTGTCCCATACAATCAATTCCATTCCATAAAAACCTCTTGGCTCCCAAGGTCCCACTACCACTCCCTCCCTCTTCTTTCTCAGCCAGGCTTCCGAGTAGAGAACTCTCCACAATAATTTCCACTTCTTCATCCTCTACACTCTGGTATCCCCCCATCATTTCCTTAACATTCTTTCACAAGAGTTCTCAGTAACCTCCATGCTGACTTGGAGGATATCTTCACCTTGCTCTTTCACCTGATGTGTGCTTTTCTGTCTTCTCATTTTGCTTATCTTACTGTGTTTGGGGTCTCCTTTTCGCAGTCCGCAGGTTCGTAGTTCCCGTTGTTTTTGGTGTCTGTCTCCAGTGGCTAAGGTTTGTTCAGTGGGTTGTGCAGGCTTCCTGGTGGAGGGGACTAGTGCCTGTGTTCTGGTGGATGAGGCTGGATCTTGTCTTTCTGGTGGGCAGGTCCACGTCCGGTGGTGTGTTTTGGGGTGTCTGTGGACTTATTATGATTTTAGGCAGCCTCTCTGCTAATGGGTGGGGCTGTGTTCCTGTCTTGCTAGTTGTTTGGCATAGGGTGTCCAGCACTGTAGCTTTCTGGTCGTTGAGTGGAGGTCGGTGCTGGTGTTGAGATGGAGATCTCTGGGAGATTTTCCCCGTTTGATATTACGTGGAGCTGGGAGGTCTCTTGGGGACCAGTGTCCTGAAGTTGGCTCTCCCACCTCAGAGGCACAGCCCTGACGCCTGGCTGGAGCACCAAGAGCCTTTCATCCACACGGCTCAGAATAAAAGGGAGAAAAAATAGAAAGAAAGAAAGAGGATAAAATAAAATAAAGTAGGATAAAATAAAATAAAAAAAATAATTATTATGAAAAAAATTCTAAAAAGTAAAAAAAAAAAGAAAAAAAGAACGGACCGACAGAATCCTAGGACAAATAGTGAAAGCAAAGCTATACAGACAAAATCACACACAGAAGCATACACATACACACTCACAAAAAGAGGAAAAGGGGAAAAAATAATATATCTTGCTCCCAAAGTCCACCTCCTCAATTTGGGATGACTCGTTGTCTGTTCATGTATTCCACAGATGCAGGGTACATCAAATTGATTGTGGAGCTTTAATCCGCTGCTCCTGAGGCTGCTGGGAGAGATTTCCCTTTCCGTTCTTTGTTCGCACAGCTCCCGGGGTTCAGCTTTGGATTTGGCCCCGCCTCTGAGTGTAGGTCGCCTGAGGGCGTCTGTTCTTCGCTCAGACAGGACGGGGTTAAAGGAGCCGCTGATTCGGGGACTCTGACTCACTTAGGCCGGGGGAGGGAGGGGCACGGAATGCCGGGCGGGCCTGCGGCGGCAGAGGCCGGTGTGACGTGTACCAGCCTGAGGCGCACCGTGCGTTCTCCCGGGGAAGTTGTCCCTGGATCCCGGGACCCTGGCAGTGGCGGGCTGCACAGGCTCCCTGGAAGGGGGGTGTGGATAGTGACCTGTGCTCGCACACAGGCTTCTTGGTGGCGGCAGCAGCAGCCTTAGCGTCTCCAGCCCGTGTCTGGGGTCCGCGCTGTTAGCCGCGGCTCGCGCCCGTCTCTGGAGCTCCTTTAAGCAGAGCTCTTAATCCCCTCTCCTCGAGCACCAGGAAACAAAGAGGGAAGAAAAAATCTCTTGCCTCTTCGGCAGGTCCAGACTTTTCCCAGACTCCCTCCCGGCTAGCCGTGGCGCACTAACCCCTTCAGGCTGTGTTCACGCCGCCAACCCCGGTCCTCTCCCTGCGATCTGACCGAAGCCCGAGCCTCAGCTTCCAGCCCCGCCCGCCCCGGCGGGTGAGCAGACAAGCCTCTCGGGTGAGTGCCGGTCGGCACCGATCCTCCGTGCGGGAATCTCTCCTCTTGCCCTCCGCACCCCTGTGGCTGCGCTATGCTCCGCGGCTTCGAAGCTCCCCCCCTCCGCCACCCACAGTCTCCGCCCGCGAAGGGGCTTCCTAGTGTGTGGAAACATTTCCTCCTTCACAGCTCCCTCCCACTAGGGCAGGTCCCGTCCCTATTCTTTTGTCTCTGTTTTTCCTTTTTTCTTTTGCCCTACCCAGGTACGTGGGGAGTCTCTTGCCTTTTGGGAGGTCTGAGGACATCTGCCAGCCTTCAGTGGGTGTTCTGTAGGAGCTGTTCCACGTGTAGATGTATTTCTGTTGTATCTGTGGGGAGGAAGGTGATCTCCGCGTCTTACTCTTCTCCCATCTTCTCCTGGTCCTCTTTTTCAGTCCTTATTTTACTGGACTACTCTGCACATACGATGCTGACCATTACTTCTTTCTTTAGGACAATCTTGCCTCTATCCTGCTTCCATAATACTTCCCTATGTAGAATCTATCAGTCCGCGTGAGGACCACGCCCAACATACCCGACTAGAGGCTACACTCAGAGTTCCTACAGGTGGCAGCCCCATGTTCTCCTGAGACATGGGAAACCAATCCACAGCCAGTCTGTGGAGATCAAGCTAAGCAGGGCCTGGGTGCAAAGCAGCCATGGGAAGGCCCGGCCAAGATGAATAAGCCGGGGGGTGGGGGGGGAGAGGGAGAGGGGGAGAGAGTATAAACTTGCTAAGAAGTAGAAATGAGAACAGTGTGGTAGCGCAGAGATAGAGAAGGAAGCACACCCCCTGCATTTACTATCTACTGTTCTCAGTTCTGATTTGTTTGAGGGCTTGAGACTTGGCCATTTTTATATCTGTGAGTGTTTTACCTTTATAATAAATTTACTGTTTATTCAGCTAGTGTTGATGTTTCTGTGTATTGCAATCAAAAGGAACCTTGACTAAGACAGATACCTGGTACTTTGTAGAGTTTCTTCTCCAAAATGTGCATTTGTGGGTTTTATTGGGCTGAAACCATGGGGCTCATTACTATAATTCTCCCTTGCTCTTTACAGGGAATAACCATATCATTGTATGTCCACCCGATTTTGAGGCTCTAGCAGTAAATGGTCTGGGTCACTTATGTGCAATTTTCAGGGAACTGTGTGCCCATGAAACGAAACTTGACCTGGTGGTCAGGAATGAGGCAGAGATTATGGACACCACTGCTAACCCAGCAATCAGATTCCTCTGATGTCCTCCAATGAACATGTTGGCAAAACTGGGACTTCTCTATTTGCAGCTTCCTGACAGATGATAAAAAATACTTAATTGAAGAACTGAAATTCATCTCAACCTCCCTAAAACAATCTATTTTGGTATAATTTATGACAATTCCTGGGCATTTGAAGTTCTCAGTTCTCCTTTTATTGACCACTGCTCAGCTCTGACCCATAGTTATAGCTGACCTGTTCTCCTCTCCCTCTTGCCCTCATGTGTACTCATCACTGTGCAGCCTACATCATGCTAAATTCTGTACAGGTACTTATACCCTTCCCCCACCTCTCCACTAATCCCTGTACTTCCCTCAATTTAGCCCAAATTGCACCTTCTCCATGAAGGCTTGCTCAGAGCCTCCGGTTGCAATCCTTTTGGTTTTGGAATTCCTATAGCCCAGAGGTTTTCAACCAAGGGCGATTTTGCCCCCAGGTAACGTTTGGTAACATCTGGAGATATTTTTGTTTGTCTCAATCAGGAAAGGGGAGAGCGCTATTGGCATTTAACTGGTAGAGGCCAAAGAAGCTTCTAAACATCCTACGGTGCACAAAACAGGCCCCCCGACAAAGAATTATCTAGTCCACAAATGTCGATAATGTTGAGAAACCCTACAGTCAGGCCCAACTTTGGCACCATGCACCCTATCATTTGATTTTACTCATTATGGTGTAGAATCTTAGGGCTGGATGGGAACCTTTAGAAATCATCCTATCGTCTGCCTGAATTTTCTGGGTAAGAAGCAGCTGGTGAAAGTCATAGAGTGGGTCAGTGGCACAGCTTTATCCTGATCCCTGGGCCTTTGACCATTTCCGTTTCATGATGCAGTTGTTTCCTTTCTTCCTTTCTTAACCTGGCTTCTATAAGCCAAGTTAAGATCTATTATGACACATGTAGTAACTCTCTTCTCCAATCTCCTCCCCTCAGCCCAGTACTAGGAACACAGTACATACTTGTCAGATCAAAATAGCCTCAGGTTTTATAAAATATCACTTGATATCCCTGCAAACGTATTTTTTAGAGAACTGAAGGCTTCTTTCCTAGATGTAACCTCTCAAAAGGAAAGACGACTACATCTAAATCACAGAAAGAAGGAATTCTACAGAGACCTTCTGCAGAAGTATTTTCAACATTAATTAGAGTAAATACCAGCCAACTGAGCCTTACACATTTAAATGATGGCGATGAAAATTACCCCCTTACAGCACAGAGGAAAACAGGAAAGGTTTCTACTAAGGGGAAGGATTAACTGAATTTTATAGAGAAACTGGGAAAAAAAAACCCCAAATTCGACAAAACCCAGAAAGGACAGAAGATTGTATAAGTTTGTAAATTTGATTCCTAGAAGCTCTTCCCATATATAAATAACTAATTTTCCCTGAAAAAAAGTGCATTTAATCAGTTGTTGACACAGAGTTCAAAAAGTCCAGGTTAAGTAACAAATGACGGTAAGACTTTATATTGAAAAAGGAGGGCTAATTGGCTAGCATTCTGCATTTCAGAGGCAGAGCAGTATAAGCAGAAGTTCAAGTGTAGGCCTGGAGTGAGCTGATTCCGGATTTGAGTCCTGGCAGCACCCAGCGAAGCTGTGTGACTTTGGTGAATGCCTTATCCCACAAATCCTAGTCTTCTCGGCTTTGAAGTGAGGATCAGTACTAATACTTCCCAAAACATAAAATTGTGAGGATTTGATGAAGTAATACAGCAAAAGTACTTGCCCCAGGATCAGGCTAAATCTAAGAGCTGAGTAAAGAACTAATGTTACAACTATTTCTACCTATGATCCTTTAATTTTATTTCTGAAAAAATGGGAAGATCGTTTAGTCCTGTGATGTTAAATTTTTATTTCCTCAGAAGAAATATGACATCCCCTTGTTAATATGAATGAGAACTTTGATCACACTGAAGTCTTCACATTGAAATAAAACAATAAGCAATAGCTTTTAGATATGCATATGTGGGGCTTTTTTTAATCAGCTGAACAAATCTGTAGGGTTAAGTACCTAGAAAATAATTTAAGCTTCATTTATTTCCTTCCTTCCTTCCTTCCTTCCTTCCTTCCTTCCTCCCTTCATTCCTTCCTCCCTTCTTCCCTTTCTCCCTTCCTCCATTAACAAGATGTGCAAATGCATGTATATGAAGTTTTGTGAGAGAGTGTGTCAAGCAGCTAAGTGTTATGGAAAAGTCTGAGAAGGGAAATTTTAGAGCCTCGGTTCCAACCCTGGCTCACACTAGCAATGAGATAGCAGGCAAGTCACTTAACTATCTCTCATCTGTAAAATAAGTGGCTTGGTAGATGATTACTAAGGTTGCTTCTAGCTTTAATTACTGGATTGTACTCTTATTTCTGGAGAGCCACAGACATCCAATTCAAATAGGTTGTTAAAAATGGTCCTGTCTTTTTTTTTTTTTTTTTTTTTTTTGCGGTACGCGGGCCTTTCACTGTTACGCGCAATCTCAGCGGCCATGACTCACGGGCCCAGCCGCTCCGCGGCAAGTGGGATCTTCCCGGACCGGGGCACGAACCCGTGTCCCCTGCATCGGCAGGCGGACTCTCAACCACTGCGCCACCAGCGAAGCCCGGCCCTGTCTTTTTAATAGTAAGTTCAATCTGTGAGAAAGAGTGAAACACTATTCATTTTTAAAATGATATTTTACATTTTGAATAGATATCTTGGTCCAATCATTTGGCTACATTCTAAGTTCCAAAACCAGGACTGGCTTTATAGGTGTGTGTTTAATTTCTAGGCCCAGGACTCTTTCATTTTTTTTTAGTTAGAAACCCACATGGACCTCTTTCCCCTGCAGCCACTCTGTATTTGTGTTGGTATAAAACTGCTTCACCTGCCAGACTGAGGATGTGCAGACAACTGTGCAAAGGAAACACAGTGCCCTCCTTTGGCTCCAAAGGGCAGAGGCTCCATCCTTCGGCTCCAGCCATCTGTAGTGGCCTGAGCTTCTGGGAATTCCCACATCAGTGCAAATGTGTGTAAGAGTCTAGTGGACTGTGTAGAGAACGCAGCGAGGAGATGAAAGAGTACTCCTTTGAAAATCTGAGGCTGACAGGCCAAGGAAGAGCCTGGTTCTGTGAAAACCTCCAATGCCCGCTCCCTCCTCTTGCTGGTGTTCTTGAACATTTGTTCAAGGCCTGACCGCCTTATTTCAGAAGGAATCTCTAAAGAGCAGTAAATAGGGAACTATGCATAGAAAGACCCTGACTCCAATTGCTGCTCGTCATGATGATTTAACTTCAAAAACCACTTCTGATCTCCTACTTAGTGTATGCTGTCATTGAGCTAGGCGGGGAGGACACAGTGGTGAGCAAACACAATGAAGAGCTAATCCCAATTTATCACGGTGGCCTGGCCATCGGGGGTTTACTCCCTAGCCTGTGAAATAAGGATACTACTTACCTCACAGAGCTGGCAGGACGATACAAGGAGATAAGTGACCAGGCACTTGAAGAGTTACTTCGTAGAAGTATTTGCAAGGTGCAATGTGGGCACAGCATTTTTTAAAATAGGCAATTTGTTCCTGGAGGTATGTAGAGGTTTTTTCCCCCAATAGGAACAGCTTAAATGGAAGTGGAGATAGGAAGAAATTTAAATGATTTGGCTTTTCTCATTTTCAAACATTGGAACTTGACATCCCGCGCAGCGCCCCTCCCCGGACCAGTCACCTAGGGGAATGCCAGCTGAACAGATAACGCCAACAGAGGAAGAAGATGGTGACCATCCCAATGCTGGCCATGTCCACCCGTCCAGAGCTTCCTGACCTGCTCTTTTTCCTCTTCCCACACCCGCCTAGTCCCAGCGCCCTGGAGGACAAGCCCCGGCGACCCTGCCCCGACCCCGGGCTCCCGCACTATGTGGGCGGCTGCTGTACAGAGGGTCTGGGAAAGAGAACCAGCGAGCGGACAGGAGGGGCCTCGCCCAGTGGGCGGGGTACGGGGCGGGGCCATGGCCGAATCCGGGAGGCGGGAGCTGCGGACGGACTTGGAAAGGAAGCCGGGGCGAAGCGGCGAGGCTGGACCAGGCTGAGGTGGGCGGGTCCGGGGGCGGGGTCACTGGATGTGCCTCCTGCCAGTGCGGGCGGAGCCGGGGGCTAAACTGGGAGAGGCAGGGCCGAGAGGAGGTGGGTGGGGCCTGAGGGGAGGGTCCCTGGTGGGGCTGGGTGCACAGCGCGCGGGGGCTGAGCCCAGACAGTCTGTCAGCGCGCGGGCTCCAGAGCTGCTCTTCGTGCCGGAGTCCGGGACGGGGCGCCCCGGGGAAGGAGGGCGAAGGGCCGCGGCGATGGCTCCGCCGGGACTCCTGGAGTCCGCTGTCCTCGCCGCAGCTGTCTTCGTGGGAGGCGCCGTGAGTTCGCCGCTCGTGGCCCCGGGTGAGTGCCCTGTAGCAGCCGGGGCGCGCAGGAGGAGGCGAGGGATCGGGACTGTAGTCCCGCTGCTCCTCGAGCTGCCCTGGTCCTGGCACAGCCGTAGGATCCCGGCGCTGAACATCTGGCTGTCTGGGGGTGGCCCGGGCCGGGCGCGGCGCGTGGAGATGGCTCCCGTCCCTCCCAGCCTGCTCGGCTCCCGCCTTCCCTCCTCCGAGGACCTGTTACCCCCCGGCCCCACCTCTGAGCTGTCTGGCGTGTAGGGACCCGGCCGGCTCTTGCCTTCCTCGGGAGCCCTTCCGCCCGGGCCCAGCAACCTGGAGCCCTGCGGACCCCTTTCCTGCCCTTGTCCTCAAAGGCCCCGCGAGCGGAAGATCGTGACACTGGGCACCGGGTGCGCTGTCGCCGCCTTCCCCCTCCTCCTTTTTTTTTTTAAAATCTTAAAACCTTGAGGAGTTACAATTTCTTTCCTTTCCAAGTTTTAATTTATTTTCGTGGTTGATGGATTCTTGTAACAGGTTGGGGATTTCTGGTTTCCTCCCACATATCCTGGATAAGTCAGGCTTGGAAAAACGGAGGGCGTGTTTGTAAACTTACCTTTTTGTTTTTCTTCTTTGAGTTGATTCCTGTCACCACAAAAGGAACTTTCTGTGGTCAGAGCAGGAAGCCACCAGCAGAGATGATAAAATGCTGTCCCCAATGATGAACTTGGAGCAGTTTTTAATTGAAATCTAAGAGGAGGTGTAACTTTTACGGAAGTCCTTTCTCACACTCTTGTTTTTATAATTATAGACACCAGGGATTCCTTACCACCGAGCCCCTTCTTAACTGCCACCTTACAGCAGTAGTTTAAAAAAAAAAAACGTATACCTTCTTGTCCAGCTGGGGTTCCTAGAGCCTGGAATCTTACGTCAGCAAGCTCTTCCAAGCTTGAGCAGCTCCTCTTCAGTCCAAATAATAAGCAATAACTGGAAGCCTTCCAACCATAACTATCTCCTCCATAGAAACACATATACTGCTCTTCACTCCTAAGAAGAATCCACTTGCTTACAGCTTTTAAACTGGCTTATCACTCTGGCCTTCACTTTTTTGTAGAAATCAGAATACGTTAGGAAGGGAACATATGTCTCCTGAGTCTTTATTAGCAGATCTGTATTTCCTTCAGCCATCCACCCTGAGGAAATGGCCGCTAGTGACATGTATTATTGGATGGGAGATTTTGGTTTTCACCCTGCATTTCATTGCTGAGACAGGTAGATGCATCATTAGGTTCCAATTGGACCCCAGGTTGTAGACAGTACTTAGAGGGCTAGAGTCAGTTGCTCCAGAATTTGAAGAGCTTGACCTGGGAGGGAAACTGTTAATAATTCAGCACATGATGCATGTAATCAGTCAGAGCAGGAGAAATCATCTGTAGAGTGAGTTTGTGTTTTGATGGACCTTTGAGCAACACACAGCTTTCAGGACTGGAATGTGATGACAAAACTCTTAATTACACAGTATAACACTTGAGAAGAATGAGGTATCTAAAAAGGAAAGGGTACGGAGTACAAATATGCCAGTGTGACTTGAGACCTGTTTTGTGATGAAAAGATGCCCTGACCAGCCACCATCTGGTCCCCGTGGAACCTAAGATGGTGTTAATGTTTGTAGGGAATGTTTTAGGGAAGCAGGGAGAAAGATGGGGAGTAATGTTGAGTGCCTGCTATGTGTCAAGCTTTGAGTTGGGCACTTTATATTCATTTTTATACTTATTTCTCAATTCTGTGAAGTTATTTCCAGTGAGGCACCTGAGGCCCAGAGAGATTAAACAATTGGCCCAACATCACATAGCTAGTGTATCCGTCAGCATTCAGTCCAAGAAGCAGAATCACTAGGAGGGGAGTGTGTGTGTATGTGTGTCTATGTGTATCTTTATCTTTGATAACCCAGCCTGCTTGATTCCAAAGTTCATTCTCTTTGCACTGTACTGCACTGCTCCCCAGAGAGAAAATAGAAAAGAAATCACCTTCAGCTGTCTTGTTGAGATTCTAAGATAGGGAGTTTAGGACATCATAATATTGTAAACATTGGGTTATCAGAAGATGGGAAGTAGAGAAAAGAAGGACAGTTAAGTGCACAGTGGGTAGTGGCAAAGTCTCTGACTTCCTGCCTAGTAGAAGAATCTCATTAAGCTTAAGAATCTCATTAAGCTTCTCATTAAGCAGCATTCGAAACTATATACCACCAGCACCAGAAGGGATGGTTTTCCACATCTTGGCTTATTTATGTCTTTTAACTTCTCTGGTTACTTAGGGCGTAGTTTCTCTGCAGACAGTGGGCATGGCCTTTGAGTAAGGAGTGGGCTGAAAAGGACCAGGGGCTGGTGAATGAGAGGTGCCCTCTCCTGGGGCTCTGTGGGCTTCCATCCAGACTCCTGATTCCTCATTTAGATGCTAACGATAAGCTTTATTAAATTCTGGGTTCTCCTTTGGCCAGGTAGCTGCCTAGCTGTATATTTACATTAATCTTAGTCAGTGGACAGAATGTTTTGAGAAGGCACTCCTTGGAGCTTGGGCTTCCCTGCCCAAATTTCATTTAAAGAGAAAATGCAAAATTCGAGGCGTGCCTGTCCTTCCCTATCTCCCCATCCCCACCCCATCCCCGCCCCCAAATAAATCAAACTATTTGGGAGTTTCAGTAGTCGCATTTGAATGAGAGAGACCAAAGCCCCAGGTGATAGAGAAAAAAGTTTTCATTATTACTTTTTAAAAAATTGTCTCTGATGTTGAAGTTTAATTACACGTTGGGGCAAAAGAGTTGTTATTTGACACCAAAAAAAACATGATTTAAATTGTCATTGGTTAAAACTATTATGTTGAGTTGTTTCTGAGAATTTTAGGGCAGTTACTTCGGAAATTCTAAGGATTTGGTGGGCTGCTGAAAGCAGGGAGAACAGTGAGTCTGGCTAAAATTGGAATCTGCAGTTAGTACACTGTGGGCCCTTTTCAGAGGAAGGAATGCAGTGTTTATGATACCTGTTTTGTGGCAGGCTCTGGTCTAAGTACTCAGATCATTTAATTCTTACAACATCTTGTCAGCTATATAGTTTTATTCCTCCATGTATAGATGAGGAAGTTGAATTCTGAGAAGTTAACTTGAAAAGGTCACTTACCTGTGTAAGTTGGATTTTGACGTGGACTCACATGTATTCAATTCTGAGGCCTATTATTGTTACCAAATCATTTTGTTTTTCTTTAGAGTGAGGAATTTCTTTTTACTGTAAGATATTTATAAAGAATCATTAATAGGATAATGGCATGATAGAGTAGAAAGAGCACCAAGCTCTAAGTCAGAACCCTGGACTTGAAATGTGCCTGCCGCTTTCTGGAGTGTGGCTCTCTCTGCCTCCATTTTCTTGCCTGGAAAATGGGTGTGTGCCAACCCCTATCTTTTTCTGCCTTACTGGCTGCTAGTGAGGAGCAAATGAGCTGGTGTCTCTGAAAGGTCTTGGCAAATGGCAGAGTGGTATATATCTTCTATCCTGTGTATCTTTTTTCCTGTATTTCTTACCCAAAGTGCCCATTAGACTAGACTTATAATGTCAACCAAACAACTGTCTAATAAATGTAGACCACACATGTTTTCATTCTGGAAGTGGTGAGGGTTTTGCAGTCATAGGTTCATTGTAAATATATAAAGTCTGGAGTGACACCTCAGATTCATGAGTTTGCTGCCATTGACTGGGAGTTAAGTAGCCAAACCTTTTTTTCCCATTTCTCCTCAGCTAAAATACAGTGCTCTTGGTATTTCTGGATAATTCCCCAAAAGATCTAAAGTTTTGGGGGAAAGGGAGAGAATAACGCTTGATCTCATTACTCCAAGACACTTGTCACTGTCAGCCTATTTCATTCTGGTCTTCTTTGTATGTATTTTCTACTTGGAGGGGATCATAATGCAAAGATACTTTTCTACCTGGCACTTTTTACCTAATGTTATACTTAAAGGCTTCTCCATTTCCCTACACACCCACAAAGTGGCTGCATAATATTGCATTACATGGTTCTCTGTCTTCTATCTCACTGTGCTTCCATTTTAGATTTTAGATTTTGCTAATTTTTTTCCACTCTGCGGCATGTGGGATCTTCCCGGACCGGGGCAAGAACCCGTGTCCCCTGCATCGGCAGGCGGACTCTCAACCACTGCGCCACCGCTAATTATTTTTAAACGAATTTTAAAAGTCATTGTTTAGTGAACATCTATGCAAAACTTTGTCTGGATATCGATGACTTCCATAGAAAATGGGTTCCTGAAAAGGCAATGTTGGGGTCAAAGGTATTCATGTTTGAGGCCATTGATGCCACCAACCTTAGTGACCTGAAGGTTGTTCCAGTTTACATTCTCACAGCAGTGGTCAAAAGACTCACTTTTCATACCATTGGCATTTTCTCTGAAAAACATATTTGCTAAATTGTAAGGCAAAAAATTATACCTTGATTGTTTAAATGTGTATTCTTTGATTACTAATAGGTTGACTATTTTCTTCTAGTATAATATTTGAGCCATTTGCACATGCCTGTAATCCTTTACGGACAATTCTGAAATCTGAAAAACTCCGAAAACCAGAAGATTTTTGAGGCTTTTTGCATACTTCGTTGGCGGGTGAAACCTAACCGGAACCAGTGTGAATATTGCTAAGTTTTGGCTGCAGTAATAATAATGAGTTTGATTTCTGAGTGTTACATAATGTGTGCTAAATGCATTGTTACCTTTGTAGAATTACAAAGTCTGAATTTCGAGGCACATCTGACCTCCGGGCTTTCAGATAAGGGATTATGGTCCTGCATTTCCTCTTTCGTGACTCATCTGCTCTTGTTTGCGGGCAGCCAAGTGTAAAACTGCTCAAAATAGTAAAATACCCTATGGAGAAAAAGAACTCCTCAAATGAGTGGCACGTCGTGAAAAGAAGCACTGCTTTGGTATTTTAGTGGGGAACCTAATAAAGCAAAGATACTTTGGCAAAGCTGAGGTTTCCTCTGTTCTAGGTGGGTTTAGGGATGGGTGCCCATTATAATGGAAACTCTGCTTTCCTCTGCCAGTTATTGACACAGCTTTCTTTGTAAGGGAGAAAAGAAACGGAATCCGCCCAAGGGACTTTTGGGGGAGGGAAGGTTGGTAGAGGGTGGTGGATACCCCAGGCAAACTGAGTTCCCGTGCCCAGTCATCTCAACTTGAGGATCCTCGTGCCAAACTTGTTGAACTCAGGGATCTTCTATCCCCCCTTTGCCGTGCCCCAAGTTTCCTGCCTTCTTGTCTTTGGTCATCTCAGGATCCCAAACAGCTTCCAGTTCTTCCCGACTCTCCCCTCCCCCCATTTTGTTTGCACACCCCTGGGTATAACTGCATTCCAACTACTAAGAAAGTGCCTGTTGTACAGAGGGCAAAGAAATCTTTGAGCCACTTTCCTCATCTGTGTTGTGGAGAAAATATGGTAGAGTTGCCTCATTGGCATCGTTGTGACAATTACATGAGATAAAAATGTAAGGGTGCCTTGCGCAGTGTTTGGCATGTAGTAAATGCTAAAAAAATATATTATTATTACTTTGTCCTTAACCAAATACTACCTGTCATAGCTCTCAGATGGGACAAAGTTGCTGGCCGCTCCAGAATTTTCCTTTCGGGCTCTCTGCCGTTGCCTGAGGTGTCCCCTGACTCATATGGCTCCTGAGCGCAGGCTGCTGAGGCTGCGGTGTCATGGGCACGAGGTTGAGGAAGCAAGTTGGGCAGCGCCAAGGTGCCAGGGGAGGAGTAGGGACCAGTGAGCCTGGCAGGGAGCTCTCTCGGGGTGCAGGGGATATGTGGGGCTGAGCCATTAGCTACCAAAATTAGGCAACGAACGAGAAAAGGAAAAAAAGAAAGAAACCGTTAATCTTTATAAGGGTAGATAGAATGTGGCAGTTTCTTTGGGAAGAATTTTGAAAAGTTCACCAACTGGTTTTTCTTTAGCTGGTGGATTTGTAGGTACAGTCACAAAGTTTTGACAGTTTTCCCCTAGGATTGGTGTAATCATCCCATTGACATCCTGTTTGATTATCCAGGGTTGAACTGGTCATTGTTCATCTTCTCATTGTTCACCGGTGAATGTTATATTGAAGTAGGATATAATTAGAAATATATATAATATAAATAATAATATATAATATATGATATGTATAATATATGTGTAATAAGAAATATATTTAGTCTCTGTCCTCAGTTCGTGATGCAAAATTCCTCAGACCCTTGGGATTTCCTAAATGATAGGAGTGTCTTTTCTTTGTGAGGAGCCCCCTTTGAGCAAATGCTAATGAGGGGACTTAGGGTGGTACCCCTGATACCCTCAGGATGGGGCTGGTCACCTGAAGGAGGGTGGGAGTAGAGGGTTGAAACTTTCAGCCTCACCCAGCCACCTCTTCCCAGAGGGAAGGGGAGGAGGCAGGAGGAGGGCCACAGATTAAGTGCTTTAAAAATCTGAATAACAAGACTTGATGAGTTTCTGGGTTGGTGACCGTAAAGAGATGTGTGGAGAGTAGCGCACCCAGAGGGCACGGAAACCCCACCCCTTTCCCCGTCCCGTCCCTTGCCCTGTGCACCTCTCCCCTGTCTGTTCCCGAGTTGTGTCCTTTTATAATCAACTGGTGATCTAGTAAGCAGAATGTTTCCCTGAGTTCTGTGAGCTACTCTAGAAAATTAATTGAACTCAAGGAGGGGGTCATTGGAACCTTCAATCTATAGCCAGTTGATCAGAAGTACAGGTGACAACCTGGACTTAACATTGGCATCTGACGGATGGGGGGCTGGGGAGTGCGGTGGGGAGTCTTTGGGTCTGAGCCCTTAACTTGCGGGATCGGATGCTCTCTCCAGGTAGTGTAGGAAATTGAGTTAGTTTCTTGGTGGTGCGGGGGAAACACATGCTGGAATGAGGAGGTAGAACCCTGTAGCATTAAGGCTGATGATCTCCTCAAAGCTTATTGAGCAGACGAGGATACTGAGTCAGCCTAGCCAGGTCTTAAGGGGGTTCTTTACTCTGTCTAGGACGCTTCCCACTGTATGAAAGCTGTCTCTCCACCTCAGTGGACCTCGCTTTGCTCGCTTTGCTGCATCTGGCAAGGTCTACACTTGCACTTGGTCCTTACGCTCCGGGGCCTGGTTTCTCAGCTCTCTGGATCTGGGGTGAGCAGGCCCTGAGGAGAATGACTTTGGCTAACTGACTCCTGTGAGTAATTGTGTTGTTCTTAGTCACGTAATGTTAGCGTCAGAGGGGACTCAGTGTTCCTCTTATAGTTCGTCCCTCCCTTTGCAGATGGGGAAGCTTCAGGTTCAGGAGCCGGCGGGAATCAGGAAGGGCCGTAGCCCATAGTCGAGGAGCAGAACGTTAGATTTGGTGAGGGAGGGCCTGTGTGTGTGTCTTGGTCACTGTCCAAGGCCCAGATCCAAGCACAGGACCCGGAACAGAGCAGATGCTTAAAAACATTGGAATGAAGGAAGGAAGGAAGGAAAGAAGCCAGGGGTGGAATCCAGGTGTTTTGACTCAGCCCAAGGTGTTTTCTTTATACTAAAGTGAAGACTTATGCTTTCCAAAATCATCCCTAAGTCTTAGCTGTAAGTCTCCTCCTCCATCTCCCTTCCCGAAATGGAAAGAGACTGCTTTGTCTGTCAGCCTCCACGGGCTATATTGCTCCGAAAGCCTGAGGCAGAGACTCTGGTTAAGGAGAAAAAAAGAATGACAATAAAAAAGTAAGCAAATACTGCCTTATCAGGTGAATATGCTGGAACATCAACACATTTGAATGTGTTAGTGAAAATTTTCAGTGCAAAGGTTTTCAAAACTCAAATCCGTTCGTGAAGTTCTTTTCAATGACAAACTGAATTCAGTTGTGTTGCTACACCAGTACTTTAAATGCATCTATTAGTTTTATGTATATATATATCATATTCCCAATTTTATAATACTTTATACCTTTCCTTTATACCTTCGTTTCACAGGTTAATTCTTTAAGTTATTTACTCATTCAGCAAATATTAGCCAAGTGCCTTACTGGGGTGCAAGACACTAGGATGAAGTGATGCGAATAGAATAGACACAGTCTGTGCCTTTACGGAGCCAGCGCAGGTTATCAGGGAGGATGATTAAACAAGCAATAATGATAAAATGTCATTACTACCTCGATAAGGAAAGTATGGCACTGGGTCAGAGTACCTGACCTGGGGCTGGAGGTGGGATGAGAGTTGAGTACAGGTTGAGCAAGACTTTCTGGAGGAAATGAAGTGTGAATTTATAGTCGTAAAAGTGTCAGCATTAGTCAGGTGAAGGGGACACGTGGTTGTGGAACAGAGGAGGTGAGAACGAGCAAAGCCATAGCATTGGTCCCTAAACTTGAGCATGCATCAGAATTAACTAGAATGCTGGTCAAAACACAGGTAGATCGCTCTCCCCCTCCTCCAGTGTCTGTAGGTCTGGGAAGGAACTGGAGAATTTGCATTTCTAACTGCTTCCCAAATGATGCTGTCTAAGTATCTTTTTTTTTTTTTTAACATCTTTATTGGGGTATAATTGCTTTACAATGGTGTGTTAGTTTCTGCTTTATAACAAAGTGAATCAGTCATACATAAACACATGTTCCCATATGTCTTCCCTCTTGCGTCTCCCTCCCTCCCACCCTCCCTATCCCACCCCTCCAGGCTGTCACAAAGCACCGAGCCAATATCCCTGTGCCATGCGGCTGCTTCCCACTAGCTATCTACCTTACTACGTTTGTTAGTGTGTATATGCCCATGACTCTCTCTCGCCCTGTCACAGCTCACCCTTCCCCCTCCCCATAACCTCAAGTCCATTCTCTAGGAGGTCTGCGTCTTTATTCCTGCTTTACCCCTAAGTTCTTCATGACATTTTTTTTTCTTAAATTCCATATATATGTGTTAGCATACGGTATTTGTCTTTTTCTTTCTGACTTACTTCACTCTGTATGACAGACTCTAGGTCTATCCACCTCATTACAAATAGCTCAATTTCGTTTCTTTTTATGGCTGAGTAATATTCCATTGTATATATGTGCCACATCTTCTTTATCCATTCATCCGATGATGGGCACCTAGGTTGTTTCCATCTCCGGGCTATTGTAAATAGAGCTGCAATGAACATTTTGGTACATGAGTCTTTTTGAATTTTGGTTTTCTCAGGGTATATGCCCAGTAGTGGGATTGCTGGGTCATATGGTAGTTCTATTTGTAGTTTTTTAAGGAACCTCCATACTGTTCTCCATAGTGGCTGAACCAATTCACATTCCCACCAGCAGTGCAAGAGTGTTCCCTTTTCTCCGCACCCTCTCCAGCATTTATTGTTTCTAGATTTTTTGATGATGGCCATTCTGACTGGTGTGAGATGATATCTCATTGTAGTTTTGATTTGCATTTCTCTAATGATTAATGATGTTGAGCATTTGTCTAAGTATCTTAACCTGGAAATCCGTCCCCTCTTCATGGGCTAGTCGTCCTGTTTTCCTGCCCATCCTTGAAGCTGAGATATAGGATAACACTTCCAGGAAACCCTTCCTAGGCATTCTCAGTGATTTTATCTCCTGTGAATATACATCTCGAGTCCATGAATACATGTTGGATCTATTGTATGTTATTTAACATAGAATCATAGGCAGTTGTTTCCACTGTGTTTTGTGTTAACTAGACAGCAGAGCACATAAGACACACTCAAATATTTGATTACTTGATCAGGTTTATTTCTTGCAACCTCTATGAGGAGCAGGTTGCTCTATTCTGTTTTGTAGAGATGAGGAAACAGATGTACAGAGGGATAACCAAGATGAAGAGAAGTGAAATGTCTCATTCAAGTCCTAGATGAGGGGAAGCCAAAGCTATATATATGTTAATTGTTCTCAAATGTTCTTTGTTGTTATTTGAAATTACATGTACTCCATGCTCAGCGCTACTGGTGGAAGGATGGCCTTATATTTATTTACTATTATTATTTTTTTACTTTTTCATTGTAGGTCCATCTACTGAAAGAGAAAACTAAGGCAGTTTATTATTTGAATGTAGATTTTGTTCTTAGTGGAAAATGAGTGATTATCCAAGGAATTCTTCAGGAATTGTCTATTTACTTTTAGAGTACATATTTGAAGGGACTAATTCAATTTACATGTCATTAGATTTTGAAATGGTTTTTATAAAGTTTTGGTATGAGGGAGATATTTTAAAAAATCTATTTCAGTTTCCTGAAAAGACACAGATTAAACAATTATGCCATTACCCTTCTTAGGTGGCCAGCTAAGTTTAGCTGAGTAGTCGGAGATTTATAAAGAACCTGTACATAACATGTCACGTGATAGGTAAGGGTCACAAACAAACAACAAATTCTTTTCAATATCAGTAACATGCCAATCCTTCCTCCCGCATGCATATTATGAACATAATGTGGTTCTCTGAGATTCCTGTAACGGGTAGAAGTTGGAAGAATTCACTGGGTTTTCTGTCTCACAATATAACTCGGGAACACTAATTTTCAAATATTCCAATGGCTCTCCATAGCTGGAAGTCTCCAACACAATCATGTGAATTATTCACATTATAAGAAACGGCAGCCCGGAATTTCCTGGCATTGGTGAAGTGGCAGATGGCTAATGAACAGGCATTCCTTCATTTTTCTTTGCATGTTTGTGCTATAGAGTTGTATGGCCTGAATGCTTCTGAGGCTTCCTCAATTCTTTCCAACCTCCTCCTCCACTATTAAAGCAAAACACAAAACAACCACCCACAGGAAAAAAAAAAGAGGCATGGGCTATCGCTTAAAGCCAGATGATAGGGCCAAGGAAGCTGGGTTTTGAAGGTAAAACTCATTTCCCATGCATGATTGCCAAGTCAGTGTCTTGATAGTCTTTGCGGGTAAAACAGGTAGATATTCCATACAAACAGCATGCAATTCATTTAAAAATGAGGGCCTTCTTTGAGGTACTGTTAGGTGTTGTGTAGGTATATAAAATGAACAACAAACTTGGTTTCCATTCTCTACTAACTTGTGATTGAGAAGGGAGAGGAGATAAGCTATGAATACAAATTGTTATAGAATAACGGAGGATGTATTTGGTATCATCAGAGACCTACAGACGAAGTGCCACGTGGGATCACAGAGGAGAGAGACTTTCCTTCTGATAGAAGGGATGGAAAAGCCTTGAGAGCCTAAAACTTGGCATTTTAAGCAGACCTTAAAGGGGAGTGTGGGGATGGCAGCCCAGCAAAAGGAACAGTTTGTGCAGAGGTGTGGAGATAGGTCAGGAGAGGTCAGTGCAGACCTGGTGAGACTGCAGAGGGTGGGTTGAGGCTAGGCTCTGGGGCTCCTGAAACTAGGTGCTTGACTGTGCAAGCAGTTGGGGGCTAAGGATGGGGTGCAGTGGAGGACAGGGGACCAGAAGGGCCCTCAGGCATTGCAGTGTGATGGAAGAGCTCCAGATGCTGAGCTGAGTAAGACCTGAGTACCAGACATGGCCCCAGTACTTTCAACAAGGCCATTGAGATTGCTGTGCTGTTTCCTCATCTGGAGAAAAGGGGGAGGGTTGGGGGTGGGCAGGGAGAGGGGGAGGGAAGGAGAGGGAGAGAGAATGAATATACCTGTTCTTTATACATCTCAAAGTTGTTTGGAGGATCAAACGAATAATGTAGCCCTTTGTAAGTAATACAAATATGACCTATATAGTGTATAGGTTTAATATCATGCATATGATATATAGATAGAAACAAGTTTTCCAAGTTTGCTGGGAAATTAGAATTATGAAGTAAGTGCAGTGAATCGTCTTGGTGGTGTGAAGGCCAGAAAGTGCTCATGAATGGTAAAGGCTAGAGTAAATCCTCTGAAATTGTGTAAATCATCTTGCCTCTTGAATTCTTCATTGCTTAACATTTATTTTTAGAGGACTGTTGTGCATGTCCAGCTTTTGCGCTAGCTATTGTTGGTCAAGTTCTCATTGTTTTCTTCTCTCTCCAGGCGAGCCCAGGTCAGGAGGGCAGTGCTGGCCATCAGTGTTTAGGGTCGTGTCTTTAAATAAAACATGCAGATCAACACTGCGTTGATTTATAAAACCCTGCTTGGCTAAGGGCTCTATCTCTCTGTCACTTCTGGCAAGTCCGTTTTCTTAGTCCCTTGATTTCTTATAACGTGACCGAATAGATTTGGGGGAGGAAAAATAACTCACTTGAAAGTAATTTAGTGTACATTAGGTGCCTTCATATTATGGACATAGTGCTTACAGAGACAGAGGACTTGGTGTGTCTTAGTGCCTGGGAGCCGGTGGGATAGGAAGCGGGGAGTCTTCAAGGAAGGAAGAATTCTTTTGCTTGAACCATATGATAAAGTAGTTGATCTTTTCCATGTCATTCAGTGATGCACCTTGATATATAAATAAGACTCTTGACTTTGAGTCAATGTGGTATAATAAAGGCTATATATATGTGTGTGTGTATATATATATGTGTGTGTGTGAATATATATGTGTGTGTGTGTATATATATATTTGGTTTTTGTCCCATGTTCCTAGCACAAAACTCATAAACCCTTGGAATTTTCTGAGTGATAGGAGTGTCTTTTGTTATTCTTAATGAAGCCTTTAGACTATATCTGAGTTCACCCTAATGAATGACTCTTGGTGGGCACTTAGATAGCTTCAGGATGAGGGCAGGTTGTCAGAGGAAGCAACTTCATGATTATAGCGGGTTGGAACTTTTAGCTGTATCCGCTGAACTCAGGGAGGGGTGAGGTTTTGACGATTGAGTTAATCACCAACGGCCAGTGACTTAATTAATCATGCCTATGTAGTGAAATTTCTTAAAACTTTGATACAAACTCTGAAACAAGGAGGCTAAAGGAGCTGCTGGGTTGGTGAACCCATGGATGTGCTGGGAGGGTGGTGGGTCTGGAGAGATCATGGAAGCTCTGCGCTACCTCCCCTCCCCACCCCCAATTCTTTGCCCTACACATCTCTTCCATTTGGCTGTTCCTGAGTTGTATCCTTTATAATAAAATGATAATAATAAGTATAGCGCTTTCCTGAGCCATCATAGCAAAGTGTCGAACCTGAGGGAGATGATGGGAAGCCCTGACTTTGTAGTGGGTTAGCCTGGTTAAGTGGTTAGATGCCATTTGCAGCCCGTGTCTAACGTGGGGTTTGCACTAACTCCAGGCAATTGGTGTCAGAAATGAATTGCATTGCAGGACACCCAGTTGGTGATGGAGAATTAGTTGTTGGAAAATGAAGTAGTCAAGTCTTTCTTATTGTGAAATATCAATGCATAATATTAAAACATTGTGGCTGTAATATTCTCTGAAATTATGATAGTTTACTATTTAAAGACTGAAAAGTCCTTTAAGAAAAAATTATAGTGGGAAAGAAAAAAGTTATCAGGCCAGTGCCTTATTATTTATGTATTTACATTGTGTTTTATAGTGTAATAAAGTAGAAGTTACACCACTCTGTGGTTTCCATTGACCCGTCTCTCCTAAGGTGTAGACCAAAGATTTCATAGCCTTTTCTCTGCCTTCAGTCAGTGGAAATATCTAGTACGTAAGTATTATGGATTGCAGTTATAGGTAGTCTCCTCACTAAGGGATTTTCAGTGCTTTGGTTTACCTCCACAGCATTAATATTACTATTAGGATAAACCACAGGAAATTACCAATATTCTACTGTTTTTGACCTACAGTGACAACAGTTTCATATGGTTCAAACTTAATAGGAATTAAGTTCTTATTGACTTTCTATCTGCAGTTTAGAAAAAAAACAACTGTCGTGACTGCCATCAAGACATTTAAGGGACTTCCCTGGTGGTCCAGTGGCTAAGACTCCGTGCTCCCAACGCAGGCGGCCCGAGGTTCGATCCCTGGTCAGGGAACTAGATCTCACATGCCACAACTAAGAGTTAGCATGCCGGCAACTAAGATAGCCTGCATTTCTTAAGGAAGATCCTGCACACGGCGACGAAGATCCCATGTGCCGCAACTAGGACCCGGCGCAGCCAAATAAATAAATATTAAAAAAAAAAAGGCATTTGAGAAAATACTCAAAGGCAAAAAAGAAAAAAATATGTACTCCCAAGTTCCACCAACAAAAGATACAAAATACTAAAAAGAAAATAAAAATAACTTGTAATCTCACTACTCAGAGAAAACAGGCAATAGAGCATAGAGTATGGGGCTCTGGAGCCAGGCTGCCTGTATTAAAATCTCACCTCTGCTATTTGCTAGCTGTGTGACCTGGTATAAGTTACTTGACCTCTCTGTGCCGTAGTTTTGTGTAAACATTTTCGTACTTTTTCTTTCAAAAAACTGAGATGGGACTTCCCTGGTGGCACAGTGGTTAAGAATCTGCCTGCCAATGCAGGGGACACGGGTTTGAGCCCTGGTCTGGGAAGATCCCACATGCTGCAGAGCAACTAAGCCCACGCGCCTCAACTTCTGAGCCTGCGCTCTAGAGCCCGTGAGCCACAACTACTGAGCCCACGAGCCACAACTACTGAAGCCCTCGCGCCTAGAGCCGCAAGCAAGAGAAGCCACTGCAATGAGAAGCCCGAGCACCGCAACAAAGAGTAGCCCCCGCTCGCCGCAACTAGAGAAAGCCCATGCGCAGGCAACGAAGACCCAACGCAGCCAAATAAATAAAGTAAAAAAAAATTTGTCTCAATAAAACTGAGATCATGTTAGCTCAGAATACTGCTTTGTGTTTATTTCTTCACTTAACATTTTTTATTAACAATTTTGATCATTTTGGCAAAGGGATATGGCAAATCCGATCCCTTCATACAAATAGTTTCCTAAACAAAGGGAAGTTTAGGATTTTCAATAAGTAATCAGCAATTTCAACAGTGTGGAGTGTAGATCAGATGGCTTTTTGATTTTGTTTCTTATAATGGTAGCAGGATTTTTTCTTTTGAAATAGGTATTTAATGCCAAAAAAATAGATAAATTGACCTGGAGAGACTATAACTTAAATGCACCTTCTCTTCCCAATAGTTGACTCGCTAGGGAAAACCATTCTCTCATTCTAGGTTTCTTATTGAAATAGATGAGAAATGATTACTCATAGATTATTCTACTCAAAACACTAACTCAACATAGAGATGAGCCATGGATAATCCCGTTTTGTGGAACTTTACTGAATATCAAAACTGGTAACTCTCACAGGCAATTGAGCACAGAGTATGGGACTCTGGAGCCAGGCTGCCTGGATTAAAATCTCACCTCTGCTACTTGGCTAGCTGTGTGACCTGGTATAAGTTACTTGACCTCTCTGTGCTGTAGTTTTCCTATCTGTAAGATGGGGTTGAAAACAATAGTGCCTACCTCATAGGGTTATTGTAAAGGTTGAACAAGTTCATACCTGTAAAGTGCTTGGAACAGTAATTATTACAAAGTATGCATCAGTACGTGACTAATATTAATAGTATTTTTCTAGGTGTCTTACCCTTGCTACTGGTTTTCAGAGTTCTTATTTGAGTTTCAGGCTACTGACATTCATTTATTCCCCTTAAATCAGGTTCTCGATATCTAGGGTTTTCCTAATTACTTCTGTTTAATCTTGCCTTTGTTTGCCTTTTCCGAAATGGTCTTTATTTTCTATCTTAGTTCCTGTTCCTTTGCTCTCTCTAACAGCCCCAGGGGAGAATTCCCGGCAGGCAGAGGACTTCATGACTTCCCCAGGAGGGGACCATGGCCCTCCACGTATACCATCTCTGCTCGCCAGTTTCCATATTCGCGCGAGGCTGGCCACGTGCCTGTCTAGCAGGAACACTGCCTGACTTAACCTGTGACTAATTGGAAAACCCTGCATTTAGGACTTTTGTAGTTTTCTGTTTAATTGTTACCCCTTCCTGTTCCTGGAAGGAAGAGAAACTGGACTGAAGTCAGCGTTATGGGAGCTACAGACTGGCCCCCGCAGTGCTGCCTTGGGCAGCTGCTCCCTCACCTCCAGGGTTTAAGGTATTTCTCTGCCCCCCACATTTAACTCTGTCCCTCCAGTTGGGCTCACACGCTTCAGTGTCTATTCCTGTCTGTTGGCTTTGTATTCCCAGCTGAGCTGGAAGCTTTGTGAGGATAGCAGTGTTTACACTTATTACCACTGATAACGAGCATCACAGCAATGCTAGCTAATGTTTATTGAGCACTTACTCTGTGCTAGGACCCTGGCTAAACCCGAGTTCATATCATTACTGCTCAGAAACCATTCTATTATTATCTGTATTTTATTTATTTATTTATTTTTTGTTTATCTGTATTTTAGAGATGAGGAAACTGGGTCACTGGGAAGTTAATGGACTTGCCTGGGGTCTCACAGGCAGGAAGCAAGAAAAAGCTAGCTTCTGCTTTTTGCCTTCTTTCTTTCTAGGGAGCAGCTTTGGTTGAGAGCTTGAGCCCTGCCTGCAACAGACCTTGGTTCAAATCCTGGCCATTCCCCAGATGAGTGACCTTGACCTCAATACTTTGTTCTTTAATGTCTCCATTTCTAAGATGGGACCTATCTAAGAGTCCTGAAGATTAAAAAAAAAAAAAAAGATAACGGGAGTAAAGATGCCCAGCTCAGAAATAAGCACTGGTAGTGAATGGTGGTAGAGTGGTTGAACTCCCAGAGGCCCTGGATGTGGGATGGTGAACCCCCAACACACCCCTGGAGAATCAGTCACTAAATCCCTCTCTCCCTCTGTAGGGCCGGTCACCCGGCAGTTTTCCTTTTTGAAGCCCACCCGGCTCGGCACCACACCTCGTTTTCCCACGTGGGTAGTTTGTGTTGTCTTCTGCGTGGTAGAAATTACTTGGCTGTACTCCCACCCTGGCAGGGGTGGGTTTTAGCCAGAAACCGGGGACCTAGCTCCTGGTGGCCTGGTCCTCTGAGTCAGCGCCCTCTCTGTGGAGCTCCAGGGCAGTCACTGGTTCGTAAGGGAACCCCCTCCTCCCTGGGCCCCCCTCTTGCAGTTTCTGCTAGAAACAGACTATCCGGGCCTGTCCTCTCCCCATTTGGTGGTTTTGTCCTGGCCCTTGCTGGTTAGCGTCCTCCCGTAGTTTAAATAATTTCTAACCTAGTCCCTGCTTGGCCTCTTGTGAGGAATGTTCAGGAACAGATCAGTTAGGGATTGCATCCCTGTGGAAAGAGGGCAGCGCCTTTGGTGAGGGTATGTCAGCTTTGCTCCTTGACGGACGCGGCAGTGTGGAATATGATGGAGTCCTGGGAAAATCCAGTGGAGGGCCAGTTCCCAAAGCTGGGCTTGGGAACATGCTGCCATTCGTGGCCTTCCTTTGAATCTTTGCTAACTGGAGCCTTCTGTTGATTTTGATGAATACAGGGGTTTGCTGGTATATTTACATCTTTTGGAAAGGGCTTACCCAACAAGTGGGTAAAGCTATGGGATGTATCAGTCGTCCAGCTCTGAAAAGAACTTATTTATATAAGTTTTTAAAAACTGTCAGCATTTGGCAAATGAAGGTACAAGTGCATTGGACATTCTGTCCCACCAAATAGCATCTTAACAAAACTGCTGATCCAGTTGCAGTGAAAGTGGACACTTGATCAGTAATCGAGGAACCCTTCTGGAAGGATGGAATCTGCTTTCACAATTCACAGGTTGCATGTGGCAAATGTTAAAGGTGTTCCTACTATGTTCCAGGAACTGTGACAGGGGTTCAGGGTACAATGATAGGACATTCTCCTTGCTACTTGGGGAAACAGGAGTGTTTGGCTTAAATCAGCCTTTTCCTGCAAGTTCTGTCACCCACATTGGGTTTCCTAACGTTGACCACAGTATGCCCGAGAGATGTGCTTGTAGTGAAGTGTGTGTGTGGGGGGCTGTCAGTGGCTCCTGAGTGTTGGTTCTTCTGCCTGGCTCATTTCTGTATCTCCCCAGTGAAGTCATGTTAGACCACTGATTTATTTGCAAAATGAGGATCTCATCCACCCTCTTGTCTACTTCCTTGGGATTAGACGTTTCAGATAAGACAATGACTGTGTCAAGTGTCATCTGAGTGGAAACTTTTATATTTTATATGATGTCTCTAGCTAATAATGTATGTGATTGAAGATTTTCTTTTCCATTCTTTCTTTCCCTCCCTCCCTTCCTTCCTTCCTTCTTCCTTTCTGAAAGATTTTTAGATGCCATGCAACTAACATTGTTAGCACAAATTATGTTTGTGACAACTATTGAATTGCTTCGAAGTATAATAGTTTGTGAGTAATAATGTGAAAACATACCTGTGAACAAGATGCTTTTCAATAGATAGAAAAAAGTCTTCCTTTTACTTTCATAATAGTTATGGAGCAGTAAGATAGAGTTCTACTTTAGAGTGATCTTTTGCTTTTTGTAGTAGAAATTAATATTGGGAAATTTTATGCTGCTGAGAATATTTTAAAAAATGACGTCAATACAAATTTATCTTGCTGTAGCTGACTTTAACACTTTTTCATGAAGATGATTCTTACATTTAACAAGATGCATGCAGATTCCAATGTTTATCACACATGACAGGGTCATTTGGCGAGAGGCACCTTTTTAGTGTTTAAGGGCATTCGAGGGGGTGCAGACCTGGGCTCCAGCCCAACTCTGTGGTCAACTGGTGATGGTTTAACCCACCTGTTTACTGTGAGGCATGTGTCACTTACTAGGTAAAACTGAAAACCAATCTGCACTCTTACAGACGCTGCTAAACAATGTGGATAAGTGTGCAGGGCTCTGGGGTCTCAAGGCTTGGCTTGAATCCTGTCCCACTACATGTTAGGACTTGTTATTGAACCTCCACGGGCCTTATTTTCCTCATCTGCACATGGGGGTAATGAGACAACCTACCTTAAGATGTGGAAATGAAATGGAATTGTGCATGAAGCACTGCAAACACTCGGTAAATGCTGCCTTACAGTTACCTTAACGGAGCAACTCATTCTTTATAACACACCACCTTTAGAAAAGAATCTGAAGTGATTATTGAATCTCTGAAGTCCATTGCTTTGCAGACATATCAAGCAAATGTCTTTTAAGAAATTCTAATTTTTCTTGAGTTGATGTAATTTACAATTTGAAAGGTGAGGAAGGGTCTACAGTCAAAGTCTCATTCCACTCCTGTCCTCCAGCTACCCACCCACCCCATCTCCAGGAAACTGAGAGTGCTACAGAACTAAAGACAAAAAAATCCTCAAATGGACAACACTGAATAGCAAGAGAAAGAGGAGAGGCAGAGGAAGGGGTAGGAGTATAGGAAAAGGGAGGGGGAGGTTCAGCTGGGGTCTAAACTGCTGAGCTCTCCTGCCCTGCAGCCCCTTAGGCATCGCCCTCGCTTATACCCCTCTCTGAGGACCCCACGATGTGGGGTTCTTCTCCCCTTGGGACTCCTCAGCCTTTTCTGTCTTAGAGGCATGGTGGGTGACTTCCTGGCCTGTGTCCCAGTGCAGACACTGGCAAGCTGACCTTGCCCCATGTTGGGTGAGCTCAGGTCAGATAAGCCTTCTGTGTCATCTGAATGCAAACCACTGTTTGAGGTATTCTGGGAGATTCAGGAAGAGTCCAGAAGTTGAGATCCTTGACTTCTCAAAGCACTGGTGTCCTAAACTGAATCCCTTCCCAAGGAGTAGCTGTGGGGCTGTAGCTCTTTTCTGTTTTTTTCAATCTTTTGGTGCTCTTGAAGAATTGGTAAATCCAAGACAGTTGTGGAGAATGCTAGGGATTTTCTCTTACTCTGCAAAGTTAGTTTTCCCCTTCTAGTCTGAATGGAAACCTGAGATGGTAAATATTTATAGTTTCCATCATAATTTTTGTGTCTTTGTTTCTTTATATTGACATCACCCCAGTTTCAGTTCTCTGTTCTGGTAGCTACCTGGGGTTCAGGAGTAATTCAGTTTTGTCCCACAACCTCCTGCCCGTCAAGAATGTTTGTTCTCTTTTTTGTCCAGGCAAATTAAGTTTTTCTTTTGAAACCTAATATAAAGTCCTTTTTCTTCCTGGATCCACACTAATTACTTCCCTTCTCAACTCCTAAGGTACTTATACAAAGGAACTGCAGCTTAGGGAAGGGTTGTGCTCCAGACATTCCTTTTTGAGTAATTGGGTTGGAAATTGAAATGCATTTTCCCACTAAAAATAATAATTAGGCTCCCATAAAGGGTATTTAAAAAATGATAAAATGGGACTTAGTGAACTTTTATTACGGAAGAGTTGAAAGAATAGTAAAGTGGACTGCTGTACACTAACCACTTGGTTTCAATATTTTGCCATATTCACTTGTTCACCCTATCTATCTATCTGCCCATCCACCCATCCACATACCTCTATCTACCTACTTTTTTTGCTGAATTATTTGAAATCAAGTTGCAGACAGTGTTACATTTCACCCTAAATCCCTCTGCCATCACGTTGTAGGATTAAGGACTTCCTTCAACATAACTGCAATACCATGATCATAGCTTAAAAAAATAAACAATAAATTTGTACTACTGTCTACGCCATTTTCCTGTTGACCTCAAAATATCCTTTGTTGCTGTTTTAAAATTTTTATTATTGTTTAGAATTTGGAATCAGGCTCCAATCAAGGTTTACTAACCGGATTTTGTCCTATTAGTTTCTAACAAAAGCTATTTGAAGCCACATTTAGCCAAGTACTGGGGGAGGGAAGGAACTTTTCTGGGCATAGGTAGTATGTTGAAATCTTTGTGTACTCGCCCCTCCCTGTTTTCCTCTCCCATGCTTAATGCCTGTCTCTGGATCCTGGGGTGCCCCTGCTGCCCTGAGCTCTCCATTTTGGCCAGATCCCCAGCCCCAGGGTACAGGGACCTCTTAGCCAAATGCATCTGTGAATCGGGTTCATAGCTGGACATTCCTGATTTATGCATGTTTTGCTGGGGAAGCTTTCTGGGCCTCCATCTGTTCCCCTAGTGGTTTTTGCTGTCCAGTATCAAGAGTTTTCCAGCATCAGGGAAGCATTTCAAGGAATTTGACAAGATAGAGGTAACTGAGTAGCTGTATACTTCGGGAGGGACTTTGTATCATGGGTGAGTAGACTCTGGGCAGGTGGGTCCTGTCTGGATGTCCCTCCCTGCCTAGTCACAGCTGCGGAGTTGGGGAGGGTGGGACAGTAGCAGCGGCTTATCTGGAAGTTGGCAGCTGCCTGAAGTTCCACTACAAAGTTTAGCACTTATTTATATACTGACTTCCATTGTTTTCCAGTTTCCATATAAGCTCGTTTGTTCTCTTCATACATTTTAAGTTTTTAAAATTTGGGCAAATGCTGTGTCTCAGTCACTGGCGCTGGGGGAATATCTTAAAAGCTCTATGGTTTCGGTTATCCCCACAGCTAAAACCAGAAACAGTTTGGGGATGATTTTGTTTTGTGGAGTTTGCTTCGCATTCTCCCCTTTCATTAGTGTTCATAATTGATTTAAAACGTGTTTAAACAATTAGCTTAATAAAGGGTGTTGTTTTTCAGGAGCTAGTAGATCTTAGCTCTGCCAGGGTAGGATTGAGAGGCTCTGTCCTGAAACAGTATCTGCCTGGGTTTTCCTCCAGGCTCTTACCAGTTTTCAACCATGTGACCCTGGGCAAGTGACATACCCTCCCTAACCTCCAGCTTCTCTCTCTAAAATAATAGTACACATCTCATAGGGTCGTGACTGTCAGAAACCCTTGGGGCCCATGGCCTAAACTCTAAATATGTAGGTCCCCCTCGAGAGATCTAATCAAATATATTGATTTTGCAGCAGACTCAGCGGAATAGGGGTTGCAAATAGCCTCACGTCAGATCAGAGCAGGTTTTACTACCAATGAATTTGTCAGATTTGGTTTTGCTATGAAATGAGGTATAAAACTTTTTGTTTCAGAGCTTTTTGGGTTTTGCCTTGTGGACACGGGAGGGTGGGCTTGCATTTTCCTCTCTAGTAGCATCAACCCAGAGTGAATGTGGATAGGGCTGGAAAAGGTTGGGGAGTATGGAAATTTGAGAACCAGGAAGGACATTGGTTTTAGCACATAATATTTTTTTAAATGGTTAGTAATTTTCTTTTCTTTTTTCAATATTTATTTGGTTGTGCTGGGTGTTAGTTGTGGCTCGAGGACTCTGTAGTTACGGCATGCGAACTCTTAGTTGCAGCATGCATGAAGGATCTAGTTTCCTGACCAGGGATCAAACCCAAGCCCCCTGCTTTGGGAGCACGGAATCTTTTCCACTGCGCCACCAGGGAAGTCCAGCACATAATTTTTCAGCTGAGCAAACCAAGGTGCAGAGGGGTGAAGGGACTTGTTTAGTATCACAGAGGTAGCTGGGGACAAAGCTGGAGGAAGAAAAACCCCTTTAGAGAAATGCATATCTAGCTATCTTGGTCAGTAATCTAAATCAAAAATAGACTACTTTTGGGTACTGTGATTTGAATGTTTGCTGAAAAAAAATAGGGTGTGTATCTGTGTGTTTAAAAGCAAGGTTCCAGCCAAGCTTAGTGGGTTATCTACTTACCAGCCAAGTCCTTTTCCCATCACAGAGTTGTTGGGTCACTGCTGGGAAACCCTAGCTTCTGAGAATGTACACCCTTTCCTGATAGGAGAGGAAGAATTGCTATCAGAACCATCAAAATGCTCTTGGCCCTGGTTGGAACAAAGCTGCTTGGGAGAAGTCACAAGGGCCTCCTTATCTGGAGTCTCAGGTTATTACCGTCATCCCCATTATGTGTATTTTAGCAACCCTCGAGCTATGCCCACTGGGTTTAAGGAATGCCATTTCTGCGCCATTTCTTCTCAGCTCCTCTGACCATTGGGGTCAGTTGGAAATGTAAGTATTACTTGGAATCCAAGCTAGAAAACTGCTTTTGATTTTTTGGGTTGACTTTGAGCCATTCCTCATACCTCTTCCTCAGTTTCTTGCTGTCTTAATGTTTTTTATATAACATCTTCTTTTGTGACTTTGTCAATAGGATCTTGGCAAAACACAGTACATAGTGGGTCTTCAAAGTACGGTGAATTAACCAAACCTGGCTGGGTCTAAGAAAAACGCTAAGGATTTTGATAACCGCTGGCTTTTGCTGGACCTGTTTTACTTGTAATGTGGAGGGGAATCACTTTTATCAGTAAGAGCTGAGAACTCTCTGTTTCTATGGCTCTTGCTGTGTGCAGAGGATCCTGGAGACGAGGTGATGGGCTTGTTTTGAAGAGGCTGAGGGACCCGAGGTTGTGGTCTGCATAAGGTGGGCTGTGATTTGGGAGTTGGAAGGGAGGTCAGAGAGGGGGGACAAATAGAGTTTTGCAGTTGTTCATCGGGTAAGCTGCTCTGAGGTCTGGTGGTGGGCATTTTCAAAACATCCTCCTTCCTGCTGTGCTAATTGGAATCCATAGTTTTGCGATGTGGGGAGCCTTTAATCTAAGTTGTGAAATATAAGAGCAAACCAACATTTAGCATTTTAACAGAAGAGTTGGTAAATGATGACCTCAGCTCAGGTAAGAGGAAGCAGCGTCCAAGCAGGCAGGATCCAGACTGCCTGGTTTGAATCCAGCCACTGACAGGTAGTAGCTCTGTGACCTTGGGAAGGCTCCTTGACCTTTCTGTGCTTCCTTTCCACATCTGTGACGTGGGGAGAATACCAGTAACTATGTCATAAGTTTATTGTGAAGATTCCCTGCTTGGCTTACTGCTGGATTGCAAATGCTTCATAAATGTGGTGTTGCTTATTGTTAGTAGTTACAGAGGTATAACAAATTAGTCTGAGCCGGACTTCCATCACTTCTGGAACACTCCCACCTGAAACCATCCCCTTCCTGCCTCTGGTTCAGCCTACTTTCCATTCTGACCCTGATCCCTCGTGTCTGATTCCCTTGGGTCTCTTATTCTCTTTCCTGCTCGGTGGCCCACCCTGCATGAGTTAACCCAGTTACAGGTTTGGGGTGCACATCTCAGCTGTGCCCCGAATGGCCTTGCAGTCCTTTCACTGGCCTCTCACATTCCTTCTGTTTCTCCACTAAGCCTCACTGTCTCCGTCAGCCCCTCTTCTTCTCTGGCGCCTCTAGTTCTCAAGAAATGCCATCTCTCATCTTCAGGCATCTGTTTGCTCACCTTCCCTCCATCCACGTAAAGAACAAACTCATGGACACCCTGCCTCAGGACGAAGTATCTTTTTTCCTATTCAAGTTTTTAATCCGTCTCCTTTTTGCTCCTTGGCTTCTTCTGCATGTAAATAAACACTTTGGTTTCAGCCACTTTAAAAAAATTCAAAACTCCAAATAAAAATTTCTTCCCTTCACGCTGAAAGTGAACTCCCTTACTCGTAATGCCCATAGTGGGCTTCTAGAAAGAGCAAACCGAGCTGTTTTCTGCTCTTCAACGCAGGGAATCTAGCCTCACCTTCTGGTCTATGAAAAACTGGTCCCTCCAAGGCCACAAAGATCTCCTGCCAACCGTTTTTTCCTTCCTATTTTATTTATTTTTTCATTTTATGTATGATGTATGTATGTATTTTAGGATTTTAAAGATTATTTTAGGATTTTAAGTTACTTCAAGAAACTATGGGGAAACAGAAAGGGAGCAAAGTGCAACAAGGGGAAAGTTAAAAAAATTTCCAGTTACTTTCTGATTCAGCAACTAAAGGCTTTCTGTGTATTCTTTGGAACTTCTATGTGGCCCAACTTGTCTGAGTTTTTCTCAATAATCTTTCTAAATATTCTTCTTAGGGTGTTTCTCTCTTTATTTTTTTTTAATTGTGATAAGAACACTTAACATGAGAATTACCCTCTTAACAAATTTTTAAGTGCACAATACGGTATTGTTAACCGAGGGCACAATGCTGTACAGCAAATATCTGGAACTTATTCATCTTGCATAACTGAAACTTTATCTCCGTTGAATAGCAACTACCCCCCCACCCCGGCCCCCGCCAAAGCTGGCTCCTGGCAACCACCATTCTACTCTCTTTCTATGAACTTGACTACTTTAGGTGCCTCATGTAAGTGGAATCATGTAGTATTTGTCTTTCTGTGACTGGCTCATTTCACCTGGCATAATGTCTTCCAGGTCCATCTTTGTTGTCCTTTACGGCAGGATTTCCTCCTTTTTTAAAGCTGAATGGGATTCGATTTTATGTATATGTCACATTTCTTTATCCTCTCAACCATCAGCGAACATTTACGTTGTTCCCAAGTCTTGGCTATTGTAAATAATGCTGTGGAGAACATGGGAGTGCAGCTATCTCTTCAAGATCCTGATTTCATTCCTTTTGGATAGATACCCAGAAATGGAATTGCTGCATCATTTGGTAGTTCTATTTTTAGGTTTTCTGAGGAAGCTCTATACTGTTTTCCATGGTGGATGTACCATTTTATGTTTCCGTCCTATTTTAGCTCCTCTCTCTTGAAGCATCTGACCTAGCTGACTGCTGATTCCTCCTGGAAACTTCTTCTCTGTTCTAAGGTAGAACCCTGGCTTCTCTTCCTCAGGTCCTCATGGAGTAGATCCAGTTGCTCAATGGATATTTCCATCTGGGTGTCTCCGTGCTTACCTTTATCACTACATGTTCAAAACCGAACATGTGCTATTGTCTTCTCCACGCAAGTATATGAGCTAGGGCCCCTGAAACAAAGTACCACAAACTGGGTGACTTAAAAAGGAGAGATTTATTGACTCACTGTTCTGTAGGCTACAAGTCCAAGATCAGGGTCAGCAGGGTTTCTTCTCCTGAGGGCTGTGAGAAAGAATCTGTTCAGTGCTTCTCTTCTAGATTCTGACGGTTCGCTGGCAATCTTTGATGTTCCTTGGCTTCTATAAAGCATCATCCTGACCTCTGCCTTTACCTTCACATGGTGTTTTTACTTTGTGCTTGTCTATCTCCAAATTTCCCTTTTTTTAAAGGACAGCAGCCATATGGGATTAGGGCCCACCCTAATGACTTCATTTTATACCTTTGTAAAGACCCTATGTCCTAATATAGTCACTTGGGGTTAGGACTTCAACATATGAATTGGGGGTGAGGCAAAATTCAACCCATAGCACCATGCAGACTTGATTTTTTTTCAGGTATTTCTCATCTCAATGAATGGCACCAATGTCCACCATGTTACTCAAGCAGAAACTTGGGAATCATCCTTATCAAATCACGTGCCTTTATATGAACCTAGCATCTAGAGCTTGTAGAACTTGGAGGCACAATTTTGGAATAGGAACCATGGCATCCAACAGGTTTACAAAGGGATCTGTGACTCCCAAATGGCTGACAACCTCTGCTCTGTATCTTTTTCTTTTTTTTAGCGTCTACCGCCTTGGTACACGTAATACATACATAAGAATTTTAGAAAACTACAGAAAAGCATAAAAATAAAATTAATAATTATCCTATTATTCAATTACCCAGAATCACTTATTATTTTGGTCATTTCTCATACATTTTATGCCTTCATGCATTTTTTTTTTTTACTAGTTGGAGCATACTGTATGTAAGATTTTGAATCCAACTTTTTAAAATTCAACACTGAATCATGTGTGTTTCCATATCTTCACAAAATCTTCATAAATAGTTTTAAATGGTGTGTGTTATTCCATCAAATGGATAGATAATGATTGACTTAGATATTTTATTATTATCCCATTATCAAATATGCAGGTCGTTGCTATTTTTTGACTTTTATAAATAATGCTATGACAACCTTTACTATTAATTTGGACTCAAATAAATATTTTTTTCAGAATTCAGGTATGAGTCAGCAGGGGATAAAGAAAAAAGGTGGACACAGTATCTCTAAGCAAATTATTAGTGTAAATTGAAAGAAAGCTAAGCCTACCTCAGTTAACAAATATCTTAGGCGTTAATTGTGAGTAGTTACTTTGTGATTTAAAAGTTATTCTTAATTAAATTGTTGAGGTAGATCACAGTAGAGTCTCCAGTCAACATTTTGCTCTTCAGTGATTCTTTACAGTCTATAACAGGGTTGTACAATGATGGAAATGTTCTTCATCTGACCTGTCCAATATGGAAGCAATTAGCCACGTGTGACTATTGAGCACTTGAAAAGTGGTTAGTCCAACTGAGGAACTGAATTTTAAATTTTATTTATTTTTAATTGATTTAAATTTAAGTAACTATTTGTGGTTAGTGGTTACCTACTGGATAGTGCAGTTCTATCAAGGTGATGCCTAAACACTTTTATAGTGCTTATCTTTTCCTACATACCCTTTTAAGTGTTTTACATATTAATGTATTTAATCCTCACAATGACTTTAGGAAGTAGTCTTCCAGTTACTATTGCTATATAAAAAATTACCACAAAACTCAGTGGCTTAAAACAATAACAATCATTTATTTTCCCTGTGAATCTACAGTTTGGGCAGGGTTCATCAGAAATGGCTCATCTTTGCTCCATGCAGCATCAACTGAGCTTATAGAGTCTACTTCTAAGATATCTCAATAACATAGTTGTCATGTTGATGACTATTATTGGTTTTTCTTCTTGGGGGAGCTTGGGTTTCCTCACGGCATGGTGGCTGGCTTCCAAAAGCAAGTGTCCCAAGAGACAGGAAGTGGAAGCTGTCAGTTTCTTAAGGCCTGGGACTTAGAAACTGACAAAATATCACTTCCAACATATTCTATTGGTCAGGCAAAGCACAGAATATATCTTCAAGGGGAGGAGATATAGACCTCACCTCTCCATGGGAGCAGTGCCAAAGCATTTGGGGACATGTCTTAAAGTCATCATAGAAAGGTACAATCATTTTGATTCTGTTTTACAGATGAGGAAACTGAGCACCTAGCAGTTAAGAAACTTGCTCAAGGTGACATGCCTAGTAATTGGCCAAGCTGTTATTTATGCCAGGCAGTCTGACATTTTTTTTTTTTTTTTTTGCTGTACGCGGGCCTCTCACTGTTGTGGCCTCTCCTGTTGCGGAGCACAGGCTCCGGACGCGCAGGCCCAGCGGCCATGGCTCACGGGCCTAGCTGCTCCGCAGCATGTGGGATCTTCCCGGACCGGGGCACGAACTTGTGTCCCCTGCATCGGCAGGCGGACTCTCAACCACTGCGCCACCAGGGAAGCCCTGACCTTTTTTTAACTACAGTGCATCTCTGTAGTTCATGTTTCACTAATTTAGATTCATATCTTCTTCAGTTTTTTCCATGGTGCAATAATTATGAAATTAAATGACTGCTAATATGTTTGTAAATCACAAACTGTAAATACATAGTATTTGCAAGGGTTTACTAGATGTCAAATTAATGATGAACACACATTCTCAACCACCTGATTCAGGAGGAGCTGTTTGGCTCCAATTTGGAGCCCCTCTGCTTTCATCTCTGTTTCTACTGCTTCCCAAAGAGAATTTATTATCACCTCCAGATTGAAACAGACCATGATTCTGAGTAAAACTCTTTCAGTCTTAGCATGTTGCCTGCTTTACCTATTCCTGTTGCATGGCATATGTGTTTTTAAAAAGGAATTAATAAATAACACACTTAGAATTATAAAAGGAGTTGAATATTCTGGGTTTTACTGAAAGTAAATCTTGAGGTTAAACCCTAATTTAGATGATATATTTGCATATGTTTAGGGAAGTGTGTGTGTGTATTCTCTTATTTATTTATTCATTCATTTATTAATTATATTCTTGGAAGAGAAATCAGAAAAAATATATAGATTATGCCAAATTCTAGAGGTTGCATGATAAAATAATGAATGCAACCTTTTACAAACCTGAGAAACCAGCAATTTCCTTTCATGTTCAAAGATAATGGATAGTTCCATGTGAGAGAGAGAGAGAGAGAGAGAGAGAGAGAGCGAGAGAGAGAGAGAGCGCCTTTTGTCCTGTGGCTTCTGTTTGATACTATTTGCTGCAGTGAAGAAATGTGGTCACTTCACACCTAGTCTCTGTCCCCATGTAATCATTACAACACAGGGGTATTTTTTGGTTTTTTTTTTCATCAAAATACTCTTGAGAGAGTTTATAGTTAAATGCATCTAGCTTTCCAGTTTCTGGGTTTCCAAGCAATATGTGTGAATCTCCATGATGTAGAAAAGCTTATTTTATTACTTCAGAATCTGAGTATCCCAAATAGTGAGACTTCGCTTCAGTGAAATCCCACATTTTTCTTTAGTCCACATCCTACCTGACCCACTCCTTTGTTTTTGTTTTTTTAAAATATTTATTTATTTAATTATTTATTGGGTTGTTCTGGGTCTTAGTTGTGGCAGGCAGGCTCCTTAGTTGTGGCATGCATGTGGGATCTAGTTCCCTGACCAGGGATCGAACCTGGGCCCCCTGCATTGGGAGCGTGGAGTCTTATCCCCTGTGCCACCAGGGAAGTCCCTTCTCCTTTTTTTGATAACTCCCTTCTCATTTTATGTGTGTGAACTGGTATTTTGTTGATTTTCCACACAGTCGGCTCTTTCTCCGTTATCTTAACTGGCCGTATCTTATGATTGTACGAGCCGGGCTCACAGTTTTTCCCTCTCACTCCTTCATAGATGTGACTCAGTTCCCCATATATGGGAACTTCTTGGGAGCCTACGTAGCATGCTCTTGGGCCCAGATATCCGGCTGCCTCTGGCGTAAGTCCATGTGGCATTTTGACTTGTCCAAAAGCAAATGTCTCCTTCTCTCCCAAAGATGCCCCCTTCCCAGCTGCCCCATTTTTGAAGTCATAAAATAGATCCCCACTATTACTGTTTCTTTTAATGCCCCAATGCATACCTTCCTCGGCCTTTCTCCCAATCTCTCATGCCTGCCCAGCTGTTCACTTGTTTATGCCTGTTTCCGATACTACCCTACAAGCTCCAAGATGGCGTTGGTCATGCTGTGTTATTTTCCACTCTCTCTCCAGCTCCCAGCTGGTGCTTTTCACATAATGGGCATGCCATAAATGCTAATTTGGGTTAGTAAACAAATAAACAAATGCATGTGCTTCCATTTTTATGTTTGTATCCCTGGGCCAAAACTTGATGCCGTCGTGGATTTTTCTCTCTTTTTTCATACACTAGATCTGTCAGTTTACTAAATCTTTCTGGGACATATACTCCATGAGGACAGGGATCTTTGTTTTGCTCAGGGGTATGTCCCAGATGCCTGGAATGGTGCCTGGCATGTAGTTGAGCCAAGCTGAGCATTTACTATGTTGTAGAAATGGTTCTGGATGTTTTACATGTATTAATTTATTTAATCTTCATAACAAGCCTAGAAGGGTGGGTAGCTACTATTAGTGTGCCTATTTTACAAGAAACCAAGGCATGGAGATTAAGTCATCGTCCAGCGTCACACAGCTGCTAAGCGGTAGAGCCAGGATGTGACCGCACGTCTCCTGAGTCTGTGCTCTTAACCACTAAGTAGTCTGCTGTGATACCACCTAGTGATGGTGTGTTTGCTCTGTGTGGACCCTTCACTGAAACTCTGTACATTCACTCCACGCTGTGTAGGTACTCTTTTAGAGGAAGAAGCAGAGGCTGGTTTGGAGGGGATTAAAAAAAAATTACCCAGGGTGGGACCCAGGTGCTGAGTATCAGGGACAGGATGGGAACTCAAGACTGTTTCAGCACAAGCCTGTGTGCCTGTCCTGCCAGACCTGCCAGTCTCTGCGTGGCCCGTGGTTTTGGAAGCAGACTGACATTTAACAGGAACATTTCCCAAGGTTGTCGGAGTTTCCTTGTCCCCAGTAGACGTCTGATGCAGCTGTGCATGTTTTTTCCTCAGACAATGATGGCAGCCGCCCGTTACACTCCAGAACTGAGACGACGCCCTCGCCCACGAACAATGGAAATGGACACCCAGAATACATTGCGTACGCGCTTGTCCCTGTGTTCTTCATCATGGGTCTCTTCGGTGTCCTCATCTGCCACCTGCTTAAGAAGAAAGGCTATCGTTGTACAACAGAAGCTGAGCAAGACGTGGAAGAAGAAAAGGTTGAAAAGATAGGTAAATCACCTGGCTTCTTTTTATGGGAATGTGAGTGCAGACGATTTTTAAATCAGAAACCAGTAACGTATATTTTCCATCTCTATAAGGCAAATGATCCATCTTTTTTTATATATTGACATTATGTAAATTTAAAGTGTACAACACGTCAATCGGATACATTTGTATATTGTAATATGATTACCATTGTAGCGATATTTAGCACCTCTATCACAGTACGTAATTGTCATTTCTTTTTAGTGGCGGAAATCATTAAGTTCTAGTCTCTGAGCAGGTTTGATGATTATAATACAATATTTTTGCCTATATTCACTATACTGTGCATTCGATCTCTAAGGCTTATTTACTATTTGTTCTAAGTTTGTACCCTTAAGCAACATCTGCCCTATTGTAACCGAAGGTGGTGTCTGGCTGCTCGCTGCTCAAAAGCCAATAATAAGGCCACGTTGGTGGTTTATTTTGGGTGCTGGCAACCGGGGGGTGAGGGGAGAGGGTTAATGGACTCCTGTCCAAAGGCTGACTACCCCTCGCCCCTGACCATCAGGGGGTAAAAGAGCTTTTATAGACGAAGGGAGGGAGCTACATGAAGAAACAGCACAGTCAGCTCTGACAGTCATCTTGAAATTGGTCATGTGGTGGTCTGACCAGTGTCATCTTGATTGTTTTTTTGTTTTGTTTTTTATAAATTTATTTATTTTATTCATTTATTTCTGGCTTCCTTGGGTCTTCGTTGCTGTGCGCGGGCTTTCTCTAGTTGCAGAGAGTGGGGGCTACTCTTCGTTGTGGTGCGCAGGCTTCTCATTGCGGTGGCTTCTCTGATTGCGGAGTACGGGCTCTAGAGCGCAGGCTCAGTAGCTGCTCAGTAGTTGTGGTGCACGGGCTTAGTTGCTCCGCGGCATGTGGGATTTTCCCGGGCCAGGGCTCGAACCCGTGTCTCCTGCATTGGCAGGCGTATTCTTAACCACTGCGCCACCAGGGAAGCCCATCTTGATTGTTTTGGTTTTTTTCGGTACCCAGGCCTCTCACTGTTGTGGCCTCTCCCTCTGCAAAGCACAGGCTCCGGATGCGCAGGCTCAGCGGCCATGGCTCACGGGCCCAGCCGCTGCGCGGCATGTGGGATCTTTCCGGACCGGGGCACGAACCCGTGTCCCCTGCATTGGCAGGCGGACTCGCAACCACTGCGCCACCAGGGAAGCCCTTGATTGTTTTAAGTGCAGTTAATCTTTCCAGGGTCAGTTTTTTCCCATTTCCTTGAGGCCAATTCTCAGAATTGTGGCAGCTTATGTCCGTGGCTACAGCCTGGTCATCATGTAGTTAACTTCTTCCACCTGGTGGGGCTTTCAGTATCTACAAGACAGCTCGCAGGATACGGCTCAGAATATTATCTACAGCCCTTGAGAAGGAACTAGAGGTCCTTGATTTAGCTTGACTTTGCTTAGTGACTATTATTGTCTTGTCCTGCTTGACTGCTTTTCTCTGCTTCTGCATTTTCTCACTTCTCTGATTAAACTTATCCTTTGGCTAAAGTTTTTCCACAGGCAAAAGGCAGGCAGAGGACGTGGGCGTATAGACCACAGGGCCCTGCTCCATTTCACTCTCTCCCCATCCCTTATGCCCTGGTAACCACTCTCTATTTTTACAACTTTGGCTTTTTTAGTTTCCACATACAAGTGATAACATACAGTACTTGTCTTATTCTGTGTGTGATTTATTTCACTAAGCATAATGTGCTTAAAGTCCATCTGTGTTGTCAAAAATGGCAGGATGTCCTCCTTTCTCATGGCTGAATACTATTCCATTATATATATATATACATATATATATATGTATATATATGTATGTATATATCTCACATCTTCTTTACCCATTCATTCTTTGATGGGCAGTTAGGTTGTTTCCATATCTTGGCTATTGGGAATAGTTCTGCAATAAACATGGGAGTGCATATAAATCTTCAAGATCCTGTTTTCATTTCCTTTGGGAATGGAATGACTGGATCATAGGGTACTTCTATTTTTAATTTTTTGAGGAACCTCCATATTGTTTTCCACACTGGCTGCACCAGTTCACACTCCGACCAGCTGTGCAGAAGTGTTCCCTTTTTTCTGCATCCTCGCCAACTTTTACAAAATGATCCATCTTAAAGGCAGATGGTGTGGTGTAGTGTCACTGTAGATTTCACAGGAAGCACACCTAGAGTTATAAACCTTGCTTTCATTTATTAAATACCTACTAAATCATTTACTCTTATTTGCCTTGTAGCCTCAGGCAAGTTACATATGTTATATATGCTGCTATGTATAATTTAACTTAAATTTAATTTCATTAATTTAATACTAACTTAATTAAAATTTTAATTTAAGTGAGAACAGTAATCTCCACCTTGTAAGATTATTGTGAAATTTATAGAGAATATATATTTGGTGTTTGTCACACATGGCCACTCAGTAAATATTAACCCTTACTATTATTGAATTAGATTCCAATAAGAACAATGGGAAAACTGAATACGTCTCACCATTTTTGTGCTGTTACTTTTGCTGGGGGAGTTCTATCTTAAATCTACGAGGTTAGAGTCTATGTTTATTAAGTAAGAGGTTGTGTGAACATTGCAGTGAAAATATGGCAAGAACTGATGCTTTCGTATTGACTTCAGACCGTCTCAGCTTTTCCTCTTAAAGTGGAGTTGCTGGATTGTGTTTGGAAAACGCTGAGAGATGAAATCCTGTTTTCTCCACAGATGTACTTTCCAACTACCCTTTAGGGCCTTGGGGAGTAGTAGGTAACTCTCCTTATCCCTTTCAGCCTCTCAAAGGATAGTTTTTGCAGAAAGGTTACAGTTGGAGTAGGTCAGCCTTCAAGCCGGCCCCAAGGGCAGAGTGCGGGAGCTTCTTCATTCCTTGCCAGCTTGCCGCCCTGTTGGTTTTTCCCACCCCCACTGACCTTTGAGCCAGAGAGAGAGCACGGTCACAGGATGAGTCATGTTTGAGCTTATGAGCAAACCAAGGCTGAGTGTTTGTCAACAGAAGGCGGGGCCTCCCCCTCCTCCTTCCTAGATGCTCTGTAGGTCGGCTTAGCCATTAGCAAGTGCACTGTGCAACCAAACGTGTATTCATGAGAGCAAGCAGCTTGGATCGAGAAGACCATTTTCCAGATACACGGGTAGGACACCGCACACCTTGATTCATTCTTTGCGAGCTAGATCAACCCTCCCTCTTCCTTCCTGTGTTATGGAAGCAAATTATAAGGATCAGTTTCAGGGTGGAGATTTGATTCTTTTTTTTCAAGGACTATCCCATGTGCAGAGTCTCTCAAAGTAAACTGAGTCTGTAGGCAATTAACTGTGACCAACATTTAGATCATTTGGAAGTACATTTAAAAGAAGAGTCTTGTAAAAACACAGACGAATAATTACCCAATTTTTTTTTTTTTTTTTGCGGTACGCGGGCCTCTCACTGTTGTGGCCTCTCCCGTTGCGGAGCACAGGCTCCGGACGCGCAGGCTCAGCGGCCATGGCTCACGGGCCCAGCCGCTCCGCGGCACGTGGGATCTTCCCAGACCGGGGCACGAACCCGTGTCCCCTGCATCGGCTGGCGGACTCTCAACCACTGCGCCACCAGGGAAGCCCAATAATTACCCAATTTAAGAAACGAATTAATTTTCTAAATTTATATAGTACATCTGCAATTAAAATAAAATCCAAGAAGTTTTTCTTTTAAATGTCTTTTTTCTTTCCATTTCCCTTAAAGGTTTAACAAAACGATGAGAGAGAAATAATAGTTGTAAGGACTGATATAGATACATGGAATTGTTGTCTTGGAAACTGAGTGTGTGTTTGGACTTGAGATCGATGGACAACTCTGATACTTTTTATGCCTCTTATGCCAGGGAAGTCACTGTGTGCTTTCAGTCAGGCAGCTTGGGGTTAAAGGAAGAAAGCAGAGCTCTTAGCACCATGGGGATCAGCTGAACTTTCTGGACACTGTTCAGAGAGGTCTTGGGCTCTAAGACTGCACATCTCGTTGACCTGATGCAAGTGACCAATTGTAACCTGTCCTCCCCTCCCCTTTCTCTTTCAGAGTTGAACGACAGTGTAAATGAAAATAGTGACACCGTTGGGCAAATTGTCCACTACATCATGAAAAACGAAGGTATGGTTGTTTTAGTGTCCAGAACAATTCAGTATTCGTAGGTTTATTAAAAACCTGCTTCAAAGAGTCATGATTTGTATAGATTGTCCTGTCAATGTTTCTGAAGTTATTGACACCTTTTACCTAAGCTCACAAATAGCTCAGCTTCCAGCATTATCTGACCAGGGGAGTTTCATAGAAGTGTTTTCTAAGAGTCAGTCATCGTAGAGTCAGCCCGGAGGCTTACCTTTTATTCCTGGCCTCACCTCGATTTGGGGAAAGTCATATTACATCATGGAGCCTCACTTTCCTCCTCTAAAATAATATTTACCGCATAGCATTGTTGTGACATATTGCACATAAAGTGCTTGTATAATAAGCACTCAAATATTATCTATTCCTTTTTTTGTGCTTTTAAACATATTGTGGTAAAATACGCATAACGTAAAATGGACCGTTATACCCATTTTAAAATGGACAATTCATTGGCCTTAAGTACGTTCACAATGATGTACAGCCATCACCACTATCTAGCTACAGAACTTTTTCATCATCCCAAACTCTGTACCCACTAAGCAGTCACTCCCTAATCTCCATCCCCTTTCCCTTCATCCTCTGGCAACCCCTCCTCTGCTTTCTGTCTCCATAGATTTGCCCATTCTGTGATCTATTCTTAAGTGTTAAAACTTTTAAAAAGTCTAACCTTTATGGCTTTAAGCACTTTTTTCCCCTCTGAAATGTATTCTAAACCCCCATCTTCCTAATCTTCCCCATCTTCCTAAACTAATCAGGATTAGTTTAATCTTGATTAGATAAATCAGGGTCATTGTTTTGAAGGTGATTGTCTCCATAAGATTCCGCACCCCGAGTGACTTTTGAGGTGTGTGGCGCTCCTACCCACATACCTGTGAACTAAAAACGTCACCTGTCATGTCAGTAAACAAAGGATGTTGCAACCATCAAGCCATCACATCTGCCCCAGCGGGGCACCCTGAGGAGACTCAGGGTGCACAGGATACTGGCCCCAGAGGGCTGAGGTGCACATCAAAGGAATGACTTCAGTGAACCCAGACTCTTGCATCTTCCCGTACATAGAAAAGAACTACATTCCTTAACTCGAGATGTCTGGTTTTCTTTAATTAATAGTCATCTTTTGATGTTCCGACTACCTGGTCTTTGTTGCAAAAACCCCTGTATATCCTGGGGTTGCCTCTCCAAAGCACTCCCTCAGAGCTGTCTGAGACGCTGTGTCCCGGCCTTAGGTCCTCAGGTTTGTCCACTGAATAAAACATAACCTCTCAACTTTTAGGTCGTGCATTATTTTCAGTCGACATCTCCAGTATCCGCAGATCTCCATACTTTGAATTTTCATGAGAATTTAAAAGAAAATGCTTTCCTTGGGCTCTGTCTGTGCCCTGGTCAGTGCTGACACATGCAGCATGCACTGCTGCGCCTGAGCCATTTGTCCAAAAGTAGAAATACCTCCGTGCTGCTCAGTAAATACATGCTCTTCCATCCCCAGCCGCTCCCCGGGGCTCCTCTGCCCCCATATCCTCACTATCAGCTGGAGCATCTGCCTGGCCCGGGCTGCTGGTCAGTTGTTCTGACTAAGAGAAGCAGCAATTTCACATGATTCAGCATAGTTTTCATTGTTCTTTACAGGGTGGGTTTTACGTATTTGGCATAGATCTGGGTGCATTATGTGCATAATCTAATCCTCAAAATATTCCTCTGGAGTTGATATTATTATACCCATTTTACAGATGAAGAAAGGAATACTCCAAGTGGTTGGTCACATGGTTAAGGAGCAGCCTGGCCCTACCTGGGTCTCTTTCATCTATACAACATTGCCTCAACTCTCTTCTACTTTGTAGCTTTCAGTTTCTATGGGATGGAAAACCAGATAGCCAAACTTAATAATATGGTGTTTAAAATAACAAGACAGCAATCACTTGGATTTGATGTCTGTTTTCTAAAGACCTTCGTTCAGGGAACAGTATTTGGTGATGCTATCCTTGAGGACTCAGTGGTGCACATTTCTTTCACATAAAAAAAGTGGATTTTAATTTGCATAAGAAGTACACAAATATGTTCTTGGCATAGAAGCTCCAGCCATGACAAAAGTGCACAGGGTAAGGTTGCTCCTGTACCTTGTGCTTTCGAAACTGCCTTCAGGGCTTTGGGGAGCTTGGAGGCATTTGGGACCTGGGCTTCTGAGAGCTGGAGTGGTTGCTGAGTTAGTGAGTGCTGCATGAGGGGGTTACTGACAGGTGAACTGGTTGAAATAAGTCAGCTGTGAAAACTTTGCCGGGGGCTGCAGTTCTCGTGTATAACTTCATAGTAGACACTGAGTGCTTGCTATGCACCAGGCTCGTTCTAGGGGCTTTCTGGGAACCCTGTGATTCAGATACTTCGTTCCCAATTTACAGTTGAGAAACTGAGGCCCACAGCACTTAACTAACTTGCCAATGTCACCCTGCTGCAAGTAGCAGACCTGAGATTTGAACTCTAGCATCTGACGTCAGAGTCTATACTTACCCACGTGCTGTCACTGCCTCTTTCGTGGTAGCAGGAAAGACGGATGATAAACTTCCTCCTTTCAAAGAGACAACGTATACAGCTGGGGTGTTTTATAGAACTCTTAAACATTAACTCATTAAATTCTCCAAACTACCTTATGAGGTAGATCCTGTTATCACCCCATTTTGCAGATGAAGAAACAGAGGCCCAGAGGGTAAGAAAATTACCCAAGGTCACACAGCCAGCATGTGGCAGGATGGTGCCAGCAGTGGGCCCCTTCTCCTAATTACAGCAGACGAGAAGCCTTTGGGTCCTTGGAGCAAGCAGACTATATAATTTCCTCACCTTCCACACTCACAGACTATAGGGCTGTTCTTTTCTTTTTTAATTATGTCCTTTTCCTTTCAGAAAGTAACCTTTTGGTTTCTGCTGCCTTGATTACCAGTAGGTATGTTGGAATAATACCAAGGCACTGATTTCATTCTTTCTCCTCTGCTCCCCTGTTCTTTCCCTTCTGTCTTTCTTATTCTTTACCCTCTTCCCTGTCAGGGCCTTCATCTGTCTGCCTGTGATTTCTCCAGTGACCTGTGAGGAAGGCTGGGGGCTCTGATCCTTTGTGTGGCCTTGGTTCTCCTTGGCCACCAGGAGATATCTGATCTCACTGGACACCCCTCTTCCAGCCGTGGCCCTCTCTAGCTTCCAGCCTGTGCCAAAACAGCAGCTGGGGGATTAGATACATACTTGGGTCTCTTACCAGTTGATAACCTAGCTTTTTTAGTTTGCCTTTGAGACTTAAATTCTCTATAGAACAAAATGTATTTTTCTTTTCTTTGTCATTAACAGACTCTGAACTTAATATCAATTAAGACCTCCCGGTTGAGGTTAATTTAACTATTTAAAAAAAAATTATCAGCACACTATAACATAATTTTTCTTTAAACATTGAAGAAAAAAGGAATAAAATTGAGTACAAGCCATTACCATTTTTCCATGTTTATTTATGTTTTCTTTGCCTACATTTACATATTTTAAAACATTTGCAGTCATGATATATGACCCGTCTTCTGCTTTGCATTTTTAATTTGGCTAATGGGATAATATTTCACCTGTACTCATGGTGACATTCTTGTTTATGGTTTAAACCTATCAGGTCTTGAATGTTGCAAATCAAGTCTTGTTTAGATAAATATCTCTTGAAGGATGAATTTATTGGCTGGCCTGCAGACTGATTATTTTCCCCCTAATTCCTAATCCTTTCTAAATAGAGCTGAATTGAAGAGCGTTTGGGTCTTCAATTCAGTGGCCTCTGTATGGAAGTTTGGAAAGTACCTGCAACTCCACTGTATGGAAGTTTGGAAAGTACCTGCAACTCCGTAGCTGAGCTTCTCTGCCAGGCCCTGACACTGTCTGAAAACAGCAACAATTCGGAGTATTGTGATTACTCTCCAAGCGCCCTGGTTATGGTTATTCACGCTAGGCAGAGAGAGGGATCCCTTGGTGACATTCTTACCTTGGGGCTCAATTTGTGTGGTGGCAAAAAGGATTCCTCCATAAACTACCATCACTACTGAGTAGATCTCTGGAACTTGCTATAATGGTTATGCAGACATCCTGTGAACTGTTAAACTGTTAAACTACTTGGACATTGAAGGAGTAGGTCGGGGTGAAAAGCACCCACCCCAGAGTCAGATAGACCAGGGTTTGAATCTAGGTCTGTTTCTAGCTCTGTTTCTAGCTGTGGGGCTCTGGCCAGTCAGTTACAGTCTTTAGGCCTCAGTGTCTATCTTTAAAATGGGGATGATAACTCTGCCCACTCTTGGGGAGAATCAAACATGATGGGGTCTGTAAAGCTTTTAGCCAGTGACTGGTACATACCAAGATCTTGCCTTGAATGTAAGGGAAAACTTTGAAGAGAGTAATAGTGGGAGAGAAGACAAGGCATTTTTCTTGTCTGATTTTGACTGGTCTATGCATATTATCAGGCAGAAATTCAGGAAAGAAGAGAGGAAGCAGTTTCTGGAAATTACTGCCCACTGGAAAATTTCCCCTGTTCTTGACCGGATTTGCTTGCCCTGTAATTGACTCCTCCCATCCTTTGGATGCCCATGAAGGGAAGAATTGTTGGACAGAATGTTGACAACTGTAGGAGAAACCATCTTTTGCGACGTTTTGGAGTTATGAGTAATCACAAGGAGGAGAAATATATTCATTAGAACTTAATTGGATTATTGCTCTTTTACAGCCAAATTAAAACATGTGTTTATGTGCTCATGGTGGTGTTCTGTTAGAGTTTTCTCATCACAGGAAACCAAAAATGTTCCCAAGGGTTAGTTTACTGAGATTTACTCCCTGGTATAGATTGCAGGGTAGACTAGAGACAAGGACGTATGTGCGTGTGTATGTGTGTGTTGGTCTCACACACCCACCCTCAATGGGTATGAATGATCAAAACTTGAGTCTATGCTTAAAGCATCACTCATAGCAAACAAAGGGGTTGTTTACTATTGTTTATAAGAAATAAGGGCAAGATACAGGAATACATGAATACATGAGAAACAACACAAGCCCATAAAAACAAGTTTTAGTAATGATTTTAATATATTTTCCTAATCTCTCTGGCAGCATTTTATCATCTGATGTTTCTAACAGAGGTCATCATTTTGATTAATTAATTTTCTCAGGTGACTATTTAAACTGTTTTTGAAAAGCTCATTCTTATAAGTGAATGCTATTAGTGTTATCTTTGTTTTCATACCTTTTTTGTTGTTATTTTTCCCTCTTTTCTGTTTATAGTTTTGAAGTTTAGTAAATGATGGCAGAATATAAATCTCAACTGGCAAATTATTGTGTATTCCCTAAACTCTTTATCTGAAAGAAAATTATTGTCCTGAATTCTTAGAATTAGTTAAAGGGAAAATGATGAGACTGTACCTAAATTTGTCTTACAGAGGGTAATGTGCCTTTTTTGTCACGTGGGAAAAGATACTGCTGATCCATTTCAGCACTGTTTTTGTAACGATAAGAGTCTTATTTAGATCAAACCTTGTGTTTGGATATGCATTTGTGCATCTTCACAGATAGTCATGAAAGGCAAAGAAAATATTTCTTTTTGAAAAGGCTGGTATGCTCCTTCAATATGTCTTCAGAAACCCCATACATTTGCAAGGGTTGTGAAGGGGAGAAAATTAGATTGTAGGGGGCAAAACCCCCTTACTATTTTATATGTAAAACACAGATATGCGTATACTACATAAACGTGTATATCTGCAGTATTATAGTTTCATGGGAGGGTGATTAGGAAAAAAATGTAAAAAAAAAGGCCTCTGGGTGGAGCAATAATGAAAAAAAGTTGAAACACTGGACACATCCTTAGCTATTAGCACTTAAAAGCAGCAGTGTTGAAAATAGAGTTAATTTTCCTCCTCTCGGATTTCATCTGAGATGATAATGTTGGTGTTGGCTCACATGATAAATAGTGATTTTTAAATTGTTTCATTGTCTCTGGGGAATTTGGTGTGGTTAGTCCTGAGGACAGTGCTTTAAAAATCAATGGGAATGGGTCAGGAGTCGGTCATCACATCTGGCCTTGCCTGGAAATACCCAAGAGAAACTTGACCACTCACTTCAGTCTTTTATCCTTACGACTTTTCACCCTACAAAAGACGAAAAGAACATGTGTGTCTGTGCATGGTGGTGGGGTAGGCACCCAAGAAGCTTAGATTCAATTTGCTTTAGTGGACAGCCTAGGCACCCCCTACAAATTTGGATTTTTTTTTAAAAAAAGTTAACATTAGAAGTCTAATTTAACTGATGGGTGTAACCAACATTTGAAATTTAAAGCTATCTGGCTAGAGTTAAGGTCTTGTATGGTCTGAATGGCCCACCTAGAAAATTAATCCTTTCTCATCCCTGGTTCTATGTGGGATAGACTTGATACTACATGGGTATCCAGAATTTAGGGCTAATTCATTGAGCATGTATAAGTTATTAAAATACAGGTCTCTTGAGACATACGTTTTATGACATATTTAGCAAAGTGAGTTAAATTCAGTTTCCTTTTGGTTTGAGAAGGGGAGAAAGATATGGCTTCTATGTTATATTGCTAATGACGTGTAGGAAACAAAGCTCTGTGGTAGATCTGCTTTCCTTTGCATAGATTCTCTGTCACTCTCCCTAAATTCCTGCGTGGTGAAAAGTATTGGCAGATGGTGCCACATCTGGGTTTTTCTTGGGAAAGACCCTCCCTTCTCCAGGGCCCCAGGGCCTCATTTGTGAGCTGAAGGAAATCAATTAGGTGTTTTCCAAACAGTTTTTCTGATATGATAATTCTATGATCACTCATATGATTGATTCCATTTTAATTCTTTTTTAAAATTAGTTAATTAATTAGTTTTTGGCTGTGTTGGGTCTTCGTTGCTGCAAGTGGGCTTTCTCTAGTTGCGGTGAGCAGAGGCTACTCTTTGTTGTGGTGCGTGGGCTTCTCATTGCGGTGGCTTCTCTTGTTATGAGGCACGGGCTCTAGGCATGCGAGCTTCAGTAGTTGTGGCACACGGGCTTCAGTAGTTGTGGCTTGCGGGCTCTAGAGCGCAGGCTCAGTAGTTGTGGCGCACGGGCTCTAGAGCGCAGGCTCAGTAGTCGTGGCGCGCAGGCTTAGCTGCTCCGTGGCATGTGGGATCTTCCCAGACCAGGGCTCGAACCCATGTCCCCTGCATTGGCAGGCGGATTCTTAACCACTGCGCAACCAGGGATGTCCCCCATTTTAATTCTTGACCTTCTTTTTTTTCCTTAGCAAATGCGGATGTTTTAAAGGCAATGGTAGCAGATAACAACGTGTGTGATCCTGAAAGGTGAGTGCTTTTCCCCTGATTTTATGGGGCTTTCGTTTTCAGTTGTCCGCTAGAGCAGGTTTCTGTACTTTGGCACTATTGACATTTGGGCCAGGGAATTCTTTGCTGTGAGGAACTGTCCTGTGCATTGTAGGACATTTAACAGCATTCCTGGCCTCCACTTACTGGATGCCATTGTCCCTTTCTCCTGCTGTGTGACATCCCAGAACCAACGCCTCCACACACTGTCAATGTACCCTGGGGGCGAAGTCGCCCCTGGCTGAGAACGGCTGCATTAGAGAACGGTGTCGAGAGGGAAGAGTAGCCCTGGAGCTGGGGACCTGGGTGAGTCTTACCTCCACCACTTCTGGATCCCCTCTTCTCGGGCAAGTTAACCGACCACCCTGAGCTCAAGTTCCATCATCTATAAACTGGAGATAACCACTGTACCAACTTAATTGGAATATTATGAGGAATACCGAATACCTCGGGCATCAAAAGACCTCTATGAACAATGATGATTAAACGAAAAACCAGGCTGGTTTGGGGGCACCTGCTAAGTTCTGTTCTTGTATTACCAGTTTTAGGTTACGGTGGTTGAGTATCATAGTCCTTCCTAATTAATTATAGGTAACTGTATTTCTATGTAAGTTTTCATGCTTCATGGAGCATTTATTGAGTGCCTGCTGTGTGCTGGGCATGATGCTGGAGCCGGGCCTTCACAGATCGTTGCCATGGAGGACGAAGTCTAGTGGGGAGTGGAGGCAAGAAGCAGGGGCTGCTTGTAGGCAGAGAAAGTCCAGGACAAAAGGCCCGGGAGAGTGAAAGTGTGGGATGCCTCCGGTAAGGTTCAGTCTGGGGTGGCCCGAGTTCATGCTATGGACAGAAGCAAGAAAGGCCAGGAAGGCAAGTTGGGTTTGAGTGACATGGCAAGGAGTTTGGACCTTTTCCTGCTTACTCTGTGGGTGGTACACCCAGCGCATCTTAGCTATTTCATACATGTTTGTCAAACTGGCCACGTTAGATCTGCATTTTAGCGAGGTGACTTAGTGCCAGAAGGCCAGTGGAAGGAGCTCTGGTGGTGTAGTTTATAGAGACATACGAGCTGTGGTTTCCGCCACACTCCAGCCCTGACCACAGACTCCTTGTGTTAGGACCATGTCACCTCATCGAATCTTTGCCTCAGTCATCTTAGGGCATCCTATAGTCCCTGTCATTGGGTTTTATGTGCAGCGTGTACTAGATAAACGTTTGTTGAATGAATGTTGTTAAATTTTTTTGTCTACTTTTGAAGTGGGCAAGTGGGCTGGTTACCAGCAGCGTAAAGGCTGGCTTTATGCTGTCATGAGACTTCTGTATGCCTTTTGGGCTCTCAGCCCAGTCTCAGGAGTCAGGCTCTGCTGTTATGTGCTGCCCTGCCCACCCCATCAGGTCAGAGGACTGATTCCTGGTTGGGCTGGCCCTGTCCTGTCTTATTTCTTCCTTTCCTAGTGGACCAGAGCCTTGACACGTGCCTTTTGAAAGCAGCCAGCATCTGACCTATATATACTTCTGCTTTTTATATTTTGGATGGTACGGCTGGGTTTCTTCCAGGTTATCAGAGTGATCTCCCCTGTTTCTGAAGCACTGTAGCATGATGGTTAAGATCATGGTTTCTAGATTTAGTCTTTCTAGATTTGGATCTCAGCTGTCGCTTACTAGCTGTGTGACCTTGGGTAAGTTACTTAACTGCTCTGAGGCTCAGTGTCCTAGTTTCTAAAATGAGGAAACTAATAATACCTACCTCAAGGTTTTGTAAAGATCAGTGGAATTAATATATATCAAGTGCGTAGACTGCTAAGTGTTAGCTATTTTTGTCATTACGATGATCAACATCTGTCTTGAGCATCACTTTTGATGTCTTGACCTAAAAGCTTTCTTCCTTTGACACAATAGTCAGATTGGATCAAATATTCTATCTTAAGTCATCCGATAATTTGATTGGAATTTAAGTTTTTCTCTCCTCCAGGGCACATATATTCGAGGCATCTCTTATCTTAGAGATCTAGGAGGAACTTGGGTATGTGTGAGAAATTAGTTTACTTGAAATTAGACTGCATGCAAAGGGAGATCAGCCATTTGGAAAGAGACCTAATACTTGAACGACAAACAGTGCATCATCATTAGAAGCAGTGGTTTATTTTCGGCCAGTTAATTCCATACGGGAAGTGATAAATCACATTGTTACTGTTTAAAACGAACTGTCATTGTCTAGTCATAAGAGCTGAGTACCTGCTGCCTGAGATCAGTTCACGAAGCCCATTTGTATAATTGGAAGAGGCATTTTTTTTCTTTTGATTTAAACCTGCTTCTTATAATGCAGGGGGAGAGAATGCCTTAGCTGGTATTTCTTTTAATAATCAGTTCGACCTTTTCCTTTTTTTTTTTCCCACCTTAGCCCGGCGACCCCTAGCACTCCTGGGAGCCCGCCTGTGAGCCCCGGGCCCTTGTCGCCAGGTGGCACCCCAGGGAAGCACATCTGCGGCCACCATCTGCACACAGTGGGTGGCGCTGTCGAGCGGGACGTGTGTCATCGATGTAGGCATAAGCGATGGCACTTCATAAAACCCACCAACAAGGCCAAAGAGGGCCGCTCAAGGCGCCAAGGAGAAGTTACTGTCCTCTCTGTGGGCAGGTGAGTCCTGGGGGTGCTTTGGGTTTGTGTAACGCAGTTGCTGCGCTGTGTGGATTTGTACACCCGTTAAACGTAGAGTGTGTTCTCCTGAGCCTGGCTCAGGTCCTATCTCTGGGCTTCTTTGATGTTTTCTGGTCTGAGTCCTGTATTTTTCCAACAGCAGAAGAATTCTAAGAGGTGGCTATTGCAAGATCAGGTGTGACTTGTATTAATTAAGGTAACAAATTAATTACTTGCTGTATTAGGGTTCTACAGAGAAGCAGACTCAATAAGATATATATATACACACAGACACACATGTAAGAGATTTATTATGGGAATTAACTCACACGATTATGGAGGCCAAGAAGACAGGAGAACTGGTGGTAATTCAGTCCAAGTCCAAAGGCCTGAGAACCAGGGGAGCCGGTGGTATTAGTCCTGGTCCCAGTCTGAAGGCCTAGAAACCAGGAATGCTCATGTCTTATGGCAAAAGAAGAGGGATGTGTCGGCTCAAGTAAAAAGAGCAAATTCAGTCTCCCTTTGCCTTTTAGTTCTGTTCAGGCCCTCAAGGGATTGGATGATGCCCATTCTCATTGGTGAGGGTGATCTTTACTCAATCTACCAATTCAAAGGCTAATCTCTTCTGCAAACGTCCTCACAGACACACCCAGAAACAATGTTTTATCAACTCTCTGGGCAGTCCTTAGCCTGGTCAAGTTGACTCATAAAATTAACCATCACACTTGCTCTAATAGATAAAGCCCAAATCTCAACTGTTAGAGAATGTAAATTTGTATTTCACTTGTGGAAATCGCAAGATCAGTGGTGGCTCTTCAAGCAGGCCCCCAGAGCCCTGGGTCCTTTCCATCTTGTGCCTCTGCTGGATTTGCTAGCAGGAGAAAGTACGCAGAGCATTGTTCACAAGAGGTTTTTCAGGAGATGGGCCTGAAGTGGCACATTTCAGTCTTGCTCACATTCCTCTGTCTGGAACTCAATCACTTGGCCACACCTAATGGCCAGGGAGGTAGGTAACGTCGGCCAGGAAGAAGGGAAGAGATGGAGCCTGGTCCACTGCTCTCCAGCCTCTGCCGTGTAAGATCCACGTGGACCCCTGGGACTGCTCGCTTTTCCTTCACCTCCTCCTTTCCCAGTCCTAAAGTTCCATTTACCTGTGACCCATATGTGATGTGGAGATCTTGCAGTTCAAGTGATAAACAATTTGACGATACTGTATGCAGAGCATTTTTGGTTGATTTTGAGCCTCCTGCAGGAACTGCAGGGCTAATGCTGCACGTGCAAAGGCAGTAGAGAGTAATGGTCGAGAGCATGCCTGCTGGCAGCAGACTGGGGAAGCCCTGAGCAAAAGCTGACAGTGTTGCCTACATGATCCTTCTCTCCTTACTGACAAACTCTGGGAAGAGTAGCCTGGACTCACTGAATCGCCCTCATTTGACTCCTGACACCACTACTTACAAACTGTTACTTCTCTCTGTGCCCCAGTTTTCCCCTCTATAAAATGGGGATGACAGTAGCACTCACCTTATCGGGTTGCTGTGAAGACTAAATAAGGTGACTCAGGTATAGGTCTTAGACCAGTTTTTGGTGCTTATTATATACTCAAGAATTGTTGGCTATTATTATTACTGTTATTTGAATTCCATTGAGTTTCATCATGTGTTGCACAAGCAACAAGGAGAAGACTCCTTGGCTCTTTGCCACTTATAACAAAACAGTGCAACTCATGACCACACTGTTTTATTCAGAGCAGAGTCATGGGAACTTATGAATGTGGAATGCGGTGAGAACCTGTAACTTGTTTGGACAAAGTGTATTTTGTTTGCTTTAAAAAAAAATCTGCTGAAACTTTCAACTCAGATTCAACATGGCTTTTTTAAACGCCCCCAATCCAACTCTCCGTCTTGGAGATAGAATAAATACTATGACTGCTGAGTGATTACAGGCTGCTTTTCAGCAAGTGTTGCTTAAAGAGAGTCTTAAAGTTTGACCGAATAGGTTTGTGGTGACAACTTTTTTCCTGATCCTCCGTTCACTGCTTCAGAGTCTCCTTCCTCCTTCTGGTGGGTGAGCTCATTTTGGACAAACAAAGAGAATTTATTTTAGATGGTTTTGAGGGAAATGAAGACCAAGACTAGAGAGAAACTGCTGTGAAAGATTTTCGGGTTTTGATGGTGATGGACGAGAAAAGCAGTCCAACTGAGTACATTTCTTTAACTTCTCTCTTAATTCTTAAGGAAAATCTCTTTCTTAAATTCCTTAACCCTTAATGAAAACCCAAATTTGCTTCAGAAACAGAAACAAAAAAACCCAGACAAAACTCATGCAGACACAAAAACTCTGCCACCCGACTGATGCTGATAAACGTGTGTCTGGGGCCCTGTTTAGAGAGGTAGACCCTCTGCTGGGTGAAATTTAAGAAGACAGTTCCCTAGTGAACATCAGATTTGCAAACTGGTCGGGCTTTTATCCAGCCTTCTGTTGTTAAAACAGCTGATGTTTAAGCCCAGGTCCTTGTTAGAAACCACAGCTCTGAGGCTGTTTCATATTTGAGTACCCGTGTTTCTTAGTGCATTTCCCATGCTCTGTAAACTGTGCAGCAGAGTCTGATGTGTTGAGTGAACATCGGCTGGGAGCTTTGGCAGGACGGTTCCTCCTGTTGAATATGGTGGTTTTCTTTTCTTTTTTTTTTTTTTGTGGTACGCGGGCCTCTCACTGTTGTGGCCTCGGATGCACAGGCCCAGCGGCCATGGCTCACGGGCCCAGCCGCTCCGCGGCATGTGGGATCTTCCCGGACCCGGGCATGAACCCATGTCCCCTGCATCGGCAGGCGGACTCTCAAGCACTGCGCCACCAGGGAAGCCCTTCTTTTCCTTTTAAAAAAGTTTTTATTGAAGTATAGTTGATTTACAATGTCGTGTTAATTTCAGGTGTACAGCACAGTGATTCAGCTATATATATATTAATATAATATGTATATATTAATACATATATATATATTCTTTCTCAGATTCTTTTCCCTTATAGGTTGTTACAAAATACTGAGTATAGTTCCCTGCGCTATATAGTAGGTTCGTGTTGGTTATCTATTTTATATATAGTCATGTGTGTATGTGAATATGGTGATTTTCATTGCTGTCCTAACTTTTGGCTGAGTTTGTTTGGGATCCTCCAGGTGGATGATTTTTACTTCATTCATGATTCTTGTTCAGTGGAAAAGCAAAACCCGTCACATCTCCTCTTTCCCTCACTCAGGTTTAGAGTTACGAAAGTGGAACACAAGTCAAATCAGAAGGAGCGGAGAAGTTTAATGTCAGTTAGTGGGACCGACAGCGTCAATGGGGAGGTGTCTATGACCCCCCTGAAGAGAGAGCGAAGTGGCACAGAGTAGCAGGTAAGTTGAAGTTGTGGCGACATTGGGGGTGGGTGGTACATGGCAGGGAGAAGGTGCCCAGAGCCTCCCTGGAGTCTGTGGTAATACGGGAGTGACTTGGCAGGGAAATGAGAAGTACTTTCCTGGAGCTGGTAAGGCTGTAGGGGTCGGAACACCATTACTTGTCTGCCCAGAGCTTTTTGTGAAGAGCCCATCAACACAGGTGCCTCCAGGGACCTGGCCTGTATGATAATGAGTGGGGAGGATTACTTAGGGGGTAATGTGGAGTGGTGGGAACTGGAGCAAACTAGAAATCACATAACCCATCTGTTAGGGTTTGCATTACCACAAGGCAGGAAGCACTTAGTGTGGCTAGATCTTAGGCAAAAAAGGTGGAAATCTAGACTTTTTTTTTTTTTTTAGCGGTACGCGGGCCTCTCACTGTTGTGGCCTCTCTCGTTGCGGAGCACAGGCTCCGGACGCGCAGGCTCAGCGGCCATGGCTCACGGGCCGAGCCGCTCCACGGCATGTGGGATCTTCCCGGACCGGGGCACGAACCCGTGTCCCCTGCATCGTCAGGCGGACTCTCAACCACTGCGCCACCAGGGAAGCCCCTACAGGTGAAATCAACAGGTTTTTAAATGTTGGCGGCTTGTTAAAAATCCTTTAAACGACCACGCAGGCCAAATGAAATATAATCTTGTCGCCATTTCTAGGTAAACTATGATTTGAAAAAGGGCTTGAGCAAGCAAAGCAATGCTTTTTTCCTTTGAGTTGGAAACCAGTTTTGTTTGATGTGTCACAGTTCTAAAATACCCCCAGTAGAAGTATTACTCCTTCCACCAAATATTTTGAAGCAATTCAAAAGCAAACGTGAATGCTTCTTGGCTTGGCAGTTTTAACTTTGGGAGATATTACTTAAAAAAAAAAAGCCTGTGATAATTTGATATTGGCTTAGCCTTTATCTTCTTTGCTTTCTGTTCTGGCTTGAGTCCCATTCATCCCTTTCATGTTACATGTTATATGTAAAAGGATGAGTGTGAGGACTCAGGAGTGACCAGCTCCAAAGTCTCCAATGGAACAGTCAGAGCCTGAATGCTAAGGCAGAAGAGGTTCCACTTCCAAAGGGAGGGGGAGGCGGGGTAAGGGGGAGAGGAATAGCCAGGTCCTAGAAGGTACAGGGAAACAGCAAGGTTGAACCTGAGCCTTGGAGTCAGGCTGCCTGGTTCAGGTTCCCGTTCCCCACTCACTAGCCCTGGGACCTGGACAAGGTGCTTGGGCTTTTTTATGCCTCACTTTCCTCACCGAGAAATAAAAATGATGCTGCTTGCCTTGAGGGATGGCAATGCGATATCAGGGAAATAACATGGGAAGCCCAGGGCCTGGCAGATAGGAAATGCCCAGTTAGTGCTACTGATTATTTTAAGTGGCCAGTTTGGCGGAGAAGGGGCTTTTGAGTGAAGCTTCTGATAACCTGCCTGGGCTCAGAGGGGTTGAGGATGATCCAGAAGTCATCTGGGGGCTTCCCTGGTGGTGCAGTGGTTGAGAGTCCGCCTGCCGATGCAGGGGACACAGGTTCGTTCCCCGGTCTGGGAAGATCCCACATGCCGTGGAGCGGCTGGGCCCGTGAGCCATGGCCGCTGAGCCTGCGCTTCCGGAGCCTGTGCTCCGCAACGAGAGAGGCCACAACAGTGAGAGGCCCGTGTACTGCAAAAACAAAAAAACAAAACAAAAAAACCAAAACAGAAGTCATCTGGAAGAGTTGTGCTCCTGAATTCTGTAAGACATAGGGGCTCTGATAGCTTTCCAGCACTGGTTCTTGCCATTTCACCCTTGGGAAGATCTGGCCGCTTCCCCTGAGTTGAGGAACCCAACAGAGGCTTTCTTTAAAGACGAGACATGGAGCAGAAAAGTCTGTCTTTGGCTTCTCAGCCAGTTACTGGTGCCTTGGGAAGGGAACCCAGAGGAATTTAGGAAAACGAAGAGGATGATGATCATAAAAGCAGCTAATGTCAATTCAGTATTCTAGTCTTCTGGGTGTTGTACTGAGATGTGTCTCGCATGTCACCATTATAAACATCTCCTAATGGGATGGATACTATTACCCCAGCTTTATAGATGAGGAAACCAGTGCACGGAAAGGGTAAATTACATGTTATGGATCACATGACTGGAAAGAGGAGCTGATATGAACTGAGGCCTGTGACTGTAAGACCAGCTGCACTCTTCTGCCATCCTGGGGTGCTCATGAAGGGGCAGCCCTAGATCCATGAATGAGGAACATCTCCACCAATGATCTGGAACCTGGTGGTCTAATATGGTAGCCACTAGTCACCTGTGGCTACTTAAATTTAAATTAATTAAAATTAAAAGTTTCATTCTGCAATTGCACTAGTCACATTTCAAGTGTTCAGTAGCCATAGACGACTAGGGTCTGCCAGATACAGACATTTTCCATCATTGCAGAAAGTATTACCCACAGAGTAGATGGTACCTTAGATGTCAGAATTGGAATCCTGAGTGACTTTGGTAAATTAGAGAAACATTCTGATTGAAGTCACGAGGACTTGGCTTCTGGGACGAGAAGTATGTGGCTATTCAAGTCTAAGGTGAGGAAGGCCCGGCCAGTTTAGCTGCAAAGAAAGAGAAAGCATGAGCTGTAATGACAGTTCTGCATATGAGTCATCAACCTGGCAGTGTGTTGAGAGACAGAGCAGAGGTGGGTAAGAAGACACTGCTTGCCCTCGGGCAGGAAGCGCAAGGTGATCCTGGGTTAGGCTCAGCCAGATTCCAGCCTTGCTAAAGTGCCGTGCCCGGAGGGAGGCACTCAAGGTCTGGGAAGGTTAAAAGAATTAGGATTGCTCAGGTAGTTTTCTTGGTCCAAATTCTGTCCGTATCTGGATTTGATCCAGTCATCTGAAAATCCTGACCACATCTAACTGGTTTACAACTTGATACTCTCTGCAAAGCACGCAATCTTCTTACCGGGATTTTGTGAAAGAGCATTGGATTTGATTAGAAGACCTGGGCTCTCATCATAGCTTCGCCGCTTGGAAATTGTCCTTAACTGCCCTTACTCCAGGTTTCCTTGAATGTGAAATAGGATATTAAATCCATCGATTGAAGGCGAGTGCCAGGAGAGCATCTGGCATGTCATTGGCTCTCAGTGGTGCTGTGCCGTCCAAAGGTGCAACGAGCACGAGTGACCTCAGAAAGCGGATGTGTTTTCCGAGCATTCAACATAATTGTAATCAATTTTGGAATTAAAAACATAATTTTTATTATGGAAAATTTCAAACAGACTCAAAAGTAGAGAGAATAATGTCACAAATGCCGATGGACTAATTTAATTATAAGACGTACTGCGTATTGAGTATCTACTATGTACCGGGCATGCTTTAGAAGGCATATTCCCTGTATTAACTGATTTAATCCTCACAACAGCAATAAGTAGGTGCCAGTTTAAGCAGAGAGAGTTGAGGCAACTTGTTTAGAGTTACCAGCAAGAATGTGGTAGAGTTTAGAGCCCAACCCAGGCAGTCTGGCTCCCGGAGTCCCAGACTTCACCACTCAGCCGGGTCCAAGGAAAAACAGGTCCTGTGGTTACAGCCTGCTGAGGTTGGGACCTGCTGAGTGATGATGTCTGCTGAGCCCAACAGAGAATGGACTCTACGAAAGGAGGGAAAGGACTATTCACTGACACTCAAAACTATGTAGGTACTTATGAAAATTTTTCTTGCTTGGTTTCTTAATATTTCTCATCCTACAAAAGAGTATGTTTGGGCGATTTCATGTGACTTGATTTTCCAACAAGAGAGATCCTGAAGTTTTTCCTTCTAGGCCCAGAAGATCTCTGGTTCTGAGCTGAATAGGAAGATCTGCACTGGGATGTAACTAATACAATAAGACAGGAGTGTTATATACCTTTCGTACTGTCTAATACAGGTTTTAGAGTTGTGGTTTTTTCCTGAAAAATATTTTTGTTTAAATTTGAATTTTTGGCCAAGCTATTTTACTGGAATGCCTTGTTTTAATATAGAACTGATTCAAATATTCAAATGCAAATGCATATCTACTCATTGGTTAGGTTTCCTTCTTTAAAAAAAAGAAAATTCAGTGGCTGATACCACCAACTAGACTTAGGATTTCTCTCTCTTTCTCCTTCTCTTTTTAAAATACAAAATCTGCTGTTTGGCATTTCTTCCCCCCTTTATTATTTCCCCCCTGTTTCCTTTGCCTGAGTTGTTTTTTGTAGCTAGATCTGACTTGCACTCTGCCTGATTTATTTTGGCAATGCAGTTAAAATGGTTTCTTTTTTCCACAGAAAATGTGTTTTGATTTCTTCTTAGAAGAATAAGCTTTTGTTCTTCAAAGTTAAATAAATCAAATTGCTTTCAGCCTCCAAATGCCACTGCCTTGTCTTCATTATCATTGGGCTTTTGCTTTTTAAAAATGATGCCATCGTAAGCATTCTCTCGCACATGTTTCTGAAGTATCTACCCCCCTTTCCAGTTTATGGTAGCATCTTATTGAAAACGTTGATTTGGTAAGTTTACAGAAAATATTTTTTTATCAAAACAAATTCATCATATTAGATGTCTCTGTTTTAAATCGTTTTATTATCGAAGCTATTCTATTAATTCTTATTTCGGTCATTTAGTTTAGTGATTAAGAGCTGAGTTTTAAACTGCTTAGGTTTAATTTTAACTGTGCCACTAACTACCGGTTGTTTTCAGCAAGTTACTTAACCTCTCCAGGCCTCAGGTTCTTCATCTTTAAAGTGGTGTAGGGTGTAGTGGTGGATGTAAATGACATAATACATGTGTACAGTTCTTAAATCAGGCTTTGGCACAGAGTTAGTATTCACTAACTCACTATTCACTATTATCAATAATTTCCATCCCATTCTCAGGGGTCCTAGTTAGTTATTAGCCCATTCCTCAAGCATCACTTTTAGATACTGTAACTCACTTTTTCCTTCTTAAGAACATTAGAGCTTTGGAGTCTGATGACATCTCAGAAATAGATATTTGGCAAGTCCCTTAGGAATTTGGGCCACTTTCTTGTGTGTGTTAAGAGGGCCTTAGAAATAACATGCCCCTCTTACTGGAAGTGGAATCAGAATTAGTAACAAGGCAATTGAAAAGTGTTGCAACTTAAGTTCTTTTTATTATACAGATCAGAGGAGGGGTTATATTAAGAGCTAGTGTGGACTGAATTTTCTTCACCTCACCGTGCTACTGCTGGGCTGGGGCTTTGCTCTGGGATAAAAGTCTCCTTTTTGCCAAGACTCATGGATCACCCTCCCTCCCTCCTCAGGACCACTGCGGGGCACAAGGTCAGCTCTCCAGATCTTCGGGGCCTTTTCATTTCCTCCTCTAACAGTGAGGAAAGGCAAGCTTTTCTCCTTTTTGCTTTTGAACTCTGGTGACAGGCAGTGCAGTGGTGGTCCGGTGGGGGCCTCCCCTGATGATGTGTTGCTTTATTCGCAGTCCTCTGCATGGCTCGTTCTTTTGTTAACTCTCCATGGAAGGAGAGGATGGTGAGAAACTGTAGGTATCACGAGTTAATTTTTCTCCATAGCTTATATTTTTTTCAGGGCAAAACACACACATATATATCTTTTAAGAAAAAGGATCACAAATTTGATGGAAGCCCCTTAATGGGATTCATTGGCCTTTATAAACAGAAGCTGCACCTCAAATAGGCATGGATGGGACCACCTGGCTTGATTTAGAAATGGCTGAATACATTTCTAAAGAGTAAAAGCAGTACTTTGATACTTGTGTTGTTCTTACATGGAAGACCAGTCCCATTGAGTCCATCTTAAATATGGAAGTGGAGGGAAGTTAATGCCTGTCCTTGACCATTCACTGTCTGTGCAAAGCGTAGGCAGTAGAACCAGGCAGATGAGAAGAGCTGAGTGGGGGACAGAAATTTCAATGCAACCTGATGGATCATGGGTGATCATCTCATCTCATCTCTCCAGTTTACAGTGGAAGAGCCAGGCTCAGAAGGATGAAGTTTTCCCAGATCCCTGGGCTGGGGAGGGAGAGGGCTTAGGTGGGAAGAAATCCATACTTTGGGGCCGATATGCTCAGTGGCTTTGAAGTTCAAGGGAGCTTTGCTTCAACAAAGAAAAAAATCTGCATTCAGTTTAGCCCGGTAACTCACAGCAGTGATCATTTCAACATTATCAACCTTCCCCAGGCTTGGTCTCCTATGGGGACCATCTGATGTCTTTTGGCTGTTAGAGCTGCGCCTGGATCAGTCCAGGTTTGTGAGCTATTCTGTTTTCTAACAAGTCGACTAAGATCATAGACTTCGAGATCTCAGAGGAGCTGTGATGGCTAGTTCAGGTCAACTCAAGTACAATTAACGTCTTTTAAAAGTGTTTGTTGAGCCCCTACTTTGTGCCAGGCCTTAGGGATGCAGCAGTGTGGAAGAGGGACAGACAAGGGCCATGCTTTCATGGAGCTTCTGTTCTAGTTTTTGTAGTGATTTTTCTCCCCATGCCCCCTTGGTCCCCTAGTTTTAGAGTAAGGAGGCCCTAGGACATTATGTACGTTGTTCAAGGTCATGCGGATGGTTTATTCCAGAGCCTGGACTTGGGCTTCCTCATAGTTCAGTCCCTTCACTGTCTCTGAGGTCCTGGATATTGCAAGTGTTTGAAATTGAATCATTTTTAAAATGGAAAAATAAGGCATGAACACGATACAATATTTAAGCACCATAAAAGGCTGCAGGATGAAAAAAAAAATGTCTTCACCCTGTCTACGCCCCTTCTACCCACCACACACATGTCATCTCTCAGTCCCCTTCCCAACAGGGGACCACGGTTGTCCGTGTCCTCTATATCCTTTCAGGATTATTCTATGCATATACTTACTTAAACAACATATATACATGTCTACAGCCCCCTCCTTTGCCCTTCCATGAATGAGAGCTTAGATACTTGTCTGCACCTTGCTTTTTATTGAAATTGATGACTGATAAGGTCTGTGGACTATTTTTTATGCTCCCACATTGATTGAGCCATGAGGAGTGAAAATGCTGTACACGTTTAAAATGCTGTGTGTCCTGTTTGTTCTTTGTTGTTGGGAATAGCCCCGAAACATTTACAGACATAATCTGAGAGTTTTGGGTGGACCTAAAAACATATTTTGCTGTCATCAACACTGATGTTCTAAGTTATTCTTCCACAGCCTTGTTCTGTGTACAGAAGAGACTGAAACATATTTGTGAGTATTCCCAGAATTTAGGTAACATGAGGGCCCAGAGGGTTTTGTTTTGTTTTGTTTTGAGTTGCCACCAAAGCTGTCTCCTCTCCTCAGTTATCTCCCTCGGCAGGGTCTGCTCCAGGGCACCTCCCTAGTGCTGACCAGAAGGTGACCCCTCAGGGAGCTTATCTGTCCTCCCCCGTGGCCCTGCCAGCCCTCTGACAAGGCTTAGGAAAGAGGGCTGCAACATCTGCCTTTTTGCCACAGAGACTGCAGCACTGGAGGCTCACGGAGACTTCGGAGGACGAAAAGGCAGACCTAAGGGGCTCGAGGGAGGCAGAAAGCGAAATGCCTTTGGTGACATTTTGGCCCAGAACGAGACAGAAGAGGGAATTAACAGTTATAATCAGGATTTTTCTTTTTCTTCATTTGTAACTCGAGACTTTGAATCTACTAACATTAAATAGCTAAGGAAGTAGTAGTCCCTGTTTTCTGTAAGCTATTTTCTGCAAGGATGTACGATGCTATAGTAAGTAGCTCCACAGTATAGGTTCTGGAACCAGACTCCTTGTGCCCAAGTCCTGGCTGGGCACTTTTTAGCTGTGTAATCTTGGGCAAGTTCCTTAGTCTCTGATGCCTCAACTTCTCCATCTGTAAAGTGGGTTTAAAATACCACCTACCTCATAGGGATGTTGTTCTTTGGTGCTTAGCAAGTGCTAAATAGCCAAATACTTGATGTTATTATTATAATATTATGTCAGGTGAGACCTATTTAAACACTTAGCAAATAAAAGTGTGAAAAATTAATGGTTTTTGATATTTCTTAATTTTCCTGAGGCTCAGAGAAGCAGGTTAGACATAACCTATAAGATGCTGTAGTTTTGTTTGACACTAGGGTAGAGGCTTACTAAATGCAGGTAGCTGGACTTGCTCACAAGGCAGTCAGGAGGCAACGTTTAACTTGTTTTGTTTTCCTTATTAGAAAGAGGTGGGACCATTCAGAGTCTTAAATTATTCTACCTGTAGCTAGCGTAGACGTTGAATCAGAGGTTTATTGAGACTAAGAGGGAACTGCTGAATTGCATTTAAATCTTTCCCAGGAGAACCCTTGTGTTTCCAGATACAGAATAACTTTTGATGTCAATTACATTTTACTTGGAATCAAGTGCTCTGATTCTCACCATCCCAAGGGTTGGTAAATCACAAACGTTCAGCTATTGTCACTTGGGAAGCCCATCATTGCTAAATATATGAACACATTTAAATTGTTGTGAAGCTATAACTCAGGAAAGAGCAACCTTCAGACTTCCCAGTAAGATCTAAATCTCACGTGAGAAAATTCAAAACTACAAGGAGTGCACAGTTTCCCATTGGCGTTATTCAGGAAAGAGCAGAGGACAGCCGCAGACCTCATGGCTCGGTGGATATCTCCGCGTGACTGGTGTGGCGGCGACTGTGGCTTCCAGGTGATCTGCCTGGGCTGGAATCACTGCTTTCTTATTATTAATGGCGTGGCCTTGGGCAAGCTATTGAACCTGCAAGCCTCAGTGTCTACTTAGGAAAATGAGAATCGTCGTTGACTCATGGAGTCCTTGAAAAGATTGAGTTACTGAATCTGGAGCGCTTAGCACTGCAGTGCCTGGTGCATAGAAAGCACTCCGTAAATGTCAGCCACTATTGTTATTAATCAGATAGCCTTCCTTAATCCCCTGTCCTTTGAGGTCTTAGTGTTCACTGTCCGTTAATCTGTTTAGGCTTCTAGTTTCTTAAGACGTGGTTCTCATTTTTAAAGGGACCAGATCCTTTTTTCTAGAGAATCCTTTTTTAACAAGGCACATATGCGTCCTAATCAAAGCTCTGTTGTGGCTCCTGTGGAAACTTAACACCATAATGGAATTCTAGCTTTATCTAATTAGCAATAAAGTCTAGAGAAAAAGCAATAAAAAGCAATTAAAAAAAAGCAATAAAAAGCAATAAAGTCTAGAGAAAAAGATGACCTTTTCTTTCCAGATAAATTTTTTCTGAGGTTCTTAATTTCTCTCCATCAGTCTTGTTATATGATGGACGTGGTCACACTTGGGATTTCTGAATCGTCTTTTCAATGTAAGGAAGTTTTGCTTCATTTCTCCCAGCTTGAGCACTCACTTGTGTAAGACAGTAATCACCAAATTTCCCCACCCTATCCCACTCAGAAAAGATAGATCAGTCTTGTTAAATATGGTGGGGTCCCCTGGTGATGTGACCTGAGAACAACAGGTGGGTGGAGTGTTTTCTCTCCCTCTGGTCCGCGCTGCTAGCCTTCCCTAGCATTCATGCCAGCCTGCTCCTAGTTTCTGACTGCTGTGTGCCTGTAGAGGAGGCACCTTTTAATATTAATGCGTTGTGGTAAAGAAATACTATTTTAAAGTATGTGTTTGTTTATCAATAGGTCATATTCACAGCTGTAGAATGAAATGAGAAGAAATTTAACATTGTCAAATGCACCATGACACAGTCCCAGAAATAAGGCTGCAGTTGGAAATTTACAAGCTGTGCAAAATGTGGTATCTTCTTTCCTCTAGATTATCACTCAGATAAGACAGGTATTTATCTGGAAATTGAGAGCTGCTGTGCTGGTCAAAGCTTCCCTTTTGTTAAGTGTGTGTGAAGACAGAGAGCCCAGAACTGTGAATCAGTGCTCGGTAGTTTTCAATAGAGCCTGAAAAGGTTAACTTTCCTTTTTTCTGCCTTGTTTCTGGTATTAGTAGTGAAGACTTTTAGGCAGCATTTTGTATTTCTCACATTCTCTTTCAAAGGTATCGTGTGCAGTGCAGTTTTAACCAGCTGCAGAAGGCTATTGTGGAAGAGAGCCGCTGTGCTGGGATGCTGTTAATGGTCACGATAGCTAACTTTTAGGAGGGTACTGACTGCTTGGCCCTGTATTAAGCATTGTACATATATCATCTTATGTAGAACCCCCAACAGCCCTACGTGGGATGCTGCAGAGAGGCCAAGGTTCAACAGCTAGTCACAGGGGTCTGCGTCTGGGGACAGGCCACTGGCTCCAGACCCCTCCTTCGCAGCCCAGCCTTGGTCTTACATGCCCACTCCTTAAAGTTGGTCAAACCTGTGCAAAGAACGCTAAATGGGAAGTTCTACTATGTTGGAATGAACACTCTTACTGTGATGAAACATTTCGTTCTGACATCCCTTGCTCTTGACCTTCTTGTTTTCCTTGATGCAAAACAGTCCAGGTCTAAGGGAGCCGCTGATAAAAAGAGGAGACATAAAAGTAGTTGAACACCTTTTTTCTAGATAATGGCCTAGTTTGAAGTTTTACTGGGAAAATTCTCTCCTATCTTTTAGCTTTTTTTTTGTTTTCTTCTTAGGACAATTTTTCTATTTTTCCATCTCTGGCTTTTCTACTTTTTTCCGTGCTAGTGTCTTCCACATGAATCGACTCTCAAATGACAGTATTCCCAGACTTGACTTTGTTCAGTTTTCTTGTACAAATCTGTAGTTTAGCCATGCTCGGTTGTAGCAATGCAGAGCAGGGAATTACTTATTCATTTATAATTAAGAATTTGGTTCTTGCTGTTTTAGAGGACAATGCTTTATTTCCTTTTCAGCTAAGGGGGTAAGGGTCCTTTCCCCAACCCATTTAGTTTGGGAGATCCCTCTCTGTCTCTCTCTCCTTCACGTATACACACACACACACACACACACACACACACACACACACACACTATGATTATTATAAATGACATAGTGACAGAAAAGGATAATATGGATAATAGGCTACATGTGAAGGATGAGCTATAAACTAAGTACAAAGTAATACTTCAGTGAAGACAACCTATTGACTTTTTGCTGTTTCTTCATATTTCTGTAAGCTGGTTTCATCTCTGTTTTTGTTTAGCATTTATAGGAAACACAATTTGGGGAGACAAGAGAATGTTTTGTTCCTTAACCTGGTGTAGGTTTGCCTGCATCGTATGTTTCAATATACACAGTCAAGTGTAGAATTTTAATCCTATCCTGGACCTTCAAAACAGGAAAGTAAAGGGGTACATAACGGTCACGTAGATGAGACCACTGTAAAAAAACAAAAAACAAAAAACTTGGAAAAATAAAAAATTATTTTGCAGGTTTATAGGGGGCTTCATTTGTAATGTAAACACAGATGTTGACATGGGCCACTTGTTAGAAGAACTTAGAAATATAATACAGAGCCTTCGAAGGTACAATGAAGACTGAAGACTGAGCATTTTGTCATTGTGTTCTTACTTGCCCAGTGAAGTCCCAGCCAAGCTGCACCCTGTGCTCAATGGAGATGCAGAGTTAACTCAACTTGGTGTGGCCTGGGAAAGTCACATTACCTGACACGTACAGGCTTCCTTGTGACTGACCACGTTCACCCTGTTGCTCATTGCTGGACAGAATGTAGCTGAAGAGTTAAGGAACAGGTTCCTGAGAACAAGTGCTAAAGGACTCACAGGGAGAATGCCCACCAGTCGCCCCAGAAACTTGTATTAAACCAGACTGATGCCGTCAGCCTACTGTGGCTCTCAAGTTCTGTTCTTTCTTGGTTTATAAAACCTCAATAAAGAGGTCCTTTGGAAATTTTCGTGCTTAAATTTCCTTAGACTGATTTCAAAGAAGAAATGTGTAGTGGGGGAAGGAATGCAGTGGGACGGGTGGGGCGGGGTGAGGGTGGATTACAATTCCTCTGTGTTCTTAAATATTCAGGCCAGATTAACATGTGATATGACGCTTGCCAACCTTTACCTTTGTTATTTTCTCTTGCAGGAGTGACTTTATTTGAAGAGTTCTAAGAGACTGAAAACTTATGACATATAAAGTTGCCTAGGGAATTATTTTTTTATCTTTTATACAATTTCTATGGTGGAGTCTGCAGACATGTGGATGAAAGCTAAAAGGGAATACTGTTGCTATGCTGGATACAGAATTCAGTTTGCTTTGAAACAAGTTTTGGTTTAAAAATGTCTGATGAAAAATTTATTATCTTTCCTGGGAGGAAAAGAGCTCATGTTTTTGTCTTCCCAACCACCACCCCTCCCAATCCCCCATCTGTGGCCTTGGTGTACACACTGCAATTTTTCCAGTATGCTAACTATGTACAGTGGAACTATATGTGTATAGTCTGAGCTAATGCTCAGGGTGTGTGTGTCTGTGAACTGTATGTGTGTAGTCTGAGCTAATGCTCAGGGTGTGTGTGTCTGTGTGTGCGTGTGTGTGTATGTACACACATGTCTGTGTGCCTGTGCTTCTGTTCCCCCAACCCTTAGATCTCATTTTGCTACTGGTTGTAAGACGATCCCCTTACAGTTTAACTGTTACAAAAGATAAAAGATGAATCTTTGGTGGTGAAGCCTCCTTGAAGATATAGTCTAACCCTGGGCAGTTGACCCCCCAAGAGATCATGGAGTCAGAGGGAACCAGATGCTAGACTTTGGATTCAGAGACGAGAAATCAGCACTGACCTGCTACCAGCATGCCACTCCTAGGTCACTTATAAAATATTGAGAGTTTTGGTTGTTTTTTTGTTTGTTTGTTTTAACTCAAGCTAAGCAAATCTTATTTAGCCATTGAATAAAGGGGGAAATGGTTTAAAGTCACTAAAAAAAAAGTCTTGTTTTGACAACTCAAGGCTAAAACAAAACAAGACAATCTCCACTTCTGGTGCAAGATGGACCCACACCTTCCTCTGGTATGTTTTCCTTGGTGTTCTTCCTGTTCTCCATCTTGTAGCTAGTGTCTGTTATTTAAAGGATTCTTGAGGGTTACTTTCCCCTGTAGGTGTGGAATACTCCACTTAAAAAAAAAAAAAAAAAGCTTTACAGTTTACAAAACACCTCAAAGAACCCAGAGGTGAAGGTAGTAGTACATTTATGGGAGGTCTGGGCCAAGAGGTTGGGGAGTCCAGGTACAGGGAAATCTTCAAGACCTGCCTCCATGTTGGTAGGGTGCCTTGGCACTTCCTTTATTTCAAAAAGAAAGCACAATTCTCATTTGACTCCCAAAAGGTGATTCCCATGAAAATGTACTTTTTTTTTTTTCTTCTTTTTTTTTTTTGCGGTACGCAGGCCTCTTACTATTGTGGCCTCTTCCGTTGCAGAGCACAGGCTCCGGATGCGCAGGCTCAGCGGCCATGGCTCACGGGCCCAGCCGCTCCGCGGCACGTGGGATCTTCCCGGACCGGGGCACGAACCCGTGTCCCCTGCATCGCGCAGGCAGACTCTCAACCACTGCGCCACCAGGGAAGCCCGAAAATGTACTTTAAAGTATCCATTCTTTTTCCGGCACCAGACTAAAAATTTCTAACCTTTTAAATGAATGGTAGGTTCAATTTCATGTGAATTTTTGCTGACAACTAATTAAAAGCTGTACATGTGTACGTGCATACACGCAGTAGACCCGAGGAAGGCAATATGGAAATAAATTTCCCGGTGGTCCAGAAAGTAGCAATATAGGAATTTTGGGGGTATGTATTAGTGTAAATAGTATGCGTGCAGTCTAGACCAATAGTTTTAGTTTTATAACGAGGAATCATTTTTTGTCTTAAAAATATTATGCCCCCGGAATGGCGAGGGATAAAGTGTAAGATATTCTTCAGCTTTAATTATTTTATAATTTTATTCAGGTCAGATCGCTTTTTTTTTTTTAATAGCAATACAACAGGCAAGAGGATACTCAAAATATTTAAATTGTATTTATACCAAGAGTACGTTTTAACTATTTTCTAATACTTGAGCAGTTGTTGTCTGACTGGCTTCCAAATATGCCAAAAGTTAAGCATTCAGTATTTTCAACATGTATGCTTTTTACTGGTTTATATTACCTAATGAGAATCTTTAAGTGTTCCCAAAGCAACAGATGTTTACAGGCCTTTTGTGTTTTTCCTCCTTTAGAAGGCTTGGAAACCCACACAAAGTTACTGTATAAAACACTAATGAGGGACTAACTTCTGATGTCATACATGAGTTGGCTACCACCTCAATGTAAAAATTTGTAAAGGAAATTTTTCACCGAGTGTCAAATGTATTTTTAACTGTCTGGTTTGTACTTCTATGACTTTTGTACTACCAAAGCAGAGTTAAAAATAAAAACGTTAAACACAGTGAGTTGTTTTTGAATGATCCAATTGTTGGTGCCTTGGGTACTGAAAGTACAATTGTGGTTGGTATAATTTATCGAGCTTAATATCACAGTGCCTGATTTCTTAACGTCTGAATTGTCAAGTGATCATTTGGCTGACTTTCCCCATTGGATTCCTCCTTCCCCCCATAGTAATGCCATCCTCACCCCCGATTAGTATTTTTAAAATTTGGAGATAATTTTGGATGTAAGGAACAGTTGCAAAAGCAGTACAAAGAGTTCTTGTATACTCTTCACCCCACATTCCCTTATGGTATCATCTTACATAACCGCAGAACAATGATCAAAACTAAGAAATTAGGGCTTCCCTGGTGGCGAAGTGGTTAAGAATCTGCCTGCCAATGCAGGGGATTCGAACCAGGGTTCGAGCCCTGGTCCAGGAAAATCCCACATGCCGCGGAGCAACTAAGCCTGTGCACCACAACGACTGAGCCTGCGTGCCACAACTACTGAAGCCTGTGCGCCTAGAGCCCATGCTCCGCAACGAAAGAAGCCACTGCTCACCGCAACTAGAGATAGCCTGCATGCAGCAACAAAGACACAACAAAACCAAAAATGAAAATAAATAAATAAATTTATTAAAAAACAACTAAGAAATTAACATCAGCATAATACTACGAATTAAGTCACAGCATTATTCCGGTCTCACCAATTATCCCACTACCATCCTTGTTCTGTTCCAGATTTCCCACTGCATTTAGTTTCGGCCTCCTGAATCTCCTGTGACCTGTGATTTCCCCCCGTCTTTTCTTATTTTTCATGATCTTGGCGTGTTATAGCATGTACTGGTCAGTCATGTTGTAGAGTGCCCTTCAATCTCAGTGTGCCAGCTGTTTCTCCTGACTAGACTGAGGGTTTGCATTAGGCAAAGGACGCCCTTCCCATTGCTCCGTATCGGGGGCTGGTGGGGGAGGCCATGATGTCGGTGTGTATCGCTAGCGATGTCAACCTCCACCATTTAGTCGAGGTGGTGGCCACCAGCTTTCATTTTGGTAAAGTCACTATTTTTCCCTTTGTAATTAATAAGTATTTGAGGGGAGATATTTTGAGATTAGGCACATACCCTATTTCTGCTTCACCCTTTAATTTTACCACCTGTATTATTTTCTTTGGGCTCCTGTAAAAAACAAACTGGGTGGCCTAAGACGATAGAAATTTATTCTTTCACAGTTCAGGAGGCCACAAGTCTGAAATCAAGGTGTCTGCAGGGTTGGTTCCTTCTGAGTCCCAAGGGAGAACCTGTCCCATGCTCCCTCCTGCCTCCTGGTGGTTGCTGGCAGTCCCGGCGTTCCATGCTGTGTAGCTGCTTCCCTCCAATTGTCTGCCTCCGTCTTCACGTGACCGTCTTCCCTGGGTGTGGGCCTCTGTCCTCTCGTCTTCTCATGGGGACACTAGTCATTGGATATAGGACCCACTGTAATCTAGGATGACTTCATCTTAACTTGATCACATTTGCAAAGACCCTAATTCCAAATACGATCACCTTCACAGGAACCTGGGGTTAGGACTTCAACATACTTTTTTAGGGGACACAGTTCAACCCACTACACCATCCATTGGTGGGTCTTGCCTGCAGCTGTTTTTACTGTGGGAGGGGCTCTTTCAGGTTGGTGCCTGTGTCCTTTCGACATGGCTCCTTCTCTTTATTTCTTTCTCCCTTCCTCTTTATCCCTTTTGCCCTTTCTTACTTTCTAGAACCACGAGAGGCTCCAGGCTCATCTTCTCATGTTGTTTTCCTTGTCTTAGCCTTGGAATCCACCACTAACTAATCAAGGAGCCCCGGTTCCTTTTATTGGAGAATGGTGTTTAGAAATAGAGATCAGAGCACTAGGTGTGCTCATTGATACTGGGGTGTTACTGCTTCTGGGCACACATATACACACACACACACACACACACACACACACTACTAACCCATTCATATACACACATCTTTATTTATGTAACTATCTTTAGAACAAAAGCATGAGTCATGACTGCTGCCTCTGACCCCAGTTTAGCTCCACAGGGTTCCCTCTAACCTTCCCACTTTCCTTCTTTGTGACTTTTCTCCAACAGTAAAGAAACCTGGCTCTTACAATCTATAATATTTTTATACAATGTCTCAGCCCTAGCATACATGTAAAGTAGTTTGAACACATACCCCTGTGAGAAATAGGTTTCCAACTAGAGCAGTATGCTGTGTACTTATTCTTCTAGTTGTGAGCCTTAGAGAATCCAGCCAGAAGCCTGTTTGCCAAATTTACTTAGGTCAGCGCCTTTTTTCCCCACACCTTGGGCGTGCTTGTGTGATTCAGTTTTAACACAGGGTCATTTGTCATCATCTGCATTCCATCTTTCCTTCATGTCCTGGTTAAATTTCTCAAAATTTATATGCAGCAGGGTCGTGGCGGCAGTCACGCGGCTCTGTCGGGTTCAGGGCGCCTGCCTCGCCGCATGGGTTGCCGTATGTGAGGCACAGCGCCCCTCTGATCTTCCTGCACAGCTCAGGTGATTCTGGACAAGGATTGAGAACGTGGATCAAGCAAGTTTTAAATCAAGATTTAACATTCCAACACATAAAAGTTATCTAACAGCTCCTCCCAGGCCATATACTTCTTTGAAAGGAGGACTCTCCAATGTATGGTTTGACAGATTTAAAATATCTAATGACTACCCAGAGCACCTTGAATCAATTGACGTAATGTGTCAGGTGCTTACAGATTTGATTGACGGTGAAGTAAAAAGTGGTATCAAGAAGAACAGAGTATCAGTAGGAGGATTTTCTATGGGAGGGTGTGTGGCAATGCGTTTAGCATACAGAAATCATCAAGATGTGGCAGGAGTACTTGCTCTTTCTAGTTTTCTGAATAAGACATCTGCTGTTTACCAACCTCTTCAGAAAAGTGATGGTGTCTTTCCTGAATTATTTCAGTGTCATGGTACCGCAGATGAGTTAGTTCTTCATTCTTGGGGTGAAGAGACAAACTCAGTGTTAAAATCTCTAGGAGTGAGCACAAAGTTTCATAGTTTCTCAAGTGTTTACCAAGAGTTAAGCGAAGCTGAGCTAGAAAAACTGAAGTCATGGATTCTTACAAAGCTACCAGACTGAATGAATTGATTGATTTGTTAATATATAAGTAATGTCTTTATGAAAAGTGATGTTTACTGCCAAATTCTAATTTGATAAACAATAATTAAAACAGTAAAAAAAAATTTATATACAGCAAACTTCACTCTTTGGGGTGCCTCATTGGATTCTGAGTTTGAATTTTCCTCTATGTGTGTGTGTGTGTGTGTGTGTGTGTGTGTGTTTGCCTTGAAAACAAGATGATCAATAACAGCTTATGCTAAGGAAGTGGAAAAGCTGATTTTACAATTTTCAGCTCTTGAAAACCAGGAAACCCAGAATATATGCACCAGGGAGGATGTTAGGAATTCCCCCAAATCTCATTTTATAGTAGAAAGGGGTCATTTGGGGTTACAGGTTTTGTTCTTAATCAATCAGCCTTTTTTTTTTTTTTTTTTTTTTGCGGTACGCGGGCCTTTCACTGTTACGCCCAGTCTCAGCGGCCACGGCTCACGGGCCCAGCCACTCCGTGGCATGTGGGATCTTCCCGGACCGGGGCACGAACCCGTGTCCCCTGCATCGGCAGGCGGACTCTCAACCACTGCGCTACCAGGGAAGCCCTAGGGAAGCCCTCAATCAGCCTTTTGATATCCTCTCTAAGATCCTCCCTAGGATTCAGCTTTCCACCGGCAGGTCCAGGATGAACTTGTCAAGGGGATTGACAGTCCATGGCCTTGTATGCTCCTGCACTTCCTTTTCAAATCCAGATATCAAGCTTTCCTCCACCCTGATGATCTGATATAATGGAAGTGTGGAGGAACACTTCCTTCCCTCCCACTGAGGACAGCAGGATGTTGGTGCTTTGGAAGTGGGGTCCCACCATTCAGGGCTTGGCTGTGGTCAAAGGAGACTCCATTTTTCACCCGAGGTCCTTACCAGTTCTTAAATCCTCTGAACCCTTTTGTCTGCAGGGCAGGTTCTATCCAGGGCTTCCTTTGTTCATTCCTCATCCTCCCAGGACCATTCTTCAGGACTGTTCTCAGATCTTCCTGGAGATCCCTCATGGTAGCTCCAAACACCCGAAGGGGCACCTGGGACTCTGTCCCCGGCATTCTGTGGCCGCCCAGCTGGTGTCGCTGCCCACCCGCTTCAGCTGCTGCCCAGGCGGGCGGTTGTCCGCCTCGCACAGAGCTGGCACTTGCCCCCTCTGCCGGCCGAATGCGAGAAGTGCAGGAAGCTTAGCTCCTGGGCCATTTATTGGTGGTGGTGTGTCTTTCAGGGCCGGGCGCTCAGAAAGTACGTAGGCATGATTTCACGATGAATGAATAAAGAAACAAAAGTCTACCTTTAAAAATGAAAGATTATCATCAGCTATTTTATGGGAGTAAAAATTGAAGTTTGGATTTTTCCTAACTCATTTTCTGACCCTACTAGCTGGTCTCTATTGTCTTTCTCATAGGAAATCCCAGTTTCTCACCTGGGAACTTATTTCCCTGCACGTGTGGATGCTGGTAGAAATAACTGAGTTCTAATTTGGAGGAGACCTCCATGCCCTGAATCCTGCCATGGAAGTGGTGTGGCTGTGAGAAGCAGTGCGGTCTCAGAGCAGTGGCCCCCGCCTTTGTTGTTGGCTCTGAGTCATGGCTCTGACACTCACTGCCTGTGCAATGTTGGGGAAATTATGTTACCCTCTTTTTAAAAAAAATTTATTTGGCTGCACTGGGTCTTAGTTGAGGCTTTCAGGATCTTTGTTGCAGCATGCGGGATCTTTAGTTGCAGAATGCACACTCTTAGTTGCGGCATGTGGGGATCTAGTTCCCTGACCTGGGATCGAACCCCGGGCCGCCTGCATTGGGAGCGCGGAGTCTTAGGCCACTGGACCACCAGGGAAGTCCCTTACCTTACCTTCTGAGATGCAATTTCCTCAGCTGTAAAATGACCTATCTCTCAGGACTTTTAAGGACTAGGAAAATGCAGGCAAAGTCATGGTGCCTGCCGTGGTCTCCATGGCAACCCTGATGGAGTGCACTGTCATCGTCAGCAGCCAAGCTTGGTAGCTTGGTAAAGGGTCTGTGTGTATCTGTCCCACCACAGCTGATCAAGGTGGCTTGTGAAGAGGCCTAGCACACACAGCTCTGTCCAAGTGTGGAGCTGAGCCAGGACACCTTTTGCTGAACCACAGTAAGAGTTCAGAAGCCTCGTGGAAGAACCACAGAGTAGAGGAGAGTCCAAATTTTGGGGAGGCAGAAGCACAGAGATAGAAAAAAGAGTTGAGGATGAAGAGGTAGTGTGTGCAGGGGGCAGCTGAAACTCCATCAGCCCAGTGCCTCTCCCTTCTGGGATGATGCCCCCTCCTTTGGAGAACTCTTCTCCCTCTTAGAACCCAGCCAAGCGCCCCGCTGCCCTGACTGCAGCTGGATGTGACCGAGGCCGTGCCGAGGAAGCTGGTCTGAAGAAAGGAAGGGAACATGCAGAGGGAAGAGAGGCAGTCCTGGTTTGTTGTCAAGGCCTAGATTCATTTGACCCTGAGGCCCAGCTGCCCTTCTGAGCTTTATGAACATTCCAAGGACATCCCTCTTTTGTCTTACCGCCTTTGGGTTGAGTTTCTATCACTTCTGACAACAATCACAAAACCCCACAGTCGGTGCAATTACTCTCAGAAAAGTAGATACACAAGGAGTATCAGACATCCAGCCCTACAGCTGAGGCTGCCCAGCGCTGCCTCAGATCCATTGCCAGGGGCCCCGGCCCTGGTGTGGCATCTGCTCTGAAATGCTCTTGCAATCCCTCTCCGGACTTCGTTGCCTTAGGATAACCTCCATTCCATCGTCTTTCCTCGATTTGCCATAGGGCTTGAGACTGTAGCTCCTGTCAGAGCACAACTTTGGCATTCAGATGACTGGCCATCTGTGACCTTAATGTTTTCAGATCCCAATCTGCTAACTGAAGATAATAGACTAGACTGAAGATAATACGTGCCTTTTAGGGAGGCCGTCAGGATTATAAGAGCGTGGGCAGGTAGTGCATGTAGTATGGGGCCGGACACAGCCAGCGCTGACTCAATGAGCTGCCTTGGAGTTGCCAAACTCAGCCCCTCTTCAGTGAAATAAATGATAGAGTGATGAGTATTTGGCCATTTGAGTGTGGGTTCTTGATGTTTTTGCCACATTAAAATTGCTTCACATTGAAGATGGATCCAGTGTGGGGATGGGGGCGATTGGAGAGTAGGAGGGATCAGGTAGAAGAGGCAACTTCTAAGATTCTGTCTGGGCCTGAGATTCTTCTGGAACCAGGTCAAATACCTTAAGTGAGAGGATGATCTCATTGCTCCAATGTTAAATGGAGCCGGATCTACAAGACAAGGGGTGTGTTCTTTCTCTGCAGGTACAGGCTCTCATTTTATCTTATCACTCTTAGGATAAGACATGAATGTGGTATAGTCTTAAAAAGAACTTGACTTCTTTTTATTTGCAAGTCATTCTAACTGAGAAATGATAGAGAAAATGCTCTTGGAATCATAACATGAAACCTAAATTACAAAATTTCTGGGTTTGATTATGGATGAATATCTTCATGTTGGCCAAATAAAAAAAACACCTAACAAAACAATTCCTCTGAAATAACTAACCAACCCTACCAAACCCAAGATTTCTATCTTGCATTAAAAATGCATTTTATTTAATAAAAATGTATTTGTGGCAAGGGAGGATTAAAGAAATAGGTTAGTTTTAATGCCTCAAATATTCATTTCAGACATAGCATGACAGAATTGTGACTAGGCATAAATTACTGTGTATCCTCCAATGGTTAAATGAGGAAAATAAATAATAACGATGAGAATACAATAATAATAATAATAATAATGAGAATACAAAAATAATAATGATGAAAATACAAAATATTAAATTTGAAGTGCCCCAAGATGCATGTTTACCTTGAGATGATTGTTAATAATGTGGGTAGAAAAGGACTTACCTAGTTTAGAAATAATTCAACACGATTAGAAGTGGTGCAGAAAGCTTTGGTGGTCATAGAAATCAACATTTAGTTATTAAAAGGAAGTGTCAATGCTACTCATAAAAAAATGGTCCAGTGTGAGATGACCTTCACTGGGTGATAGGATCACATCTAACGTTTATTATTTACCCGGTGCTGGGTATGCGCTAAGCACTTTATATTCTGTATCTCCTGTAAGTTGCATTACAGCTCGGGGGAGGCATAGCCACCACTTCCATTTTACAGGTGACAATACTGAGGAAAGGAATTTCAAGATCCTTTGCACTGGCCGTTCATGTGATCATTGTAAAAACGCAAATATCATTGGTCGGAGACCATCTCAGAGATTTTACAGATAAGGCCTTGACTAACGTTTCAATTCTTTATGAAAATCTTCCTCAGAACCAGAAAAAGAAAAAAACAAAACAAAAACCAAAAACCTTTCTTTCCCAATTGACAATACATGTAAGTTTACTTTTCCAATATTGGATTTCTTTTTTTTTTGGCGGTACGCGGGCCTCTCACTGCTGTGGCCTCTCCCATTGCGGAGCACAGGCTCCGGACTCGCAGGCTCAGCGGCCATGGCTCACGGGCCCAGCCGCTCCGCGGCATGTGGTATCCTCCCGGCCCGGGGCACGAACCCGTGTCCCCTGCATCGGCAGGCGGACTCTCAACCACTGCACCACCAGGGAAGCCCTGGATTGTTCTTAGCTCCACCACCTTGGTTTAAAGTTCCCCCAACTTTCAGATCTCAGAATTCACTTGATTGTTGTGATTGCTGAATTCCCTGCAATAATGGAGACCAAAGGCTTTTTTTCTTAGAAATTCCACATTTTGATTCAGCCCTTCCTTTTTTCTGATGGCAACATGGCTGTCTCCACAGAGAGGCTGTATTACCTATTCCTTAAAAGGAAGCTTGTTGTTCAAACTGAGTTCAGTTGAGATTCTGCCACTGACTGTCTGTGTGACCATGGATGAATTAGATAGCTTTTTGAGCCTCCATTTCCTCATCTGTGAAATAGGGATAATCATACCTACAACTTATAGGGTCATGGGGGACTTAAGGAAGATGATGCTTATGCAGAACTGAAACTGTACTAAATGCTTAACAAATGGTAGTTTTAAAAAAAGTTAAGCTATATTTGCACCTATAAAAAAAAAACAAAAACAGGGCTTCCCTGGTGGCGCAGTGGTTGAGAGTCCGCCTGCTGATGCAGGGGATGTGGGTTCGTGCCCCGGTCCGGGAAGATCCCACATGCCGCGGAGCGGCTGGGCCCGTGAGCCATGGCCGCTGAGCCTGTGTGTCCGGAGCCTGTGCTCCGCAATAGGAGAGGCCACAACAGTGAGAGGCCCGCGTACCGCAAAAAAAAACCCCCCAAAAAACAACAAAAAAAAGTAACTTGCTGTCTCTCACTAGTTATTACTGAATAAAATTTCTATATCAATAACTGTATTGTTTGGCAAATTATTTTGAAAGTGTCTGCAGATATGTTTTTCTTGTTATAAAATTTTTCTCTATAAATTTTAAAAAATAATTTTAGTCTATTTCTTTTTTTAAAATTAATTTATTTCTGGCTGCATTGGGTCTTCGTTGCTGCATGCGGGCTTTCTCTAGCTGTGGCGAGCGGGGGCTACTCTTCGTTGCGGTGTGCGGGCTTCTCATTGTGGTGGCTTCTCTTGTTGCAGAGAATGGGCTCTAGGGGTGTGGGCTTCAGTAGTTGTGGCTCACGGGCTCTAGAACGCAGGCTCAGTAGTTGTGGTGCACGGGCTTAATTGCTCCATAGCATGTGGGATCTTCCCAGACCAGGGCTCGAACCTGTGTCCCCTGCATTGGCAGGTGGATTCTTAACCACTGAGCCACCAGGGAAGTCCATCTCTATGAACTTTTAATTTAAATACTGTACAGTTCTTGGTTTGTCTCCTGGACAATGGCTGACATCATGAAAATCTTAGAGCCTATGATCACATGGCTTCATAAATGGGTAATTCAAAACTTTTGATTCTGTTCTAGGCATGAACATTTAAGACAGGGAGAGCACATTAGTTCATGAGAAGAGACCAGCAACTCTCCTTGGCCTGTAAAAATCTTCCCTTGTTTATACGAGGACCGAAGTTGATATGTACCAATCTTGATAGCTTTGGAGCTACTTTGGAGAATGAAAAAGGATGAGTAGAACCTGGAAATGAAATTATTTTTGTGGGATTTTCTTCTAAGGTTGGTAACGGATGTCAAGAGAAAACTTTATGGCTTTGTTTTCAAAACAGCAAGAGCCCCACTAAACAAATACTCTAATCAGCCTGTCCTCCAACTGTCTCACTTATGTGAATTGGGAATGTGTAGATTTGATAAGGGAAATGAGTAAAATTCTTTGTCTACCTTCTGCTCTCTGGGTCATAGTTTACCCTTGTTTTGTATTAACTATTCCAAAATGCTTAAAAGCCGAAAATACAGAAGTCTCGTAAAAAATCAAGCTCAAAGTGTGAGATGAGGGTGAACGGTAGCGATGAGTGGTATTGGGGAGGTATTTTCACGTTTGCTTGTATTCTAAGTGTATGGCTCACATGCATATATAGGCCATGTATCTTGTCGAAAATCTTAGTCTGGTTTTGTCTATTTAGAGTGCTTTTATAGATAGTTCATCTGAGCTTCTAAATCGGTGGTTTTCAAAGTAGGTTTCACATAACCCAGGGGTATGGGAAGAAAATATTAAAACCCGGATAGATATCTGTTATGTTAATACTGCTCTACAAAGTATATGACATAGTACAAGAGGACCGGTACATTTATTTGTAAACATACTTCTATTAGGGGTAGGAGTGTGACATTTGTTACTGATAACTGGTGCAAGATCAGAAAGGTGTGGCAAGTCCTGCTCTAGTCTCAGAGTTTCTCCAACTGTGGCTGGAGAAGCACCCACAACAACTATGCAAATGCTGGGGCCCCACCCAAGACCTGCTGAATCCAAGCCTCTAAGAGCTGAGACCCAGAAACCTGCTTTTATAAAACAAGCACCCTGAAATTTGAGAATGTCTGCCTTCCACTTGGGATGTAGGAAGGATCCCCATTTTACAGTTGAGGAAACTCAGGCTCAGGAAAGTTAAGAAACTTAAACCCAAGGTCATACAAGAGGCACAGGCTGATTCCACCCCAGGTTGATTAGGGTTGAAGAGGGGCACGAGTGTGAGTGCCCGGCCCATGCTGTGTGGTCAGAATCTCCGAAGACCTGGAGGTCGCCACGCATGGCTGCAGGGGTTAATCGTGGAGCCAACCCCCATGTATTTTTCTACCATGAGGCACCAAGAGAAAAGTGACATCTGAGTCTCATGTCACAAATACACACCCTTTCCTTCTTTCCCCTCCAGGATTTGAAAGATTGAGTTCAAGATGACTGAAAAATGTGGTGAGCCAAGTTTCCCACTGCTTGGCCCCAAACATTGGTTTTCTTAAGGTTGTTGTCTCAGTTTGGGAGTAAGCTCCTTGGGGTAACATGACCTCGTGATGGAGACCAAACCTCCACGGGCTACTCAATTCCACTCTGTGCCCATCTTACCACAGACCACCAGGCAGCCTCCTTATTCAAATGGAGCAGGGCCGCCGGAGTGAAACGCGTGACTAATACATGTAATTTCTTTTCTCTCGTATTCATCTAGACTGTGCTTCCACAGCCCTGCATTTATACCTTTATCACAACATATTCCAATCTCACAGTTAGCATTCGGAATCTTAACCAGCTGCATGATGTCTCCTCCACTACATGTGAAAAGCTTTTAGTCTTTCATTTAACAAATAATGTACTGAGTCTCACCTGTGCCGCACACCATCCTAGATCCAGGCAAAAGGTGCTTGTTTATTATAGTCACTTTAGTTGAAAAAAAAATTGCTAATGGTCAACTCCAAGCATATTTAATAGATTTGCCCAGCATGTTGTTTCTTAGAGTGGCTGAGAGTGCTTCAAAAGTCAGCCTGTTATATGTCTACTATAACCTAATACATTGGAGGAACTTATAAATTTAGTACATAAATAAATGAGCAACTTATTTCTGTAAGTTAACAGAGAAAGCGTTTACCGTGAAAAATAAATGTCAGCTTGTCTCTGTTTAATTATCACCAGCTCTAAAATAGCACGTTTTAAAAGGAATGAGGTTTACTCTAGAAGAAAAAATAAACAGAAAGCAAGAATTTCCACATTTTCATCGAAAGACTCATTGTACAAATAGGAGTCCCCTTGATGAAGAATAAAGTCCAAGTTCAAGAGCAGAGGCCACATTCCTGTGACTGCACACAGAGGACAAAACTAAGGAAGTCAGATCTGTACTCATGTACTTGCATCTGGTGCTTCCTTCCGTCTTCCTAAGGCCTCCTGCTGGGAGATGCTGATGAAGAGTTAAGATGAGAATGGGTGGGGGACAGGCGGGCAAGGTAGCCCTTGGGGATCAAGAGATACAGACTACTACGTATGAAATAAATAAGCTACAAGGAGGTAATGCACAACACAGGGAATACAGCCAATATCTTATAATAACTACAAATGGAGTATAACCTTTAAAAATCACTATGCTGTACAAATGAAACTTATATAATACTGTACATCAACTACACCTCAATTTAAAGAAAAAAAGAAGAAGAGAAGAGATAATCTTGCCCTTAGGGTCAGGGCAGAGGAAGACAGAAAGAGGAAAATGGTGACTGGCTAAAAGTTACTGAACATGGACAAATGGGTGTGTGCTAAGAACCTGAAAGCCTCTTTAATCCCTTGCAGATCTGCTTTGACAGTTATAACAATATGCTACCATGTGCCTTGGAAACCAGGGAAAAACGTCTAATGTCATATTTATATGATAGTTCAACTATCAGTAAAAAGTGAAATGTAACTTCCTAGCTCAAGAAAACTACATGTGATATAGAAATAATCTTATATCAAAATCAAGATTTAACATGGTAAATAGCCATGCAATGCAGTTTGCTAAGATCAAGGAGACTGTGATGTCCACTTCTTAATATCTATCTATCTCTCTCTCTCTCTCTATATCTATTTAATTGGAGTATAGTTGGTGTACAATATTGTGTTAGTTTACACGGTACAGCAAAATGAATCAGCTATACGTATACATATATCTCCTCCTTTCTGGATTGTGATGTCCACTTCTAATCACAGCCAGTGCCTTACATTCAGAGTGCATCTATGCTGTCAGACTGTCCAGAATGTTTGAAAAGCAGCACTACCAGCAGCACCACTTTTGATAAGGGGTGGGACCAGGTTGCAGAAAGAAGACATTGCACAGAGCAGGATTCTCAGCTGCTAGACAAGCTGTGGGGAAAAAGCTAAAATCTGGAATTTCTTCTCAACCTAAAGATTCTGACATTTGCCCTGATGTCCTTTAGTGGAGCCTGGATATTGGGGCCAGGGCTGCTTTTAACAAAACACATGAAATTCTGTTAACCTTTTTGAAGCAGTTATTCACATATAAAGAATCTTTATATTCTTTATATAAAGAATTTTCTAAATATATATAAAGAATCTTTAAAAGTCGAGAGTTTTTAATCATGGTGAACTCTCTGTAGCCGTCCTAAAATGTAAAATTAGGTAAACATGTAAATGCAGAAGTGTGTTTCTGTGCCAGGGAAAGAGACTTGTCTGCAGGAATACCTCACTTTCCCCTTTCCTTGTCCGATTTTTCTTCTTTCATCCTTCTGTTTTGGAGATACCCATGGGAAGCTGGGAAGGCTGTAGCTGTCCAGTCCTCCTTGGACCAAAGGTTCAGACTCCTCCTGTGTCACACTAACTGTAAATATCTTTCAATCTCTTTCAAATCAGCTCTATCCCGGGCTTTTGTGTTTTGAGGACCTGGTGTGGCAGATTGTAAGCAGACCATCTCATAACTCAACGTCCATTCTCCCCCTTCTCCATAACTGAATCCTGAATTTAGTTGGGAAAGCCATGCTCATAGCTAGAAAGGTAAGTCTTCCTAGCCTTTCTGGCAGCTGGATGTGACCAAGTAACCAGATGTTGACCAATGAGAAACAAGTGGAAAGGTTGAATTACACTTCTAGAAGGTCCTTAATAGAGAGGGAGTGAGATCTTCTGACCTGTTATTCTTTTTCCTGCATGGAAAGCGAATGAGTGACTGGAGCTCCAGCAGCCATTGTGGACCACGCAGTAACCTTGAGACGGAAGCCAAATGATAGAAGGAACGTAAGTCGCTGATACCATGGCATCCTCTACCAGCCTGGACTGCTACCTCCAGACTTCTTTTACATAAAAGGTAAATAAATCTCTATTTTTATAAGACATTTATCACATGCAGCTGGACCTTATCCCAACAGGTACACTTAGGAAATTGTTGAAGGAACCACTTTGAAATATTAAGCATCTGGTGTACTAAACAGAACAGTAAACCAACAATGCAATTAGCGATGCCAACAGTTTAGCCTTTAAAAGCTCTGAGTGACCTTGTATGTAGAGGTGGCTTGCCATCAAGCAAACCCAGGGAAATGTCTGTCTGTTAGGTTCAGAAATCATGTTTATGTTAAATAATTACCAAAATGGAGCGATGACATTATGACAATCTCTAGAAATACATATTATTATTCTCACTTAATTAATGGGCAAATAGAAGGGATACATTCCTTGCCCAAGGTCACATGCAAAGCTGGAAATCCAACTAAGGTCAGATTTCAGAGCCTGTGCTATGAAACACCATAATAAAGCACCCTCCATGTTGGTATTTTTCTAAATACTCTTGACCATCCTCTAAATTCTCCATCAAGCCATGTCTAATAGCTGTCCTTGTTTATAAATTAGAAGGCTGAAACCCAGAGAGGGCTATTCATCCTAAAGGTCAGATCCGCACAGGTAATCATGGTGTCAAGAGTTTGAACTACAGGGACAGAGAGTCAAAGCCATTCTTGGCAAACCAACCTAGTCTCCTCTTCATCTGTAATTTAATAGTCTAGCTGTTTAAATGGAAAGAAACATCAAGGGTCACTAATGCTCAGTCTGGGAAAATTAGAAGCACTTTTGAGTTAAGACACACAGACACATATGTTGCTATATTTTAATCACAATCAGACATTAACATGGCACAAAACACTCCATCTATCTCTTTGCTGTTCCAAATCTCATGAAAACCTGAATTTGACACAAGCAGTTTAAATAATTATTTTGACCAGACTTCCCAATCCCACAGGAGATTAAAAAGTAATAATGTAAAAAAATTAAGGTCAAGGTGTCCTGATATCACAGCTAATGACTAACCATGTGTTTACGGGCGGCTCGTGCTCCACCCTGGAAGCTGCTGAGCTTCACCCCCGGTCCAACAAGTGGTTAGTTATTAGTTCCCTGGGTGATTGTCCCTGCAGGTAAACCATACATTAGGCACTTTAAGTGGGGGTAGTTACCTTTCTCGGGTTGGGTATAACGTTTGGCTCTCAAAAGCAAGATAGAGAATTTAGAGTCAAACAGAATGTTCTGTGAACCTTAAGCCCTTGGGATTAAGCGCTGGGACGTCAGCGCATCCTCAGGGACATCTGCACCAGATGTTCTGGGGGAGTCATGCGGGGTGCCGAGCAGGCTGTTTAATGTCTGCATGCGCTGTGGACACGAGCACTGTGGCCCACTCTGACTTTTATTCTCGTGTCTCGAGTTTTAGCCCATCTAGACGGTGGTACTCTCCATGTTTAACAAGCGGTGTGGCCCAGGCGCTCACAGCCATCAGAACAGCTGCTGGGTGTCAACCACCGGTAAGGCTGCACCCATCTGCGCTGCGGTCATCAGCTCTGTGTCTAAGGAGCAAACCCAGCCCCATACGCCCAGCGCAACGCTGGCTTCCTTGCCGGCGCAAAGCCGCTCCCCTACTCTGCCTCGTCCACATCTTCTCCCGCAGTAGCTGCCTCTAAAGCGGCCAGGGCTTCGGCCACCTCTGCGTCCTCATCCGCCGTCTCCCCACTCGCATCTCCAGGGGAGCCCTGGGTCTCCTCCCACCCGTTTCTCGAATCGACCACAGGTACGTCCTGTGCAGGATCCTCTTCTTTAAAGTATACACTTAGAACTTCAGTTGCTACGGCCTCGTTTAACGAATCCCAGCTTCTCTTCACCGAGAAGGGCATATTCAAACCACGCTCCCCCGCCCCGGGGGGAGCGCCCTGCCCGGGCTCCTCCTCTGTGTGGCTCTTGAAAAGGCAGTCCTTTTCTTCGCGATCAACGTGATCTGCGTCGTCGTCGTCGGCTGAGCCCCACAGCTGAGGGTAATCGGGGGCGGGTATCTGGAGGACGTGGTCTGGGATTTCCCAGGCGGGATGCCCTGCCGCGCAAGACGCGCTGGAGTCGCCGTTTCCGATGACACGGGTCTCTCCTGAAGCCAGCAGCACGCAGTCCGGTTGCCTGGCACTTCCTCCTCCAAGGAAGGGCCGAGTCGTGTGACCCTTGTTTGTGGCACTGGCCCAGGAGCCCCTGTCCCCCTGGGGGCACCCGGGATCGCCAGCGAGCTGCAGGGCAGCAGCGGGGCCGAGGCCATTGACGGCCCCGCCAGTCTTCTCAGCGCAGGGTCCCCCGGCCGTGTCCCCCGGGAGAAGCGGTCCTTGGGGCGGCCCGCAGGGCTCCTGCAGAGCAGCCGTTTGGTACCTGCTCGTGGTCCTCTTGGAGCTCTCGCTCGGAGGGTCATCCTTGTGTACCAGCACTTCGCGGCTCTGTTTGCCTTTTAACTTAACGGCATCGTCTTCATCTAACTTGCAGCTGTTTACTTCGTTGACATAACCAGGGGAGGGCACTTGAACTGGATCCAAGAGATAGCTGGGGTGAGAAGAAGGGAGACCAGTCGGGTTAAGTATTAACTTTATTAATAACTTTCATTATTAATATATCTACTACAGGCTCTGCTGTTTTCTACAATTCCTATAAATTTCCATGATTACTCTTTTAAGTCTATATGTGTGCCTCATTAAATATATATAGTTGGTATAAAAATGTTCTACCAACTGGAAATAGATCTTAAGAAGAGATTCAAAAAAGGGCAGGAAGAAGTTACAGAACAAAGTGGGTCATGAAATTGAAAAACAAACAAAAAATGTAAATAAATAAAACAAATATCCAACAACAGGAAAATAACTGGTTCAGAACTGATGGTTCAACCCCTCAATGGAATATTATGTAGTAATTAAAATATGAAGTCTGGACTAGCAGGAAAGATACTTACAATAAATATTTTTTTGAATAGAGCCTAACATCAGATTATAATTATAGTGGAATAAAACTTATATATGTATGTAGGTGTGTGTGTGTCTATATACCTATATCTATCTATATATAGATCTATATATAGATAGATACAGATACGGAACAGAACTAACATAATAAAGAGAGTTTTGTCAAGGAAGCAAAATCATCAGTTAATTTTTCCCCTTTATTTTATACAGAATTATATTTATGTTGCCCAAATTTTTATGAAATAGAATCTGGACAAAATTAAAAGCACATATGTGACTGGGGTGTTTTCAGTGATGCCATTTCAGGCATCTTCAAAAACTCAAACTTTTCTTTGCATTGAAGCTCTCTGGAGAAATGTAAATTCAATCCAAACCAAATTCAGCCTCAGAGAAAGACAGCGTTCCCAACACACTCTGAGCATTGCGCAAAAAATGTTTAAAAATCCAGGCCTCGTGTTCTTTTAAATGACATTAAAGTGGTTCCAAACTCTTAATTTCCTGGCAATGGTGGTCATGCCCCAAGCTTGGTGAATGCATTGAACCCATGCAGGGTGTTTAAAGTGCTTGCATAGTAATCACAAATTCCTCCATTCGGATGGGACATTTTGTTCAATGTTACCTTTGTAGCATTTTACAGCACCTGCACCCCATCTGGATTACTTTTTGTTATCATCTGGAAAAAAAGGCATAAAAAGGAGAGAACAGAGTGAAGGACATTTTATTTTATTTTATTTTAAAAATAAAAAGTGTTCGTTTTATTGTAGGAAGATACATTAATTCTTTGAAATCAGAGTGAAAGTGTTGCACGATTTAATTCTATATAAATGACTGAATATACAAAGTGTCAAATATAAACAGTAGTGTAAAATAAATTGGCAGAAATAATTATTCAACCAGTAGCGATACTTAAGACTACCATTTGAAAGATCTTCTATAAACAAAGAATGGAAAAATACTGTTATAAGATTTTACAGCACAGAATTGAATTCCATCCTAATTCATTACTATTATACTTATTAATAAGTATAATAGTAATATATTACTATTATATATATATTACTATTATATATTACTATTATATATTACTAGTAATATATAATAAGTATAAGTATACTTATACTTATTATACTATTATACTCAGTATTAGTGGACGCACATTATCTCCAATTTGTTGTGTTTATCGTGTGAACCATCACAGGCAGGAAACGTCTTAGAACGCCAACACCTACAATTAGCTGCTTTAGTAAGACACAAATCTTCAATGGTTATTTCATTCACCACTTTGGGATTTTCCTTTTGTATTTTAAGATTAATCAAGTTATCCTTCTGCTGCTTTTTCTTTGGGAGGAATGGACGAACCGCAAGGTAGTGCAAGTACACGGAGGAAAGGCAATAATCAAAGCCATTCTGAAACTGTGAGCCGGGCGATCCTGGTAATGCTCTCGGGGACTGGGAGCTCCTTAAGATAACGCGGGGAGCTGCACCTTCAACACGCGGACCGTGGCCTCCAGCACCTTCCCGGCCAGCGGCGCCCGCTCCTCTCCCGGCCCCGCCGGCGGCTCTGCCGCTCTCCGGCCGAGCTTCGGGCGCTTGCGCGGAGAGTGGAAGCAGCAGGCGGGCGCTCTCGGCCTGGACTGGGCCGGGGAGGCTGAATGACATTTTAATAGGAGTTAAGTTTGCTTTTTCTTTCCTAGATACACTCAAAGTTAGTAGAGTTACAATTTTTGGCAAAAGGATAACGCGATTCAGGGAGGACACTGGTTACCCGGAATACCTTCACGTATCTAAAATCACAGATTCGGAGTTCTCAAACATTTATTCACACTTGTCTCTTGTGCCAGACCTTTCCCCAGCCCTGGGAGTTATGCCATCTCCACTTTGCAAATGAGGAAAAAACAGGTTGACGAATGTTAGGGAGAGAAAGGTGGGACTGAAAAGGACCTGTGCGTTTTCTCTTCCATTGCCTTCCACAGGGGACGTGGGCTTAACCGGGGTGCAGCCCACGTGCAGCAGCAGATGGTGTAAGAGAGTGGAGAGGTTCCCGCGCCAGGGGATTAGCTACTCAGCATTAAAAGATGTCAGGATACGGCAGCTGATCTCTACGTTCCATGTTACAGACCTGAGGAGATTAGAGCTGGAGGGATCATCACAACCTTTACTTGGACTAAACTGCTTCTGTTTTGCTTTTCCCACCACGGGTCCCATCCTGGCTATGATCCATGGACTCCACTCTCTGGCAGTTCAAGGACACGCCCCTTCGGGCTTGCTGGTGGCAGATGGACTCATGTCTTTGCTTCTTTCATTTCCCACCTGCCCTCTGTCCCCTGGCCTCTCCCAAGTTGCATTTTCCCCTCATGATTGTCCTCTGAATAAAACCTTCTCTTCATGTAAAACTGACCACACTGTTCTGGTCTTTTCTGAAAATCCTAAACATTAGTATGGAAGAAACTTTAAGTCATCTTCCATCTCTAACAGCTACAACCCTTAAGAAGACAAGCCAGTGACAGAATCTAAAGCCCTAGTCCCTTTGTCTCCATGAGATGCATGTACTAGGGAGAGAGAGGGGTCGCTCATCGTCAGCTGTGTCACTGCTTCCTCTGTTCTCTCTCCTTCCTTTCAATCATGCATGAATTTCCCAGGATGCTACTTCATAAGCCTTTAACCACAGAGAAAATTACTGGTGCCTCTTAAGAAGTATAGACTAGTTGGTTGGTTAGAGGAAACTAGATTTACACCCCCCCACCCACACACACATACATAAAGATATCCAACATCCACATTCTAATCTCTGGAACTTGTGACTGTTACCTCGTGTGATCAAGAAAGAAAGTCTTTGCAGATGTGATTACAGATTTGAGATGGGGAGATTGCCTGGATTATTTGGGTCAGGTCCCAGCTCTGCCGTGTAACTTTGGGCCTCAGCTATTTCATCTTTAAATGGGGATAATGACGCATCTACCACATAGCATTGTTGGAGATTATATGAGTTAATATTCATAATAAGCATATACTTATTACTCAGCTTTGTCTAGATACAGCATGCTTTAAAAAAAAGACGGAAGCTTTGCACCTAAGAAAGAAAGAATCTAGCTGTCATGACGTACACACACATACAAACAAGAGCATTAACAATACCAAGTAATACTTGTTTCCAGAATAAGGGCCAAATGGTATATTTCTATCAACTGCGGCGCCAACTGAAAGACGCGCACCCCAAGTGCAACAAGAATTCCACAGAGAGAGAAATCACTGGTGGCTTAGCCAGCGATATGTGTACAACCTTTTCCTTTTTCAATGCACTCTCAATGAAATTACCCCATTTTCCAAGCCCAGGATTTTGTTTCCAGCCTCTGCTCCCCACTTATGTCCATTTGCTGCAAATAATTTATATATCAGCTGGATAACAGGTTCAAGAGCCCCCTGTGCGCTTCCTCCCCACCATCAGCCCCTCCCCTCCCCACTTGCGCCCTCAAAATCTGGCGTTTCCATGCTTGCAGTACCTTTGTTTATCTTGGAATCTGTTTTTAAAAAGTCAGGAGGATAGGAGGCAAGAAAAAAAGTCAAAGAAAAGAAAAAAAGGGCTTTGGAGTGTTTGAGAGAGGAGCAGATTACAGGTCTTAATGATGTAATTGAAGCAATCGTGAGATGTGAATTACTGAAAAATGTCAGGCAGGTGGGTTCCAGAGTCGTAGGTAGGGAAGGTTTTCTTCTGGAAAGAAGAAAGAACGAAAGAGGCTTGTCTTGAGCGACACCTGGCTTTCCCAGCGTCTCTGAGGCTGATCAAGGTCATCCTGACCCTGAGGCACCCTCGCCAGGCTGGCTGGCTGTCCCCACCCTCTGCTGCTGGCGCTGTGGCCACACAAGCAACGTGCCCGGAAGTGAGATTACTGCTGAGATTTAAGAGCCCAACTCCAGAGACTCTGCTTCCCTGTTTCTAGGAGAACCGACATGTCATCTGTGGCTTTCACCACCCACCCCTTTCCCTGGAAAACCACAGGATCTGTATTTTTCTTCAAAGCCATGTAGTTATAAAAGGTGTTTTGATGACTCTCCCCTTTCAAGTCAAGTTTACAGTCCCCCCCACCGCCTCCCTTTAGGGTGCACCCTCTGGGGTTCCTACAGACCTGGTCCCGTACCCAGGGCCACGCTCTGTGCCTCTCTCTACCCAGCCCAGTGGAGGCAGCCTCTTCCTGGTTAGAGGTCCTGCCCTCTCTCACCACGCTGTGTTTTCCTTCCCCAGCGACATTCCTTCTCTCAGTGAGATAGGCTCCAACGTCCAAGGTTGAGTGACCGCTGACGAAAAGGGTGGGGACTAATGCATTTACACCCAACCCCTGCCCGCCTGTGTCTACAGTGAGTCTTGTTTCTATGATGATTCCTAACATCAAACCTGATCTGTTTCTCTTTTCATGTGTCCCTGCCACACCACATCTTGCTTTTAGCGAGGAGGTCTCCCATCTCCAGGTGCAAAAAGGAAATACTCCAGGTCCAGCGTGACACACGGACATGGGGAAAAAAATATATGCTCTTCTGAAGTAAAACCGAATTCAAAACGGGCAGTCTGTCTCTTTCTCTCCCCCCTCACTTTGACAACATCTGGCTTAAAGGTGAGAACTCAGTTGTCTGGGGCCCTTTATTATGGAGCAGAATCAGAATTTGCTTTCTCTTTGGAGTGGAAAAGAGCAACAGAGAAGCAAAAGGCAAAGCCTTCGCAACCGTCATCTGGTTTGCACAGGAGAAAAGCAAACACAGTTAGGATGGTGTGTCCACCCACTGCTGGCGCCTGCCTGCTCCTGGACTCCTGTGTTGGAGGTTGACTCTTGTCCTGTGTTCCATGTCGAAATTACACAGTCCTGTGTTTGAAGACGGGCACGCTAAAGCCCCATCAGTTACTAGTCAAGTCCCCTTGCGGTAAAATCTGGTTTCACAAGGGAGTTAGTGATGAAGGTGGGGAGAAACGGGGAGACTGGGGGGAGGCAGGAGTTTTGCAACCAGACAGAGAAATTGACTGAGTATCCATCAGGAAGTCAAGGAATATAGAAAAAGGCTCAACCCAGCCGGAAAGGGCTGCCTCTGATTGTGATGGTCTTAAAGAACGACAGGGACAGGTCAAATGGACACAGGACCAGCTGGCAGGGGTTCTACTGGCCAAATACAGAACAACATGAACATGAGAATAAATACTAACATAAAGGATTATAATCCATTGAATAAAACAAGGGTCTATGAATCCTTAGGATATAAATCTAAAAAGGGGAAAGCTCTGACTTACAAGTAGACAGTCAGCTAACAAACATACAAGGAATAATGGAACTAGAGAAATCACCATTTGACAACCATCACAGGAACAGTTGAGGTGAGCAAGAATCATCAACAGATGCTGAGACCAGCTGGTGAAAACTTGAGGAGAATGGGATATTTAGTCTCAAAGTAGCTCCCCACCACACGCTTAGGGGTAAAACAGTATCCTTACGGTGGAGAAACCTGGTTCACAGCACCTAAATCAAATAATGAAGGGTTAACGTCGTGAGTAACGAGACTAGTCGGCAGCCTTGGATGTGATGCACTGAGAACTTGGAGTCACTTCTGTGGTTTTTCTACCAAAGGAGTATAATCTGGATTGAAGCAGGAGGCAACGTCAAACCCAAATTATGGGCTATTCTGCAAAACAACTGGTCTGTACTCTTTAAAGAAATGTAATTTTATGAAAAACAAAGACAGACTAAAGAACTATTCCAGATTAAAGGAGATGGACGAGACACGACAACCAAATGCAATCATGATCTTTTTTAAGAGGTCATTATTGACACAACTGGTGAAATCTGAATAGGTCTGTAGATTAGGTAGTAGTATTAAACCAATGTAAATGTCCTGATCTTGATTATTGGCCTGGAGTTATATAAAAGCATGCCCTCGTTCTTAGGAAATTCAGAGTAAAGTATTTAGGAGTAGAAGGGCATGGTACCTGTAACTTATTAAAATGATTCAGGCAAAAGATTGTGTGTGTATGTGTAGAGAAAGAGAGAAAAATAAAGCCAATGCTAACGTTTGGGGACTGTGATTTTATGAGGGTCCTTTGTACTTTTCTTGCAACTTTTTAGTAAGTCCGATATGATGTCAAAACCAAAAGTTAAAAGGAAAAAAAATAGTGGGAAGTTTAAAAAAAAAAAACCACTAATCTGATGTCTGTTCTTGTTCCGCTTGTCTCCGGGCTAGGACCCATTACCTACAGGAAACCATTGCTACTAAGCTATTCCCTATAAGGAAGCACATGGAGAAAAGGAAAGGAGCTCATCAAAAGCCCACTGGCCTTTCTGGATTTAGCTGTCATTCTGAGTATGTACTAAAGACCTTTCCTCAATATCCAGCCCCAGGCACTAGAACACTGAAGGCAAAGATGCTTCCTGTCCTTGGGCTGCCCCATCTCAGAAGGGGACTCACAGTCTAGGGCATTGCTGTTCATCAGCTGTCGGCCTCCCTTACTGAACACAAGCCCCTCGCAGGCAATGCCTAATCCAGGGCAGCATCCAGCTTGCCTGGAGCACGTCACACCTGTTATTCAAATAAAGGAATGATTGGTGAGTGACAGGTGTGAATGAATGAATGGTGAGTATGAACTTTTTTTTTTTTTTTTTTTTGCGGTACACGGGCCTCTTACTGTCGTGGCCTCTCCCGTTGTGGAGCACAGGCTCCGGACTCGCAGGCTCAGCGGCCATGGCTCACGGGCCCAGCCTCTCCGCGGCATGTGGGATCCTCCCGGACCGGGGCACGAACCCGCGTCCCCTGCATCGGCAGGCGGACTCTCAACCACTGCGCCACCAGGGAAGCCTGAGTATGAGCTTTTATAAATTATTCCAGTAGAAGGTCTACCTTTTCCATGATCAAATCTCACTCCACCCAGTGGTCCAAAACCAAAAGCCAAGTGCATGACACGAACTGAGAGAGATGGGGGGAACCGTGGGTCCTCTTCCCAGCTTGGGAATTACAGTTATGTAATTCCAAGGGTCAAGGACAACCTGCTTCAAGGGCTCTAGTCAATGAATGAGCTTTCAGAGCAGCTTCTGGCAAGTGGTTGGAGTTGAGAGAAGTTGGAGTGTTTGGAAGAGACATGATAAAATTAAACACTTAAATTTCAACTCCGTTTTGAAAAACCAACTTGCCAGTGTTTAGAAAACAGTCCAGGATTTCACCTTAATCTGGCCAGCAGGTAAAGTTGAAAAATATGTAGTGAGTCACTTCTGGGTACTGACCTCTTAGACTCAAGAGGGTTGGATAAAAATAACTACCACACACTGAAGAGACCACCAGGTGCTTTATAAAAGAAATTAAAGACTGCCTGCCCAACTCCATAGACAGTATTGAATCTACAGTGGAAAAAGGACAAGAAGATAATTCTTGACTACTACCCAATCTCTTTCCTCAGCAGAATCATATCCTCCTTTCTGGGAAGGCTTTGAAAACTCTCTGGGACAAAATTTTCTGGTGTGTTCCCTTTTCTCCTAAAGAGGTTGAACTTCAGTGATTTTGGAGAACTGGAAAGACTATAAGAAGACGGTTATTATCAGCACCATCAAATAGTTCATTTGATGCACTCCCAACAGTCAATGTGCTACCATATGTGTATCAGCATCACTTAGGACTGGGTTTGATGGAATATTTGTGCAGAGGTGTGTTCAAACCCCTGCCAAAGGGTTCCCTGGTCAAACAGGTTTGGAAACAGCAGAGATGGAAGATGAACACATTCATAGTTATGAAAAAGAACGATTTCACCTTGTTTAACTCAGTAGTTTCCAAAATTATTTGACCACAGAGACTTTTTTTTTCCCCCATAAAATATTAACAACCAACAGAACTTGTGTTCTGTGGATCTTTGGGAAAAACAACTGTCATGACAGTCTAATTATCAGGAGGGGTTTTACGCCCCAACTAATTATTGCCAGGTGGTGGTTGGTGTTTTGGTGAACTCAGCCAGGCAAAGTCTGTGCCAGGTGTGAGAAATCCACTTTCCAGCAGTGGCTTCATCATCAACCATGTGGATGTGGGAAAGCTGTGTAACCTCCTGATTCCTCAGTTTCTTTATCTGCCCAATGAGTCCATGACATCAAAGCTCTCTTCCAAATCTAACAATTGAAATGGTGAATCAGCGAAGGAAGGCTCCTCCCCTCATGACCCTCTCTCTGACTCGGCTCACACACCGTTACCATTGAACACCGAGACAAGGCAGGCACCAATATCACCGTTTTGCAGGTGGGGAGCTCTGCTCAGTGGTGTGTGAACTACCCCATCCCAATACTGATGGGCTGCGTTTGGGTCCCAAGTCCACAGTCACCCCAACCCATGATCCTGACTGAATGCACAGAGCTTCTCCTCCTGTTTCCTTCCTTCAGGCCCCAAGTTCTCATCTCATTCCCTTAGGTCTGCAGCTCTTTGAAAATGTCTCCTTGGCTTCTTTGCCATAGGGTCCTGCTGACCAACGCCCTGGAGCCTTGAGATGGGGAGAGTGTGTGCAACAGCAACTTCCCTGGGAGGGGCGAGGACTCAGGTCAGGGGGACTCTGAGGGAGGAGGAGGTACACCTGCTGGACCTCCTTCACTGGGATGTGCTGGGGGAGTGTGTGTGTGTGTGTGGGGGGCAGGGCTGGGGTATGTGCATGAGGCGGGATGTATAAGCATCTGAGAAGATTTATCACACCAGCAAGTCAGCACAGCGGTTAAATGAATAATTTAGGGCCAGAGTTGTGGGTTCCAATTCTACCTCCACCATTTATTAGCTTTGTGACCTCTAGGCAAATTTCTTAGCCTCTGTGACCTTTAGCTGTCTAATCTGCAAAATGGGAATAATAACAGTTCCTGCTTATCAGGATTGTTTTGAAATTTAAATGAGATAAAAGTATGTATGGCATTTACTGTAATGTTTGGCATCCTGCCAGTACTTATTAATGATTACAAGGAGTTAACATTTGAGTGTTTAATATGCATCAAGTACTGTTTTAAGAAATTTCATTTCTCAAATGAAATTTAAGATTGAATGAATTGAATTGAATGAATCTTAGATTATTACTTTACAATAATCTTTTAAGGTGGAAACCAGTAATTATTATTATTATTATTTTGGCTGAACTGCGTGGCCTGTGGGATCTTAGTTCCCTGACCAGGGATTGAACCCGGGACACGGCAGTGAAAGCGCTGAGTCCCAACCACTGGACCACTAGGGAATTCCCTATTATTTTTTTAATTGAAGAGTAGTTGATTTGCAATATTACATTAGCTTCAGGTGTACAGTATAGTGATTCAATATTTTATAGATTGTACTCCATTTAAAGTTATCACAAAATAATGGTTATATTTCCCTGTGCTGTACAATAGATCCTCATTGCTTATCTATTTTATACATAATAGTTTTAATCCCATACCATTGTCTTGCCCCTCCCCCCTTCCTTCTCCCCACTGGTAACCACTAGTTTGTTTTCTGTATCTGTGAGTCTGTTTCTGTTTTGCTATATTCATTTGTTTTATTTTTTAGATTCCACATATATATGACATCATATATATCACATTTGTCATATGATATGTCATATGATATCATATTTATATATCAGTATTTGTCTTTCTCTGACTTCTTTCACTAAGCATCATACTCTCTACATCCATCCATGTTGTTGTAAATGAGTAAATGTAAATTTCATTCTTTTTTATGGCTGAATAATATTCCATTATGTATATCACACCTTCTTTATCCATTCTTCTGTTGATGGACACTTAGGTTGTTTCCATATCTTGGCTATTGTAAACAGTGCCACTGTGAACACTGGGATGCATAGATCTTTTCGAATTAGTGTTTTATTTTCTTTTTTGGATATACACCCTGGAGTGGAATTGCTGGGTCATATGGTAGCTCTATTTTTAATTTTTTGAGGATCTTCCATACCGTTTTCCATAGTGGCTGCACCAATTTACATTCCCACCAACACTGCACAAAGGTTGGGAGCCAGTATTTTATAGATAAGTAAATGGACATAAAAGTTGAAAGTGGTATAGTGTGGCTATTATTAATGCTGTTGTTATTGTTTTCATTATTAATACTTCCTGATTATATATTAATTATATAATATTTATATATTTCATATTATATTAATATAATACCTCTTGTAGGTTTTGTTGTTTTCTGAGTCCACTGCTTTACACAATAAGCAGCAGCTTGTGATCCATTAGCTTTTGCAAAAGGGAACTGGATCCTCTTGATTTGGGCTCTGATAGAATTTCATAGGTGTGGTTTCATCTATTGGCCACCAGATGGCAGTATATAGTGGTTATTTAATTCAATTTCAAGGGAAGGACTTGGTATGGGAAAGGCCTCAGACACAGAATTAAAGGCACAAATAGTGTAGGTGCTTTGCCAGGTGGTGAAGTTAGGGAGTACGTGATGTGGTAAACATTCAGACAATTATTGTGTTAAGTCCTGGTGGCCATAGCACCACCTTACGGCAGGGCTTCCTCCAGCTCTGGCTGGGCATGGGATTTATTCTGTAGTCTGGCCAGACCATGGCGGGGTCAAAAAACTCTGGCAATTCTATAGACACCTCTTTTCACACAAATGCGATCTGTCTTTCTGGACAATAATTCTGTGGAAGAGGCTTCAGGAGGAAGGAGCTGTGGAGGGGTTCAGTTTCTCCCATGTTAGCTCTGCTGCTGCTGGGCCTGCCCATTTCACTGCTCCTTCTCTATGGCCATCCTTGGGCTGCCGCAGGCCCCGTGGGCTGCCTATGGTGTGAGCTGGTCTTGGGGCCCCATCTTCTGGATGAGGGTAAGTGGCCATGAATTAGGAGGTAAAGATAAGCTATAAAATAATTATGGCCCAATTTGAAAGTTTTTGTGGAAGAAGCTCATTATTTTTGATTTAAAATAAATTCAGAATATTGTGTTTGAAAAGGCAAAATTTGCATGAATTATTAGAATTAAACAGAAGGCTTTTTTTTTTTTTTTTTAGAGAGGAAAATGAATGTAAAGAAGGGAAAAAAACCTGATATAAGCACGTGACAGTAGCTATAACAGAAGAAGATAGGGAATAAGACAGAAATTCCGTGAGGGCTGTTGAATAGAGTTATCATTCATCTTTTTGTTGTTGTTTACTTTAAAAAACTATTGATAGCAATTATGCCTGAATAGTTTATTTAAATTTTGTGAGTTTTTTACACTTATCTGCAGTAATATTTGTGTAAAAAGTCAAGTATCCATTTATACTTAGTGCTGATACTAAGCTCTCTATTCTGTGTCATTGATCTACTTTTGCCAAAACCACTGTTCTTATTACTCTAGGTTTGCAATAACAGAGAAAGTTCTTCTATCTTGTTTTCTTAAAAGATGTTTTTGGATATTTTTAGCTCTTTGCAATTTCATATAAATTTATTTTTTAAATTAAATTTAATTTATTTTTTTATACAGCAGGTTCTTATTAGTCCTCCATTTTATACACATCAGTGTATACATGTCAATTCCAGTCTCCCAGTTCATCCCACCCCCACCCCCACCCCCCGCCGCTTTCCCCCCTTGGTGTCCATACGTTTTTTCTCTACTTCTGTGTCTCAATTTCTGCTCTGCAGAAAATTTCAAATTCTGTTGGTAGCTTATGGTCAGCCCTCTAGACCAGTTCCTTCTCCCTGTACTCTTGGTGGGAACAGTTCTAGGGAAAGTTTGAGAAGCTATGCCCCTATTCTCTGGACTGTAAACTCCTGGGAGTAGGCTCCTGTCTGGATCAGATGAGCTGCAGCTCATTATTGAATAAAGACTAGGGTGTATGGGTGACAGGGGCGGGGATCCTCGTGAGCACTTTGAGAGGCAGAGGGAACGGGGTCCATAAGACATCCTCCTGGGTCTGTGCGGGCAATAACTCTCATTTCTAACGAGCTCCCAGGGTGCTAATGCTGCCCTCTGGGGACCACACTTTGAGAGTTCCTGCTTTACGGCTTTATGGAAATGAAGGCAGGCAAGCCTCTTTGTTTTGCTATGTTGCTGGTTGGTCTAGGTGAGCTCTACTTAAAGGGGAAGGAGTAACACCCTAAGAACGCTTGTGGCTTGGGAAGTTCCTGGCAACAGTGAGGTGGCTACAATTACCACTGGCCCCTTTTGGTGACTGATGATATGGCCCAAACCAAGTTGGCCAAAACTAATATCTGTAGTCATTACTGCCAATTGCACTCCCAATTGGTGCAGTTTACAATCCTGTTAGGTTTCTAAAAATTCTGTCTGTTTTTCAGAATTTGCTTTTTAACAGTTTTTAATTTATGTTATTTTATCCTTCTCTATGGGCGTTATAACAGGAAAAAGTTAAAATAAACCACGTGTCCAATAATAGGGGGTCAATCTGGACAACCTAAATGTTTACTAACTGAGGAACAGATGAAACAAACCCAAGACATTGGGCTGGTCTACTGCCTGTCTGCTCTTAGACTGGTCCCTGCCCCTTGCCCACTCAGTTTCTCAAGGCACCGTAATGCTGACGAACCCTTGCCCTCTGGATCGGGGTAGTCCCACCAGTGGAAGGTGCTGGTGGAAGACTAGAGGGGGAGGATGGGGGATGTCAAGGTATGTTTCCCTTTCTCTCTACTTCGGACAGTATGCTGTTCATCCTGGTAGTGGCCAGATCTCCTCCACAGCAATAGATACCCAAGAGTCTCACCCTCCATGGTGCCAGATAGAACCATGGTGCCTCACCATGGCTCCAGCCATTACCCCAGCATCTGGTTCTGTGTCTCATCCTGGGGTGGTAATGTCTCCCTGCCTCGACCATCTCTGTGTTGCCTCACCATCTCATTTGGTTTCCCAGCTCTTCCAATACCCACATAACCCACTGATTATAACGTCCCTCTGTCTGAAAGGAAGAGTTCCCATTTCTGGCTGGACCTTGCCTAATACAAATAATATCCTGGTCAAAGGCTTTCTAGCTAAGTTATTAAGTAATATACAATAACAGTACTGGACTCTGCAAAAATTGGTATTATCTATGGTATAGGTTGCTGCTTGTTGCATACCTGACATGGGAGGGGGTGTCCACAGTGGCTGGGGAAGGGACTTTAGCCCCTCCATCAACTCCATCAAGTTCTCTTCCCTTTCCCACCCAAAATCAGTTTGTTTGCTGTGTAATGTAACTTCCAGACAAGTCTCCTATCTTCCCGTCCAAGCTCTTAAACTCTTCCTATATATATTCTAAAACCGTCACTGGAGAATGTGTTAGGGGACACGTGGACCTTCGCATAATCTCGTGAAAGTACTCAACATCATTCACGCGTGTGGGTGACGGCGGTTAATATACATTTTGATGTTCCTCATGTCTACTAAAGTACGAAGGGTATCTCCTATTATTCACATGGGCACCTGGCCGTATTAACCCATTCCCCATTATCAATGTAGTGGCAGGAAGTTTATTTTTAATATGCCCCTAAAGCCTTCAGTGAGTCTCTAATTCAATAGTTTAAGACAGAGTTGGTAATCCAGATATCACCATGTGCTTATCAATTGCTTTTGAAGTATGCCTTGAGGAAGTCAAGCAGATGATCACGGACAGCTCTGAAGTGAACGAGACGTCACAGAGAGCTCAACTAATCACGTACGCAATCTCACTTAAAATGACAATTTATCATCAATGATACGGGCTTAGGTATTTACCCTGAATTCGACTACTTGGGTAGAATCTTGTTCACTGATGAACCAATATACCGTATCACTGAACACCAAACCAAACCAGATCATTATCGGGGATACATGACCACAGCACCAAGATTCAGACCCAACTGAAGAGGGCGGCAGGCCATGACCTTCTGGGTGTTTTTTAGTTTCAGGGAGTATGAACAAGTACACTTTGGAGAATCTTCAGATGGTACAAACAGAGTGTATTTGAGAAGAGGATTTCAAAAATTTGAAGTGAAGATGACGTGTTTTCACTTAACACGTGCGGTTCTATGTCTTTTTCATGTGGGATTCAGCGGCCCCCTTCCTTCATACTCTTGACCACCATAGTAACCGTATCATCTGACAAAACTCATCTCAACTCAGCTTGGGGCTGATCCTGACTCTGGCTGATTGGAAGCTCAGCATCACCAATCTTTAGTAGAGAATCTGCTTAAAAACATCCGAGACACTCTTGCATTAGTGCGTGGTTGATTTCATTTTTACGCCCACGTTAACAGAAGGACTGGTCAAAGTACATGTATAAAATCATATATGGGTTCAGAAGAAGAGGAGGAAGAATTTTAAGATCCAGGACACAGAAGACGGTCTATTGTAATTAAGGGAGTGGGCTGTGGAGTCAAAATCTGGACTGGCCTGTTCTAAGCTGGATGACCTTGAGTAAGCTGCTTAACTTCTCTGAATCTCAGCTTTGCCAACCATTAGACAGGGGAAACAGTAACATCTAATTGTGCAGGGTTCTTATGAGAATCACATGGCTTACACACGTGATGGGCTTGGCAAAGTATGACTGGCAAGTAGTAGGTTCTTAGTAAATGTGGGCTGCTCTCATCTTCACGGCCACTGTCCATGAGAATATTACGTAACCACTGGCTTAATGACTTTTAGACACTGTGAATAGAAATGGGTGATGTTCTGACCAAATTCTCCCTGAAACCCCATGGGAATTAGGCGTGTCTCCAACACACAGTATGTCTCCAACACTGATAAGCAGCCTTATCTGGGAGGTGGGAGAAGTCTGGGAGAAACCTGAAGCATTCAGAAAAAGTTAAGTTCTGGAAATGATGAGGAAGTTGCAGAGGAGGCGACGTGGGGAGACGTTTATATAATACAGTCTTGTAAAGCTATAAATAATGATAGCTTTAAAAGCAAGCACAGCTCAGGGCTGGATGCTTACAGTGAAGTAGTTCTGGGTAATTCCCAGTATCCTAGATGCCCAAACCTCAGCGAATCTTAGAGAATATCCTACCACCCAACCACCTTATTTTATAAATGTGCTTCTGGACTCAAGGCTGGAAGCATGGACTGGTCAGAGGACAAGAAAAAACAGATTGTCCCATGTTTGCAGAAAACCCTATATGTGCAGAATTGGGTCACCAATGTTTCTCTGAAGTACAGTAAAAATAGTTTTTGCACTTGAAAAGACTGAGCATGGTTCTGAGGTCTCCAATATCCCTGAGCACTTAACTGAGGACAAGACACTCTGCTAGTAACTAGGACACAAAGAGGGAGAGATCTCCGCAGTCTGTTAAAGGGCTCACCACCCATCATTCATGCGTCAAGTGTTTCCTGAGCACCTATTACGTACAGGTACTGAACTCGATTCCAGGGAGCTGAAAAGAGTTCACAGTCTAGCAAGGAAGACAGACATACAAATACATGACTAATAGAGTATTAAAAGTATGAGATTAAACTATGTCATGTAACATGTTACATAAGGCAAGGAGCACCTGAGTAATCTTGGGAAAAGACTGGAGAAGACTTGTGGCCACAGGTGAGCAGATAATGGGGCTGGTGGGGTTCCGGACCACATTCCAGGGGATGCTACCACTTACACTCTCTTTCTTAGTAAGCCCACTCTTTTCTCTACGTGTGCACCACCCTTGCCTTGTCCTAAAACATTATCACTTTTTTCTTACCTGAATTTACTGCAAAATCCTCTTGTCTCCTGCATCCACCTGTGTCTTCTAAAATAATACATTTGCCACATGGAAGTCACATGATCTAAGTCACATAAATCTGAATCTTATCATTTCCCCGGGCCTAAAACTTTTCAAAGGTGTCTAAGACCCTCAGGATATTTAATAACATAGAATAATGAAGATGATGATAAAAACAGCAAACTTACACAGAGCTTCCTATGTACCAGGTGTTAATCCACGTGCTTTAGGTGTACAATTGGTCCTCATCATTTGTGGATTCCATAGCTGTGAATTTATCTACTGGCTAAAATTTAACTGTAAGTCCCAGATGAATAATTGCTGTGTTTTGGGGGTCATTTTTGGGCATGTGCGGAATGGTGAAAACTTGGAGTGGCCTGAGGTGCACGTTTCTAGCTGAGCTCAAACAAGGTAACACTCAGCCTTCTTGATTCAGCCCCATATTGTAAACCTTTCAGTGTGAAGACTTGTATGGTCATACCATTTGTCCCGTTTTAGAACTGTATCCCCTAAACAACAAAAGTAAAAAGGAAATAACAGAATTCTACTCAAACCTGAATGAGTCAGAAAGAATAGACTTTGGGGATTGCTCTGTCTACTGGCTTTAATGTTTCAGGTAATAAGAACTGTAGTGGAAGACCGAATAATATAAAATGTAATGGAAAGTGGAAAGAACAGACTTTCTTCCCAAAGCACACAAAAAAGAACAGCTTACCTGTTGTGGAGATCGTCCATTAGGTTTCTCTAGAAGTTTAACTTCTCTTCCTGCAACCAAAAAAAACAAAAAAGAAAGTTGAAAACTGAGGTTTACAAGTTGCCTCCTTTTTACAGCCAAGTTGCATCTTGAAAGCCACAGCAGAAAGCATTTCCTGAGAGGCCCAGGCAGTGATGTGCGGGAAAAGAATTCCTGGCCTAGAACATTTAGCCCAGGCAGCCAAGGGCTTTGAAATTTGCCAGCCTGAGTTTGCAGCCCAGCTTCTGATACTCAATTAATGATCAATGAACAATTTACCCAAATGTCAGTGTTGCATCTCTAACATATTATAGTGAGATTTAAATGGCACAATGGGAAAGCTGCTTATCACATGCTAGGCATGTTGGAATGGTTCAATAACCAGAAGCTATTGTTAGTTGTTTCTGTTAATAAACATTACATGACAATACACCTCTTCTCTGATGGGTAAAGTTTCAACTAAGCAGAAAAATAATTCAAGGAATTTACTTCTTGGAGACATATCAAACAATCAAAGTTTCAATGAATATATGCATAATATTTCAATAAAATTATTAGAATAATTCACTATACATAGACAAAACTTTTCAGAGAAATGCTCTTATCCCACTTCCAAGTAAACTACCTTTTGGGATAATGAATTCTGCCTTAAATGTATCATATAACATTAGAATGGTTATATCCTTTTGGAAATTCAATTTCATTTTCTGTCAGCAATGTCTTTTCACTCAGTATTACTTCTTACTGTTTCCTAATTCCTTAAAATCTAATACATTGCTCAAATGTCACATGAATGTTATTCTTAATTTTTACCAAGTACTTATAATTCAACTCAAATATTATTTGAAAAGGAAGACACAAGAAAGACAAAATCCAGGCCTTCAGAGAGCTAGCCATCTGTTGGGAAGGGCAAGGAGACAAGAAAAGGTTAGGTTAAAAATCACTAAAATATTAGGCAGGGTGCACATAATGCCACCAAAGGAACACAAGAGCTGAGGGGGTTCAGGATTGGGAGGTTGTGTAACTGGGCTGACAGCACCTGAACTATGCATTCATAGAAAGATGGGAAGAACTGTGGTAGATAGAAAAATGATGATGGTGAAGTGCGGAGGGAGGGCCTTCTAGGCAGAGGGAATGTGACAAAGAAGTCAGGAAAGGACGGGGTATTATTTAGTCACCAGATAATTCAACCCCTACTGTGTGTCAGGCACCACTAAACTGCAGTGAATGGGACACCATGCTGTGTGCCCTACAGAACGACAGCCCTATGTGCGGGAGAGTGAATACTCTGGATCAGCTGGTGTTTAAAGAACTTGGAACTTGCCACGTGGTTGCTAGACAGATATTACAACTTTCCTACAAGTGTTTTGTAGGAAACCAACGGGATGTGGCAATTCAGAGTTGCAGGTGAGAACCTCCTTAGAGTGAGGGATGGACCTTTGAAGAGGGAGCATGTAAACTGGGACTCAAAGAATGAGATGGAACCAGGCATGCAAAGAACAGCTCTCAACAAGTCACTCCCCTTTAAGAAGCCTTAACTGGCTCTGCATTGCCTACCAATCTTTAATGGCCCCAGCTAGGCATCCAAGACCTGCCACAATATGGTACCAATTGGCCTTCCTAGATTATCCCTGAAACTCCTCTAGCCACTACTGTTTCTGGCCAACCTGGATTTTTCGCTGTTTTCTAAACATGTCTATATACACTTTTTCTTATTTCTATACCTTTGCACATAGTGTTTCCCCCAGTTGGCATGCCTCCATGCCCATTGGTATTTTGCAGAATTCTACTGATCCTTCAAAACTCCTTCAAAACTCCATGAAGATTTAAAAAAAATCCCACCTAAAGGTAATTACTCCACTCTTTTAATTTCCACAGAAACTGGACGGCTCTGATCACTTTCTGCCTTGGATTACAGTGTAGGTACACCTCATTTTATTATTATTATTATTATTTGCGGTACACGGGCCTCTCACTGCTGTGGCCTCTCCCGTTGTGGAGCACAGGCTCCAGACGCTCAGGCTCAGCGGCCATGGCTCACGTGCCCAGCCGCTCCGCGGCATGTGGGATCCTCCCAGACCGGGGCACGAACCCGCGTTCCCTGCATCGGCAGGCGGACTCTCAACCACTGCGCCACCAGGGAAGCCCCTGTGATCGGTGATCTTTGATGTTACTATTGTAACTGTTTTGCAGTGCCACAAACCGCAGCCATGTGAGACAGCGAACTTAATTGATAAATGTTTGTGTGCTCTGTTTCACCAACCAGCTGTTCCCCATTCTCCCCTTTTCAGGCCTCCCCATTCCCTGAGACACAGCAATATTGAAATTAGGCCAGTTAATAACCTTGCAGTGGTCCCTAAGTGTTTAAGTGAAGGGAAGAGTCACACGTCTCTCACTTTAAATCGAAAGCTAGAAATGATCAAGCTTAGTGAGGCAGGCATGCCAGAAGCTCAGAGAGGCTGAAAGCTAGGCTTCCTGCACCAGTTAGCCAAGTTGTAAATGCAAAGGAAAAGTTCTTGAAGGAAATTAAAAATGCTACTCCAGTGAACACATGAATGATAAGAAAGTGAAACAGGCTTATTGCTGATATGGAGAAAGTTGTAGTGGTCTGAGTAGAAGATCAAATCAGCCACCACAGTCCCTTAAGCCAAAGCCTAACCCAAGGCAAGGCTCTAATTCTCTTCAATTCTGTGAAGGCTGAGAGAGGTGAGGAAGCTGCAGAAGAAAAGCTTGAAGCTGGCAGAGGCTGGTTCGTGAGGTTTAGGAAAGAAGCCGTCTCCATAACATAGAAGTGCGAGGAGAAGCAGCAAGTGCTGACGTAGAAGCTGCAGCAAGTTATCCAGAAGATCTAGCCAAGACACTTAATGAAGGTGGCTACACCAAACACCAGATTTTCAACGCAGATGAAACAGCCTTACATTGGAAGAAGCTGCCATCTAGGACTTTCATAGCTAGAGAGCAGTCAATGCTTGGCTCCAAAGCTTCAAAGGACGGGCTGCCCCCCTTATTATGGGCTAATGCAGCTGGTGACTTTAAGGTGAAGTCAATGCTCATTTACCATTCCGAAAATCCTAGGGCCCTCAAAAGTTATGCTCAATCTACTCTGCCTGTGCTCTATACATGGAACAACAAAGCCTGGATGACAGCACATCTGTTTACAATATGGTTTGCTGACTATCTTAAGCCCACTGTTGAGACCTACTGCTCTGAAAAAAGATTCCTTTCAAAACATTATTGCTCATTGACAATGCACCTGGTCACCCAAGAGCTCTGATGGAGATGTACAACGAGATTAATGTTGTTTTCATGTCTTCTAACACAACATCCACTCTGCAGCCCATGGATCAGAAAGTAATTTTGACTTTCTAGTCTTATTATTTAAGAAATATGACTTGAAAGGCTGCTATAACTCCCATAGACAGTGATTGCTCTGATGGATCTGGGCACAGTCAGTTGAAAAGTCTGGGAAGGGTTCACCATTCTAGATGCCGTTAAGAACACTTGTGATCCACGGGAAGATGTCAAGATATCAACATACACAAGAGTGTGGAAATAGTTGATCCCAACCCTTGTGAATGACTTTGAGGGGTTCAAGACTTCAGCGGAGGAGAGGGTGCAGAGAAAAGGGAACCCTCTTACACTGTTGGTGGGAACATAAATTGGTGCAGCCATCATGGAGAACAGTATGGAGGTTCCTTAAAAAACCAGAAATAGAGTAACCATGTGATCAGCATGGAGCATATATCTGGAGAATACTCTAACTCGAAAAGATACATGCACCCCAATGCTCATTGCAGCACTGTTCACAATATCTAAGACATGGAAGCAACCTAAATGTCCATCAAAAGAGGAATGGATAAAGAAGATGTGGTACATACAGTGGAATACTATTCAACCATAAAAAATGAAATAATGCCATTTGCAGCAACATGGATGGACCTAGAGATTATCATACTAAGTGAAGTAAGCCAGACAGAGAAAGACAAATATCATATGATATTGCTTATATGTGAAATGTCAGACAAAGATCATATGATATCACTTATATGTGGAATCTAAAAAAATGATACAAATGAACTTATTTACAAAACAGAAAATGACTCACAGACATAGAAAACAAACCAAAGGAGAAAGGGAGGGGAGGGATAGATTTGGAATTTGGGATTCCAAATTCCAGACTACTATATATAAAATAGATAAACAACAGGGACCTACTGTATAGCACAGGGAACTATATTCAGTATGTTGTAATAACCTATGATGGAAAAGAATCTAAAAAAGTATATATATATATATATATATACACACATACACACACACGTGTAACTGAATGTACACCTGAAACACTGTAAATCAACTATACTTCAATAAAAAAATAATGAGAGAGAAACAATAAAACGTTATTGGAAATTAAAACAAGACAGCAAACATGAATATTTCAATGGAGAGTCTAGAAGAGAAACATGAGGAAATCTCATATAAATTCGGAAAGGAGATAAAGACATGAATAATTAAATAGAACTGTCATAAAAGTAAAGCTCCTACAGGCTTCAAGAAAGAAAAAAACTGATCATATACAAAGAGCTGGGGATCAGAATGGTTTTAGACTTCTTAAACACACACACACACACACACACACACACACACATTATTCTGAACTTGGCCAAACCACCAATGAAGTGAGAGGGTACTATAAAGACATTTTCAGATAAGAAAGGTCTCAAAAATTTTACCATTCATATACCTTCCCCTCCTGGGAAGGAGGCTATTAGAAGATGTAACAAACAAATGAGGTAGTAAACCAAGAGCGGAAGACAAGGAATACAGGAGACAGGGCATTAAACACAGGAGAGAGACAAAAGTAACCTCCAGGACGATGGTGATGGGAGACCCCAGAATGCCAGCAACGTGCACAGCCTGGATGACAGCTCATTCTGACTGGAGAAGATGAGAAGGCTCTGGGCAGTTTTCTTTTAAGAGATGAAACTGATAGAATCACTGAAGTGTCCCAAAGAGAAAGATATATATATATACAATAGGGAAAGACTTTGGGGTCAAATCAGTGGTAAGGATGTAGAATACTGAACAGATGAAAAAAATGAGCCATTTGCTACCTTCAGAGAAAAAGATGTTCAGGAAAGGCAATTTAATTATACTTCCCTACCTGGCTTAGCTGTGAACTGCATTTACATAGTTATAATAAATACTAGTTATTCATCTAACTAAAACGGGAGGGGGGCGTTCAGTAGGGAGTGGGAACATTTCTTACGTGTGGTGGGGCAAGGGGTGGAAGCTGAACCATCTTTTACCACACTGGAAGATATAATGTCTGAAACACTAAAAAAAAAAAAAATCAAGAAGTGGTAATAGAAACATTCATTTAGAGAAACTGAGGCAAATAACCAAAATAATCAGTGAAAGAAGTGAGTTCCTTTGAGGAAAGAAAGATGTGTTCACGAGTAAGCAGTCTGGGCTTTATCTGAAGATTTGGGAACCAATTTAGTCCTAAGAGCAAAGTCATGAGAAAGGGTAAACCAGATGATAGCAAGCAATAACAATGATGCTTTTGAAAAAAGCTGACTCCCATCCATTTATTTAACCTACATTAATTATTTAATGTCTAGTACCGTGGGCCAGGTCGTGTGCTAAAAAGAGATGACTTAGCAGGATGAACTGCTTACAGCCTGGTGGGGTGGGCAAAACAAAAACAAATAATTACGATCCAGTGACATAATAGAGCTTAGAGGCAAAGCATCATGACAAGGTGGGGACCAGCAGTCAACCTGTCAGAATATTCTAGAGCCACACAGCCCAATATGGTAACTACTAGCCATAGGTGGCTATTTAAATTACTAAAAATTAAGTCCATTAAACGTTCAGTTCCTGGTTACACCAGCCAGCCACACTTCAAGTGCTTGAAAGCCACATGTGGCTATCGTATCAGACGGGGTAGACACAGAACATTTTTCTCATCACAGAAAATTCTGTTAGATGGTACTGGTCTACAGGTTCTTAAATGGTGATTTTTATAGTGTTTTCAAGTACATCAAACCCCTGAAGGGATCACATTCCATGGGTCTATTAGTAAGTAGAGCCTTGCTGAGTTTGATATTTAACTAGTTATCTGTACACGGAGTAGAATTTTTACTCCAAGTTTAGTTTTCAATTGGAGCCACGGGTGGAACTAGAAACGGGTCTTTCTTACATGTCCTGATACTGTTTGATCACAGATGTTGGGGGCAAGTGCTGCTGGTGACTAATAGTCTTTGAGCCTTTGGGAAAGCACTTCTGTGTCGTGAAAAGAGGGGAGAGTTCTGGAGAACTCAGAAACTCCTGAGTTTGAATTTTAGCTCCACTACTTATAGCTGTGTGGCCTCAAGCAAATCTCTCAAACTCTCTGGGCCTCTGTTTTTTCAGATGCCAGGTTTATAGATAACGCAGGAATCAGGATAAGCCAGTGGCAGAAGCACAAAAACGGCAGCTGCTATTCTTCTCGTCATTCTTAATCTACAGGTGAAGAGGGGCCCTCAATGAAGACAAGGGCTGACTCTCCGCACCTCTCATTTCTTCTCATCACTGCCCTGATTTCTGGCTTTTGCGGAAGGATCTATCATTGACCAGGAACTTTAGTACCTATGAGAGGAAGAGGAATTTAAGTTCAAAGAAGGGCGAGAGGAAGAAGGGGGAAGGGTACTGGCATTTACCCAAAGCCCAGGACATGCCAGCGTCCACCCGCAGGTACTACGTGTCATTCTATAAACCCTCCCAAGGTCGAGGGGAAGCTGAAGGGCATGAGAAGGTGGCTGGAGGGGAAGAGGCTTGTGGGTGGTGAAAAAGGAAGCATGGTCACACGTAAACCCACAGGAGTCAGGTAGACGAGGGCTGCGAATGCCATGCTCAGGGCCCGGCTTGATGAGATTCGCAGTTCACAATAATAAACGGCAGCAACACGTGGGACTCACGGTGGGCCGAGAGTAGAGGTGGCCGAGGGGAACTGAGCCAGCCTGTGACTTACCCACAGACAGGTTTTCATTCAGAACTTACACCATACAGTCCATCTCTGTTGCCTTCTTTAACTTCCATGAGAAGAAAAACAAAGTTTCTCCTTAAGTGGAGTTAAATTCTAAACATGATAAGCCTGAGTTGGCACCAACGCTGGTTGCCAGAATTAACTTTTCCTTGTAATTTGTAAATGCAATTCAGGCTTGTTTTCGGGTTTCCTTTTATGGGCTTCCCCCCACCCCCACCTCTCAAGCAGGGCCAATATGTGAATAGAAAGAAAAGATCTCCAGCTGGGCTCCTTTCTCCGAACTAGCTTTGCAAGCTTTGCAGCATCTTCCTTGGATACGATTCAGCTGGAGGCCTTCCCTGTATTCCAAGACGAATTCCTGCATCCTCACACAGGGGCCCTTTGTTGTCTGAGGTTATAAGAAGCTAACCACTACTTTGCACAAGGAAATATCTTTTCCCAGTGCGAAGTAATGATCAAAGAGGAATGCCATTTAAACCAAGGGAAAACAAAACCGTGATTGATATCTAGAATCTCTACGGAAAAAAAGAACGACCCTAGTTACTTCACTAAAGCACGGTCATCTGCAGTATAAAGTGTAAAATTCACTCATCTATTGATGGATTTTAAAGTTTAGTCCTTGGTACAAAGTCTAAGTACTTTTTTTAAGTATAAAAACTTTTTTTTCCTTTTGTAGCTGCTCTGCTTATAAATATCTCCAATCTTTTCCAAATGCTTAAAGAACTTTTCTCATTAAAAAAAGCTGTTTGTATGTGTACATATTTATATGTAAAATACATATATATAAAATAGATGTGATTATACACAAACATGCACAAATCATACAAAGTTTGGGAAAAGGGAAGAAAAAAGCCAGCTGTAATCATAGCAATCTAACCTGTGTTAGATGCTCAGTATTTTCCCCAGGATTTGTTTTAGTTTATGTCCATCTGCATACCTGTTTTTTTTAACATCTTTATTGGAGTATAATTGCTTTACAATGGTGTGTTAGTTTCTGCTTTATAACAAAGTGAATCAGTTATACATATACATATGTCCCCATATCTCTTCCCTCTTGTGTCTCCCTCCCTCCCACCCTCCCTATCCCACCCCTCTAGGTGGTCACAAAGCACCAAGCTGATCTCCCTGTGCTATGCAGCTGCTTCCCACTAGCTATCTATTTTACATTTGGTAGTAGACATAAGTCCATGCCACTCTCTCACTTTGTCCCAGCTTACCCTTCCCCCTCCCCGTGTCCTCAAGTCCATTGTCTAGTAGGTCTGTGTCTTTATTCCCGTCTTGCCCCTAGGTTCTTCATGACCTTTTTTTTTTTAGATTCCATATATATGTGTTAGCATACGGTATTTGTTTTTCTCTTTCTGACTTACTTCACTCTGTATGACAGACTCTAGGTCCAACCACCCCACTACAAATAACTCGATTTCGTTTCTTTTTATGGCTGAGTAATATTCCATTGTACAATGTGCCACATCTTCTTTATCCATTCACCTGTTGATGGACACTTAGGTTGCTTCCATGTCCTGGCTACTGTAAATAGAGCTGCAATCAACGTTTTGGTACATGACTCTTTTTGAATTATTGTTTTCTCTGGGTATATGCCCAGTAGTGGGATTGCTGGGTCGTATGGTAGTTCTATTTTTCGTTTTTTAAGGAACCTCCATACTGTTCTCCCTAGTGGCTGTATCAATTTACATTCCCACCAACAGTGCAAGAGGGTTCCCTTTTCTCCACACCCTCTCCAGCACTTATTGTTTCTAGATTTTTTGATGAAGGCCATTCTGACTGGTGTGAGATGATATCTCACTGTAGTTTTGATTTGCATTTCTCTAATGATTAATGATGTTGAGCATTCTTTCATGTGTTTGTTGGCAATCTGTATGTCTTCTTTGGAGAAATGTCTATTTAGGTCTTCTGCCCATTTTTGGATTGGGTTGTTTGTTTTTTTGATATTGATCTGCATAAACTGCTTGTAAATTTTGGAGATTAATCCTTTGTCAGTTGCTTCATTTGCAAATATTTTCTCCCATTCTGAGGGCTGTCTTTTCATCTTGTTTATGGTTTCCTTTGCTGTGCAAAAGCTTTTAAGTTTCGTGAGGTCCCATTTGTTTATTTTTGTTTTTATTTCCATTTCTCTAGGAGGTGGGTCAAAAAGGATCTTGCTGTGATTTATGTCATAGAGTGTTCTGCCTATGTTTTCCTCTACGAGTTTTACAGTGTCTGGCCTTTCATTTAGGTCTTTAATCCATTTTGAGTTTATTTTTGTGGCTGGTGTTAGGGAGTGTTCTAATTTCATTCTTTTACATGTAGCTGTCCAGTTTTCTCAGCACCACTTATTGAAGAGGCTGTCTTTTCTCCACTGTATATTCTTGCCTCCTTTATCGAAGATAAGGTGACCATATGTGCGTGGGTTTATCTCTGGGCTTTCTATCCTGTTCCATTGATCTATATATCTGTTTTTGTGCCAGTACCATACTGTCTTGATTACTGTAGCTTTGTAGTATAGTCTGAAGTTAGGGAGCCTGATTCCTCCAGTTCTGTTTTTCTTTCTCAAGATTGCTTTGGCTATTCAGGGTCTTTTGTGTTTCCATATAAATTGTGAAATTTTTGTTCTAGTTCTGTGAAAAATGTCAGTGGTAGTTTGATAGGGATTGCATTGAATCTGTAGATTGCTTTGGGTAGTATAGTCATTTTCACAGTGTTGACTCTTCCAATCCAAGAACTGCATACCTGTTTTACACAATATATAAACAACTTCACGTCCTGCTATTTTCCCCTTTAACATTATGTTTCAAGCCTTTCCCATGACAATCCATAATGTTCATAATGATTGTTTTATTTTTAAAATTTTTTTTAAAGATTTTTTTGATGTGGACCATTTTAAAAGTCTTTATTTAATTTGTTACAATATCGCTTCTGTTTTATGTTTTTTTGGTTTTTTGGCCACAAGGCATGTGGGATCTTAACTCCTTGACCAGGGATTGAACCTGCACCCCCTACCTTGGAAGGCGAAGTCTCAACCACTGGGTCGCCAGGGAAGTCCCCACAATGATATTTTTAAATGGCTGCAAATTATTCCAATTAATTATTATATAATTAATAATGGAAGATATATTATGCCAGCTAATTAACCATTTTTCTCTATCGCTTAACATTTTTGGAACTTTCCTTTTTCAGTAAAGTTACCCTCCTTGCAGTTTCCAAGTTCAGTGTCTATGGTGCTGACTATAAACTTTACATAACTGTAACGTGTGACATGATTTTGATTTTCTTGCCTTTCCATTTCCTAATTTTCTTCTGATACAAAGTAAAGATGATCTATAGGACCCAGTCATTAGAGACAGCCAGGAGGCTGTTTCTCCATCATAAACCAGGAAATGCTGGATCTGCAAGGCATCACTGCTCTTCAAATTCAGAGCTCTATATGGGTAAAAGACCAAGGAAAACTTGCCCAGCAATTACCTATACAGGCAGAAATCCTCTCTTCCCAAACACTTAAAGACCCTGAACAATAGATGCTAGGGAATCAGACGCAAATTTTTAACTTCTATTAAGTTAATCTTTTTTTCTCTCTCTTTGCGGCACAAGCTCTTCCCAGGCAGAGGCTTAAGGTGCGTCCCTCTTAACAGCAGAGACCCCAGGAGAAACGGCTGACAGTCATCCTGTAAACATGTAGGTGCTCCAATGCCCTTTGGATATTACCTTTTCTACTTATAAAGTCCTATTCTCAGTTTTCTCACATAAGTGGCCTAAGAAGTGTGTCTCAGAGCTGCATACTGTCTCTCACACCTTCATTCACCAAGGGCAGGTGAGGGGATGAAATGGAGGCAGAGCCTGTGGGCCAAGTCACCGCAGCTGTGGGGCTGTCAGTTCACTTGTGAACGGGAGCTCAGGGAAGCTGTGGGCATAGGACTCTTCACTGGGCCCAGGAAGGCAGTGTAGTTACACTCAACAGATGTTCAAAACCCAAACTTGGGCTCTGGATCTGATGTGTGAGTGAGTGAGAGAGTGTGTGTGTGTGTGGGGGTGGTGGTGGTTGTGGTGGTGGTAGTGATAGTATCTGACATTTGAATATCCAGTATGTGTTTGGTACTTGACGCTCATTATTTCATTTTCTTCCCAGCAACTCTGTGACATAAGCATTACTAGCTCCATCTTATGAATATGGAGACTGGTTTATTAAGCTTAACTAATTCATATAAGGTTACACAACTAGTAAATGGTGGAGCCAGGATTCAAAGTTCAAGCTTTTTTATTCACACCATGAAGTCTTCAATATGACAGGATTCATGTCATCAAGCCTATCGTCATGGGGGCAGGTAGGAACTGTGGGAATATGGGACACAGGAGGTCAACTAACCTGGGCTTCCCATTCATGAAGGGCCTCAATGTAGACTCTTGACGAGTATCTCCAAATATACGCCCAGAGCTACACGGAGAGGATTGAAAGAAAACAATGGTCATCACACAGCTTTGAACTTCAGCCCGACGTTTCCATAGTAAATCACGAGCAGTTCCCTGTGAACTAATACTTTACCTTGAGAATAGGAAAATTTTATCACCTTTATGCATGTGTGCAGTATTGCAAATCTGTACAGATAAGCATTTAAAATATTCTTCAATGTTCATAATCCTGCTTTGTCATTATTTTACTTCTTAAATATATCAGTAGCCTTGGAAACAACAACAACAAAGTAATCCAGGCCTCTTTCAACCTCTGAGTGACCTTGATCTGACATTATGGTTGTTCTAAAAAAAACAGGTTGTATATTCACTGTAAGCGTAATGCAAAAAAGAAAAGTTAGCGATAGGTTTCTGTGCAATTACTTCAAGAGAAATTTTCAGGGGCAGGGAGTCAACTCTCATGTACCTGTTGTAGAGACTCCACTATTTGTGATTCCTTAAATATATGCATCTTAAGAACCTAAGAGCTGTTATCCCATGGATTACATACATGGTATCGGCACAGGTAAGCAATCAATCACTAGCAGATTTTATTAGGATGCTACTGGTCCTCCAGCTCCTGGGCCTCTCTTTGCTTGTGTAGGCAGGCAAGGGCCCTGCTGCCAAGAGGCCATCACTCTCTGCCCCAAGCTGGCCAGCCACGCCACGACTGACTGAGACTACATGTATTAAAGGAGGGACTTGAACATGTCAATTAAGCTGTCCCTCGCTAAATTTCTCCCATTCTACAGTGAGATTTGTGAAGTGTTTTGACACCCTGGCTAAGCTATTAGTCTTAGTAGAGAGAGACAATGAGAACAAATAAATGGCTATTAAACTGCTGTGAATAAAGATCAAAGTTAGAGGGCTTCCCTGGTGGCACAGTGGTTGAGAGTCCGCCTGCTAATGCAGGAGACACGGGTTCGTGCCCCGGTCCAGGAGGATCCCACATGCCGCAGAGCGGCTGGACCCATGAGCCATGGCCGCTGGGCCTGCGCATCCGGAGCCTGTGCTCCGCAACGGGAGAGGCCACAGCAGTAAGAACCCGCATACCGCAAAAAAAAAAAAAAAAAAATTAAAGTTAGAGTCACAGCATTTTGGGGTGGGAAGGCCCTGAGAAAATATTACTCTAGCCCACATGTGTTACAGATTGGGAACTGCAGCCCTGAGAGGCTGTGACTGCCAGTATTACTTTTTAAAATTTATTTTAAAAATATATTTATTTATTTATTTATTTGGCTGTGTCAGGTCTTAGTTGTGGCACATGGGATCTTCGTTGTGGCATGAGGGGTCTTTCGTTGTGGTGCACGGGCTCTCTAGTTGTGGCTTGCAGGCTCCAGAGCACATGGGCTCAGTAGTTGAGGTGTGCAGGCTTAGTTGTCCTGCGGCACGTGGGATCTTAGTTTGTTCCTCCTGTAGATCCCTAATCAGTGATCGAACCAGCGTCCCTTGAATTGGAAAGCGGATTCTTAACCACTGGACCACCAGCGAAGTCCGCTGCCAGTATTATTTTTGCTACACCATGCTGCTGTCCTTGTAGAGATCTAGAGCAGGGGTCAGGCCACCTGTTTTTGCTAAGTAAAGTTTTGCTGGAATACAGCTATGCCCATTCATTTATGAGTTGTCTATGGTTGCTTTCGAGCTACACAGCAGTGTTGAGTAGTCGCTACAGATGTCGTACGACCCACAAAGCCTAACATATTGACTCTCTGGCCCTCTACAGAAAAAGTGCTGACTCTGGCTCTACAGGATGAACAAAGCAGATGAGGAGGAACCAAGCCATGCCAGAGCCATGTGAGTGAACTTGGCAGTGGGTCTTTGGAGGCCTGCCAATGGGCACCTGAGGGAGCTTGGAAGCAGGTTCTCTAGCTCATATGCAGCCAGGAGATGAACACGGCCCTGGCCAACAGCTTGACTATAACCCCACGAGAGACCTTGAACCAGCGGTGCCCTGTTAAACTGTGCCTGGGTTCCTGTGAGATAACAAATGTTTGCTGTTTTAAGCTGCTAATGCAGGGGGTGGGGAGGGGGTACTTTGTTACACAACAATAGATAACTAATACAATTGTGTCTCATTAGCTGGGCTCACCTTTGCAAGGCGAGTGAAATTCTACCTCCTGGGTCAGAGTACCATTACGATCTGCTCTGTGGAGACTTTTGGACCCCTGGTCCCCATCTCCAAATGGAACCATCTATACCAACCAACTGCTTACTCAGAGTCTATCCCTTGGCCTTGTGGTCAGTTATGTAGATGTCTGTCTCTCTGGCTGGTGCTGTGTCTCATTCAATTTGTTACCACAGAAGCTTATTTAGTACCTATTATTCATAATGGAATTATAATATTTACTGAGTGCTTACTACATGCATCAAGCACTTTATGTGCATTATCTCATTTAACCCTCACAACCACCTTAGGAGGTAGATACTATTTTTCAGCCCATTTATTAGGGGAGAAAGCAAAGGTTAAAGAGGTTAAGCAATCTGCCTTTTATCCTCTGGTGAGCTAGTGGGAGCACCAATATTTGAGCTCTGACTGACCCTGAAGCTGCCACATTCTGTTGACTGGGACCCAAAGTCCCAGGATATGTGGCTCCAGGCTTGGCACCGCCACATTTTTTTTTTTTTTTTTTTTGCGGTACGCGGACTTCTCACTGTTGTGGCCTCTCCCGTTGCGGAGCACAGGCTCCGGACGCGCAGGCTCAGTGGCCATGGCTCACGGGCCCAGCCGCTCAGCGGCATGTGGGATCTTCCCAGACCGGGGCATGAACCCGCGTCCCCTGCATCTGCAGGCGGACTCTCAACCACTGTGCCACCAGGGAAGCCCAGCACTGCCACATTTAACTGTGGACCCAGAAAAGTCACTCACGCAGAGGCCACCAGTGTCCTCCTTCATAAAGTGGCTATGATGATGATGATGTCCCTTTCCTATCAGAGTTACTGTGAGAAAAAGCACATGTGCTGAAATACTGATCTTTAGTTCACAGCAAATGTGGAATCAAAATGAAGTGATTTTCTGATCTTTGACCAGGCACCCATGGCAGACCTAAAAGAAGATCAGGAAAACAGGCTGAGTTGGACAGAAGTGGGAGGGCACTTCAGGGAAGACCCAGAGGGAGGGGAAAAGGGACACTGGAATCTGCTTCCGACACCCCTTCCCACCTCCTGTTCCTCCCTCTCCTGCTCTTGGTATCACTGTGGCCCCCGTGCCCCATCTGCAAAAATCCCCCAAACAGTGGTGGGTCGGATAATGAGGAGAAATCCTCAGTTCTTTCACGCTTTGGGAGTTTTTACTGGGACTGCCCTGAGCTCTCTCCCCCCTGGAAGTAAATCACCAGCAGTAGTTCCCTATGAACTAGTGGTCCTGGTTCTGAGCTCCCACAGTACCTGCCATACCTCGCATACAAGGGACTCTGAATTTTTCACAGTTGCCTCCTTAGTGTGTAGCAGCGTGCTTGACATACATTCGACTGATTTTAGATGAATAACGGATAGAATTTTCACCCACTTCTAAGCCTGTTCTGTGCTAGAATGTAAATCCCATAAGGAAACTGCCTGGTGCTCAATCCAGCACCAGGCATGTAGTGGGAGCTCAATAAGTATTTGTTAACCAGCTGGCCCTAAACGTTTGGCCTCATATTACTAGATCCAGGGCAGTATGGTTTGATTAAAGGGAGCTGAATTCAAGGAATGGCTTCGAGGTTCAGAAGACACCCCAACTGTGGCCACACTAGAATGGATTCCCAGGAGCTTCCTGGACATGGGTTCTCGTGACTTAAGTTCCTAGACTTCATGAAGCTATAACATCGATGTGTGCACTCAATCTCCAGGAAAAGCATTATCTATCTATTCTGCTCAGACGGCAGCCAAATGACCTTGTATTTAAATTGTATGTTTCTTGGAGCAGTGATCTTCAAAAGCTAAAAAACAAAAAAAAAAAAGAGAGAGGTACTTCTGTATGGACTACCTATTTCATCTTGCTTCCTTAAATGCCACTGATACACACACACACAAATACCAAAAACCAACATTGCTTCTCTTCCAACTAACAACAAAATCCCAAGAGATCAAAAACTTCCTCAAGGTTTCCTCTCAGTATCAGTTCTGATAAGTTAGGTAAAATGGACGTCCCAAGAAAATAAAGAACCTGACATATTCTTAACATCAAAACCAGAAAAAAATGCTGCCTAATAATCACCCAGAAAACGTGCACTGTAAGTATTTCCCACCGTTACTTGGCAATCCACCTACTTTTCTAAGGGAACCAAGAACTCTGCAGACATCATCTGTCTCCATCAAGATGCCTGTACGAACCTGAGTCAGATATATCTTGCCCAGTTATTATTTTTATCTCTGCCACTTAAGCATTCCTAATCATATGTAAGCAATTTTCCAGAAAATATTGGAAGTGTCCCTAGCTATTGTTTTTTTCCTTCCTTGTTTTCCATTAATAGATATTAGATGTCCGTGAGATTAAGGTAGGAAGGATGGCAGTTTTCAAAATTTTGCATATTAAAGTTTGCTCAAAGAAAATGAAAACATTTGGCCAAAGGAAATTTGCTTATGTGTAAGCTAAAATCAACAGCAAGCCCCACTTCCCACAGTGTGGAGTGCAACATGGAAAACCCAGTTTGTGGAAACAGTCCAAAACCAATTAAAGTAGATTTAAGTAACTGAGCATACAAAAATATGCATAACAATCCACAGATTTCTAGAGTATTTCTAGAGAGTGGTACAGGGTAGAAGGAAAACAAAACCAGAAATTGATACGCTCTTAACCTACTTGTAATTCACTCAACTAAGTAAATATGAGACTGGCTTAAATTCCCAAATTTTCAATCCTTAATGTTTTCTTAGCCTGATATAGTAACACATAAAGTGTATTAACTTACTGTCTTTGGGGGAAAAAATACTGCTGCTTAAACCAGAGATAGCTGGAAAAGGATCCTACAATCTTCATTAGCAATAAAAGGTACATAGATGCATGGAAACAAAATCCATGAGGAGACATTTATCTGTAACCTGCTTTGGGGTAGTCTGAAGATTTCTTGACAGTGTTCCCTCTCGCCAGTGGACTAATGCAATAAATTTAACACCAGAAGAACTTGGCATGCTTTTTAGCTTCTCTTTTTTAACAATGGGATAAAAAAACTGTATTCCTATTTCAACTATGTTCAAAATTGTGCCAGTGCTTTGGGGGAATGCAAGAACTTTGCTCTGTGGTTCTAGCAGGTGCAAAACTTGTAGACCAATTATACCCCACAGACAGTGGTGCACTGGCAATGTTTAACAACTGGTTCTACAGAAAAAAAAAAAAGTTTATTATAAATAAAGCATGTGTAGCACACAGTTTATAAGTAATAATAAAAACCCCAGGGCTTGCCTGGTGGCGCAGTGGATGAGAGACCACCTGCCGATGCAGTGGATGTGGGTTTGTGCCCCGGTCCGGGAAGATCCCACATGCCGCGGAGCGGCTGGGCCCGTGAGCCATGGCTGCTGAGCCTGAGTGTCCGGAGCCTGTGCTCCGCAACGGGAGAGGCCACAACAGTGAGAGCCCCGCATACCGCAAAAAAACAAAAAAACCCCAACAGTTTCTTTTTATAACGAATTCCATAGGGACAACTTATTTTCACAGAATGCTTTAACTGAGTTTTGCCAGACTCTTTTGCCAGTAAGCATAGATCTGATTTGAATGTTAGTTGACATTTTCATTTGAGTTAATAAGTTAGACAAAAGTGAGAAAAGGAATACATTTCTTGGAATTTCACTTGGTTGTTAATGACTAGTTCTTTGCTGAATCAGACAACAGCTTTTAAATACTGGAAGAAAACTTCCTCCAGGAATTTTTTGGGTTATCCTCATGTAAAAGCTACAGACTCAGCAAACTTTCACATTTAACTTGCATTAACATTTTCTTCATCATAGTCATAAGTGTCGTCAGGCAACCACCTATTAAATCAAGCCCGGCTTTATAGCATTCGCCACTTTCCATGGTGTAAATGCTTCCGTCATGGCTGATTTCAAGCTAGCAACGTTAGGTCCCTGAACACAAAGCTGGAGAGATGTACGGTTTTACACCATTACAGAGTGTTTCTACCACACAGATATGATAGATGTAGATACCCTCAAGAACACAGAAAACAGTAAAATAATTAGGAAGTGATGAGTTTTGAGTATTTATTAACTTTGTTTTTACTTTAATTATACTTTAATAGAATTCAACTTTTCGTATCACCTCACAACATTTCTGAAATTCCAAAATTCCTCAGCCAGTCCTGGTGGCTCCAGCACAAGCTTTCAGGGTTCTGGCCTGAAGGGCAAACGCATTTCTCAGACAATTTTCCCTCAGGCACACACCACTAACCTCCGATTAGCAGTGACCCCAGGCCCAACTTCCCCTGCTGAGAGTTAATCAATCTCCAGGGGTGGGATGTTGGGCATTAGGTTCTCAGTAGAGTATTAACACTTAGGGAGGGAGGAAATGACTTCAGCACAGTCACATGACTCAGAGACATTACTCAGTTTCCTCACCTGTAGAATGGGGATGATGCTGTTTCTAGTGCGATTATAAGGATTAGAGATAAGGCATACAAAGGTCCTAAATTAATGCCTTGAATATAACTGTTTATTGTTAAGATAGTGGCGGGATCACTGTAAAAGACTGCTTTCCTGGACACACATGGATCCGTCAGGAAGCTGCTTCCTCTCTAATAGAGAAGCACTTTTCAAATGTGAGTGAAAGACGAGCGGGCCAGGTCACAGTCAGATTTCTTGAGTATATGAAACATTATTACCTGGCTCCCCAAATCACTATTTCATCTCTGCTCAGGAAATACAAAGAAAAACACACACACACTCACAAAAGTGAAGGGAAACTTGTAATTGGAGAGTTTTAGCACAGACCCAAAGGGTAACTTGTAACAGTAAATACTTTCTGTTGATGTTATTTTATGTTATTTTTATGTTATTTTCCTATCCCAGAGGAAACACACAAATGCTTGTAGAATTGAAATGAATCATCTCTTTCTCTCTATTCTCCCGTTTTAGTTTCTTTGGGCTGAACACATTTCGGAATTGTAAATGTGGTGCCTGTAATTACTCCAACTTAAATCCGGATGCCTTGAATCATCAGAGAGGCTCAAGTCCTCTGGCCTTTCCCTTCCTTTCCTTCCTTTCCTAGTACCCAGGGTCCTTCCTCACCCTCTTCTGGAACCCACTGTGCTCATTCACTCTTCTTGGGCTCTCCACGGGGGATTACTGCTTTGGCCTCTCTCAATATCACCTCCGTCATTTGCCTTAGATACACTTCAGAAGAGGGTATCTATTTAACCTTCGTTTCATTAAAAATACTCCTCTCTTCACTAAGCAGTAAAAGATAAGAAGTCATCACAGAATGGTTTTAGGTGTGGTAGCCAGCTTCCCAGCTGGGACCCCGTGATCCTCGCCTCCTGGCATCACATCCTATTGCAGTCCTCTTCCCACACTGAATCAAGGCTGCGTGTTCAATAAAACATGGCAGAAATGATGATGTGTGACTGCCAGTGTTAGGTTAGAGAAGGCATGATTGCTTCTGTAACGGTCTCTCAAGTGGTTCAGTCTGAAGGAAGCCAGCTGCCCTGCTGTAAGGACACTGACGCAGTGGAGAGGCCCCGTGGGGAGGAACCCACCTGACCCACCTTGGAGGTACATCCTCCAGTGCCAGTCAAGCCTGTGACTGAAGCCACAGCCAGACACCTTAGGAAAGACCCCAAGCCAGAAAGGCACACCTCTCAAATTCACGGCCCTCTCTTTTGCCCTCACCGCAGGATGCTTTTCCAGGCTTCTGCTGAGGTGGAGGGGATGCTGCCGCCCAGATGCTTGCAGTAGCAAAAGGAGGTAGGGTACCAGCTGCTTGTTAAACCAAGTTCAGCCGCTGCTGCCATTCTGGCCTCAGCCTCCTCTCAGCCTGAGGCGCTGCTGCTGCTACTCCTGGAGCCCTGGCAGGACCCTGCCCTGAACACTGGTGGGGCTCATCTGTCCCGCTTCCAGCTTCTGGGTCAGCTTTTTCAGGTCCACTGAGTTCGTGGCCACTCATCCACCTGTCTTCTAGCAGCAGTAGGTGCCTCGGGTCTCTGAAACTGGGGATGTCCAGGCAATATTCAGGGTGGGGACCATATAAAGATAGGAGGATGGAGTAAATAGGCACGAAGCATCCCAGGATTCCTCCAGTCTACTTCTCACCCTCAATCTCCTAAACAAACACTGGCAGCCAGGCCCTTACCCTCTGGGCAAGAGTTTGCAGGTATTTTCTTAGGGGATCTGGCCAACACATGACGAAAGCCCTAAAGATGCTGACCGTAGAAGTTCCCTAACAGCTGGCTCAGCCAGCTCACTACAAGGAAAGTCATCATCAGGAAGTGCAACCTTCTCCCCACCCTCACATTCTTATTCGGAACTTCAGTTTTTAGTTCCTTACTCTTATATCTGAGAACACTAATGATTATCAAATAGCTGAAGAAAACCAAAAAAACAATGCGGAGAGATCAGGAACTGCGGAGTAAAAAGAAAATTTCAAAAATTATTATTAAAAAACTCATAGAGATAAGAGAAATACGTTGTCTCATGAAGCAAGAAAATGATACTGTTAAAAAAAAGAGCATTCAGAGAACAAAAAAAGGCCTCTTAGGAATTAAAAACTTGACAGCATAAATAAAAACTTCAATTGAAGGAATCTAAGTTAAAATTAAGAAATTGGAGTGAAAAGACAAAGAAATAGGTAACAGGAGAGGAAGAATAAGAAAAGCAGATAAATAATCCAGGAATGCCAGGAGATCTAGAAAGTAAAACAAAACACCCACAGAAGAAGAAACATCAACAAAATAATTCGAGAAAATTCCCCAAAACGGGAGGGTAGATTTTCTAGACTTAAAAGGCTCACTGAGTGTTCAGTGCAGTGGATTAAAAACACAAACAAACAACTGGCACTGAGGAATATCATTGTGAGATTTCTCAATATATTCAACCAACTTTCAGAGAAGAAAATACAGTTTTATATATGTATAAAGGACTGGGAATTGAAATGGTGGTTGGTATTAGAATACTTTTCAACAGCCATACTGTGGATAAGGAAACAATGGAGCAATATCTTCAAAATTCTGAAGAAAAAATATTTGCTTGAAAATAACTTCCAACATAGAACTCTCTATGCAATCATGCTATCAGTCAAGTGAGGTATTGACATTTTAGACAGGCAAGTTCTTACATAACTTTAAACCTCCATATGCTTTTTCTTAAGGAGGTACTGTAGGATGTGGTCCATGAAAATGAAGGAATAAAACAAGGAAGAAAAAAAAAAAGATGTGAGGTCTAGGAAATAGCTCTGACACAGGAGAAAAGTAAAGGGACTCTGGATGGTAATGCAGAAGACCTCAGATAACCAGGCAGAGGGGGCAACCAGTCCAGATGAGCAGGTCAGCGGTTTCTGAGAGAGACTTCTTCAGACGCATGAAACTTGACATAATTGACATAACACCTGATATGAAACTGATAGAATCACGAAGCACCTTCAGAGAATATCTAGACAACTGGCAAATATTTCAGTACTGGATGAATGTTAAGTACATAAAACACACACACACACACACACAAACAGACAAAAATAAATAAACAAGTAAAAAGAAAATTATTAACTCCAGGGATAAGTTGTGCTGATAGGAAAAAAATAGTTTAGTATAGGCCCCATTTCTGAATAGCACATATAGTCATAATAATGTAAATTTTGAATACTTTTCTAATCAAAACTGAGATATAACTATACTGTGAGGATGCCAATTGCACATGGTATAGACCAGGAGAATAAAGAGCTAAGTCCTCATGTTCAAAGGTGAAAGCTAATGTGCGGTGCCTCAAACTGAAAAAGCAGGAGGTGGCAACACTTACTTGCCATTAGGCATATGGAGGCAGAAAAGTGGTCTTTCTGGGGAGGGAAATAAGGAGCAGGGTCTGGGACCTGTTCTTTCTTGTATGAAACCTCGTAGAACTAGCAGGTTTTAAAAATTGTACCCTGATATACATAACTTTGATGAAAATTTAAAAAGATAATTTAAAATGTAACAGTATAGGGGCTTCCCTGGTGGCACAGTGGTTGAGAGTCCGCCTGCCGATGTAGGAGACACGGGTTCGTGTCCCGGTCCGGGAAGATCCCACGTGCCGCGGAGCGGCTGGGCCCGTGAGGCATGGCCGCTGAGCCTGCGCGTCCGGAGCCTGTGCTCGGCAACGGGAGAGGTCACAGCAGTGAGAGGCCCGCGTACCGCAAAAAAAAAAAAAAAAAAAAAAGTAACAGTATATAGAGAGCTAACATGTGACTGCTTTTTCAAAATAACATCTATGTGATTTTGGTAAATATTTTGGGTGTTTACTTTCCTTTTTAATAAATTGAGAGGCTTGGACTACATAACTGCTATGGTCCCTTGACCTCTACACGTGTATGTTTTTTGTATCTCTTTGTACGTGTCTGGACTTGTGAACATAAACATACAGAGATCTGATAATCAATAGTGGAACTCTCTTGATTATTTGATCATTAAAAATTCATATGTATTATCCACATATCTGCAAAGATACAATCCGATACTACCAAATGAAGGAGAACAAGGCGGCTCAACCATCTACCGATTTGTAGAAAAACACCTGAGGCTGCATTTCTGTCTTCCTCTGTCCATGTGAGAGGAGACACAGGAAGAGACTAAAGTTCCCTGCTGGTTAGACCCTGGCCTGTGACGCACGCACTGTGACGAGGACCTCAAAGTTAATATTTATCCATCTCAGGGAGTTAAACTTGGCTTGAGAACTTGGGGGGTGGGGAGAAAAAGGAAAGCGCTACATACTCTGGTGGAGATTTGTGCTCAAGTCAATGTTAATCTTGGTAGCATAGCCAAGTCACTCGCATCCTCTCTAGCATGTGCCAAGGAAGAACATGGCGAGTCCTTCAACAAAACCAACACTAAAGTGGGGAGGGCCGGGTATGGAACTTTGAATTAAAGAGAAATACGAGGATCGTGAAGGTGATTTCTTCCTAGCTTGGTGACTGGTAAATCACTTAATCTCTCTATGCCCTGAATTCTTCGTCCATAAATATATATTCCATGTAGCTGTTAGAAGTATACGTGTTAACACCCGTAGAACACTGAAAACAGTGCCTTGATATATTTTCTCTAAAAATAGATGCAAAGAACGTAACTGATTTATAGGGGTCTTGGGTTCATGGCTGGCGTGCACTTGCATGGGCGCTCTCTCTCTCTCTCTTTAACCTAGTCTTTATTTATGTAACCTGGTCTTCAGGATGATGGAAGCTCTAAGAGGATAGACTTTCCCATGACAGATTTGGTCAAGTCAATCTCGAAAAGTCAAGGAATATATTGCTCACTGACCATAGGAAGCTTGTTTGGCAAAATCTCAGGTTACATTCATTTGCACTAACATTTAGTATCTGACGCTGAAGCTTTCCTTTGGTTGCCAGATGTATTTGGCACTCTGGAGGGGATGGACAAACTCTGTACTAGTGCCAAGTCAAGGAGTCCAAGGACTGGTTTAAGGACACGCCCTCATCCTTTTTTGTTATCCCAGGTCCTCAACAATATCTGGCATACAGAGAAGGAGCTCGTTTGTTGAAGTTAAAATGAAAAAAAAAAAAAACATTGATATGCTTCTCAAAGTCAAAAGTTATGTAACATACCTTATAGTCACCCACAATTCTCTCATCTAAGAATGGAATCTTATTTTTCACATTCATTTTTCTGTTTATACTAAAACTTTTATAGGTTAAACCACTATATTAAACAGAATGTTAGTGTATCATATTATAGTATGTGTAATTTACATTTAAAGAAATTAATAAAAAGACTGTCATCCTATGGAAGTAGTACTGTTTAGTTGTGAGCTATTTTTACCTAAAAAAACCCCAAAGAATATGAATTCCTTATCAGATTTATGGTTTGCAAATATTTTCTCCCATTTCATAGGTTGCCTTTCTCTCTGTCATTTCTTTTGCTATGCAGCTTTTATTTATTATTTAAAAAAATTTTAAAATATTAATTAATTTTATTTTTGGCTGTGTTGGGTCTTAGTTGCGGCACGCAGGATCTTCATTGCAGCACGTGGGACCTCTCGTTGTGGCACGTGGGTTTCTCTCTAGTTGTGGCGTGCAGGCTCAGTAGCTGTGGCTTAGTTGACCTGCAGCATGTGGGATCTTAGTTCCCCGACCAGGGATCGAATCCGTGTCCCCTGCATTGGAAGGCGGATTCTTAACTACTGGACCACCAGGGAAGTCCCCCATGCAGGTTTTTAGCTTGAGGTAGTCCCCTTTGTCTATTTTTGCTTTTGTTTCTTGTGCTTTTGGTGTAAGATCCCAGAAATCATTGTCAAGATCAATGTCATGAAGGTTTTCTGTTATGTTTTCTTTTCGGAGTTTTATAATTTCAGGTCTTAGGTTTATATCTTTAGTCATTTATGAGTTGATTTTTGTGTATGGTTTAAGATAAGGGTCCAATTTCGTTCTTTTGCATGTGGATATCCAGTTTTCCCAACTGTCTTTTCCTCATTGTGTACTCTTGGCACCCTTGTCAAAGATCAGTTGAACTCATGCTGTAGACTATAGGTCTGTATGCCCTAATGAATGGGATTAGTGCCTTTATAAAAGAGACCACAGAAAGCTCTCTTGCCCCTTATGCCACATGAGGTTATGGCAAGAAAACAGTTCTCTATGAACCAGGAAGTGAGATCTCACCAAATACTCAATCCCAACAACTTGATCTTGTATTTCCCAGCCTCCAGAACTGTGAGAAATAAATTACTGTTGTTTATAAGCCACCCATTCTATGGTATTCTGTTATAGCAGCCTGAATGGACTAAGACACCATATATTTATAAACTTATTTCTGGACTTTTTATTCTGTTCCATTAGTCTATATGTCTGTTTTTATGCCAGTACCATACTGTTTTAGTTACTGTAGCTTTGTAACACATTTTGAAATCAGAAAGTGTGATACCTCAAGCTTTTTCTGTCTCAAGTTTGCTTTGGCTATTCTGGGTCTTCTGTGGTTCTGAATGAATTTTAGGATTGTTCTTTCTTTTTCTCTAAAAAAATGCCATTGAGATTTTGACAGACATTGCACTGAATCTGTAGATCATATTGGGTAGTATGGACACTTTAACAATATTAAGTCTTCCAATCCATGAACATGAGCTGTCTTTCTGTTTATTTCTGTCTTCTTTATTTCTTTCAACAACGTTTTGTAGTTTTCAGTGCACAGGTCTTTCACCTTCTTGGTTAAACTTATTCCTATAAAAATAAAGTATTTTATTTTTTTGCTGCCACTTTAACTCAGATTTCTTAATTTCCTTTTTGGATAGTTTGTTGTTAGCACATAGAAATGCAACTGATTTTTTAAAGTTGATTCTATATCCTGTGACTTCACTGAATTCCATAATAGTTATAATTTGTGTGTGTGTGTGTGTAATCTTTAGACTTTTCTACATGTAAGATCCTGTGGATTTTTATAATCATTTCATAAATGGTGGTAGGACAACAGGTTATTAGGGAAAAGTTAGATCCTGAATTAAATGAGAATAAAAATATTTGGAGGGAAATACAAGTGAATATTTATCTAATTTAAGAGTAAGGAAGGGCTCTTCAGTTACTACAGGTCTGGAAGAAACACAAGTAAAAGATTAACAGATTACATAAAAAGTAAATATTTTTCACCTTAAGAGGAGAAAAATTGCAAAGATCAAATGGAACAACATTTATGACACAGATGATAAAGGGTTACTATCTTTAACTTTAAAAGGGTTCATAATTCAACAGGATATTTATTAAAGACATCATAAAAAAAATAACAAAGGACATGGCCAACCAATTAAGAAATGAATAAATACTAAAGCCAATGAACATGAAAAATTATTCAACTACAGAAATAAATAAATGCAAATAACTGTATAACACTTTTGTCAAGTAAGTTGAACTTTTTGTTTAATGATAACAACCAGTGTTAAAAAGTCTTTAAAATATCAGTAATTTTTGCTCCAAAAATTCTAGTCCTTGGAGCCTAAACAAAGAATGTAATCAGAGAATCAGAGAGGTATGAGTAAAGATCTTTTTATTTATTTATTTATTTTTGTCTGTGTTGGGTCTTCATTGCTGTGCATGGGCTCTCTCTAGTTGCGGTGAGTGGGGGCCACTTCTCGTTGCAGTGTGTGGGCTTCTCACTGTGGTGGCTTCTCCTGTTGCGGAGCACAGGCTCTAGGCATGTGGGCTTCAGTAGTTGTGGCGCACAGGCCTAGCTGCTCCGTGGCATGTGGGATCCTCCCGGACCGGGGCTTGAACCCGTATCCCCTGCATCGGCAGGCAGACTCTCAACCACTGCGCCACCAGGGAAGCCCTTGTTGTCGTTTTTGTTTTTAGTGTTATTGAGCCTGCTACTCAAGCCTTTCCAGGGATACTGTAAGCATTCGATTCCCTGTATTAAATTTCCTTTTGCTTGACATAGCTAACGTGACTTCTGTTTCCTGCAAGTGAACTCTGATTGAGAGGGACATCTACTCTTGTATTAAGAGGGAAGGAAGGATGGATATACATGTAGATAAATTTTTGTGTGTGTACGTATGTGATGGCAATCTCCTCAAATGCAGGAGTTTTTTAAACTGAGGTATGCAGAGCCTCAAGGAGCTCCTAAATAGGGTTCACGGCATCTGTGAACTTAAATGAGTAAAAGTCATATCTCCTTCTTACCTAACCTCTAACTTAAATTTAGTATTTTCTTCAATTCTGAATGTAGGCGTCAAACCACAGCATCATTGGCAGTTCCTGTGACTTCGCCTCTAATAGAAAGTAGATATTTTCATATTACATTAGAGCTATTGTAGATCTCAAAACATTGTTTATGCTCATAACTATGGTATTTATTAGACTCCTGTTAGATCTTGTTCTGTAATACATTTATAAAGAAACACACACTGACGTTCTTCCAAAGATGACGTAACGGGCACATGAAAAGATGCTCAAGATCACTAATTATTAGAGAAATACAAGTCAAAACAGCTATGAGATATCACCTTACACCTGTCAGAATGGCTATCATCAAAAAATCTACAAATAACAAGTGTTGGAGAAGATGTGGAGAAAAGGGAACCCTCATACACTGTTGGTGGGAACGTAACTTGGTACAGCCACTATGGAGAACAGTATAGAGGTTCCTCAAAAAACTAAAAACAGAACTACCATATGCTCCAGCAATTCCACTCCTGGGTATATATCCAAAAAAACCCAAAAAACAAAAAATAAAAAGAAAATACTAATTCGAAAAGATACATGGCACCCCAATGTTCATAGCAGCATTATTTACAATAGTCAAGACATGGAAGCAACCCAAGTGTCCATCAATAGATGAACAAAAAAAGAAGATGTACACACACACACACACACACACACACACACACACACACACACAATGGAATATTAGTCAGACATAAAAAGAATGAAATTCTGTCATTTGTCCCAATCGGATGGACCTAGCAAATATTACACCTAGTAGAATAAGTCAGAGTTAGCAAATCTTATATGATACCACTTATATGTGGAATCTAAAAAATAACATAAATGACTATATATGCAAAACAGAAACAGACTCACAGATGTAGAAAATCAACTAGTGGTTACCAAAGGGGAGCGGGAAGTGGGGAGGGGCAAAATAGGGGTATGGGATTAAGAGATACAAATTACTGTGTATAAAACAGATAAGCAACAAGGATATATTGTATAGCACAGGGAATTATAGCCATTATCTTGTAATAACTTTTAATGGAGTATAATCTGTAAAAATACTAAATTATTATGCTGTACACCTGAAACAAATATTGTAAATCAACTCCACTTCAATTTAAAAAATGGAATATAAAAAAGCACATTACATCACAATTTTTAAAAATTGATAACTCTAGTTCCTTTGTAGTCCTATGTATTTTATTTTATGCATTTAAAAATATCATCCTGAAAAGGGGTCCATAGGCTTCAACAGACTGGTAAAGCAGTCCATAGCATAAAACATGTTAAGAAGCCTGTTCTAATGTCTTCTATTTTGCCTGTAAAGTGGGGTTTCTAAACTTTGGCACTAGCGATATTTTAGGATGGATAATTCTTTCTTTCAGGGGACTGTTTTTGCACTGTAGGATGTTCCGGAGCCTTGACTATGCTAGTAGCACCCTTCCTGACCACACGACAATCAAAGAAATTGTTACCTGCGGGGCAAAAGTGACCCTGGTTGAGAATCACTAAAGTAGTGCTAAGCGTGAGGAAGGTGACTAGGTCTGAGATCTGACTGGACAGGGCTCAAAATGGATGCAGCAGAGGACGGCAGAGAGAAATGACTAAAGAAAACATGCAATTGAGTGATGTTGAGGGACCCTGAAATCATCTACAGTCATCCCTCAGTATCCCTGGGGGATACAGGATCCCCATGGATACTACTGATAAAATCCGAGGACATTCAAGTCCCTTATATAAAATGGCAGAGTATGTGTATATAACCTACAAATACCCTCCCATATACTTTAAATTATCTCTAGATTATTTATAATAGCTAATACAACATAAATGTTATGTAAATAATTGTAAATACAAGGTAAATGCTATGTAAATAGTTGCTGGTGTGTGGCAAATTCAAGTTTTGCTTTTTGGAACTTTCTGGAACTTTTTCCAAATATTTTCGATCTGCAGCTGGTTGAATCCACAGATGCAGAACCTGCAAATATAGAGGGCTGAATGTGTAGAGTAGCCCACGGATAAGAGGTTTTTCAAGTTGTTGTCGTTGGTTTTTTTTTAGTTAGTTTATTTATTTTTGGCTGTGCTGGGTCTTCGTTGCTGCGCGTGGGCTTTCTCTAGTTGCAGCAAGTGGGGGCTACTCTTTGTTGCGGTGCACAGGCTTCTCATTGCAGTGGCTTCTCTCGTTGCGGGCATGGGCTTTAGGCTCGCGGGATTCAGTAGTTGTGGTGCGCGGGCTCAGTAGTTGTGGTGCACGGGCTTTGTTGCTCTGCAGCACGTGGGATCTTCCTGGACCAGGGTTCGAACCCGGGTCCCCTGCATTGGCAGGCAGATTCTTAACCACTGCGCCACCAGGGAAGCCCCTCAAGTTGTTTTCTTCTACTCACCATACATGATGAATATTCAAATGATGGACAGTCTACCATCAACAGCATTTGTGATATAGGTGCTGACTTACAAATGCGATGGGCTGGAGTTACCTACAACGTCCGAAGTACTGTTTCTTCCCCTGATCCAAATGCTAACATGTCTTAACATGCTGGTTGAAAAAAACACTTTATTCAAGCAGGAGGAAAATGAGAACATTTAGAACTTAAAATAACTGTTATTGCCCCTCGTTCTGCTATTGTCCAGAATAGCAGCGACAGGAAGCAGGGTGGGTATGTTCTGGACTTGAATGGATTTGGAGGTTGCTGCTCCCAGAAAATCTGAACACAGGTGGCATGGCTGTGAAGGATATGAAGCAACCCTATGATGCAGCAATTTGCCTCCTGGGGTATTTACCCAGGAGCAATGAAAATATATATCCACATAAAAACTTGTCCAAGAGTGTTGATAGCAGCTTTATTCAGAGTAGTCCCAAACTGGAAATAACACAAATGTCCATCAACAGTATAATGCCCTGCGGTGTGGTCATACAATGAAATACTACTGAGCAAGAAAAAAGAATGAACTGCTGACATGTGCAACAACACATACGGAACTCAAGAACATGCTGAGGAAAAGCAGCCTTACACAAAAGAGAACATACATTCTTACAGACTGTATGAGTCATTTATATAAGTTTTAAATAGGCTAAATTAAGCCATGGTGATTAAAAAAATCAGAATAGTGACTGACTCCACTGGAGTGGAAACAAGAATTGATTGGGAAGGGGCATGGAAATTTTCCTGGGTGATGACGCTCTCTATATTTCTCGATGAGGAGTTGCGTGATACAGTTGTATGCAGTTGCCAAAACTCACTAAACTGTACACTTGGATTTATGCATTTCACTGAATGTAAATTACACCAGAGGAAGTGGAGAAGGAAGGGCAGGGGGAAAGGTGAAGGAGAAGAGGAAGAGAATGGCAAATAAAAACTGAACTCACAGTCAACCAAACACATGCTGAAATGTTTGAACTGAAATGACGTCTGTAACATACTCTGAGATGTAGTCAAAAAAAAAAAAAAAAGAGGGATTGGTGGATAGCCAGGTGGTTAGATACGTGATAGAGAAAAGACACCTACATTAATTATAGATTCTAGATGGTGAGATGTGCGATTCTTTAAGCTTTTCCATAGCTTGAAAATTTTCATACTAAAGAACATGAGTGTATGGCAATGTATCTCTTTTTGCCTTTTTGAAGTATTTCATTAACCGTTGGGCCAAAAAAGCTACTTGAGAACCATCAAAGCATTTCATATGGTCCTTGCTCTATTTTAATAAATGGAACCTAAAATGTCATACTTATTCTCCGTTCCGTGAATAACAGCAATCACTCACACTATGGGCCACCACCACCTCTGGATCACTGGAGCTGTCCAGGCACCACCGGGCTAATTACCTTACACACGTCAGCCTCCCATAGAGAACTCAATGGTTTTCTTTACTGTCTAACAGAAAGTTCTAGAACACATCTTCAGAACTTCCAGGCATCCGGGAACTAGAACAGATGTCCAAGAGGAAGACTATGTCTGTGATGGTGGGTATTTCGAGCAGAATGTATTATTCAAATATGTTATGAAGGTGTGGGACCCTGTGTGTGTGTGTGTGTGTGTGTGTGTGTGTGTGTACTGAGCCGGAAGTGAGAGAAGGAAAATATATTTTAGAAAGAAGGTACACATTATAAGTCATAAAAAGGAATAGTAACTTTATTCCAAATTCTGTAGAGAGAGAAAACTTTTCCCTTTTCTCTTTTTTCTTAAGCTCGTACCCACTGCCATATGATACTGTCACCTGACAAAGGGGTGTGACAAAGGCTGCCCGGATCTGTCACCTCCAGCTCTTTTCTAGCTTCCCTTTCTCAATAAACCTTTGACAAAGGTCAGTTGTTTGAAAGGCTGGGTTTTTCCTTGTTTGGTCAAAGCGTTTCTTGCTCAGCAGAATGATTAACTGTCTCTGAGTGTCAATAAATAAGTGGTTTCAGTGAAGCTTTTTGGAATCTATTTCCCTGAAGGCTGCTTGGTGGCGTGCCTGGGATTGCTTTGGTTTTGTGTGAAGCTAGCAGGTAAACAATGTAATTACCAGGCTGCCTAGTCCCTGCGGCTCCTGACACCTGCAGAGCCACGCATTGAAGAATGGGGCAGGGATAAAGTATCTTCACCTAAAACCAGGAGTCAGGCTTTGAACTTCAACTCAAACTGACAAAATGCCAAGGTGCTAAAGTGGCAGAAGGTGGATTTGAACTAAAGGGATCTCAGGAGCCCTGGTGCAGCTGTGCAGGCACTAGGAAGGTAGTGAATTAGGTAAATATCTACTAGGAGAAAAGAAGACAATAAGCCAGACTTGAACAAAGACATCAGTTTCTGATTAACTTTACCCTGGATGGAGGCCATAATTCAAACCTGATTCATGAAACAGTGTCTAACAGTTCTGGCTCTGTACAGGGGGAATGTATCAGAACTGGATTAGCTACAGTAACCCCACACCGAACAAGTTCAGGGAAATCTGTTTGGTTCATTTTATTTGCGTGGACACCTCTCTGCTGTCATTAGGGAGAGATGGGTGGTTTTCTGTAAAGCCAGACCAAACCACCTCTTCCTGAGAAGCAGCTGACTGATGTGCAAACCAAGCATCTTCTGCCTGTCCCATTGGAATAATATAGTAGACGTGTTTCATACAATGACACACTTAGTGGTACCCAGGTTCCAAAAAGTAGCAGACAGACTTTGAAACTTAATAGGATTTAGGAGGAAAAAAAAAATCTTGGCTCCTTCCTTAACATAAATTATATATAATAAGCAAACCAGTAGGCAGTGTTCATTGGTTTGTGACTCATTTGGGACTTAATTCCGATAAAGATGATGTGGTGACATTTAAAGGCTTGGCCGAAATTAGAAACAGGAAACCTGAAGGTGACTTTGGTGGAAAATATAGAATATAAAATAGTGTGCAAAATAATAAGACATTCACTCGTTAGGTGGGTTTTATGCATTGCTGACTCAATCCATCCATACTGTTTTGGCCATCTGACTACTCTGCCAGTCTGATGGTGTGGGATGAGTGACAGCCTTACTTTCACATGCACAGAGTGGATTTTGTTTTTTAAGACAGAATGATCTATCAACATAGTCTTCTCGGCCATTCTCCCAGGACAAGAAACAGAAGAAAGTTGAATGACTTGCTTTCTGAGCACAGAATGAAGTAAGAATCTGAACTTTAGTCCCAACGCATCTCACACACTGCTCCCCACACGCTACACAATTAAGAGACCTGGCTACATGGATGCCGGGCTACAGACTGGCTGGTACAGTGGGATGGAGCAGACCAATGTTCACCTGGCTTAAGTGCTCTGCTGTTTCAAGGCGAAATGCTGGTCTCATGGGGTTAGAAGAAAAATCCAGAAGCATTCCTCTCCTCCACTAACATCTCCATCTTTGATAACTTGGGCATGGGGTTGATCAGAGGGAAACTGTTTGTTGCATTTTTCTTATCCTTTATTGGTACTTTATAGGATTACTAATAAGAAATCTGAGTAAGTAACAAAAATCTTGCCCCAGCACGTATTGGGCCTTCTCTATGGAGAGTGCCGATGACAGATGACCCTTCATGACACAGGACCACCAGACCTTGAATGTGGTGTAGGCCATGGACGCTCAGTGGTGGCACCAGCGCTAGCAGAAAAGTTTATGCTTCTGGGGTTGTTAAGGGCTGAAGTGTATCCCTAACCCATAGCGCCTCAGAATGGGACTGTATTTAGAGAGAGGACCTTTAAAGAGGTAATTAAGGTAAAATGAGGTCATTAGGGTGAGGCCTAACCCAATCCGACTAGTGTCTTTACTAGAAGGGGAGATTAGGACACACAGACAACACAGACTGTGGGAGGACCATGTTGAAGAGGCAGCAAGGAGAGAGGCCTCAGGAGAAACCAAACCTGCTGACACCTTGACCTTGGACTTCCAGCCTCCAGAACTGTGAGAAGTTAAATGTCTGTTCCTTAAGCCACCCAGTCTGTGCTATTTTGTTATGGCAGCCCTAGTGGTCGAATACAGGGATTTACAAAGAAAACGTGAAGAATATTTGGAATTGTTCAAAGTACAAGAGCCTATCTAGGCTAACTCAGAGTTGTCCAGAGTGTGTTCCTAGGAAGTTAGTAACTGTTACTGGGAAAAAGAAAGGGGGATTCTGGGCTCAAGTGAATTTGGGAAATGCTGGATTAGACAGTCAGCCAGGTTTCTTTGCTGCAGAACTTCTCAGAGCCTTTAATGTGCTGAGGTGCATATTATGAGTTTGATTCACATGATCTGTGTGCCATCCTTGACACCTCTCTTTGCTTCACTTTTCATTTCCAATCCATGGCCAATTCCTGACGACTTTATCTTTTAAATATTTCTTGAACGAGCTCACTTCTATCTGAACCTTCATGAAACCTGGGTTGTACCAACATTGCCTGACAATTTCATTTTTTAAATATTTCTTGAATTAGTTCACTTTTCTCTACTGAACTGCGATTGAAACCTGGACCCAATGACCTACGTCTCTGGCTTAGTCCACTGCAAGACCTTTCTGACACGTCTGTCCACACCCACTGGGTGCTCTCCAGGCAGTTGTCCACAACGCAGCCACAGGAGTCTTTCCCAAGAACAGTCTGGATTATGCCAGCTCCCTGACTGTAAAGACATTTCAGTAGCTTCCCACTGTTCTTAAAATGAGAAGACAAAATTCCTACCCACTTCTACAAGCTTATATTGAACCATCATCCCTCCCTGGCCTCCATCCACCCTCACAGGTTTTCTTTTAGTCCCACACTGTTCTGCCTCTACCCACTACAGGACCTTTGCTCATGCCGTCTCTTCTTCCTGGTTAATACCCCCGATCTTCCTCAGGGAAGCTTTCTTTTACTTCCATTCTTGGGTCAAAACCCTGTACCACTGATTCACATTGCACTTGTCACTACTGAAAACTTACCTGTATGTGATTATTTGGTTAATACCTGAATCTTCCTCTTCTACATTGAAAACTCTGAGTTTGTAGAACACCTTTTTGTGAAATACCCAGTTAATTTATTGATGAAGGTCCGGGGAGGACACCTCTGAAACACACCGTGAAGAATTTTTATGAAGAAAGATAATGAGCAGGGTTCAAGGAGAAAGGTTTTGGGTCCTTAGAAACAGGCAGCTGTTTGTTGCAGCTTAGCTAAACAACCCATGTGAAAAGTTGAATGTGGAAAAAAATATGATATTGGGTCTAAGTTCTGGAGGTATATGTGGGTGTTTAACGTAAAAAAAAAAACACCAACTTTTGATTTTGAAAATTTTCAAACCTACAGAAGACTTGGAAGACTGGTACAACAAACCACCACATACTTTTTTTTTTTGTTTTTGCGGTACACGGGCCTCTCACTATTGTGGCCTCTCCCGTTGCAGAGCACAGGCTCCGGACGCGCAGGCTCAGCGGCCGTGGCTCACGGGCCCAGCCGCTCCGCGGCATGTGGGATCTTCCCGGACCGGGGCACGAACCCGTGTCCCCTGCAGCGGCAGGCAGACTCTCAACCACTGCGCCACCAGGGAAGCCCCGCCACATACTTTTAAGCCACCTGTTTAATGATGTGATTTTGCTCCAGAAGAGCTGCTCTTTTCTGCTTTACTGCAGTCAGTGTAATTCTGACAGTGCCTTCAGAAAGACATGACTACGTAATTTGATCACAAATGCTCATATTTCAGGAAGGCCAGACATGCCTGCTGGCAAATGATTAATCACGAAATGATCTTAAATAAGGTACTGCAGGAGATAAAATGACATTTATGGGACATACTTTTTAAAAATTTACAGCCACTTGAGAAAACAAAACACTTTCAAATGAAAGAACAACCAGCAATAAAAATAACAGATAAGTGTCGACTGAGGGGGAGGCAGATAGCACTGAGAGCATGAAGAGGATGAGATTGTTTCTAGTTACGTTTCTTCACAGAAATGGATTCCCTATGGGAAGCAGCACATCTTGTCATCAATTAATTTCCTTGTACTAAAATACCAACTTGGAAAACTCACTTTATAAGGCAAATTGTAAATAAGTATGTCTTTCGTGAGCACACACACAGTGTGAAAGGTCTGATTCCTTATTTAGGCAATATTTACCATTGTTTTAGTTCTTTACTAGAAGGACAATCCAAAGCTCAGGGAAGTGTCTGTTCCTTTAAGGGTCAACCAAGTTGGTGGATTTTAGCCAAATAATTAACCCTCCCCCCCCCCACCAAGACAAAGAATAGGCTACTATATTCACCTGACGTATTTAGTTAGTCTCTCGCTAAGACCTGCTGCCTTGGGGAGGGGGTGACTCCCAGTGAACTGGCCCCTAGGCCTAGAGATCCAGGGATTTCCCTCTTAACCCATTATTTCCAGAGATTGCATGTAGGTCTAGAGAAATCAGAACTAGGCAAATGATGAATAAGATCACAACCTGGTACAAATGTGTTGGGGAGGGGGAGACCACCAATAGCGGGGCAAAGTGAGCAGGGGTGTGTTTTTAAATTAATACAAGCTGTTAACTGCATTTAGGCACCATCTAACCTATACTAGACTAGAAACTTGCCTTTAGAAAGATGAGCTCTTCAGGTCCAAGTGATAATTTTTGAGAAGGTTCCGTCAAAATGGAGTTCACGTATGGCCTCGGTGTGAGAACTTGGTTCCCTAACACTTGAATTCTAGACCAGATTTTCCAACCTGGAAAGGAATCAGGAAGGGGTACTGCTCTCAGAGTCACAGCATTACCTGTGTTCTTTAATTTATGCTTTGAACTCCTACTTATCTGAGTTTTCCCCCAATGTGTTTCTGTTAATTTTACAATCAGGAAGAAACCAATAAAACTATTAAAGATCAGAGCTGGAGCTTCTCATTTGTACACATGGGAAAACGGCTGCTGTGGTTAAGGAAGAGGCTCAAAAAGCTTCCGGCAGGTCAAAGGCCATGGATGTGGGGACACACCTCCGAGGGCGTAATTAACAAACGTCTACTGATCTCTTGTCTAAAAACTTTCAGCTTCAAAGGTTAAGTAATTAGAAGTCCGTTACTTTACTATTTTTTAACAGTTTTGAGATATAATTCACATACCTTACTATTCACCCACGTAAAGTATACAATTCAATGGTTTTTTAGTATATTCATGGAATTATACACAATTTTAACACATCTTTATCACCCTCAAAAAAGAAATCCTGCACCTTTTAGGAAAGAACCCCTGATCCCCCAACCTACTCAGCACTAGGCAATCACCAATATACTTTCTGTGTATTTGTCTATTCCGGGCCTTTCATATAAATGGAATCATGAAATATGTGGACTTTTGTGTCTGGCTTCGTTCACTTAGCATGGTATTTTCAAGGTTTATCCGTGTTGTAGTATATATCAGTACTTCATTCCTTTCTATGGCCATGCAATAGCCAATACCGTATGGATGTATCACATTTTATTTGTCTACTCATCAGTTAGTGGACACTTTCTGGCTATCATGAATCATGCTGCTATGAACATTCATACACACATTTTTGTGTGGACATGTGTTTTCAGTTTTCTTGGGTATATACCTGGAAGTCTATTGCTGGGTAATATAGTAGTTTTGTGTTTAAGAAAACCTTTTAAGAAACTGCCAGACTGTTTTCCAAAGTGGATTCACCATTTTACATTCCCACTGGTAGTGTATGAGGGTTCCAGTTTCTCTACATGCTTGCCAATACTTGATATTTCCCAGCTTTTTTTTTTTTTTTTTGTGATACGCGGGCCTCTCACTGTTGTGGCCTCTCCCGTTGCGGAGCACAGGCTCCGGATGCGCAGGCTCAGCGGCCATGGCTCACGGGCCCAGCCGCTCCGCGGCATGTGGGATCTTCCTGGACCGGGGCACAAACCCGTGTCCCCTGCATCGGCAGGCGGACCCTCAACCACTGCGCCACCAGGGAAGCCCTTGCCCATCTTTTTGATTACAGCCGTCCTCGTGGGTACCTATCATGAAGTGGTACACTTCATTGTTTTTAATGTGTTTTCAAGAATTGTTTTCTGTCTGATTACAGAAGTCATGCAAGTTAACATAGAAAATTTCTTGACATGTATTCACTGATTTGATTCCTAGCTTGTAGGCCAACAACAATCCCATCTATGTATTAGCGCAATTATTATCCCTAGTTTACAAAGAAAGGGAGGCTCACAGAGCTTAAGAAGCTCTAGAGTGGGATTTGAAACCAGGTGTGTCTAAAAGATTATGCTTTTCACCATGGCTTTATCCTGTTTCAGTGGCTACTATGTGCATATATAAACCCGCGGGGATCAAATGGGATATGGAAGTAACTAAACTTTATGAATTTAAAGCATCTAGTGATGATGAGTAAGATGCTGAAGGGACATGGCTTTTGCATTATAGCAACAGGTGACACATTATCTGTTGAGATATTAAGGAACAGAGAAGTGACTTCTGTGACCAGAGAGCAATTGAAAGGAAGACCTGAAACTAAGCAGTCCCAAGTCACTTTGGGTAAATTACTGTCTTTATCACTCCCCCACCCCCGCCCCAGATAAAGGACAACATTAATCGTCCTAGGGTTATGGTGATAAATAGCACTGAAACATGTGCTAAGTGTATTCGCCTTTCGGTCTGTGCACTTAAGAGACCGAGGCCAGATGCTCTTGAGTCACTGCATTCTCTGAATGAGGCCAGAGAGGTGATTCAGTTTTGCGATTCTTTTTCACCTTAGTTCCTTAGTAGTTCCTTTTTTCTTTTCTAACTCCTTGTAATTGAGGAAAAATGATTTTGCAGGTTGGCCACAATCACAAGCAGTTCCGGAAATTAAAATTCCTCAGGCTCTAGTTAAACATTATTGGTAAAAAGTTCCTGCTCACTACAACCCCTTTCTAGAACTGTATTCCATGGCACGTCATATATAATGATTATATCTTTAGCTAGGCTCCTTCCAATTTTCAAGTTTATATATGTGACTCAATTAAATAGAAGAGCTCAGGGAATCGACTTTCTAAATAACTACTTCATAAACATTGTTAAAGGTGGTATATTTTTACACATAATTTCCTATAATGAAGCTAGACAGAAGTTCCTCTAACTCCAAGAATCTTAACCAAAAAAAGCACACTAGTTTTGGACGGGACAGAGTTAATTAGGGAATGAGAAATAGAGACTAGAATGCTCATTAGTTTCAAAATGTTTATTTTGAGCAAAGGATCCTTATTATCTCAATCTTTAAGGTGCACTAGGCAGCCTGTATTAAAATGGCTTATTCTCCAGGGGGTGAGGGGTTAGGTCATGGGTGGGGTGGATGTGGATGAGATAGCAGCGCCAGTTTTAACACTCTTATTAATCTTGAACTAGGGTTGAAGTGTGCAGTGGCAAAAAAGAGCACTGTTTCTATGAACTGTGTAAAGGAGAGGGAAGGAGGAAACGTTGAGAAGGATGATATCTCAATTTTATTTCTTAAAAGGCACTCTTGTGGCTGCATTTCCTCCTAAACCCAGTGTTTTGTGTCCAACTGGACTGCAACACATCCTTCTTGGTCTGGCAGTACACGGAAGGACCAAGAAGGAGTTTACCTAAAGCAGCAAAAGGTCAGGCAGTAAAGCTGGCAGAACTGCTTCTGCTGATGTATCTTTCATAAGTGACGGGATTGATCTTTGAAATCATTATGCTTAGGTATTTTGATCTGTCTAAAAAGGTAAAGTGAGTTCTTTCATAAGGAAGTGAAAAAAAATGGACTAAATGATTATAAACTAATTTCTGAGTTGCTAAGTATCACTTGATCGTCATCAGTAATGCCACTGCATAAAAATCAGTTTGAGGAAATCTAGCCTAATGTGAAAGCAGCGACTCTTGAGGTTGAGATGGCTGCCACCGAGGAGGCAGTCTGCTGGCTAAGAGGGTGTGTCCCAGAGTCACAGGAAGCTTGACTGAGTCCCAGCTCTGTCACTTACTAGCTCTGTCATCTTGAACAGCTTGCCTAACCTCTCTGAGCCCACCTCTTTAAGTTAGATGAGGTATATAAACCACTTGGAGTGCCCGGCACATAGTAGGTGCTCAATAAATGTTAGCTATTCCTGCTCTCCTGAGGCCTTCCCCATCCACTTGTCCTAAAACATGTATTCATGCCACCCCATATTTTATTTAGCCTTCGTATTCACAGATGGACTTTTTGAGCACCTACTGTTGTCGGGTAGTGGGCACCGAGGAGTCAAAGGTGCCTGAGCCACGGTCCAGTTCTTGATCTTGAGGGGAAGGGAAACCAGATGATGTGTCATCAGCCAAAACAGTAACACAGGAGGGAGGGCAAATCAGTGTGGGTGGAGGTGGGCGTGGGGCGGTGATGAACTCAGGCTAGTAAGATGGGTTAAGTTTAAAGGGGCCTGGGGATGTGCCAGTAGATCTGCCCTGCAGGCAGCTGTCTTCAGTGGATCTGTAGCTGTATGGGGAGAGCAGGGCTGGAGAGATGCATGTGGTGTCATGTGCGTATGGGTACTCTTCCGGGTGCACACACTCTGACACTGCCAGAGGCTGGTCTGGCTCCATGGGGTGGGGAGGGAGCCCAGGGAGCACTAATGCTTGGGAATGGGAGATGGCAACAGGGCTTTCTGGGTGTCCCCTTAAGGCCCCAAAAGACATTATGTGAGGCTACTTAGATTTTTTTTAAATTAATGTGTAAGTCATTAAAATAACAAATCCGAAAATTTAATTTTCTCTTGAGTTGGGATCAACTATAAATCTTATATTCTATTTAAAATTCTGTATACTTTGTCAACCCTTTTAAGAGTGATGTAATATACTGGATTTTCTTCTTTAAGTTATTTCAGTTTTCTGACCAGTAAACAAACCCTCCCCTAGTACTTAAGTCATTTTATAAAACTAATAAACTCACAAATAACGTAAATCTTTGGTTCTCTTAAAAGTTTCAGTTGAGTATAAAACAGCAAAATTATCTTAAAAGTTTCAACTTACAGATCCAAGGTCTAAATCAATCACTCAATGACATTTTAAATTGGAATCACAAGGCTATTCATGTTAATTAACATTATCTTAAACATTGTGAATACTATATGTATTTAAAATGTTAAAGGAGACATTCAAGATGGCAGAGGAGTAAGACGTGGAGATCACCTTCCCCCTTACAAACACATCAGAAATACACCTACATGTGGAACAGCTCCTTACAGAACACCTACTGAACGCTGGCAGAAGACCTCAAACTTCCCAAAAGGCAAGAAACTGCCCACGTACCTGAGTAGGGCAAAAGAAAAAAGGAAAAACAGAGACAAAAGAATAGGGACGGGACCTGCACCAGTGGGAGGGAGCCGTGAAGGAGGAAATGTTTCCACACATTAGGAAGCCCCTTCACTGGAGGAGACGTGGGGGTGGTGGGGGGAAGCTTCGGAGTCACGGAGGACAGCGCAGCAATAGGGGTGCAGAGGGCAAAGTGGAGAGATTCCCACACAGAGGATCAGTGCCAACCAGCAGTCACCAGCCTGAGACGTTTGTCTGCTCACCTGCTGGGACGGGTGGGGGTTGGGAGCTGAGGCTCGGGCTTCGGAGATCAGATCCCAGGGAGAGGTTAGTGTGCCACAGCTAGCTGGGAGGGAGTCTGGGAAAAACTCTGGAACTGCCTAACAGGCAAGAGACCATTGTTTCAGGTGCGCGAAGAGAGGGGATTCAGAGCACCGCCTAAACGAGCTCCAGAGACCTGCGCGAGCCGCGGCTATCAGCGCAGACACCTGAGACGGGCATGACACGCTAAGGCTACTGCTGCAGCCACCCAGAAGCCTATGTGCAAGCACAGGTCACTATCCACACCCCTCTTCCGGGGAGCCTGTGCAGCCCGCACTGCCAGGGTCCCGTTATCCAGGGACAAGTTCCCCTGGAGAACACACGGCTCGCCTCAGGCTGGTGCAACGTCGCTCTGGCCTCTGCCGCCGCAGGCTCGCCTCGCATTCTGTACCCCTCCCTCCCCCCGGCATGAGTGAGCCAGAGCCCCCTAATCAGCTGCTATTTAACCCCATCCTGTCTGGGTGGCAACAGGCACCCTCAGGAACCCCAGGAGCTGTGCAAACCAAGAAGAGAAAGGGAAATCTCTCCCAGCAGCCTCAGGAGCAGCGGATTAAATCTCCACAATCAACTTGATGTACCCTGCGTCTGTGGAACATCTGAATAGACAATGAATCATCCCAAAATTGAGGCGGTGGACTTTGGGAGCAACTGTAGACTTGGGGTTTGCTTTTGGCATCTAATTTGTTTCTGGTTTTATGTTTATCTTAGTTTAGTATTTAGAGTTTATTATAATTGGCAGATTTGTTTATTGATTTGGTTGCTCTCTTCCTTTTTTTAATATATATATATATTTTTTTCCTTTTTCCCTTTTTGTGAGTGTGTATGTGTATGCTTCTTTGTGTGATTTTGTCTGTACAGCTTTGCATTTGTCCATTTTGCTGTTGTTGTTTTGTTTTGTTTTTAGTACAGTTTTTAGCACTTGTTATCACTGGTGGTTTGTTTTTTGGTTTGGTTGCTCTCTTCTTTCTTTTTCTTACTTACAAAATTTTTTAAATTTTTAATAATTAAGAAAATTTTTTTATTTTAATAACTTTATTTCCTTCCTTCCCGCCCATCTTTATTTCTCTCTTTTTTTCTGAGCCATTTGGCTGACAGGATCTTGGGGCTCTGGCTGGGTGTCAGGTCTGTGCCTCTGAGGTGGGAGAGCCGAGTTCAGCACATTGGTCCACCAGAGACCTCCTGGCTCCACATAATATCAAACGGCAAAAGCTCTCCCAGAGATCTCCATCTCACCGCTAAGACCCAACTCCACTCAACGACCAGCAAGCTACAGTGCTGGACACCCTATGCCAAACCACTAGTAAGACAGGAACACAACCTCACCCATTAGCAGAGAGGCTGCCTAAAATGAAAATAAGTTCACAGACACCCCAAAACACACCACTGGACGTGGTCCTGCCCACCAGAAACACAAGATCCAGCCTCATCCACCAGAACACAGGCACCAGTCCCCTCCACCAGGAAGCCTACACTACCCACTGAACCAACCTTAGCCACTGGGGGCAGACACCAAAAACAACGGGAACTATGAACCTGCAGACTGCAAAAAGGAGATCACAAACACAGTAAGTTCAGCAAAATGAGAAGACAGAGAAACACACAGCAGATGAAGGACCAAGGTAAAAACCCACCAGACCAAACAAATGAAGAGGAAATAGGCAGTCTGCTTGAAAAAGAATTCAGAGTAATGATACTAAAGATGATCCTAAATCTTGGAAATAGAACACAGAAAATCAAGAAACATTTCACAAGGACTTAGAAGAACTAAAGAGCAAACAAACAATGATGAACATCACAATAATGAAATAAAAAATTCTCTAGAAGGAATCAATAGCAGAATAATTGAGGGAGAAGAACGGATAAGTGACCTGGAAGATACAACAGTGGAAATAACTACCACAGAGCAAAGAAAAAAGAATGAAAAGAACTGAGGAGAGTCTCAGAGACCTCTGGGACAACATTAAATGTGCCAACATTCGAATTATAGGGGTCTGAGAAGAAGAAGAGAAAAAGAAAGGGACTGAGAAAATATTTGAAGAGATTATAGTCATAAACTTCCCTAATATGGGAAAGGAAATAGTCAATCAAGTCCAGGAAGCACAGAGAGTCCCACAGAGGAAAAATCCAAGGAGAAACACACCAAGACACATATTAATCAAACTATCAAAAATTAAATACAAAGAAAAAATATTAAAAGCAGCAAGGGAAAAGCAACAAATAACATACAAGGGAATCCCCATAAGGATAACAGCTGATCTTTCAGCAGAAACTCTGCAAGCCAGAAGGAAGTGGCAGGACATATTTAAAGTGATGAAAGGGAAAAACCTACAACCAAGATTACTCTACCCAGCAAGGATCTCATTCAGATTCGACAGAGAAATTAAAACCTTTACAGACAAGCAAAAGCTAAGAGAATTCAGCACCACCAAATCAACTTTACAACAAATGCTAAAGGACCTTGTCTAGGAAAGAAACCCAAGAGAAGGAAAAGACCTACAATAACAAACCTAAAACAATTAAGAAAATGGGAATAGGAACATACATATCGATAATTACCTTAAATGTAAATGGCTTAAATGCTCTAACCAAAAGACATAGACTGGCTGAATGGATACAAAAACAAGACCCATCTATATCTGTCTACAAGAGACCCACTTCACACTTAGGGACACATACAGACTGAAAGTGAGGGGATGGAAAAAGATATTCCATGCAAATGGAAATCAAAAGAAAGCTGGAGTAGCAATTCTCATATCAGACAAAATAGACGTTAAGTAACGACTATTACAAGAGACAAAGAAGGGCACTACATAATGATCAAGGGATCAATCCAAGAAGAAGATATAACAATTGTAAATATTTATGCACCCAACATAGGAACACCTCAATACATAAGGTGAACGCTAACAGCCATTAAAGGGAAATCGACAGTAACGTTATCATAGTAGGGGACTTTAACACCCCAGTTTCACCAAGGGACAGATCACGCAAAATGAAAATAAACAAGGCAACACAAGCTTTAAATGATACATTAAACAAGATGGATATTTATAGGACATTCCATCCCAAAACAACAGAATACATTTTCTTCTCAAGTGCTCATGGAACATTCTCCAGGATAGATCATACCTTGGGTCACAAATCAAGCCCTGGTAAATTTAAGAAAACTAAAATCATATCAAGTATCTTTTCTGACCACAACGCTATGAGACTAGGTATCAATTACAGGAAAAAATCTGTAAAAAATACAAACACAATGGAGGCTAAAGAACACATTACTAAATAACTAAGAGATCTCTGAAGAAATCAAAGAGGAAATAAAAAAAAAATCTAGACACAAATGACAATGAAAACACAATGACCCAAAACCTATAGGGTGCAGCAAAAGCAGTTCTAAGAGGGAAGTTTACAGCAATACAATCCTACCTCAGGAAACAAGAAAAATCTCAAATAAACAACCTAACCTTACACCTAAAGCAATTAGAAAAAGAAGAACAAAAAAACCCAAAGTTAGCAGAAGGAAAGAAATCATAAAAATGGAATCAGAAATAAATGAAAAAGAAATCAAGGACACAAGAGCAAAGATCAATAAAACGAAAAGCTGGTTCTTTGAGAAGATAAACAAAATTGATAAACCAGTAGCCAGACTCATCAAGAAAAAAAGGGAAAAGACTCAAATCAATAGTATAAGAAATGAAAACAGAGAAGTAACAACTGACACTGCAGAAATACAGAGGATCATGAGAGATTAGTCAAGCAACTATACGCCAGTAAAATGGACAACTTGCAAGAAATGGACAAATACTTAGAAAAGCACAACCTTTCGAGACAGAACCAGGAAGAAAAAGAAAATATAAATAGACCAATCACAAGCACTGAAATTGAAACTGTGATTAAAAATCTTCCAACAAACAAAAGCCCAGGACCAGATGGTTTCACAGACAAATTCTATTAAACATTTAGAGAAGAGCTAACACCTATCCTTCTCAAACTCTTCCAAAATATAGCAGAGGGAAGAACACTCCCAAACTCATTCTAGGAGGCCACTGTCACCCTGATACCACAACCAGACAAAGATGTCACCAAGAAAGAAAGCTACAGGCCAGTGTCACTGATGAACATAGATGCAAAAATCCTGAACAAAATACTAGCAAACAGAATCCAACAACACATTAAAAGGATCATACACCATGATCAAGTGGGGTTTATCCCAGGAATGCAAGGATTCTTCAATATATGCAAATCAATCAACGTGATACACCATACTAACAAATTGAAGGAGAAAAACCATATGATCATCTCAATAGATGCAGAAAACGCTTTTGACAAAATTCAACAACAATTTATGATAAAAACCCTCCAGAAAGGAGGCATAGAGGGAACTTACCTCACATAATAAAGGCCATATATGAGAAACCCACAGCCAACATCGTTCTCAATGGTGAAAAACTGAAACCATTTCCAATAAGATCAGGAAAAAGAGAAGGTTGCCCACTCCACCACTATTATTCAACATAGTTTTGGAAGTTTTAGCCCCAACAATCAGAGAAGAAAAAGAAATAAAAGGAACCCAAATCAGAAAAGAAGAAGTAATACTGTCACTGTTTGCAGATGACATGATACTATACACAGAGGATCCTAAAGATGCTACCAGTAAACTGCTAGAGCTAATCAATGACTTTGGTAAAGTAGCAGGATACAAAATCAATGAACAGAAATCTCTTGCATTCCTATACACTAACAACAAAAAATCTGAAAGAGAAATTAAGGAAACACTCCCATTTACCACTGCAACAAAATGAATAAAACACCTAGGAATAAAGCTACCTAAGGAGACAAAAACCTGTATGTAGAAAACTATAAGACACTAATGAAAGAAATTAAAGATGATACAAACAGATGGAGAGATATACCATGTTCTTGGATTGGAAGAATCAACATTATGAAAATGACTATACTACCCAAAGCAATCTACAGTTTCAATGCAATCCCTATCAAACTACCACTGGCATTTTTCACAGAACTAGAACAAAAAATTTCACAATTTGTATGGAAACACAAAATACCCCGAATAGTCAAAGCAATCCTGAAAAAGCAAAACGGAGCTGGTGGAATCAGGTTCCCTGACTTCAGACTAGACTGCAAAGCTACAGTAATCAAGACAGTATGGTACTGGCACAAAAACAGATATATAGATCAATGGAACAGGATAGAAAGCCCAGAGATAAACCCACACACATATGGTCACCCTATTTTTGATAAAGGAGGCAAGAGTATACAATGGAGAAAAGACAGCCTCTTCAATAAGTGGTGCTGGGAAAACTGGACAGCTACATGTAAAAGAATGAAATTAGAACACTCCCTAACACCAGCCACAAAAATAAACTCAAAATGCATTAAAGACCTAAATGTAAGGCCAGACACTATAAAACTCTTAGAGGAAAACATAGGCAGAACACTCTATGACATAAGTCACAGCAAGATCCTTTTGACCCACCTCCTAGAGAAATGGAAATAAAAATAAACGAATGGGACCTCATGAAACTTGAAAGCTTTAGCACAGCAAAGGGAACCATAAACAAGACGAAAAGACAGCCCTCAGAATGGGAGAAAGTATTTGCAAATGAAGCAACTGACAAAGGATTAATCTCCAAAATTTACAAGCAGCTCATACAGCTCAATATCAAAAAAACAAACAACCCAATCCAAAAATGGGCAGAAGACCTAAATAGACATTTCTTCAAAGAAGATATACAGATTGCCAACAAACACATGAAAGGATGCTCAACATCACTAATCATTAGAGAAATGCAAATCAAAACTACAATGAGGTATCACCTCACACCAGTCAGAATGGCCATCATCAAAAAATCTACAAACAGTAAATGCTGGAGAGGGTGTGGAGAAAAGGGAACCCTCTTCCACTGTTGGTGGAAATGTAAATTGATACAGCCACTGTGGAGAACAGTATGGACATTCCTTAAACACTAAAAATAGAACTACCATACGACCCAGCAATCCCACTACTGGGCATATACCCAGAGAAAACCATAATTCAAAAAGAGACACATACCACAGTGTTCATTGCAGCACTATTTACAATCGCCAGGACATGGAAGCGACCTAAGTGTCCATTGACAGATGAATGGATAAAGAAGATGTGGCACATATATACAATGGAATATTACTAAGCCATAAAAAGAAACGAAACTGAGTTATTTGTAGTGAGGTGGATGGATCTAGAGTCTGTCATACAGAGTGAAGTAAGTCTGAAAGAGAAAAACAAATACCGTATGCTAACACATATATATGGAATCTAAAAAAAAAAAAAGGGTTCTGAAGAACCTAGGGGCAGGACAGGAATGAAGACGCAGACGTAGAGAATGGACTTCAGGACACGGGGAGGGGGAAGGGTAAGCTGGGACGAAGTGAGAGTGGCATGGACTTATATACACTACCAAATGTAAAACAGATAGCTAGTGGGAAACAGTCGCATAGCACAGGGAGGTCAGCTCCGTGTTTTGTGACCACCTAGAGGGGTGGGATAGGGAGTGAGGGAGGGAGGGAGGGAGACGCAAGAGGGAGGAGATATGGGGATATGTGTATATTTACAACTGATTCACTTTGTTATAAAGCAGAAACTAACACACCATTGTAAAGCAATTGTACTCCAATAAAGATGTTAAAAAAGTAATAAAATAAAATATTAAAGACAGACTTTCCCACAATCTTATCTAAAAATATAAATACTTTGGGTTTTATTTAGTCCATCACATTTGTACTTGATTCTAAACCATTCCAGGGTTAAAACATTGTTTTGTAAGGAAATAATTTGTTTTAATATGGAACCCAAACCAGACAATGGGTACCATCTTCTCACTTCTCTCCCTAAGATTCCAATTACTAGTCACCTAATTCTCAAAACCTCTTTGATTCTTCCATCTCCCACACAGGCTGCCTTGCCAACCCACCCAAATCAGCAAATCTAGTCACTGTTTAATCCTATTCTGAATTCTCTGTACACCCTTCCCTGATGACAGTCATTGCTCACAGGTGTACAGAGGACCTGCAAATGGATTCTGCATCAACACCCCCCTTCAGACTTGGTAACAGGTGGCAGATGAATAGGGAAAGGTCACAGAAATAGATGAAGAACCAGAGGGGGAGAAATGTAATAGTATAACAGAAGTCAAAGAAAAGAGAGAATTCCCATAAGGAAGGCATCATCAATAACAGTAGTTAAGGGGATGAAATAGGACCATTAGATTTGATGGTCATACATTTAAATTTAAGATGCAAATTCCATCAGCGAAATTGTCATGTCATGATGTGCATAGACGACAAAGAGAGATATATGAAGAGTGAGCTAGAAGTGAGAAATGGGAATTGCAGTTAAAGGCAGCAACAACCCAGAATTCTTTAAGACCTTTTAACTTAACTTAGTATTTTAATAAGGGAAACACAGAGAGAGAGTGAGAGAGAGTGAGAGGGAGGGAGGGAGGGAGGGAGGGAGGGATGGACAGAGGGATGGAGGGATAGCTAAAAAGTGGAAGAATAACGCTCAAAGGAACAGACATTTGTTCTGTATTTTAATTATAAAAGAAAAGATTTGAGTGTGTTTACTGAGGAGAGAGTTGACTCCTTTTTGTGGGGGAGGGTTGGAGCGCTAAGAGTTTGAAGATTTGGGATGGAGACAGGATTAAATGGTGAGGCAGTGTGCCAAGGTACTGGTCTAAAAGGAAAGGAGTCCCCATTAAAATGCTGACCTTGAACAGGAAAAGGAACACCTTATCCTCTGAGAATGGAGGGAATGAGGAAAGGATTGATACAGAGGGAGATAGGTGTGGGTGTAGGCAGGGCAGGAAGTAGAGGCAGTCCAGCTGAACTGCCTGAATCTGGTCCACCCGGCCAGCCTGAGCCAGCCTGGCAAGGACTCAGCACACAGTTCCCGGGAACAGAAGGAATCTGGGCTGGGATGATGACAGCTCCAGAAATGGCCCAAACAGAGCCATCAGAGGCCTTCCCAATAAGGTAGCAATTCACATGGATCACAGGTGACAGAAGGAATCTAGAGGTTTCTATTGAACTTGGACTTCTCAGGTAAAGCAGATGAGACCAGAGATTAAGACATGCTCAAGAGCAGTTACTTGGTGGCTCTCAGACTACAAACTGGGTTTCTTGGCTTATGCCTCCCTCCGCCTTTAGAAAAATATACACAGCCAGTTTTCTCCACCTCTTTCCCTGGCTAACTTTCCCTCATTCTTCTGCTTTGCACACATCACTTTCTCTGAAAGCCTTCCCTGGACTCTCCCCCTTCCCCTAAAGCAGATGCCATAAAAGCTGTTCTACGTCCCTTTTACTTTTTCTTTGTTGCACCTAGTTGCACAAGTTGAAATTCTAGTTTTATTTACATGCTTATTTAATGTTCCTCTTTCCCAGCAGATATTATAAGCCACATGGGGACAGGGACTCTATTTGTTCGCGTCTGTTTCCTGGTCAGCACACAGCTCAAAGCCTAGCATGGAGTTAGTGTCCAATAAATATGATGAATGAATTTATATTCCAAGTATATGGTGTAGGAGTACAGTATTCAAGAATTTTATTTGCAAATTAAAGTTCTGCATTTGTGAAAAAATGTCCACTGTGGGGTGGCAAGAAGGCTGATTTATATTTTCCCTGTAGGTCGGGTATATGGGAAATGCTCAATACATATTTGTTGACTGAATAAGAATTTCTGCACTACTGGAATTTTCATTACTTTAAGAAAAACAACAACGACAATATAGCTTGCCTCCAAGCCACTGAAACCAAAGATACTACCTAAACATTAAAAAACAAAAAACTATTTTAACAAGTAAATTAAGATTTTCCAAACAATGTTATTTATTAGAGTTCATCAGAACTTTGTTAATAACCAATTTATGATGAAAATACTGATCACATAATTAAGGTAGCTTCTGGGATAATATATAACTAGAAAACTCAATGTTTAATTCCTAAAGTTTCACACTTTTGGAGTGTCTCAGAGACATCTTCTCTTATGATACTAAATGAACCTGAACTTAGATTTTTAGGACAGAAATTCATGCATTTGCAAACATTTAAAAATAAAAGTCATCACCAATGAATTGCCTACCACCTTTCTCAGGAAATTCATGAACACATGCATGAAGATTAGCACCACACAGTAGGCAAATATTTTTCCATGTCCCACCCAAAGCAAACAAATGAAAATAGAAACTGCAAGGACAATTATAAGATATCTCTAAATTTAAAGACACAGCATCCTTTTCTCCTTTGGCTTTCCTCTATACTTTTATCAGGAATAAATAGTCCTTAATCAGTTGCAACTGAGAAGTTCTAGCAGGAAAACATTTCTGCTCTTTTGATTGTGAGGTAGTTAACTTTTGTCTTACATTTCTTTACTTTCAAACCTTTATAAAGCAAAAGCAAAAAAAAACATGGAAAGCACTCAAATGTTTGTTGATTATAGATAGTAAGAGATATTAGCGAATCTACGTGGTCTAGCCCTTAATTATACCTACAGACCCTTAGATTCTAATTCTTTCATGGAACTTTTAATTTCCCAAAGAGGCTATTATCCCTGTTAATAATTAAAATGTTTCAATGTTTAGGCATACACAGTGTCACAGTGTTGGCATAAAAATACTTTGTCATAGTCATTTGGGCAAGTTATGGGGAACGTGGCATAAAAATGCTTTATCATGGTTATTTGGGCAAGTTAAGGGGAATATGAATTCTTGAGTTTTCAGGGAAGACTGATTTCAAATAGTCTATCCTGTGTTCATCCAAAGTGTTTTGCATTTTACTAGAAGATTCGGTTAACTGTATCTCATACCAAAATTACTGGCAGACAGATGATGGCTTGGACTGACCATAGTGGAACAATGAGAAATGTAACTTTTTCCAGATATTTCTGAAGGCACACACACAGTCCACGGTTGGGTTATGTATTGCTAATAACCCCTCTAGGGCTCAGCTATCCTGTCATCTTGGAATTTTCTGACTCTTAAGATCTGTTGAGTTCACTCACATTCCTTCCTGTTCTATTTGCAGTGGAGGTCTGTGGAAGGTTATACATTCTCCCCTTGCCTATACTCTCAGCCTTTACATGTATTCCTAGTATTCAGGAAGCTAAATTTCTGCACTTGTGAATAGGAAAATGTGAGCTTACTGAAAGGCAGACATATAGTTGACCAAGGGGAAATAATTATTAGTACTTTAAATTTATCCTTACTTTCATTACATCAAAATACTAACTTGCTTAACACAATTTAAAGGTACATCACAGTTGTGACTCTTAACAGTTTTTCCTTTTCCCCAATTTTAAGATTAAATGTACAAATGCATTATATGGATACCTTAAATACTTAAAGCATTGTGAACCCACACAAGACTAGCAATAGGAGAAAGAAAAAGTGGTTTGAAAGAGTTTAAAACTAAGCCTTATATAAACGTGTGTGTGTGTAGAGTCTAAAAAACTAAAACAGATGCTAACTTGAAAAATGGCAACGTTTAAGATATGGAAAATACTGAGTTGAAATAAAGCAATAAAACAATGGAAACAAGCTCACCAAATTTGCAAAACGGGAGCAGAAGAGTTTCCGAAAGATAGCGACCCATTTAGGTGATGAACATCAGATGCCAAGTGTAGTTCAGTATAAACAAAAGTATTCTGATTAGCTTCAGGGGAGAAAGAGAAAAGAACTGGGTACCAAAGGTGGAAAAGCCAAATAGCCCTGAACAGACTGGGGCACGTGGCTCCCTAATTGCCCCTGGGTAACTCCAGGTCTAAGGACAAGGTAGACCTCTATTCTCCTTTCTGTCCGTGAACTGCCGTCTGCAAGTGTTCAGTTCTTTGGGCCACCACCATGTGAGAGTGAACAACCTGAAACATTGCTCTTGGGCCCCAAATCGGGATGAGTTCCTCTAAGATAAGAGACAGTCCCCAAAACACATTCTGTGAAAAGGGGCTATGAGAGTTGTAGGAAGCGAGCATTCTGAAGACAGCTGTGAGAAATCATCACAACTTCATCAACAAATGAAAAGTATCCTTCAGGAACCATACCATTTCCTTCAGGAAGTTCAGGATATCGGTGTATTGTTGACCCTTACTTAAATCCAAAGTCCATTTCCCCAGCATAACCAATTAGGCATTGCAGCGGGGAGCCTATTCTTACTCTGGGTGGGGCAGGGGGGAGATGGGGTCGGGCGGGCAGCTTGCTCTGTGTTGAGCGCCAGTGTGGGAGTCTTTCTCCTGCCCTAATTTTAGTCCCGCCTCTAGGATCTGAAGTCTAAACAGTCCATTGAGTGCTTTAATGAGTGTTTTACAGTCTGTGGAACACGAGGCTGAACACTCTCCGAGTCTGAGCGCATCGTTTATGGCAGGAGACAGATTTATTTACTGGACAGTCCAATAAAAGCCAAGGTATCATAGACACAGTGCTTGCTAGAGCAGACTTCCCTTGCTGTAGTCTAAAGAATTCCAGCCTCTGAGTTGGTACAATCCCAGGGTTCTAGTCTTGGTCCTATGACTAATTTAGGGTTATATGACTTCAGCTAAGCCCTTAACCTCTCTGGGCCTCCATGTCCACATCTGTGAAATGGAGGCACTAAACTAAATGACCTCTAAGGCCCTTTTTGAATCTAACATTCTGGAATGACTGTGGACTGTGTGTTCAAAAGAGGGAGTAATCATGTTGGGATAGAATGATCAGGAGTTTTCATGAGAGAAGTAGGCTGGTTTGCTCATCTTCTGCAAAATCTGATTTCTCAGTTGCAAAAATCCACAGTATAGATTGCACATGGCCCTGGTAATCTCTGCCGCACAGATAACCACTGCTAGGAATTTTTTCTTCTGGATAGTATAAGTGCTAATTATAATGTTACTACTGCCATGTTAAGTGCCAATTATAATCACTACTAACTGTATTAAAATGGAACACTAAATGCATGTTCCTTTAACAAATTAAAAAAATTAAGATTGTATCCTGGATATCTTTCCACCATGTCGTCACATATATATCTCATTTCTTTTTTCATCAGTGCAGAGTACTGCATTGTATCTATAAAGTGTACTTCATTTAACCAGTGTATACTGACAACAGATACACTGTTTTCCTTTTTGATCACAAACAACACTTCAACAAAATTCCTTTGTATACTCAGCCCCCAAATTCAATCTTGGCACCTCCTCCCTCACTTCCCACTTCCAATCCACCACCAGGTCCTGGTGATTTCACCTAATATCTCAGGAACCCAGCCACTTCTCTCTGTTGAATTACCTCCACCTTATTCAAGTGGAGATTCAACAACATCTAACGCAACAGCCCCTTACTTGGTCTCCTCTCTCCCCATGTCTTCCTTCCAGTTTCCCAACTTGCAGCCAGAGATGCAAATCTTATTTCCCAGTTTATGACCTTCAATAGCCTCTCTCTGTTCCCCAGATAAAGACCACTGCCTCATAATGGTTCTATTGTCTATAATGCATAGACAGTCTGGAATTTATGAGTGTGTTTTTCATCTGCACTCTAGGATGTAGATTAAATCAGTTATCCCAGTCAGGAATACACACTTCAGAGATGGTTAGTAAGAATGTTATCAGAAGGCTATAATCCAGAGGTGGTCTCTATAGGTATGTTAGCTTTCTTACCTCCAATCAACAAAAAGGACTTGATTAATTAGCAAATAAATGTTAGAAGTTATTTTTCCTTGGTAAAATCAGTTTTGTGTAGGATGTGTGGATTAGCTAGAAACAGCGTCAAGGCACCCCACTCTTGCACCAAATGGTACACGGTGGTGATGCAGTACCTGTGCCCTTCCCAGCGGTTCCTGGGACATGTTTGTGAAAAATGCCTTGTCTAGTCCTTGTTGCTCAATTACACCCTTAGGTTAGCTGAACCCTGCCTCAAGAGGAGTGTCCCCATCCATTTACAATGCGTGGTGTCAGTTTATTTATCTCTTGTAAAAATAAAATACAGTGTGTGTGAAAAAAAAATGAATACAGTAAAAAAAAAAAAAAAAGGAGTGACCCATTTGCCTCTAATGAACTTTCCATGAAAGATCTACTTGGAGAAATGAAAAGAACACAACGGGGGACTTCACCAAGCTTACAAAACAGGCTGCACAATGATTTCGATTCCTGCTCACTAATCGATGTTACAATGTGAGGCTAGATTGGGCCTGAGATCAGCTTTGGGACCAAGTGTGAGGCTGTGGGGAAGGAGACCAGTACCCTCAGCCACCTCTAAATACTGGAGGTTTCAACATCCACCAAAAAAATCCTACATCAGTAAGAAGGATCAGATTGGCTGAGGTCAGATTATAGCAGGTAGCTTACGAGACCCCACACGATATACCTTCTGCCACCTCTCCTGGTACTCGTCATGCTCAGGACACCTCCCACCCCGAGAACACGCCCACCCCGAGACCTGTGAGTGTGTGCTGTGCCTTCCCACCCGACGACCCCCTTTGCTCAGTCAGATCGCTCTCAGCCTTTGTAGCTGGGTGGGACGGCCCTTCCTGCCTCTCAGTCCAGGTCACACTCCCATCCCCCCCACTACAGTGCCGGGGTGTCCCTCCCTGCGGTCCCTATGGGAATGGAGGGTGATACGTCCGCATACTGACTGCACTGAGCCCTACGGGGACTGTGTCCAGGCCTGTATAAATCACCTTTGTGTCCCCACCGCCTGGCGCAGCCTCTGTGGACATTTGTTCAATAGACAGCATTTAGATTTTAGTCTCCACAGCATCAGTATTAAAAAAAGAAAAAAAAAGCTCTTTATGGCACTAGGTTCACTAAGTGGGGTGGGCCTTCCATGATGAAAACGCTTTACAATATTTTTTTAAAAATCCAACCACAATCCAATCCAACTCACAAAGTGAAGGATGAAGAATATTATAATATACAAAGGTGAAGCAATGACCCTTTCTTTTATTTTTTTGCGGTACGCGGGCCCCTCACTGTTGTGGCCTCTCCCGTTGCGGACGGAGCACAGGCTCCGGACGCGCAGGCTCAGCGGCCATGGCTCACGGGCCCAGCTGCTCCGCGGCACGTGGGATCTTCCCGGACCTGGGCACGAACCCGTGTCTCCCGCATCGGCAGGCGGACTCTCAACCACTGCGCCACCAGGGAAGCCCGACCCTTTCTTTTAAATACTATACACGCCAACTTAGTTCTGTTGAAAACCCTTCATGGACAGGAGGACCAGACGAGAGCCCCCTTCCTCATCACTCACTTCTGCATATTTCATAGTTTCCTTTCATCTCAACACTTAAGAGCAGCATTATTTTGCTATGCAAATAAGTTCTGCTTTCTCAAAGAACTCCATTTTTACTTTGTTTCCACACGTCAAGTCCTTGGCATCCTCCCTACTTCCCACTAACACAAACATGGAATACATTTCAGCCCAACCTTCTTTACATGTCTGAGGTCCGGGGAGGATTTATAACTACCCTTGGACAGATATTTAAGGAGACCATTTCATAGTAAGGAAAGTTATATATCTAGTTAGAAATTCCAGGGACATCCCATGTGTTTAATTTTGAAGTTTCCTGTTGTATTTCGTGTGGCTTTTATCCAAGGTAAAGATGAGGTGAGCTGGGAGGAGAAATGCGCCGATTGCACACCTCCCCTACCCCGACCCTTCCTTGCATCCTGTACCCCACAGTGCTGCTCTGGTCCAAACCTCTCATTTTACGTTCGAGAAAACTGAAGGCTACGGAGGCTGAGAATCAGATTTATTAAGCATTTACTAAGTGCAGACGCATGCAGCTTTACAGATAAGAAGCTGAAACCCAGGGAGGTTTCGGAAAATATCTGACGTCCCGTAACAAATGGCAGAGTCAGGACTCAAAGCTGTTGGGAGTCTAGCCCTCATTCCCATCTCTTCTGGGAGAGCCAGGCCTGACTCCAAAGAGGTCATGTTTTTTTCTTCCTGAAGACTCACTCGAGAAGCACCGTTGACCGGCTGGTTTAGTGATGGAAGAAAGTACACCACCACCCTTGGTTTCTTTTAAGAGCTCCCACAGACTAAACAGATGGTAAGCACCTGCAAACAGAGTGAGTAAAGACATGTAATGGGACCAAACATGCATAGGACACAGTCATCTGTGACTGAGAGGATGATTCTGACGATTTCTGTGTCTCACCCAGTCACACCTGCCAGTGGAGCCCTGCAAGGTGCTGGGATGGCAAATTCTGGAGATTTCGTTTGTTTGCTTGTTTTGCTTTTTCTTTGTCTAATTAACTCGTACAGAACTATCGCCAGTCCAGGGTTGTAATTTCAGTAATTTTGTTTTCTCTAAAGCTACTTTAGCTTTTTGTTTTTATTTTTGATTACATACAGGTCACACTCCATTTGCCCCATTAAACCTTTGACTGTAGGCAGGGTGTTACAAAAACAACCCTCTAGCTCTCTCCACGCTAGTGGGCTGTGACTCTTCCACACACTCCTCTGTTTTTGGGATCCCTCCCCAGAGTCACAATTTCGCCTGTGCTTCAGCACCAGGAAACACTTGTCTTTTAGCTTTGAAAAGAGAAAGCATTGCATCAGTAATAGAGACTGAACTCATTTTGTGGAGGAGGGATCAGGCCTCCATCTGCGGTCTTCTGGAGCTGGACCTCCGCCTGGGTTGCAGTGTCTCTCTGAAGCTCGTATCATATCCACTCCTAGAACACTTGGCTTCCTTCATCAAAACCAAATCGCAGTGAGGATCATAAAACTGTCCCATCAAGTTTAAAAGAGAATGCAGAGAAACTGTACTTTGTAAACTAAATCTCGACTGTATAGTCAATTAACTCCGTTTTACAATTCTCTTTAGAAATGACGGTAGCAGTAAATGCATTTTGTTCCATTCTACATAGCTAGCAAACCAGGACTCAAACCCAGGTCATCTTGACTTTGAGCTCTCCCAACTTCCCCACACTGCCCATTAGAGGCTGGCAAACACAACAATAGGGAAAGGAATTGCTTTGAAGTAGTTTAGTCAAAGAGTAGAGGACTGGGGGTTAGAAACAAGGCTTCCAGCCCTAGTTTTGCCTCTGACTTGTCGGGTATCTTTGAACAAGCCCCCTTCTCTCTCCAGAACTCTGTTTTTTAATTTATAAAATGAGGTGTTTGGCTCAGTGAAGCCCCCTTCCAAGTCGGGATTCTATAATCTACAGATTATTTTAAAAGCTCCAGGTTAGTTGCTTAAGAAACAGGCTTAAAAATTTATTTAGAAAAATATTAAAATCTTTTTATCACTCAAAAAAAATAAAAGGAAAAGGCAGCAAAATAATTCGTATCTTTTGAACTCTAAAGTGTGGTTTGTTGCTATGAGAATCAACACAGGGATTCAATGAAATAAGAAAATCAGGCGGGGGAGGAAATCAGTTTTTATGAGGCATTTTCAAGTTTCCATGAAACAGTTACTTCAAAGTCACAATATAAACTTTCAAGCATCTTCCTGAGGTTGACACAGTGTATATGGGGGAAAAAATAAACCCAAACTTAATAAGAACCTGCTGTATAAAAAATAAATAAAATTAAAAAAAAACATAACAAAACTTAAAACTGATCAGACTGACTAATTGCCTCCAAAGACCAAATATAAAACCTGCAGAAATGCTTCAGCGGATAGAAGACTGGGCTTGGAGTTAGTAGACTTCGGTTCAAACCTTGGCTGGGTGACATTGCTAAATCTCACTATCTTTAACTGTGAAAGGGCCAAAATAATTCTACCTATATAAATGTCACAGGACAGTTTGGGAAGGTTGAATAAACTGAAGAATTATATGAAGAACTGTTTCATTATAATTAATTGCCTGCCAAAAAAATTCTCTCACTGTGTGTGTGTATGTGTGTGTGTGTGTGTGTGTGTGTATATATATATATATATATGTATTTATATGAAATTTACATGGGCACGCTGATTTGGAACTTTAACATGTGAACTGCCTCTTAGTAAAAGGCGAAAAACTGCCACAATTCAAAGGAATGGGGAAAGCTGCCTGAAAACAAACAAAACCCCCAAACCACCATTACCACCAAAAAGTATCTTCTTTTTCCATAGAAAAGAATGCAAAGATAATGCCCCAACCTGAAGTTTGGGAAGCACAATTCAGAACTTGGCAGTCTAGAACCATCTTCACTTCCTCTCTTTCTTTCCTTAGAATCCAATTTGGCAACAAGCCCTGTGGGATGTGCTTTGAAACGTCTCCCAGACTGGACCTTTCTTCTCTATTTCCGTCATGCCTGCCTCAGTCTGAGCCCTCCCCTCGGCATGCCTCACAACTGGGTTCACTGCCTCCAGGCTCTCCAGGCCATCCTCAGTGCTGCCTGATCAGCCTTCCTGAAAGCAGACTTCCTCAGGATCCACAGTGATTCCATCAGTCTCACCCTATTTCCTTCTACTCCAAAAACATGCCCCCTCCTCTAGTCCAGGAATTCCTTTACCTGCCCACAGACTCCAGGTCCTTTGCTCGTGCTGTTCTCTCTGCCTAGAATGCCCTTCCACCAGCCCATCTTATTACAAATCATTTCCCGCATGGTCCCTTTAATGCAGTGCTCCTCAGACTTCACTGTGCTTATGAATCATCTGAGGATCTTGTTACAATGCAGATTCTGATTCAGTAGATCCGAAGTGGGGGCAAGACTGCAATTTTAACCAGCTCCCAGGTGACCACCATGCTGCTGGCCCATGGACCCCGCTTGGAGTAGCAAAACCTATTGGCTCAGTGGGAAAAAAATGGGGAGGGGGTAATTTTTTGGAGACATACAGACATGGGTTGGAATGCAATCTTTATCAGGCAAATATCTTCATCTGTGTAGTGGGGCTATTACCCATTTTATGTAAGTGATAGGAGGATCTTTTGACTATAAATAGATGCTATCCTTTTCAAATCTGTCTTTCCCTTGGCTCCCCTAAGCTCATCACCTTGTCCCCTACTATGCTTCTCTGATAATCCAGTTTCTCTTTACTCTGAATCTTAACTGGCTTGATTTCTTTTAGCACATAAATCAAGAAAAAGGATTCTTAAAGTTAATTTTGTTCATATGAAACTCTGAGCTTATGATACTTTACTAATACCATCCTCCCCTGCAGCATCACACAGAGAGGCACAGAGGCAGAGCTGCATCATGGTTACAGACACGGGCTTTGGATCTGATCTTTTTTTTTAAATATAGTTTTATAAATTATTTATTTATTTTTGTCTGTGATAGGTCTTTGCTGCTGGGGGCAGGCTTTCTCTAGTTGTGGCGAGTGGGAGCTACTCTTCGATGTGGTGTGCGGGCTTCTCATTGCCATGGCTTCTCTTGTTGCGGAGCACTGGCTCTAGCTGCGCGGGCTTCAGTAGTTGTGGCGCGTGGGCTCAGTAGTTGTGGCTCGCGGGCTCTAGAGCGCAGGCTAGAGCTTAGTTGTGGTGCGTGGGCTTAGCTGTTCCACGGCATGTGGGATCCTCCCGGACCAGGGCTCTAACCCGTGTCCCCTGCATTGGCAGGGGGGTTCTTAACCACTGCACCACCAGGGAAGTCCCGGATCAGATCTGAGTTCCAATGCTGGTTCCACTGCTCACCAGCTATTCCCCTGCCTCATGTGAACTAACACGCCTGAGTTTCAATGACTTCACCTGTAAAATTCTGCCTTCATCTCTTGCGTTGTTATGAGAATTAGTTAAGTTCTATAAAGTGCTCGGACAATGCAGCAGATTGCAAAAACGGCCACAATTCTCCACCCCTCCCTGAATCCATACCATTCTCTAAAGGCTCTGCACTTCCGCCGATCAAAAGGTAGAGTCTGTTTCTTCATAAGTAGATTGGAGGAGAAGCAACTTGTGTCCGTTGCAGTCTAGGCCTCAAGGAGCCTTGCTCCCATGCTCCTGATCACAACCATGCTGAGCCAACATGTGACCAGGCCCAGGGCAGCCTGCCCAGTGATGGGAAGCATGAGGCCCAGCTGCTCCCCAGAGGACTCAGCCAACAGCCAGCCAACACCCAGAGGCAGAGCCACCTTGGTGACCAGAGACACATAAGGGAGCCTGGACAAGACCAGTAGATTCCCCGGGTCCAGACTGCTGATGCACAAAGTCATAAACTAAATAAATGGTGGTTGTTTTAAGCCATTATGTTATGGAGTGGTTTGTTATACAGCAATAGATAACTGACACTGTGTATATGTAAGTAATTTCTCCATAAATAGTGGCTATTACAATATTCTGAGAAAAAGGTACAACGGCAACAGATAATGAATTTTCCATACCATTAACATTTCTACTTTTTGGTCAGTAGTAGGAAGATGGCTGAACTGGAAATTGGGATTCATAGATTCTGGTCCCAGTAGCTTTTCCAGTTGGCAGCCATATGACCTTGGAAACATCATTTAACCTCTTTGAGTCTCCGTTTCCTTATCTGTAAATTAAGGTGGTCAGACTAAATGACTTTTAAGGTTTTTTCTAGCTCTAAAAAGGACTGAGGATCCATTTTTCCAAAAGGCAATACTTATTTCCTTGTTAACAGATAGTTCTGAACCCAACTTTTCTTTTCTCATAGATTTAGGATGTAATCAGAGACACCCCTCCCTGTATTGCCTTCACTGCTCAGCAGTTGGTTGTGACTACGTATCACACGTATTCTAACAGCCATGCTCTGAATCTAGAAGGTGGACCTCCTTGCTGCGGACCAGGAACCCAGATAGCCAAGCTCATTAGGAATCAAAAGATGAATAATGCCATGTAAGCTCTAGCCAGAATCGAAGTTATGTGGCTCTTAATTCTTTGCATGTGCAGATAGACTTCTTTTATTCATTTCTAAGTTGCAATAAATATTCTGCAGGACTGAGGTTGTGCAGTGTGATCACTAAACAAGGAGGACACTGTTTTACAGCCATAAAGTACAAATCAAATCTGCATTTATTGCACATTAATGACCCAAGATATATAGTTATCAAATGAGGGGAGAAAGATTTAACACCAAAATTTAAAAAGTTTCAAAATTCTCATGCAGTGATTGACCCTGGAACTAATAAACAAGTAAGTTGCAAATACATTCAAATACATTTGTATTAAAAAGCTATACACGTGGCAGTGACTAGAGTGGCTTTTCTTCTCTCACGGGCATTTGGTGCCTCTCACACACCACTAGTACATGCTCTAACAGTGCCCTCTGCAAATACGATACAGTCTTCCCTGTGACATACAGCAGGCCCTACTGTGGCCAACTTAGAAAAAAAAAAAAGACTGTTCCACTGCCCACTTCCATTACTGTTACACAATCAAAAGTCAGGGTGTTTTTATTCCTGGGAGGAATTAAGCTAAATCAGAGAATGTGGGTACAATCTGAGGGCAACAGTTTATCTTAACTTTGCCTTCAGATATATATAGTTAAGTCTGCATAAAGAAGCACCACGTTGTTGAAAGTGTGAATAAAAAAACAGCCTCATTCTTTTTTTTTGTTTTTTGCGGTACGCAGGCCTCTCACTGTTGTGGCCTCTCCCGTTGCGGTGCACAGGCTCCGGACGCGCAGGCTCAGCGGCCATGGCTCACGGGCCCAGCCGCTCCGCGGCACGTGGGATCTTCCCGGACCAGGGCACGAACCTGCGTCCCCTGCATCGGCAGGTGGATTCTCAACCACTGTGCCACCAGGGAATCCCCAGCCTCATTCTTTATCAAAAACTTTTTTCTGTGATAGAAACAAATTACTTGGGGTCCGAGAGTAGCTACAGTCAGTAGGGACAGCCTTGTAATGAAACGTCGCTTCTGGTTATCTACCTGGAACACACATATTTTGAAATGACAGGTCAACTTTTCAGAGAGTTGAGTCACCTAATATTTTCTTTGAGTTAGTATCTTAAATACCTTTGCCTAAGTATCTTTTGAATCAATTCACTTCTCTCTCCCCTCTAGTGGGGATTTTCTTAGCAGCTGCCTTGCTTGTATCTTCCCCATTTCATTCTTCTCACTGCAGCCAGAGTGAACTTTCTAAAATGCAGATCTGCTCTGCTTAAAATCCTCCAATGTCTTCTCTGAGGACTGTAAGACCCCCAAAGGCAAGGACTGTGTCCCTAGCACCTGACCAAATGTCTACAAACCCTGGCCAGGTCAGGGTTCCACTTAATTTTAGAAAGTCAATTGTACCCGGAATAGAACAGAGTTCACTGCTTGCGGTAAAATCGGAGACATGATATTCCTCTTGCCTTATGTTAATACTATTGATATTTACTGCAGCTCAGGAGAGTCTTTTCTAAGATGCTTGATGACACTGAGTCAGTATTTTGAGTTTTTTTAAGTCTCTGCTTGAGGATACATATTCACCTGATGGGTGTGTTATAAGCATGCTTTAGGATAGGGTCATTTTGGTGATCTATGGTCCTTTTGAAGATTCCAATCTCTGTGGGACCATGATATTCTCAGGTGAAAAGGGTGAGAGTAGATAAAACACTTCATTTTCATTTCATTTTCTTACATAGCATTCAGGTGATAACTAGACTAAGGAAGGCTATAATGGGATGACCTGGCTGACCTGCAGATGGGTGAGGGCTCAGGTCTATCCTCTCCCCTAGGATGAGCCTATCAACTCCTCTTTTCTAGATATCTAGTAAGTCTATCTGCAACCAATGATCAATCTAATGCCCCCAAAAAAGAAAGAAAGAAAAAAAAAGGGCAGGAGCTAGGTACTATTTTACCAAGAGCCTAAAAGATCCCAAGGTTCTGGGTGTTTGAAAAAATTGTGGAACTAGGGGAATTTGAAACAGTCCAGGTAGAGGAAACCCAGCTACTAAGAGGCTGGTATTCAATTATTCGGAAACTGGAGTCCATTCCTGGAAGCACAGTCAATAGGCTCTCACGGCACCAAGGGTAGGGCTGTTCCCAGAGCAGGGAGGGCATTACCTGCTCTGCCCTTGGGCTGACACTGGATTCTGGCCAGGGCTTAGCCTGGTTATGTTGCCAGGCTCAGACAGGGACTAGGTGGAAAGTCAGGGGGGATTGCTCCATTCTAGGCTAAGGAACATGTTTAGTTGACATGCAAGTCATTGTTTTGTTTTAAATTCCAGATATGCAAAAGCTCTTAGAACATAGCTAAGACTGGCCACCTTGATCTTCAGATGTCATTACATATCTAAATCTTGAGAACCTCTGATAACCAGGCCCGGGGAACAGATGCCATGAGATAGGAGCTTATCACATGCTTACTGAATCAAAGAACAGGATCAGAAGGGACACAGAGAGCAAGGAAGAGAAAGAAGCCGAACCTTGCCTTCTCGTATCAGTGTCTGCTCCATTTGGCCTCTGTGATCAAGGCAGCTTCCTATAACTGACTCTTCACACATTAGAGAAATACAAATAACCCCAGAACTCTACTTTACCTTCAGAGCTTGGTTATTGTTTCAGTGATCTGCCTCATGACTGTTCGGATGGTCTACAGACCTGGGTGCTCAGCCTTAGAAGACTTTAACATGTCTCCTTCTTAAAATAGTGTTAACTGGAGGATTCAGTGTGAGAATAAGTGGCAAATATAGAACCTATTGTCTTTAAAAGCAGCAACCACTTTCCCCATCTTTCTCATTCAACTCTCAAGTGTTTCCAAAATAGCGTGTTTACAACCACCTACAAGCCATGGTGAGAACTGCCATCAGTAATTCTCTCTCGCAGTGACAGGAGGAAAATAAACACCCTATTCTTTAATGCTTTGAACCACCTCATGGAACACTGACTTCCTCTAAATTCACTGGGCAAACATCTATACTGCAATGGAAAACAACATGTACTAAATTACTAAAGGGAGTTTTTGTTTTGTTTCTAAGGTGAATTAGTGCTTGAGGAAAAACAAAACAAAACATTGATTTTTGTCTTTATCACTGGAAAATTTGTTCAGTGGTGGTTTGTGAAAATCTCACCTCTTCTGGACTGCCAAGGTCACTGAGACCCAAGTAATCGACCTGGGAGATACTTGCCTAATTATCAAATATTCAGCCAACAGTGTCTGACCATTTAACCGGCTGCACCTGGGACCCTCCTTCAACACGTGCTGCTTCCTAGTACTGGCGCCTCCCCTCAATCCCTACTCATCGCCAGCGCCCCAAAGGGGGCAAATCCTGGGACCCAAGGACATTTCAAAGAGACAGCGCCGGTCACCTTCCATTTCCGTTTTACTTAAAAACATTCACATGCTTAAAAATGGGGGAAGGAGGGGGTACTTAGAAATAAGGGGGAAATCTTTTGCAGTTTTCCCAGTTCAAGTTCTCAGGCACTATTGAAAGATCATTAATAAGATATTTAAAAACAAGAGTGTTTCACACATCAAGTAGATGCCAAGCTTTGCAAACTGTCTTGGTCTTTAGTTTGGGGGAGTTTGTAAAAGTCCCCCCCACCTCACCCCATTCTGGATTTCGCCTCTTTCAGAGCCTTTGTTGAATGGCCTGACTTTCCCGAAGCAATCAAACTAAGAACTGCCTCACCTCCCCATACCCCACTTTTTTTTCTTTTCCCACGGCAAAGGAAATAAATAAAAATGCCCCGTGAGAGAAGTGGGGGGAACCTTGCCACAAAACCCGAGTTCCGCGGGAGTCAAGCGCCTGTGCTGCCCGCGGCGGGGCCCGGCGCGCGGGGCTGGAGACTGTCCCTACCTGGGGCCGGGCGGCGGCGGCGGCGGCGGCGGGGTCGCGGCGCCCATGGCTTCGCCGGCCTCGGGCGGCCGCGCCGGGAAACTCCAGCGGCTCAGCGCCGCGGGGATCCGCCGCGCCCGCAACGGCCGCCCCGGCGCACTCATTGGGCCGGCGCGTCACGTGGCCCGGCCGGCGGGCGAGCCTCCCGGGTCCGCGTAACCCTTTACCTGAGCTGCCAGCGCCGCGCCTGGGCCTCCGGAGCGCCCCCGCCGACGCCCCCGAGCCCTGGTTGGCCTGCGGGGCGCACCCAAACAGAAAACCCCGGAGCTCGGCCTCTGATCACCGACACCCAGGCTGCATGCCAGCCTCTGCCCGCGCAGGGAAACTTTTTGGTGCCTATTTGGGCGTCGTGCTGCAGGGAGAAGGGAGCTTCCTAAGATTTGGGACGTAAGTGGGGGGAGATACATAAATGCACTCCCTGGCAAATCTGTCTCCCGTTCCCTCCGTGAACTTGTGGTTTTGTTCCCGCCCCCCCCTCCGCCTCCCCCCCCCCCCCAGTGCTGGCATTAGCCGCCTACACCTGGTGTGTGCACTGTCGCCTGCCTTTATGGGATAGATGGTCTGGGAAAGAGCGCAGACGCTACTAGAATGAGAATTCCCGGGGAAGTTGCACAGCCTCGCCTGCACCCTTAAGACCGCGGTGGGAGTTCAACGAAGTCATGCTCCCCCACCCCTCACCTTCCCTCTCTGTTCCTGGGGTGTTGGAACCTCGGCTGCCACACCCCGTCTACCCTCCTGAGCTCCACGCCCGTGCTTGTGGCAATCCATGCACTTAAGGTGGGTTGCTTTACTCTAAAATAGTACTTAAGGGTTGGAGATTGTTTTCACCTGTGCTCCAAAGTGCGTCAGTGTTGGGCTTGGCAGGAAAATGTGTTAAGCTACGGCGCCACCTGGCTTGCCCTCTTCTCCCTTTCCCCTTCATTCATTCAGGGAGAGTCAGGATAAAACAGGATGCTGGAGAAGCAACAGGGCAGAATACTGTTTAAAGATGGACACACTGCCCTTAGTTCTTAATGTGTCCACTCTAGTGATTCCAGCGCCATTTACACGACAACATTTGTCACGCTTTATGGGGGAAAACTCGTTTTTTGAATCCTTCCGCTTGTGTAGTAGCTGCATGCTTTAAAACGATAGATTTACAGGGGACGTTGTGTGCTGTTTTACATCACTGTCTGATAAAACTCTTTGTCACAGTAAAGGACCGTCTTGTCCAACTTCTAGCCCATGCTTTAGAAATGTCCACTGGTAAGTTTATCGGTTGGTTATTTTGACCAGTTGGTATTTATCTTGGGTTTTAAAGTGTGTTTCCCAGACTGGTAGAATCAGCATCATCTGGGAGAATTTAGTAAAAATGCAGATTCTTGGATTCCACCCCAGACATATGGATTTAAAGATAGTGGAATCAGGGAGGGTGAAGTTTTTTTGTTTTTTTGTTTGTTTGTTTGTTTTTGGGACACGGGCCTCTCACTGCTGTGGCCTCTCCCGTTGCGGAGCGTGGGCTCCGGACGCGCAGGCCCAGCGGCCATGGCTCAAGGGCCCAGCCGCTCCGCGGCATGTGGGATCTTCCCGGACCAGGGCACGAACCCGTGCCCCCTGCATCGGCCGGCGGACTCCCAACCATTGTGCCACCAGGGAAGCCCCGGTAATCTGTGTTTGAACAAAATGATGCACCACCACCCTGAATCTGCTCATGCAGCGGGCTAAGTTACCCTCATCTACTAAAGGCTGGGATTCTATAAAGCCACAGGTGGTGGTGGTATTGGTAACCTCAAATTACCAGTTTTACATAATTTGTCATGTTGATACACTGAAACTGAACCCTTTGATGTGTCTGTACAAAGTGTAATCTGTATTTCATGCAGCTCACATGGAATGCCAAATGGAGCTCAGAGGGGACCCTCATAAAAAATAAGGAAGGGCTTCCCTGGTGGCGCAGTGGTTGAGAGTCCGCCTGCCGATGCAGGGGAAGCGGCTTCGTGCCCCGGGCCGGGAAGATCCCACATGCCGTGGAGTGGCTGGGCCCGTGAGCCATGGCCGCTGAGCCTGCGTGTCCGGAGCCTGTGCTCGGCAACGGGAGAGGCCACAACAGTGAGAGGCCGTGCGTCATGTGTGTGGGAATGAAACACCACGATTCACTTAGGTTTTTAGGTGTGTTTATGTTTTCATTGGCATATAAATTGTTCTCCGCTGATGAGTTATGGAAGCTAAGAAAGCTAATTTGTTTGAGTGGATTTGTCAGTATAGTTCTAAATTTGTCAATATAGTTCTAAAGAAAAGAAGAGACAAACTTTTAAAAAGGTTATGGTATTGGCTTACATTACAACCAAACGAGTGCCATATTAGGCATTTTAGACTTTTGAGAAAGAGATTACTGGTTGGATTCTTTATCTTTAGCTCAGGTTTCTTCATTGAATGGATCGTGTATTACCAGTTGCCTGTGTGGATGTCTTAACCTTTAAACTCTCTGGGTCCAACTTTATTATTTCCCTCATTTTCATCTCCTAACCTATTCCTTTTACATTTGTAACTCTACTCTCCACTCAATTTCAGTTGGAACTGGAATTAGAGTTTTCATTCTCTTTCATCACCCACCTCTATCAGTGACATCCTGAAATCACTCTTCTTAGCAATTTTACTGCCACAGCCCTAAGATCAAGTTCTTATACTTTCTATCTCAGGTCTTTGCAATAGTCTCTTTACTGGTCTCCCAGCTTATGGTCTCTTTCATCTCTAATTCATCTGACATATTACTGCCCCAGTCATTTTAAAAAATACCATTTCAACTAGGCCATTCCCCTTCTCAAAAACTTTTTCATGATTCCCTATTGGCTACCGAATAAAGTTTAAAATCCCCACATAGCATTTGAAGTCATCTAAGTAGACTTTGACGCTCCCTGTTTTTGCTCACGCAGCTTCCTCCACCTGAAATGTCTTTCTGACATTCTGACAGCTAAGTCCTACTTATCCTTCAAGCCACTGCTCTCTGTCACCTCCTCTTGCCATCCTTTTTGATTCCCAGTTAGAGTTAATTACTCCTCTGCAGCGTATCCTCAGTACCTGACTTTCACTTTTCACTTTTTTTTTTTTTGGCTAACAACTTTTTTTTAAATCACAGTCTGTCTTACATCCAATTTAGTTGCGCCTCCCTTAGATGATAGGATCCTGGAGGGCAGGGGTTGTGCGTGACTAATTTTTAAATCATCCTAGGCATAGCATAATGACTTAGACATAGCAAGCACAGTGTTTGTTGTGTTCTTGACCCTAGGAAGGAAGATATTTAATTAAACAACAAACTCCATGTATATGAAATGCTTTTATGCAAATAATAATGATCCACTCCTCCACATTTTCTCTGAGAACCAAACTTCATGTACTACACATAGAACTTGTTTCCTGTTTTCCTATTAAGACTGAAGTCCTAGAAGGTATAAACTATTTATTAATCTTTGTATTCCTGGCAAATCGTATGCCGAAGTAAGTATTTGTTGGATGAATACTGCAACTATTGCAGTTACGGTTATACCTGAAAATCCTGGGAGTTTGCAAAGACCTCCAGTGATCTTCAGAGCCTAGCCTGGCCTCTCATCTTTAAATTAGAAAATATCTTCCAGGTCATTAGCAGTAAGTTCCTGCTGGATACTCAATGCTTTATTTTTATGTGCTTTGAGAAGTTAACAACAACAAAAAAAATTGATGGTGTATTGAAATCCTGTTCAGCGATTCCCTCTGGACCTCTGTTTTTAGGTTTCTTCATCTGTACGTTTGGAGTATTAACAGTACATACCTGGCTGTTGTGAAGATTACATGGCTTAGCACATGCAAAGCTCGTGTACAGTAAGCACTCAGTAAGCATGAACAATTATTATTATTATTGCTATTGTTACTGAAGACCTCTAACTACATCTGCCAAAGTTGGGGGAGAAAAACAAACGCCACACAAATCTAAGTAGTTTATCTTTTATTCATACAAACAATACCTACACAAGACTGTACATTTTTTGAAGACGGCAATAATTTTCTAGTGTAACAACTCTGTAATAAAATTTAACTAAATGTAACATTTATGAAAATATAGATCTCTGATTGGGTAGTTCTTCCCAACAATACAAAGTTTACATAAAAACATTCAATATGAGCTATCAGTTGCAAACAAGTTAGGAAAAATCATTCAAGTCACTTGTTAAACGCTGTTGGCTGTTACACAGAACGTTCACACACTACATTTAATCCATCTAGACATTTATTTCTTACGAATGTGTAGCACGGAGGGCCAACTGATAATGACGGGAATGAGAATGTGTTGCCTCCGAAGAGCTAAAAAAAAAGCATTGACTCAGTCAACTCCACGTGGTCTGTGTGTGGGCTGAGCCTTCTCTGGGCTACCACCTCCCTGGCTGGTAGCTAGACCAGGAGGAGTATACTGAAAAAAAAGTCTTTCACTAGGGAGTGGGCGTCTATATTGGAATCACATCTCTGTATGCTTACCTGTCAAGCCGACTTCCAAATTGACATACAGTTGGCTTGGATTCCCGGTGGGTTAAATCACTTTGTTTCTTGCGTTAGCGTTAACCGTTAAGATGTCACTCTCTTTTTTCTCCCATTTCTCCCTCACATCCCTATGAGAGCAATAGCAGGAGGTATCACTACCCTCATTCTGCAGTTTACAAAAACAATACATTTGGGCGGTTAAAAGATCTGTCTACGAATATTGGATGAGTTCATGGCAGAGCTGGACTGAAAGCAAGTCAGTTCCTTGTTCATTATTCTGCCTTCTCAAGTCACCACTGTCCCTTTCAAACCAAACCAAACCCCCACTACTGACGCCCTTTGGAAACGCATCCAAGGACATGCCATGAGGAGGATAGGGAAGGAAGAAAATCACTTTCCCCTCTTGAGATGTAATATTTTCTTTTAAATAGGAGGAGTAGTTTTTAAAAACATCGAATACCAATTTCACAGCTTCTGCTTTGAAACGGAGAAGACTATAAAAGGCTCTAGAGAGTCCTCAGGCAGAAAGGGTGACAGATAAAGAAGGATACATACAGTGTGTAGAAGTAAGAAAGTGAGTACAAACAGGGACAGTAAAGAGCCTTTGGACACCCTTAAGATTTACAGAATATTTTAGCACAAAGACAGGCATATTCAGTTTGTCCCAGAGTATTTGGTCAGCTATCTGCGTTTTACACAGGAAAGAGGAGGAATGAGAGTAAGGCAGATGTCATCAGTATTCCATAGATGGCATGTCGAGAAAGCTTTCCTTCTATTAAGATTTACTGCAGGGATTTAGGAAATAATTTATGCTTCGGTACAACTGACTTCCATAGCACAGCCTTTTGTTAGTACAATGATAGAAATGAAGAGGTGTTTTGACCAAATTTGTAATGCCCTTTCTGTAACTCTTTTTTACACCCAGCACAAATAGACATTTCAAAATGACATGAAAAGATTGTGGTTTCTTAGTAAATGTGTTCTTTTGCAGCCCAGAAAATAGTTTAAAAATCATGTGTTCCATTATACAGAAACCCTTGCATGCAGTTGTCACAACTGTATTTTAATGAAGACCGACTCTGTGTGTTCAATAGCCCTATGATAGCGGTAGGTAGCTCTTGCCCCAGTCAGTCTGTGGCCTCACACTTCACATCCTTTCTCCTGGGAAACTGGGAGTACATCTGGGCATTTTTGTTACATTATTTTGCACCTTTAGACCTTCCATCTGCAGACTGGATTGACACAGTTGTCAGGATCATAAAATGTAAGGAGAGATTAAGGCTGTGTTTAGTTATCCACACAATCACTTGAAGTCCAACAGCAATTTGTGTTTACAAATTTCAACCAGTTGCTGTAGAAGTAACTTCAGTCCAAATGGTCTCTATGTAGCTCTAGCCTCTCTCATCTGGACAATGGGATGAGTTAAGCTGCTTCTTCCCGTCCAGTTAATTTAAAAACTACCCTCTAACTTCCAGTTGATATAGCCATGTAAATACGATTTGTAGAAATTCTCTGTTAAGACTTCGTTCCTGGATACACTTTGTCAAGAAGACCAACCTCACAACCAATTTCACATTTCTGTACATTTCATGAGCATGGCAATAATTAGCATTGGGACTCCAGCATCTTTCCTGTCCTTTAAGAATGAGTGTTTATCATCTGGGATACAGAAGATACTTTTTTTTCTTTTACATATTATGTATTTCTGCTGAGCAGGAAAAACATTTTTTCAGTTGTCAGGGGCATAGCTGTGGCCCCTGGATTCCAGGGCTGAGCACACCCGGTCATAGCAAGAGTTGTGTTTCTTGGAGGGCGTCGCCTCGTTGGGCTCCATGGAGTCACTCACTGTGATGGGACTGTCTCTTGCAAAGACCTCAGTGGACTCTCTCCATAAGCAATCCACAGACATTTTAAAACAGTAACTATGACACTTTGGCCTGGATGTCTGTGTCGCATTATTGAAAATTTGTCTGCTATTTGAAGTGGCTATTTTAATTTTCAGTGCAGCGTCTACGCGGTCCACCACCGTGTATATCCCTATACTGCCGTCGTCAAAACCCACAATGATGTTCAGGTGCCGCTGGGAGAGGGCAAGAAAAGTTGGAGTTTTGTAAAGGGAGCAAGCACCGATATTTTTGCCATCGGCCAGTCTCATGACAATCAAACTGGATATCGCACCATTTTCGTCCTCTTCCTCCCCGTTTCGGAAACAAATGTATACCAGGTAGCGACCGTCTCGAGACAACCTGTGCCTCCAGATGACCCCAGAGGCGTGAACCACCCGTAATTTACCGCTGTGTAAATCCAGCACGTTGATATTTTCATCTCCCCTGGAAATAATGCCTAGCTTTCCATTGGGGGAAATTTCAAAATCCTCTAGATTTTTCAGGAAGTTGTTTGGAAGTTGCACACGGCGACAGATCACTTCATCTGTCAGGCTCCAGATATTCACCGTCTCGGCTGACGTGATAAACACAATGATGTCCGGACAATCGGGGATCAATTTAAAATTCACAATGGTGGTGCCGTCTTCGCAGCAGACCTTCTTGGTGATGCTTCCCGTCCAAAGACTGACTGCCAGCACCTTGCTTTTGGTCATGCCCACCACGAAGGTATTTGCAGAGGTTATGAAGGCATTCTGCAGAGTGGTCAGGATGTTGCAAACCCTGTGGCCCGTGGCCAGTCTCCAAACCCTGGAGGCATTTTCCTCACAGAGAGAGACCACGAACTGGTCATTGTGGGTAATCAGCAGCTGAGATATTCTCTGCCCATTAATTCGGAAGAGGTTTTCACCGCTGCTGGTATGCCAGACGTATTGGCTGCTCTTGTCATCCGATGTCACCATGACGTCTCCAGAGGATGTCAACACACAGTGTTCAACTATTCCTTCATGCTTAAATACTGCTTCAAGGAACCCACTGCTGAAGTTCCACTTGTGAACACAATCAGAGCCATCGAGGGAGTAAATGATTTCCCCCCTAGCGGGTAACACCAGACTTTGGATGGGTTTTCCAGTCTTATCTATGTTGGACATAGCTGTGATTATATCTATGTCCCAGATAGAAAGAACACCACTGGTGGATAAAGATAGCAGCATGTTGTGATGACTGGATTTCACCAACTTGACTATGGTACCTGAGATTTCCTGTAAGCTCGCCATACACTGTCCCGTGTCCCGCCTCCAGAAAAACACGGCCGAGGTGTTTTCCATGGTCGCAATGATGCAGTCTCCATTCTTGGACAGCACAGCCGATATAAAGCGTTCGTTGTGCTTCGCTCTGAACTTTTCAGCCACCTTCCACATACCGGTATCTAAGAGCTCGATGCTGAGGGCTTTACAGATCAGAACTGCACTTTGGTCCTCTGAAAGCTCAACGCTGACCACCTCACTATCTTCTCTTCGGCAGTCAAAGTCATCGGTCAGCTGGGGGTTGGAGATGTCCTCAGTGTTCCAAACAGAAAGGCTTCCCTCACTGTCTACCATTACCATTTCCTGAGCCGTGTCCAAGATAAGAAGGAATTTCACAAACCCACCTGAAAATTCAGACGTCACCGTACATAACTTTTCTCCACTCCCTAAATGGAAGATGGTAGTGGTGTTCAGGTACTGTCCACAGAAGGCATACACGCCGTCCAGAGAGCACTGGACACAGGTCACTTCGTACCAGCAGTGGAACTGGTAAAGGGGCCATCCGTAGAGCAGATCGATGACAGTGACATCTTTGCTGGCTTCGAGCCAGGCCAGAGCGTGTTTGACGGACAGTGTAAATCCATTGATGTAGGTGGAGCCACTTCCATGCTTGGTCCCTTTGATTTCCACTTCAGACAGGAGGCAAGAATTTACATTGTCGTAAACCAACAAGGTGTTATTTGTCGTTGCCACCACGAGATACTTTTCGTCACTGGTGAGTTTCATGCCCAGGATGACAGACTGGGACGTCGTGATCTGCCTGAGTAGTTGACGCGTTTCCACATCCCACGTGCTGATGGAACCGTTTTCTAAAGCTGTGAGCACCGTACTGGGGTTACAGGTGGGCAGAATCTCGGTGACGTGCAGGTGACTAGATGACAAGGGAAGACGCTCCGGGCTATAGGTCACATCCATGGATGAGTGTAATGGCACGATGGAGCAGTATTTGGGCCCATCTTTGTCACATTCTAAAAGAAGGTGTCTAAGTTTGGGCAGGGAACTCACGACGGGCAGCAGTCTTTGCTGAAGCTCTGCGGAAAGGGAGCCGGGGAACGCGACGACCTTGGTTTTGATGCTGCGGAGGGTGCTCGCCAGGAACTTCAGCTCCTTCTCCTGCGAGCAGTTGTAAGCCAGCTCGATGTCCAAGAGCACCTTGTCAAACTGGCCAATTTTGATCATGGTGTAAAGCCAGCTGAAGTTCATGATGATGCCGTAGAGCAGGTCATCGGTTTTCCCACACCTCGTCAGGTGGTGCAGGAGCTCACACATTTTCCGATGGTTGACGAAAAAGATGTCAGGCTCCAGTGGGTTGCACTGAAAGACCCAGGGCTGGTCCGGGGCCTGCCTGTCGAAGGAAGCCTGCTCCGTGAAATGCTTTTCCTCCTCAAGCAGGCTTCTGCTCTCCAAGTCAAGACAGCCATTCAGGTAGGGGTCTTCAAGGCAGAAAGCTTTCCTTCTGCCCCCTGACCAGACCCCCAGGAAATAGTCTGCCAGGATGGTATGCATTTCATGCAGGTCACTGTTATCCTGCAGATATAGCTTCTGGGCTATGAGCTGCAGGTGTCTGTTGGCCCAGACCAGGAGGGTGATGTTCTTCACGTGTCTCTCGATTAAGTATCCACTGAGGCCCTCCTTGAGCCTCGCGATGTACAGATAAGGTACCCTCAGGGGATTGCTGGGCCTGACGCTCTCGTTGAGCTCATTCATCACACTATTGTCAAGGGCCAGCACGTCTTCCAGCTCCATTTCACTCAAACCCATTTTGGCCATGGTGATGTAACCTAGAGCCCGGGAGACGAGTTTCTGCCCACACTTCCTCTCCAGGGAGCAGAAGAGCTGCTCTATGCTTTCGTGCACGGTGACACAGAGGGAGGATTCATCGACGTCTCTGTGAGATCGCCAGTTTCTCACCTCCCTAAAGGTCAGGTTCACAAACATGGGCAATGTGCACTTGGAGAAGGCGTTGTTCACGTAAATCTGCTGGCCCGACGTGACCTTCCTCTTGACCCGCAGCAGCTGGTGTTTGAGCACCTGGCTGCACATCTTCCTGTCCCGGGGAATCAGCTCGATGTAGTTGTCTTCTTCGTGGATAAGGCACCTTAGTTTCTGTAGGATCCCATGTTTGTTGGGCAGCGTGGAGAGGACAATCCGGACGAATCGGGGAAGGTGAACCGGGAGCCACCAGAGCTTCCTGGCCTCGTGGCTCTCTGAGAGCTGCTCCAGGGCATCGAATATGACCACGAGGGGTCTCTGCAATGAAGACTCATTCAAGAGGTTTATAAATAAGTCGCGGAGGTCATGGATCTTCTTAGGGTAGCTCTGAACCAGGCACCGGTAGTTCACGGCCAACTGTTCACAGACACTTAGAAGGAGAGTCCTAAGATCAGTACTCATGTCTGTGGTTCCTAGAAACCTCACGACTATGACTGGGTCAGATTCTGGTCCTGTGTCTTCGTGTAGCCAGCCATAAGCCTAGAACATAAAGGTGGTGTTTAGAATGGAGAGATATATTCACATGGTCACATGCAACAACCCTTGCCCTCTGCAGAGATCAGCCTTCTGGTAACCCTGACCAGGCAGAAAGTACCTTAGAACCAGGAAGTGGAAAAGCCTGAGATGGTCAGAGAGCTGTCAGAAAGCTCATGCACTAAAGTCTGTAGGTGAGACCCTCAGGCTCCCTCTACTAAAGGTATTAAAATGGTGATCACAGTGTTCGTCAATCAAAGGCAGAATTTAGCTTGTATTCTAAAAGTTACAAAGCATTTCACAAACTGTAAACCCGAATATCTAGTATGCTTAGTTTCTCATCGCTGAATTTCCATTTCTTGGCATGGTTGTTGGCACATGGTCGGTGCTTGGTGAATATTTGTTTAATGAATAGATTAAGTAATGACCTACACATTATACTGAGTCAAATAATTTCCTTAATTGAGATCACATAAGGCTATATATGTGGCTGACCACATTTCCAGTTAATTAGAATGCAATAAAAATACTCAGCACTAAAATGATACTGAATATAATCTTGTATGATTCAGAGACACTTTACTGTGATGCTATAGGGTCATCATTATGATTATTTTTTATCATTACCATAAAAATCTATATAATGCTGGTTAAACGAGTTTTGCTGAATTTGTGCTTTATAACGGACAGTTTACTATATAACACAGGCAGTCATCAGGCCTCGTATTGTCTCTCTGTAGGGCACATGGGATTACAGTATCATGTAACAGAAGAGGAAACCAAGGCCAAAAATAGCTTGCTTGGAGTTAAATGATTACCAAGAGATGAAAATGGAGTAGAAGTCATATCTGACCTTCATTCTAGTGTTCTGTCTCTGCCACTGTCCCTTTTTAAATTGTATAGTTAAAGAGATAAAGTATATGAGGGGGGTGCTAGGTTTAATATTTTTCTGTCTGGAAAGGTAAAGACAAAAAGGGATATGATCAAAGTATAAAACACTCCAAAGTATATTTTTAGGGAGAAAATACTATTCAGTAATCCTTGGAATTCACCGAGGATACTTCTTAGAAAAGGACATATCATTTAACACATTAAGAAGTAAGTTTATGAAACTTGTTTCCCCAATTGGTAGTTCAGGTTAACGTATGAGTAAGTTTAGAAAAGATTCATGGATGTCAGTTTCAGAATGAACTGTTAAGGAAAATAAGCAACTCATTGTCGGTGTTTGGCCCAAACCTTTGAAGCTAATTTGGAGGAAGGTAATGTTGCCATTTTACAGCTGTCCTTCGGTGGCAGATCAGAAACGGAAGACAGTTTGTTTGTCCCTATGTGGATGGCTTATGGTGATTATATGCATCGTCCTCCCTCCTCCCAATCACGTGTTGTGGGATGTGTGATGTCTGTAAAGAATGGCCCTCTGATCATGAGCTCACGTCCAGGGAGAAGTCGATTGCACAGGAGGTAACCTGGAGATAAACACGGGAGGCCTGTCTGCATCCTTACAAGGAACATGAGCTCACGAGAGCACAGGTTGTTGTTGGTGGGGGTGGCAGGGGGTGGGGGGAGCAGATGTTCCCCAGGAGGGAGGAGAAGCAGGCAGAGTCCAGGCAGAGGACCTGGAAATAGGCAAGCCTCCTCAGGAGAGCTGGTGGTTGGACAACATATCCGCAACAGCGAGAGCTCAGAAACCTGACTAACTGTCACCACACTGGCCACAGGAACTGCGTATGTATACAGGCACATCAGCACACATCGTGTAACTCCCATGCTAGACACACAGGGTCGCAACACATGCACATTGGCCCTCCAACCACCTTTACCCTCCCCTGCTCCACAAGGAAAAAGCCCCAGAATGAGGGTGAAATGGACACACCAATGTTTTCTCATTTGATTTCAGTTCCCCTTGTAGTGTTACTATCTTGCTTCCTTGGAATAATTCTAAAGTTTGAAGATGCATGTACAAAGTAGTGTTCAAAGACAGACAGTCACACACGTGCACATGCACACGTTTATTTTGATGCAACATGTCCCTAAAGTGTAAGCCTGCCATTTCATTGGGTGTTCAGCTAAAGAAAGAAAGCACATCCTAACACAAGAAGAAAAACCAGCAGCTGGGCTTGGCAGGTAGAGAGATTGTAAATGGGCCTTCCTCAGGACTTTGCAAGTATTGGGACTGGCCAAAAAGTTCGTTCAGGTTTTTCCATAAGTGTTACAGAAAAGCCCGAATGAACTTTTCGGCCAACCCAATAAGCTTGATACACCCGATTGTCTCCTGTGACCTTACTTTGGAACGTAATCCCCCCATAAGGGGCAACACAATTGTTCCAGTTCTCGTCCTCAAGATGATCTACCTGAAATTGTGTAGCACGTGATAAATCATGAGAATGTTCACAAAGTTAAAGAAAGATCTGTTCGTAAGAGACTGACCATGGGAAGAACAATACAAAGATTCTGAAGTAACACCAGGATAATATAAACCATCAGACTTTGATAGCAAGTGTAACAGGAGGTTAAAACTGGTACTAGTGTCAGCCAGTTTAGACAATAGATACCACATTCAGATAGAAGCTCCGGCCCATCTTGCAAGACTTGAAAGGGAGTTTTGAAAATTAGTTTTGCTACCTTTGATGGACTACCCACCTCCAGCCTGAAAAAGAGATGCAAGAGGCCAAGAAAAAAGTGGGAGATGAGGATGTATCTCTCACCACCCCACTCCCAAAGGGGAGGGCTGAGAGATGCCCACCCCTCACTTCTAGCCTAGGGAAAGGGGCTGCAATGGACCACTTTCAGGACGCCCCCTAGGGCTTGGGAGACATGGCCATCTGTATCTGATGACATCTGAGGAATATGGAGGTTGAGTGAATGAGGCTGGCTAGCTGCTCTGATGGAGGAGTGATAAGAGAGCTGCCGTATTGGAGCTGGAGTTTCTCAGGGCAAAACAATACCTGAGTGTTTCCCATGTATCATATGTGGGCCACTGGCAAGCGTGAGCTGACGAGGGTTTCTGTCGGTTCTGTTTTCCCAGGTCTAAGGGGGTTTGCTGGATTGTGGAGAGGCTCTTGGCAGAAAGATACTAGAAATGTGTGTTGCTGGATGCCTAGGAGCTATGGAGGTGACCAGCTAGATAGAAAAGCAATGCAGTTCCCTGTGTCACCCTAGGGAACTGTAGGTGAGAGATGCTCAGTGAGGACAAGGTGGGGGATGGGGGAGGGAAAGGACCTTTGGGAAACCATGAAAAGACCTCAGAAGAAACGGAAGTGTTAAACACCTGCCAGGACCAGAGTGCCGAACCCAGGTCAGAACAGTACTGGTCATATAAGAATGTTCTGGCCACCTTACCTTTCCTACATCCCCTAAACCACAACCCTACAGGGGTCAGAATGCAGCTGGGGTTAGGGACAGAGGGGAAGAAGTGCTGTGTGCTGAAAGAAAAGAGAAGATGGCCATGTCCCTATTTCCCACTGGAGGTGCCTTGTGTATGGTCGACCTCGGCTCAGGCAGGGAGATGTAGACTGAAGTTTTAATTATCATCTTTGACTGGACAGAGTAATTGCTGAACTGAGATGGAATTAATATCCAGAAGCGATTGGAGTGCTCGTCTTTGCTGAGAGTGATGAGAAGAGTTGTGAGATCTGCCCTAGTTTCTATCTAGGTGAGAACTAGCCCCATAACATGAGTTCGAACAGTAAGAGACAAAACAAAGCTATCCTAGAATTGGACCCCGTGAGTCTTATTCTTTCAGTATAACTGTTATACCAGCAAAAGAGAAACACTGAAGTATCCATTCCTAAAGGACCGATTATAATTCGGATGGTAAACACAGAAAATGGAAGTGAATTTGATCAGTTGATCTTTTCCCCTAAGTAAAATTTTTTACAAATATACACGTAAAAGAATAGGCTTTTACCTTCTTTGCTACTTCAGCTAGCAGAAGGGTCTTCCCAGTGCACGGTCCACCGTATATAACAAGAGGGTTGATGTGCCCAGTTTTGCTTGGAAGAATGTATTTATGCACGATGTTTAGAGATTCACATTTGTACTCGTAGAAGGAGGCATACGTTTTACATAGTGATGAATGCTGAAGGATTTCGTCGTAGAGTGTATCCGTTTCTGTGTCAAAATTCTGTTGTACCGTGGCCTGAATTATGTCAATCATGTCCTCATAAAATTGTTTACCGAGTCCTTCTATGTAATGGTTTTCTATTTCTTGGGAATAGCCTAGTTTCATGTCACAATGAGTAACAGATGTGTACACTCTCAGATTAGATGATGCAACAATGGTAGGAATAAACTCATCCCGGAGTTTTATCAGCTTCTCTTGGGCTTCTGGGTCCCGAATAATCCTGGGTTCTGCTCCAGTTATATCCATGTATTTTCCCATCTCCGGGATTTTCACGAAACGCTCAATGTTAGCAATTTTCCTAATATAGCAAACACATTTCTTCAGGAATGCTGGAGTTTGCTTCCCTAGAGCAAAGTCAAACTCATCCTCTATAGCTGAAAGAAAATACAGCAAGGAGTTTATTGTCTAGAACAAAGATGCAACACACCCACGCTCCGAGCGCATAACTCTCAAGTCACTAGTGGTAGTTTATTTTGCTTATAGTGTGTAGCAGAGTCGTCTCTAGTATAATTTCTCAATTCCTTAATTTCCTATTTGTCTTTTCCTAAACAGCCTGGAGCCCAGAACAATGGGTTCTAAATAAAATGATTTAATTTCCTCCGCAACCTGAGGGAACATAAGCATAAGAAAGAAAGCATACCAAGCTTACGGTTGACACTTAAGTTCCTGTTTGGCTTCCCTCCCAGACTTCAGGAGTTCTAAGAGTGGAGAGCAGGCACGGACTGGGGCCAGGAGAGAATGAGGAAGAGGCCAAGTGATGTATCTAGTCTATTGCTTCCTTCTCAGTCTCTCCTTACAACGTGGTTTCACCATTTTGTTTGAGATGCATTGTACCCCAGACAGATACGTGGAAATAAAAATATAAAAACGGGTTCAAAATATAATTTTGTGCTGATTTTATTTATCCATTATCCATGTCACTGTTAAATACCGTTATATCCATCAGAGCAGGTACAGAAAAATGACTTAATTTGTAGCTTTATTTCTTGTGAGAGAAACCATGTTAGGGCTTACAATACATATGTTTACATAAAAGTAAATAAGCATTCTAAATCATTTGAGGCCCCATAAGAACATTGAAAATTGGATCAGTAGTAATAAAAATATCATTTACGCATGGTTTTAGGGAAGTCAAATAAAAAATAACTAAAATAATTAAACCAATGGAAATGAATTTTAAGGCAAACAGGCTTTTAAAATGGGCTGCCCTCCCTTCCTCCTCTGCCTTTCTGCTTTTCTTCATCCGGTTGGTCTTAATTGAGCATCTACTATGTTCCAGGTACGCTGCTAGTTTCTTAGGATACAATGGTAAGAGAAAATTGAGAATGTTAAAAAAAAAAAAACCCTTATGAAGCTTACAGTCCAGTGGAGGATGGCAGACATGAATCACAGAGTCCCACAAATGTATTATGATTATTTTTAGGCCCATGAAGGTGAATAACATGGTGCCATGAGAGCAAACACACCTGGAGGTCTAACCCACTTGGAGAAGTCAGGGGAGGCTCTCTTAAGGGGGTGACTACTGGGCTGGGATCTGGTGGAAACATGGGGGGAGGGATGGGTCTGGTCGTAACTGAGAACATCTCAATGTGCTGGCCAAAATGCCGACATCGAGCAAAACCGAGAACATAGATGTATTCTCTAGAGTAACTATTAAGGAAGGTGGGAATTTTATTTTAAAATGGTGCCTTTTAGCAGAACTTCTGTGATACTGTTTTTTTCCAGTAATGATAGCAATTGATAAAAATTTGTGACTTAAGTAAAAAAGACATGTGTATAGCCACCAGTGTTGAATGAGCTGTGCCATTCACATCAGTATGTTTTTTGTTTTTTGTTTTTTTTTGCGGTACGCGGGCCTCTCACTGTTGTGGCCTCTCCCGTTGCGGAGCACAGGCTCCGGACGCGCAGGCTCAGCGGCCATGGCTCACGGGCCCAGCTGCTCCGCGGCATGTGGGATCTTCCCGGACTGGGACACGAACGCGTGTCCCTTGCATTGGCAGGCGGACTCTCAATCACTGCGCCACCAGGGAAGCCCTCACATCAGTATGTTTTACAAAGGGTTTTATTCAGGCAAGTTGGTTCAGGAGGCCAGTTAAAGGAGCTTTTGTAACATATATCTACTCTTCTTTTTATAGAAGATTAAGAACTTGTTATAATGTAGACAGGCGAAGATGTAAGAAATCTGGACATTATGAGCTCCCACAGAAAGCAGCCTTTGGCCCATCTCTTTTCCAACCATCTGGGTACAATGCTAGGGGCACACTAGGTTAGCCAGTGCTGTATACCGAGTAACATGAAGAGAAAGGAGGTGATCCACCTGCAGTATCTGTATGTAATGGATGATAATTAGAGATATGTACTGTCACCCCTGACTCCCAGAAAACAGACCAACTGTAACCTGACTTTGTTATCACCTCTATGGAAACAGAGTGCCAATCAGGCGTGTTGATCATAAATGCAACATGAAAAGAGTTACAGACAAATCAAGCTGGTAGAGCCCATCCAAGCTTGACTCAGGGGGATAAAAAGAGGCTGTATGCAAGAATGTCTGGTTGATAAATATCCCTGAATAAATGAGCCATGTGAGACAAAATCAACTCTGTAGAGTTATTTTTAGAAGCAAAGTGCATCCTCAACATTTTGGGGGACTTTTATTAATAACAATTTCTGATATTTATTTGTCAATGAATATTATAAGCTTCCCCCTTACTAGAATAATGTATTTGTTTTCTGTCTTTGCGTTTTCCTTAATATCCTAAAGTTTAACCATCACAGAACCTGATGAAGGTAAAACTAGGGGGAGATTCCCAGCCCTGGCAGCTATCATTCATGAGACATTCAGCTCTCTACTATTCCCAAGACCACTCAGTTGTGGCATTCACAGTAGGGCACTGTTTTGGAGTCTAATTTACTTCTCTTCCTCTCCTGTTATTTAAAAAGATAAAACTGGAAGTGTTGTGAAAAAATACATTCAAATATAAATAGTACACATTTCCAGGTTCTATCTGGTCTGCTTAAAAATATTAAAGTACTATTGTAGCATAAACCCTGACATTTTGGGGGGGGTTTGTTTGTTTGTTTGTAATATGTGTCTGACTTGAGCTTTGATTGCTGATGCATCCACTTCAATGATGGCTGTCTTGAACAAACTCATCAACAACCACACATACAGAGCCAGGCCACCTCCACTCACTGAGGTTCCTTTGTTTTAGAGATCTTGGTTGATTTCAGTAATCACTGAAATTTTGGGCCACTTGTTTTTTTTCTCTTCCTGTGCTTTAAATTCCCGCTCTTATGTTTTAAATTCACCAATAAAGAGTGAGCCCAGGTAAAAGCAAAACCCGATGTCCGCTCGCTCGCGCTCTTTCTCTCTCTCCCTCCCTCCCTCCCTCCCTCCCTCTCTCTCTCTCTCTCTCTCTCTCTCTCTCTCTCTGTGACCTTGCTGTGTGGCCCCAGGTGTGCTGTGTAATTGCCAGCTCCTGTGAGTAATAAGGCTTTATTTTTTCAAACTTTCCTGATGGTGATTGCCAAAGGGTATCTTGCAATCATAGTAAGAAGCACAAGGGTTGGTCCAACCACAACATTGGTTATTGATAGGCTGGAGAGACAGGCACAAAACAAATATACTCTATTCATTTCAAAGAGTTGGCCCTTCTTCAGCAATTTTCATTGTGCAGACATTGTCTTAAAATGAGTTTGGAATGTAAAGTAAATAAAAATTTCATGATCATGCATATCTTTAAGATGTAACCCCAAGTAGAAAATAGTCCTCGTGTAGTAGTTCGTACTACATAGTATGAGATTATTAATCTTCATGTGGCTATCCATGTGGACCATGTTCTTTAGTGTGGAGAAAATTAAGAGAAAGTGTTTGCCGATGAATACTTGAACACTTGAGCTGTCTGACTCTAAGCGAGAGGATACCCTCCCCTAACTGGTGTCTCTTACATCAGGAATAGGAAAGTTTTTGCTCTTGGTGTTTTTTTCCTAATACAGCATATTTTTAAAAACTGGGTAGTTCTGCCCTTGATAAAGATGAAGAACCAGGGCTTCTAAATGGGTCAAACAGATCCCAAAGGAATAAGGATATATGTTAACCTGTATATTCTAAAGATAGTACTTATTCCTGCCAATTTTAGTACTTTTAGGGAGAACTAAAATAAGACCTAATTTTTTGACAGCGTCAGGAGAATGAATTTGTCAAAATTATATATAATTCCTCTGAGCTTGAAATACATGTATATCCAAGGAGAATGATATCAAGTGCTTCTTCGGTTTTCACAAACGTTTTGCTACACCATTCACAAAACCAGTCTGAAAATGCAACTATTGTTGCTTTTTCTTCAATAATTCTTTACTATCAACTCTCAAAATAAATGCTACTTAACTGATTACTTTTACCCAGGCGTGTTTGTCCCCTGGAAACTGTGACTGACATATTTCTTCAGATATGTGGTTTCCTGGGCAATTCCTCAAAATAAAGCCTCTTTTCCACGGCTGAGAAAGGCCCACAAGTGAGTCTCTGCTCGGTAGCTGGGGAGACTTTTATTTTAAGGTTAAATTAGATCCTGCCACTCCCTTACTTCCCAACCTCCGATGGCTTCCCATCTTACCCAGTGATGGAAGAAATTGTCACAGGTATGGGAAGTCATTCTGGCTTACACATGGTTTGGATTGACGTTTATGCTAACTACAACAGCCTGTCTTCTGGCCTGTCAAACATGCATTGTACATCTGATTTAACCACTAAAATCTGATTTAACCATTTAAAAATCAAAACGGAATAACTGTGGCTGAGGCATTCAAAATGGAGCCGGGTGGCCATTGGGATGTGCTTTCAGACATGTTCCTGTATCACTGAGAACTTGAATTCTCTGAGCTGTATCAGACTCAAGGATACAAGGATATTGTCGTTCTTAAAACAATATCTGCTAGCATCTGCCTAGGTCTCAAGGTCTCCCCTTGTACCTGTGCGACCACTTCAGACCCCAACCAATCCTTATTTGACAAGCATCCTGACTTCTTGCCAGCTCCAATGATGATTCTTGATAAATGACTCATGGGACGACTAACTGTAACTTTGTGATTTTTGCCTATATGAACCTCCCCCATTTTGCAGTCAGGTGGAACACAGTTTAAGTACTTCTTAAATCTGTGTCTCTTGGGCTATAGTCCTCAGGCTCAAATAAAATTCTTTTCTATTCCTATTAGAGACTGTTTATTGATTATTTCTGTTGACAGCAGAATGAAACACAAGGTCCTTATTATGGCCTGTGCCCACCTTCTGATCTCATCTCTCCTCCTCCAAGCCTGGCTACCTTTACCTTCTTCCTGCTCCTAGAATTTGCTAAGCACATTCCTGTCTCAGGGACCTTGAACCTGGTAATCCCTCTGCCTGGAATTCTCTATTTTAGATATGGCATTGCCGGCTCTGATTCGTTCTGTCATTTGGCTCGAAAGTCATTTCCTTACCGCCTGCGCCATCTAAATCTGGACCCCCCGCAGCCTTCATCAGTCCCTATTATCCTGTTACTGTGTTTTGTTTTATTCGGAGCACTTATCCTTTCTGAAATGATATTGTTCATTTATCTGATTGCCTATCACTTATCCCCGCTGCCCCCACTAAAAAAGTAAGTTCCAGGAGAGCAGAGACCTTGCCTGCTTTGTCATTGTTGTAGTCCCAGTGCCTGGCATATGGTATGCACTCAATAAGTGTTTGCTGAGTGAATGAATGAGCAGCTCAACTGAGAAACAGTGGCAGAGTCTGGTCTATTATATCCAGCCTCCTCTGTGTTCTTTTAAAGTCACATTTTTGGAGAATTCCTCAAGTTAAGTAAAGGCTTATCTTTGAATAAAAAGAATACCTGCCTCCCCAGGAGGTGGAAACATGTAGAAAAATTAAATTTCATCGGGCAGTAAATACAACTAAATTTGCAGAACCATAAAAGGGAAGCGGCGAATGTATCTATTATTTATCTATTCCTCAGTTTACTGAAGATGCATAAAAATTACCTGAGAACAGGTACCTCTTGGCTTGGCTGTGTTTCATTTTCCTCTTTTCATATAACAGTTTTACAGCAACCTTAAATACCTTCTTGATCTCATCTGATATCTCTTGCCAGGTCTTCTCATTCTCAGCATTGGCAGGGGGCTGCACCTATGGAATTGTAAAAGTGAGATATTGGTCTTAAAATCATCATAGAAGACCCAGTCTTTAAGAGCAAGAGAACTATTGTTATTTGAAAGTCTACTCTTTGCCTTATCATAATAGGTGCCTAACAGTGAGTATCTCATTTCCTCTCCCCAGTACCCTGAAAGTGATGTGAACTTGCCCAGGTGACACAACGGTGTGAATCCAAACAGGATTTGTTTGTCGGGATTTCTTAATATACCATGTATTTGCTGCTTGAGTTTTGATACACATGTCATAACAAAATCATATCTTCACTACCCTCTAAAGAGGAGAGACAGTTAAAGGGAAAGTACTCATGTTACTATTTAATTGTCTTTAGTTGTTTCTTCCTCATTTATTTATTTATTTATTATTATTTTTTTGCTGTACGTGGGCCTCTCACTGTTGTGGCCTCTCCCGTTGCAGAGCACAGGCTCCGGACGCACAGGCTCAGCGGCCATGGCTCACGGGCCCAGCCGCTCTGCGGCATGTGGGATCTTCCCGGACCGGGGCACGAACCCGTGTCTCCTGCACCGGCAGGCGGACTCTCAACCACTGCGCCACCGGGGAAGCCCTCTTCCTCATTTATTTTTATGATCCTTTAGGAAATAAAATAAGAGTACCTACCAAGAAAGTAACATTTATAGAGTCTTGCTGATAATCTTATTCAAGCATTCATTTACTTAACAACAGTTTATGCAGAAATATCATGTGGGGTTTAGAGAATAATTGAAGTTTCCCTAGACGATCATGGAATCAAATGAAGAAGGAACAACTAAAGCCAATTAAATAGTAGTATATGTGTAAGTTTTACAACTTTGTAAAACTGATTTCTTGAGGTATCATGTTTCTTGATATCTGCTTTACCAGCTACTACCTTTACTTCTGGCATATTTACCTAAGAGAATGGTTTGGGGTTTACCCCAATATTCATCTCCATAGTCTTGCAGACAATTACTTTGAAAAATGCATGTGAAGAAGAAGAAGAAAAATCGAGGAATCTGACATGATTTCATTTTGCATGGAGAGCATGCTTTATGCTAAATGTCAGAATGACAAAGACGCAGGGTTCTTTTTTTTTTTTTAACTTTTTATTTTATATTGGAGTATGGACACAGGGTCCTTAAATGAAGAGCTGTTGCTAACCCACGGCTCTTCTCCTCTCAGAGCTGCCTGGGTGCTGAATGTATCAAGGATGTTCTCTTTGGAAGAGGGATAGATAGCTATGCCTTCTTTTAATCTCTAAAATGTCTGTGCAATGAATAGTCCCACCCATTTTCTCTACCTCCTTCATTCAGTTTCGGGGGACACATGATTGATACATTTGGGAACCAAGTTGGAGAAGAGACAATGCTAATGTTTCCATCATATTCATGCATGACTCAACCTCACTGCAAGATTCTACATAAGGCACAAGACTATAAATTAACAATGTATGAAATGTTAAAGGAACATACTGAATTAAAAAACTAGAGACTATAAAAAACAGCTAGGCAGATTTTTAAAAGACCCCCCCCCAAAAAAAATCATTCACAAATTAAAAATATAACTCTTGAACTTGAAAACTCAAGCATGAACAGAGTGGACACAGCTGAAGAAGAAAATTGATGAACTGGATGAAAGATCTAAAATAATTTTCTGGACAGCAGCACAGAAAGATAAGGAAATTGACAACATAAAAGACAATTAAGAGACATGGAGGATACAGGTACAAATTATTATATATAGAATGGATAAACAACAAGGTCCTACTGTAAAGCACAGGGAACTATATTCAATATCTTGTGATGAACCATAATGGAAAAGAAAATGAAAAAGAATGTATGTATATGTATAACTGAATCACACTACTGTCCAGCAGAAATTAACACATTGTAAATCAACTATACTTCAATAAAATTAAAAAAAATAAAAAGCAAAAGTTAAACAAATTTAAAAAAGAGATGTGGAGAATAGACTGAGGCAATCTATTGTACATCTAATTAAAGACCACAAAGGAAAGAACAAAAGGAATAGAGCAGGGACATTATTTGATGAGATGATGGCTGAGAAATTTCCAAAACTGACAGAATGCATGAATTCACAAATGTAGGAAGCACAACATACACCAGTCAGAATATATATAGACACGTTATAGCGAAATGAGAAAAATCAAATATTTTCAGATAAACAGAATTTATCACTAATAGACCTCTATTAATGGAACTTCTAAGAGATATACTTCATGAAGAAGGAAAAGACCCCAGCAGGAAAGTCTGAGATGCCAAAAAAGAAAGGTGGATTAAAAATTAGAAGATTTCTTAGCTTTGGATTTAGTTGTTAAAAGGAAATTTAGGGTCCAGGGCAGAATAATTTTCTGTCTACTGTGCCTTTTCTGTGGCGAAAACTACCCCTGGGTGACATAAACTGTTTAAAGTCATGGAGAGAGACATACTTCGGAGAGAAAGATAGCTTACTGCATTTTTATTGCTTTTCAGCATTTCCGATTTGGGTCTGAGGTAATAAGCTGCTGGCACCGCGTTCTCGTCCCGACAGTACCACTCTTCCAGTAACTTGGTCTCCAGCTTCGCCTCTATGGCAGCATCCAAAATCATTTCAAACTCTGACGCTTCAACTTCTCCAGGGATTCGGATGTTCCCATATTTTTCACCTAACAGTCCCTGTGTATCACCGAGAAAGTTCAGTTTAGTGTATCACCAAGAAAGTCCATTTCAGTATTCATATCATATGGCCACTCAATAAATATTAATAAATAGATAAGAAGATACTTTGTTCTATCCATTGTCTCTTGTAATCACACTGGATACGTTTTCACATGGATTATTTCATAAGTAAAATTAGTCCATTTATATCGTAGTATAATAAATTCACATACTGAGATTGCATATCATATTAGACAAATCAAAAATACAGAATTTTGTAGCAAAGAAAATTTCCCAAAGTTTACGTAACCTAACAAAGGTTGTCTATTTTGAAATTTTGTTTGTTTGTTTGTAACAAAGAAAAATGACATGCTGGACTCTATGAAATATCAAACATGTAAACTCACAAACAAAAAAAAAATTGCCTTGTATAGAGTTTATAGTCTGATTCTAAGCCCCAGATTTACACAGCTACAAGTGAAAGAAGTATGAGATCGCTGAATGTGATGTCACTATAAATCACATAAAGTTTCCACTGGTAACTGGAAAAAATTCAAAATATAAACAAGGTATCATTTTCTCCCTATTGAACTGGCAAAGGAAAACACATGCTCAGTGTCATGTGGACATGTGAGAAAATACCTCTATACAGCTGATGGTTGTGTAAATCGATCCAATATTTCTCTGAAGGGCAGTCTGGCGATATGTACTAAAAGACTTAACATACATGAGTTTTGGCAATTTTTCTTCTGGAAATCTGTCCTTAGAAAATAATTAAGGATGTACAAAATGACTTAGCATATTTATGCTGAGGCTGTTTGAACAGAAAAGGGTTAAACCTAAGTGTCCAGCAAGTGGGAACATTTAAATACATTTATATATATTTTGGTACCTCTATTCAAAGGATGTGCCAAATTATGTTTTAGAACTGTATTGATGCAGAAGGATGTTTATAATATACTGTTAAGTGAAAAGGTAAGTTACAAAACAGTACATATAAGATGAATTCAATGTTGTATATATATCTTATATATATATGAGAGAGATCGTATATATTTGTAGACATAAACATACACATAGAGATTTTATAAGAATACACAGCAAGTTTACTCATGGCTATCTTTCGGTGGATGGTTTTGAATTTACTTTGGTTGTTTTATGAATTTATTGCTTTTTTATTAAAACTGTTTTTTGCAATACATATGTATTATTTTGTAGTGAGATAACCAACAGGTATTTAAAATTTTTAAACCCGATGATGCTGTCTATCCTCGTTTGTGGAGCAACATTTTCAAGGCTCCTCTAAGTGTTTGCTTAAGCCCATGTTCTAAAAATGTGGTCCTCAGACCAGCAGCATCTGTGTTACCTGGGAATTTGTTAGGCTTGCAAGTTCTCAGGCCCATCCCCAGACCTTCTGAATCAGAAACTCTGGTCATAGGACTGAGGAATCTCTGTTTTAGTAAGCTCTCCTGGTGCCTGAACCACTGACTTAAGCTAACAAAAATATTAGCTCATATAGCAGGTGGTATTTCAATTAATCTTCCATGTCTTATCTAGTAGAAACAAGGAAGGAACATACAGAACTCTAACAAAGATCTATACTATCCAAGGCAAGTTGGTCTGCTTTATAGTATCCATGGGAAGATTTCTATTTAACTTGTGGGCATCTTCATCCTTTCCTCCTGTTGACTAGCACCTTTACCATAAACTTCCAGCCTTGTGTATCCGTTGGAAGGAGAATTGTGGTTTGGCTTCCTTAGGGGCATTTCTTACTACCTCTGCAACCCACAGTGTTCTTTTCATCTCACATAGTCAGGTGAGGGAATAAAAGTCCTGGGTAGACCTGTTTCCAAAATAAATTCGTGACCTAAACAAGATGGTAAGCCCCATGAAGGCAGAGGCCAGAACTGTTTATTCCTAGCATATAGAAAATATTAAAAAACATATTTGTTGAATAAATGAATGAACCAAGACAGAGAAAGAAATCCTTAGTGTTTGTACTATTCTTATTTGAAACTTCTTCTTATATTCAGAGATAATATTTCAGATCTCCGCAGGTAGAGTAACAATTTGGGAAAGTACCAGTTTTGTCAGCAACCTTCACTTCAGCCCTAAATGCCAATTAAGAGCACTTTTATTGTATTTTTATTTTTTAAACATTTATTTATTTAGTTATTGGCCGCATTGGGTCTTCTTTGCTGTGTGCAGGCTTTCTCTCTAGTTGCGGCGAGCGGGGCCTACTCTTCGTTGCAGTGCACAGGCTTCTCATTGCAGTGGCTTCTCTTGTTGCGGAGCACGGGCTTCAGTAGTTGTGGTGCGTGGGCTCAGTAGTTGTGGCTCGCGGGTTCTAGAGCGCAGGCTCAGTAGTTGTGGCTCATGAGCTTAGTTGCTCCGTGGCATGTGGGATCTTCCCAGACCAGGGCTCAAAGCCGTGCCCCCTGCGTTGGCAGGCGGATTCTCAACCACTGCACTACCACGGCAGTCCTAGAGCACGTTTATTTTAATCTGCATTTGTTTTGGGCTATTCTTGACAACAGGCTGTATGCAACAAAAATAATATTATTTAGAGTTGTTTTTCACTTAACAATTCCTTTTCTAAAATCTCTCATGTTAAACTTGGGTAAATGAGCAGACATGCCCTCTTACTCTACCACAGATACAGAGGGAGATGATCTTTTTAAGGGCAGGCAGCTTGGTGACTATCCTATTCATCTTGGCTAACTCTGGATAAGGATAGTCAGCACCCTCAGTCAGAAATATCTCTCATGGGGACTTCCCTGGTGGCGCAGTGGTTAAGAATCTGCCTGCCAGTGCAGGGGACTTGGGTTCGATCCCTGGTCCAGGAAGACCCCACATGCCATGGAGCAACTAAGCCCATGTGCCACAACTACTGAGCCTGCACTCTGGAGCCCAAGAGCCACAACTACTGAACCCGTGTGCCACAACTACTGAAGCCTGCACGCTCTAGGGCCCGTGCTCCACAACAAGAGAAGCCACCGCAATGAGAAGCCCGAGCACCTCAGTGAAGAGTAGCCCCCGCTCGCCGCAACTAGAGAAAGCCCGCGTGCAGCAACGAAGACCCAACACAGTCAAAAAATAAAATTAAAAAATAAAATTAAAATTAAAAAGAAAAATCTGTCATGAAGAGTGAGGTTTTAGTACTGGGAAGAATTATCCAGCAAACCTACCTGGGCAGGGAAGGGACTAAGTAGACTTCTAAGCAGTAGAAGTTGGACTTTTTGGAGGAATCCCCAAAGGCAAACAGTGGAGTTTGGCCACTGGGTGAAGGACTTGGTGAACAGGCAAAACATTAAATATGGGATTTAGTAATTGACAATTCTTCGTCGACAGCCAGTGAAGCCCAGGAATATGATGGACCCAGCAACCAAGATCCAGGGCAACACCAGTTGTATTTCAGGCATGAAGTGGGAAAGAGGACAAAATAGCGACTAGTGAAACAAGGTCATGTCCCAGGAAAGGACCATCATCTCTGTATTAGCAATTTACTGTTGGTTCTCCGTCTTTGCTTTGCTCTAAATAAAGCTGGTCTCAGAGTCTAGGGCAGGATCAAATTTACGGATCAGTTTCTGAAATGTGCTTCATGATGACATGCACCTGGATCACCCAGGGTGTTTATTAAAATATAAGCTACAAGATCCCTTCTCTGACCGAAGGACCACAGTGCTTGGGGAGCCCAGGAATCTGGGTTTTAAAATGCGGTTACAAATGAATCTAGAATTTGCTATGGGCAATGCATATGTGGTCTCATGAGTAATGGTTAGCAAGCACCAAAGGGACAGGACAGAGAACACAGCAGATCATTACAAAAAATCGAAGACTCTTTAAAAATAATTATTTGAGTTGACAGCTGACACCAAATACTAGAATTATTTCATCAGTATAGTAAGGCAAAATGTTCCTTAGAGTAGAGATTATTAAAGAAGAAAAAATATCCTCATCCAATTCAAATAACAAATTATATTGAGCGCCTACTGTATAAAAAGCAATACAGAACTTCAGAAAAGTAATAATGTGAGATAGGCTTAAAGTTACTTATTGGATTGTTCTCCCCAAGCCTTCTCCTTCTCTCTGTTGATTCTTCCTTTGGGTGGAATGCTTATAACTCACGAAGCAGTTACTTTCCAGGAGTCCAAAATAGGATTCTGTCTCAATCTTACCTTGCTATTTGAGAAATAGCAGAGAGAGTAACAGCAAAAGGGAAATTTGCTACCACATTTTTCAGGAAGACTTTTTTTGGGGTTCTATGTGTCTACAGTTATAAGGTAACACACAAGGCATGGCTGTATCTGCCAGGGCTGGCAACAGTCAATTCAGTTGCAAAGTCCAGCTCCTATGGTCAGTGGCTCAGAGCAGGGGTAGAGATGCAGGACCAAGTCTAAAACGCTAGCAGTAAAAGTGGAGGTGGCAAGATGGAGGTCCAGTCTTGGTTTTCTAATCAGACTATTCCTTAGCCCTGGAGCCATGGGGAGTATGCGAGCCTAGGGCAGCTACAGAAGCTATGTATAAGAAAGCATTCTTTTCTGTTCACTGTCGTAGAATATTCACTCCCATAACTGAAGAAGAATCAGATTTTCTACATCCTTCTGACCCCAGTATTCAAGAAGATCATTTTTTTTTTTTTTTTTTTTTTGCTTGGTTAAAACAGCTTTGCCAGTTTCTGGAGAAACTTGATGGAGAGTTGAGGGACTATATTTGGTTTTGCATTGAGGTCCATGTTTATTAGTTATACCATTGATCAGTCTGCTTGTGTGACCCTGTATGGAAGAAATGCATGTGGCTGAAATAATTTTCAACTTTTCATTGAATTGTTTACTCATGCTGTCAATACACGTATGAACATAAACATATGGGATTTCTCTTGTCTGTAGAAATCTATCATTGCCTCTCCCACCCACCTAAGTAAAAACACATTTAATTTGGCCCATCCTGAAACACTGAAGATATACAATAGTAGTCAGGCAAGAAGCAACAATCCAACTGAGTACTCAAATACAATCTTGGAGTTAAGCCCAAATGGTTGAAAAGTCTAAGAAAAATTTCTACTGTTTTTAACAGTAGTGTCCGTGTATAAAATTCTGGCATATGAAATACTTCCAGATGCTTTGGAACTAGATAGAGGTGGTGGTTGCATAGTGTTGTTAATGTACTAATGCCACTGAATTGTTCACTTTATAGAGCTTAATTTTATGCTATATGAATTTCACCTCAATTTTTTAAAAAAGAAATACTTTCTGAACTATTGATTTCCTTATAACTGAGAACTTAAATGTAAAAGGACTCTCTACTCTTTGTATCATCCTTTCCTTCTTTATAGATACATCTGATACATCTGAGCCACTGATACAGATACATCTAAGCCACTGCTTTCAAAGGCTTAGAGATAACATTATGTTTCCCCTCAATTGATTTTCCTTCCCCACTGCAAACACTGATTCTTTCCCCTGCCCTCCACTGCCCCCAGCCCCCAGCTCTTTATGTGCAATTAGTTCTGCCTGGGCTTGCAATTGAGAATCTTTGGGGTCTGAGTCTGATGCTAATGCAGTTTTTCTTGCAGCAAACAGAGCGGAGAGGTTGATGTATTCTCGATGGTGTTGGTGATCTCAGTAAGTCTTTGCTTTTACTCTGTTGTGAGATATCAGGAAAGACAGGTGAGGGCAGTCTTTCTGGGGTTATGGAGGCTAGGCTTCATTGGCAGGTGGGCAAGTGCACCCTGGACTGCTGTTGATGAGCCATCACTCATGGGGAAGCTGGAAGGGAGAGACTCTATCACCCTCCCCGCCCCACCACTGGTGCTATAACAAGCTGAAGCACATACTCTGTAAAGGCCCTGTTCCCTCCCACCCAGTCACTAATACAAGGCAGGTGGAACTATTCCTTCCTTTCTATAAGCTTCTCTTTTATTTATTAAAATAAAATCCACACTCATATATACAATTTTCTCTTGTACATGATCTCATTTAATGTTCACAAGTCTGTGAAATAGGGAGAGTTGCAGAAGAGAACACCAAAGCTCACAGACCTCACCTGGCTTGCCCAGACCACTTCTCTAAGAAGACATGGAAATACTAGCACTTGAATATGGGGCTTTCAAAAACCTCATTCTTTCTACTTCATCAAGTTATTGTGCTATGCTCCCTCCTGAGGTGCCTGCAGACGGCTTACTTGTGATGTCTCTGCTAGCCAGTGCCCCTGGCCGGGCCACCATGCATGTCTGTGCAAGCTGTGTGCTGCATACTTCCGGAAGGCACTGTTCACGAGGACTGTTCAGTGTTATGGCCCTGGGTGTTGTCATTCTTTTCATCTGACATTGGGTGGAGAGACAAAGATGGTTGTGATGTATTCCCTGGAGCTCACAGCCAACCTTTACAGTCAGTGCTCTGTTGCAGAGTAGGACCAATTAAACCATTCCGAGAGTCAGCTGAATCTGCTTCACATACTTAGTGTTATCTTCTCAATGTTTTTCCACCATTCCGAGAGTCAGCTGAACCTGCTTCACATACTTAGTGTTATTTTCTCAATGTTTTTCCAAAGTCAAGAAACATCTTCACAACTGATTTAAAAATTTTTTAAGTATAAAATGTCAGCTTTCACACCTGTAAACGGAGATAATATTTTACCCTTGTGTATTTATCTGGTCACACATCTACTCTGGTTTCTTGTGAGGATCAAATAGTTACTCTAGGTGAAAACACTCTGTGAAATGTAAAGCACTTGGCAATATAAGCGGGGTAAGGTATCACTACTTTACTTAAACATAGTTTATGGAGAAACATACATACTCAGCACACTCAAGCATACATACATGTAATAGAAATAAATACTGAGAAGTACAGCTGGATGGATAGAGAAGGGAAACATCTCTTGACTGAAGAAAGAGAAACAAGATAGAAAGCAGGAAAGAATGGGTAAATGGTTGTTTACAGGTGGTAGGAAGGTGAGACTATGTGGTGAGATAAGAACAAACTCCACCACTTTCCAGGGTGGAGATAAAAAGGCTTAAACGAATTAACCTGGGTTCACTGAGTTAGCGGCCTAGAAGAGCAACAGAGGCGTGGAGTTAACCTTTACAGGGAACACAGGCAAGGCTTCAGGGGGAGCTGACAACCCACACATAAAATAGAAATGTTAAAAAATGAAGCAATTTGTATTATTATTGGTGTGTTAATAACCAGGTTTGAGCTGTTTAAATTCAACTCTTCTGAAAAAGATTAGCATTACTATGGACTACAAGTGTCCTCCCAAATTCATATGTTGAAGACCTAACCCCCCATGTGAATGAGATAGGGCCTTTAAGGAGGTGATTAAGGTTAAGTGAAGTCATGAGGGTGGAGCCTTAATCCAGTAGAACTGGTGCCCTTATAAGAGGAGGAAGGGAGACCAGAGCCCCTTTCGCCAAACAAGAGCACAGACAGAAGGCAGCTGTCTTCAAGCCAAGAAGAGCGTCCTCACCGCAACCAGACCATGCTGGCACCTTGATCTCGGAATTCCAAACTCCAGAACTGTGAGAAAATAAGTTTATGTTGTTTAAGCCACCCATTCTATGGCATTTTGTTATGGCAGCCTGAGCTGATTAGTACAAGCATAAAGATGAACAAAATGAAGTGGTTTTTGTTAACATAAGATCTGGCATCTTTGGTAATTCATCCTAAAGTGTACTGAGGGGGTAAAGTCATAGATTAAGTGACTTACTAGTTTCATTTACTGTACAACAGGGTAAGTTAATGCTTCTATCTAGCTTCTTTGAGAGTCTCAGCTCATATAAATGATAATTTTACCATTTTTCTTAAAACTGATATTCATGGTTTAACTGTGGCTGTTAAATTTACATGCTAAAACCCACTGCTGAATTTAACTGATATCAATAATATTATATCAATGACATTTACTTATATCAATAGTAATTCTGCTACCTTTCACTTACTGCAATGTGCTTTTCTCTGTAACAAAGTTTCATTACCTGGAAAATACTGAGCACAGCTATTATTCTGTGAAAGAATTTCAATCTAAAATGGAACCAGAGGATATAAAATGTAAAATCTCACACGTGTGTCCTTGGGAAAACAAATCTTAAGGACTGAGAAACTGTTTTCTTGTAAAAGCCTGATTGACAGAAAACTGATAATATTGGAATTTTCTTAAATGATAGGGAGTCGGTCAGGGATTGCCTCATATCAACCCTGGGAAATTAGGCTTATGGTTTCCAGAGGTATGAACAAGAAATGACCCACGTGGGGCTGGTTTCGCAAAATAAGCTGAATTGAGCTTTGTATGACTGGAATGGTTTTTGTCTGCTTAGGGAATTTTCAAAGCCGGTCTCCGTTTGTTTTTGACTTTAATAGACTCTCACTGAACTCTGCCCTTTTTACATTCCCTGCCCATAAAGACAGCCTCCCTCCAACCCTCAGTGGACTCACCTGTAGTTTGTTACAGTTTGTGTGTCTCGAATTGCAGTTCTCCTGCTATTCTCGGAACAAACTCACCTTTTTACAATTTTGAGCTTGCCTCATTTTACCCTTTTATTTAGGTCGACAATTCTCTAGAAACACTGGAGCAAAGGAAGCGACCAAAAGGGTGAAAAGGCTTGGGTAACAGAACTGCAGGGAATGGAACCGTTCTGGGATTTGCAGTTCATTTAATCAGTTCCAAAGTATCAATACAAGTTACAACCCTAACCTCAAACAGTTGCCTTATGAAACTGAGAACTGTGCAAGGATTCCTTTTAAAGAGCATCTGACTCACAGGGTGACTGACCATTTCGGTTTGCTCAGGACTGTCCCAGTCTGAGCACTGAAAGTCCCAGGAGCCCCCTCATTCCTAGGCAAGGTAGGACAGTTGGTGATGCTAACAAGACAGTCATGGTCCCTACTCCTTTTGAGATTTCATTGTGGAAGAGTGGTCAGGGTTCTGTATGGATTAGATAGTTCAAGAAGGAATAAGAGTGGAAAAAGCACAGGACCACCAACCTTTGTGTGGGCACAGAAGCAGGAGGAGGAAGTATGGAATGGTGTCATAGAAGACCAGAAAGGAGAGAACAGTAATATTCCAAACATTTGTACAGAGCTCTGTAAAGCAATGGAAAATGGACAAAGCACATGGACAGATAATTCATAGAAGCAGAAGAACGAATGCCAGTAAGCATGAAAGATAATAATGCTCAACTCTATTAATACTCATAGAACTGCAAATGTAAACACATGTGATCAGATCTTTTTTGCTTATCAAACTGATAGAGAAAAATAATAATACTTAGTGGTGTCTGGGCAGTAATTAAATGGGCACTCAGACACAGGGTGCCAGTAAAAATGGGTAGAACCTTGCTAAGTATGTAATTTGGCAGTAGGTATAAAATTCCACTTTTAGAAATCCATCCTACTACTTATATAAAGAGTTGTGTACAAAGAAGTTCAGCAATTTTTAGCTTATATCTTGGCCTTATTCCATAAGTGACTTTTATCAGTGTTAATATAGACAAAACAGAGTAAAATTGCCCACCATAATCACTAATTCACATAATGGGACAGAATTCTCAATTTCTAGTTTTCTAATTCTGAGAAATTAAAAAATAGAGAAACATATGAAGTAGAAAATAACTGTCCCCACAGCTCAGCTTGAAAACTCAACATTTGGTCATATTTTCAAGTGATTTTTTAAAAATTAATAGATTATTTTTTAGAACAGTTTTAGACCTACAGACAAATCAAGCAGAGTACTGGAAGTTTCCATATACCACCACTCTCCCTCAGTTTTCCCTGATTTTAACATCTTCCTTTAGTACGGTACATTTGTTACAATTATTGGACCAATATTGGTACATTTTATGAGTTAAAACACATAGTGTATTCAGATTTCCTTAGTTTTGACTTAATGCAATGTCTTTCCTGTTCCAGGATGCCGTATTACATTTAGTTGTCATTTCTCCTTAGGCTCCTCTTGGGTGTGTAACATTTTCTAAGGTTTTCTTTGTTTTTGATGACCCTGATCCTTTTGAGGAGTATTAGTCACGTATTTTGTAGGATGTGCCCTATTGGAATTTGTTTGATATTTTTCTCATTATTAGACTGGAGTTAGGGGTTTGGGGGAGAAAGATCACAGAAGTGCTATTTTCCTTATATTAATGAGGCTGAAATAGTATTTGTTGGGTTTCTCTACTGTAAGGTTACCTCCCAAGCCCCATTTCCATACTGTACTCTTTAGAAGGAAGTCACCATGTGTAGCCCACTCTTAAGGGGTGAGAGTTATGCTCCCCTCCTTTAGGGTGGAGTGTCTACAAAATTCACATAATCTACCTCATTTGGTATTGTGCACAGAATTTAGTAATTTATCCAATTACTTTTTTATATCAGTAGGGAGTCGTGGCTATTTTATACTTTGGGTTATATTCCAATGCTACTTTATTTTGTTGCTCAAATTTTTCCAGCTTTGGCCTTTTGGAAGCTCTTTCACTTCGCTCCTGGGTCCCTTTAACATGCCCCCATCATTGTGGCAATTTTTATTTTTTAAGAACTACTAACTTTCTGGCATAAGATGCTCCAGGCTTAGCTTGTGTATATTCTGCTCCCCTCTCAGAATCACCCATTTCTCCAAGGAGCCCCTGTTCCTTTTATTGGAGAATGGAATTAGAAACCAAGATCTGGGTGCTCGATGCGGTTGCTGCCACTGCAGTCCATTTCTTTTACGCCCTCTCAGAATTATATGTGTGTGTGCTAACCTGTGTATATACACATATCAATAAATATTCCCATAGGTAACCATCTGTGCTCCATATCAAGTTGTTAATCGTATACTTAAATCTATTTTAAAATTAAATGTGAGTTCTCCATAAACTTCATAACTAACATGTCCAACTCTAACCCCTTAACACATGGATTATTCTAGCCACTTCCCCTTGCTGATCTGTACTTTTCGAATCCAGCTGGGAGAAACCTGGATCCCACCATCTGCCATTCATTTACTTAGTTGTTCAATTCCAGTATACCTGATAGCAGTACCAGAATTTTGAGCCTCCATCCCTGTAGGAAATGGTGTTATTGACAAGAGTACAGTACTTAAGCGTAGTTCCTTTTACCTCTAGTCTTACCGACTCCATTTATTTCCAATAGACATTTTCTAAATAAAAGAAATAAAACATAGCAGATAAAGTTGAATTCCCCTTTGACCTGCAAATCCAGGCTGATTCTCCTGTTCCTTCCCAGGATGCACAAATTATAAGTTTGCACACATTATATACTCTTTCAGTCTATGTTTATATTTTATACATACAAATATATATTTATGGGCATTCTATTTTAACATTTACATAAATTATATAGGGGGCATATTCTACCCTTCTTTCATTCTTATATTTTTTTGTGATTAGTCTGTTGATAAATTTAGATCTAGTCCATTCTTTGTATAACCAAAATATTCCATCGTAAGAATATTCCACATTTTCTTCACCACTTTTTTTTTACTGACGAGTATTTAGATTCTTCCAATGTCTTTTTTGCTTTTATAAATAATATCCCATCAAGTTAGCAAATATTGAGGGCATGATGTCAGTAGAAATGGCATTAATTTATGTTAACATATAAAAAGTCCCATGCTCAGACTTGATGTGTAGCTCCATACTGAAAAATACGAATTCCAGTCATGTTTTAGTGCCTATGAAGCCTGGTTCTTGGCCTCTCCATTGCGGAGCACAGGCTCCGGACGCGCAGGCTCAGTGGCCATGGCTCATGGGCCCAGCCTCTCCGTGGCATGTGGGATCTTCCCGTACCAGGGCACGAACCCGTGTCCCCTGCATTGGCAGGTGGACTCTCAACCACTGCGCCACCAGGGAAGCCCATGAAGCCTGGTTCTTAGAGTCACTGTCCAGCTGGCTGGGTCCTTATCCTGGCCTGGGCACATCACCCAATGCCTGGCCCAGAGCAGGTTCCCACTGCTCCTCCTGCTGCCTTGCAGGGGTCAGCCCTGGTCAGCGTGTCTAAAGGTTCTTTCAGAACTGCCTGTGTGCGTGTGAAGATCCTCCTGAGGCCTTTCAGTGCTGCTTTGAAAGCCTTACAAAAGAAGCTGAATTGCCCGTGCATATACTGCTGGTCCACAGTTCCAAGAAAAGTTTCTTGTTTTGAACTGCGGACAGAGCAGACAGGCCTAGGAGGAAGCCTGACATGTGCACCATGGGCCTGAGAACTGGACAAAAGAAAGCTGGCTCATTAAGTGTTAGCTGTCTTAATGCCAAGAGCAGTGTTATTAATGGGTACCCATTACTAAGGCCTGGGCTTATGAAGACCTGCTGCAACTTGCAAGTGTCCCCTTCAATATATGCCTAATCTGTAATTGGAATTCCACAACTGAGTCCTTCTAAAAACTGTAATTTGAAAAGATACATGCAACCCAAAGTTCATAGCAACACTATTTACAATAGCCAAGACAAGGAAACAACCTAAGTGCCCATCAACAGATGATTGGCTTAAGAAGCTGGAGTGTGTGTATATATGTATGTATATATATATATAGATACACACACACACACACACTACAATGGAATATTACTTAGCCATAAAAGAGAATAAAATACTTGGTGAAATAAGTCAGAAAGACAAATACTATAAGATATCACTTGTATGTGTAATTTAAAAAATTATTCAAATCTATACACAAAGCAGAAATAGACTCACAGATAAAGAAACTTATAGTTACCAAAGGGGAGAGGGACAAATTAGGAGTACAGAATTAATAAATACAAAATATTACACATAAAATAAGCAACAAAGATTTACTGTATAGCACAGGGGGATTATATCCAATATCTTGTATTAACCTAAAATGGGATATAATCTGCAAAAAACCCTGAATTACTATGCTATACACCTGAAACTAATGCAATATTGTAAATCACCTATACTTCAATTTAAAAATCCTAATATCTTGTATAATATTCTCTTTCCTTGTTCTGAGTCCCTCCCCTTCCCACTTCCCAAACTCAGCACAGAGGCTCTGCTCAGACCCACCCCTCCCTTCCATGTTGGCTCATTTCCTTGGGACCAAACTCATATGTCTTGGTTTTCCTTTCCTGGAGATAAGACATTATTGTAGGCTTTCATGTAACCATCCTTTGAAGGGGCCCTCCACCAGTCCTCTCATCTCTGCTAACTTGTCTGAATTCTGGGATAAGGACAGTTTATTTAAGATCATTCTAGGATGCATCTTCTAGTAATTTCAGTGATTGTGCCTATTATAAAGTACCAACTCATTTATCCAGCACCACTGGTTTTTTCATAAGGGAAGAATATGAACTTATAAATTGAAATTATAAGCCATTAACTCATTTGATCCCTATGACAATGCTGTGCATTACTGCTTCCACCTTAAAACTGAGAAATCTAAGGAGCAGAGAGGTCAAGTAACTTGCTTAAGATCTCACAGCTGGTTAAAGATGGAGCCCAACTCTGAGCCCAGGTGTCTCTAACTCCAGAGTCCATGATCTTTCTACCGTATCATACTTTCTTCAGAAAGACTTCCAAATAGACAGTCTATCTGTTTAGATATCTTAAAACCTCTTTAAACAAATTTCAATAGAAAAAATGTCTAAGCTGTCTTTCATACTCTCATTTCACGTAGATATGTGTTAAGCTTCACCCATTGTCTTCTGTTTAACTTTTATTGATGAACTGGCCCTGAAAGTGGTTAAAAGCACAGGCCCTCTGCTGTGTGATCTTAGGCAAGTTACCTAACCTCTCTGTGCTCCAGCTTCTTTATCTGTCAACTGCAGATTACAACAGTGCCAATTTCTGTGGGTTGTCATGTGGATTAACAGCATTAAAATAAGTAAGGGAATTAGAATGGTAACTGATAAATAAATGCTCACACTTTTATTATTGATGAATTAGTCAATGATCTATCACCGTTGAAGTGTTGATCCAACTCATTTGTACATTTCTCTTTTGTCCTGTAAATGTCAGGCTGTGAGCTGTGACTTTTCCTGCTGTCTCTATAACTATTTTTGGCAGTCTTCCTTTACTAGACCTAATGTGGAATCAGAAACTAGACCAACCAATTCTTATAGAACTGTATGTTAAATCTGAATGTCATCTGAAGAAGACTTTTCATGGCTTTAGTATAGTTTCATTACAGCTACTTCTGGAGCATAAAAGGTAATTTATCTTTATTTCTTAGTGTTAGATTTTTATTTTTGAGGGCACTGGAAGGCTGATCTCCAGATGAGGAAAATGTAATTCTCTGTAATTTGGAGAAGTCTAGTGTAGGCAATGGTCATTAAAAAAAAAAAAAACTCATGAAAACTTCCAAACAATACCCAAAGTAGAGTGTCTAATATAACAAGTCCCCAGATACCTATTAAGTTCCAACGATTATCAATATTTTGATAATCTTTTTCATCCATCCGTAGGAATGCTATTATTTTATCAAAGAACAAAACACAAACATTTCAGCATGTATCTTTAAAAACTTCAAAAAAGTTTTTAATGTAATCATCATGCTATTATTATGCTCAAAAGAATTAAGTGCAATTTATTAACTTAATCCCACCTTCAGTCCATATTTAGATTTTGCCAGTTTCAAAATTTTTTTTGTAGTTACAGCTTTTTTAAAATCAAGGTTCAGATAAAGTCCATGTATTGCATTGGATCTGTAAGCCTTTTAAATTTATTTTATTCTGTAACATCCCCACTGTCTCACGTCACTGGTTAATAGGGGGTTCTTTGTCCTGTAGGTCAGTAGTTTGCAAAGTGCGGACCAGCAGCAGCGTTAGCATCTCCTGGGAACGTGTGAGAAATGTAAATGTCTTCTCAGGCCCCATCCAGTCCTACTGAAACAGACTTTGGGAATGCAGCCCAGCAATTTGTGTTTTAATAAGCCCTCCAGGATCTCACCTGGGTACCACTGTTGTTGACTAGCCCACATCATAGATTCGGCTGATTGCTGCCTCCTGTTGCCATTTATCTTCTCTAATTACCTCTATATTTCCTATAAATTGGCAATCAGCTTTAGAGCCTTGATTACATTCAGGTTCACCATTTTTTTTTTTTTTTTTTTTTTTTTTTTTTTTTGCGGTACGCGGGCCTCTCACTGTTGTGGCCTCTCCCGTTGCGGAGCACAGGCTCCGGACGCGCAGGCTCAGCGGCCATGGCTCACGGGCACAGCCGCTCCGCGGCATGTGGGGTCCTTCCAGACTGGGGCGCGAACCCGTGTCCCCTGCATCGGCAGGCGGACTCTCAACCACTGCGCCACCAGGGAAGCCCCTACTCCGTTTTTTTTTTTTTAAGGCAAGAATACTTCACAGATGATGCTATGCTCTACTACTGCATCAGTCATGAGGTACATAAGCTCTGTTTGACCCAATGTTAGTGATGCTGAGACTGCCAGTGCTTGGGTGGCATCCACCTGATGCCTGCTCTACTGAATGGTTTCACCAACCACTGATTGTTGTTCAGACTTATTTTCTTTGGGATCATGAGGTGAAGATTTCTAATATCATCCATTCTGTACTTATTAATCATTTGCAGCCTTTTATTGTTCTTGTTGCTTATTTGGGAACATGACAACTTTCGTGGCATATTTACAGGTTAAAAGCAGCATGAACGTGATTCTTTGTTGACAAATTAAAAACAACTTTATAGAATTTTTTCATAACCCTTACGATAAGCACAGACCCTTGGTTTGCATGATTTGCATTTGCTTAGAAAGCACTCATTTAATTAGTGAAGAAATTACAATGTAACCGTTTTGAATCTGGGTTCTGAATCAATTACTGTCTACCTTGATGCCTGTGTTAAGCCAAATAGGCTGCTCAACCAAGATTTGTTCCTTAGATCTCTGTTTAAATGCCTTGGCCCCTTTTACTCTATGATGACAGTAGTATCATATATTCTTATCTGCCTGATAAGGACTTTAAAATATTCTGAGATAATATATGTAGAGTATTTTGGGTGAAATTATGAAGAGGTGTCTCTTAGACCTGACTCTTCTATCTATGAGATAGAGCAATGTTTCTCAAACTTTAACAGTGACCTACAGTAAAAACACATTTTATACTGTGATCCTGTTCTCTCTCTCTCACACACACATACACACACACTTCTTAGAAATGGAAAATCTCGGTCTCTACCCCAGACCTATACAATCAGACATTCTGGGAGTGGGTCTGTAAGGTGTTTCACCAATAATTGTTAATTGTATTATCTGCAGTCCACCTTGATGCTTTCCATTTTGTTCTCTACAGTTCTACTCCAATAAAAATTGCTGGTGGTAATCCGCTGGGTTAGAATGATTTCCTGATGCACTATTAGACTGCAACCCACATTTTCAAAAAAACCATCTCCTCCTATGTGGTTCTAAACTCACTCTCCACAAGATTGCTTCATTCTTTTTCATATTCTTTTCCATTATGGCTTATTACAGGATATTGAATATAGTTCCTTGTACTAAGCAATAGGACCTTGTTTATCCATTCTATATATAATAGTTTGCATCTGCTAATCCCAAACTCCCCATCCAACTCTCCCCCACTCCCTTCCCCCTTGACAATCACAAGTCTATTACCTATGTCTGTGAATCTATTTCGTAGATAAGTTCGTTTGTGTCCTCTTTTAGATTCCACATATAAGTGATACTATACGGTATTTGTCTCTTTCTCTGGTCTGACATAACTCCACTTAGTATGATAATCTCTAGGTCCATCCTTGTTGCTGGAAATGGCATTATTCCATTCTTTTTATGGCTGAATAGTATTCCATCATATATATATACGACATCTTCTTTATTCATTCATCTGTTGATGGACATTTAGGTTGTTTCCATGTCTTGGCTATTGTAAATAGTGCTGCTATGAACATAGGGGAGGCATGTATTTTTTCAAATTAGAGTTTTGTCTGGATACATAGCCAGGAGTGGGATTGCTGGATCATATGGCAACTCTAGTTTTAGTTTTTTGAAGAACTTCCATACTGTTCTCCATAGTGGCTACACCAATTTACATTCCCACCAGCACTGCAAGAGGGTTCCCTTTTCTCCACACTCTCTCCAGCATTTGTTATTTGTAGACTTTTTAATGATGGCCATTCTGGTTGGTGTGAGTTGATACCTCATTGTACTTTTGATTTGCATTTCTCTAATAATTAGCGATGTTGAGCAGCTTTTCATGGGCGTATTGGCCATCTGTATGTCTTCTTTGGAGAAATGTCTATTTAGGTCTTCTGCCCATTTTTGGATTGGGTTGTTTGTTTTTTGTTATTGAGTTGTATGAGTGATTGTTTCATTCTTATCATTTGGTTGCCTGAATACAAGTGCCCCTGTTCTCACACACACACAACCAACTGTAATGCAAGGTGGTGCTGTTAAAAAAGTATGAAACGCGTTCATAGAGGTGGGTACCATTGATTTGAACTAGAGGCACAAGGGAAGGCTTCACACTGTGGATAAGAATTCATTTATTCATTCATCACTTAAGTGAAGAGGAAGGCACAATAAATGAAGAGTGAGATTCTTGCCCTTCCTGAGGTTACAGGCTGGATGGGAAAGAAAATGGGACATGCGACAGGCAAGTAGACATGAAGGGACAAAGAGCCTGGTAGTGTCAGTCGGGGCTCATGGATCTCAGAAGACGGAACCAATCAGAAGGTTGACTGTGGACGGGGATGGAAGCAAAACTTGAACTGGCCCTCGATGGTTAAAAAGGATTTAAATGGACAGACTGGGGCGAGGGTGGGAAAGAACCTTCCAGATGGAGTTAGCAGCCTCCTTCTATTGATATAATGCTTGCAGTTATAAATAAGGAGGGTGCTTTTAAAAGGTAACTAGAAGCCTGGCAATAATAACAAAACTTTTATTTTTATCAATAATAGCACTTGCTGTGAAGTTATGAGTTAGGTACTATTGTTCCCAAGGTTGAAAATGCAAATTTATGGCAGAACGAGGATCTGAGCTCAGGTCAACAGAACTTCAAGGTCATAGTCCTATCCATTAAGCTCTGGAGCATGACTGGGATGGAGCTCCCATTAAGAGCCCGCAGGCAATGATATATAATGGTATTGAAGGATGGATGGCTCAAAAGTGGACTGACTGGGGAACACGGACCTAATTCTTTGATCTCTGATTACTATGACTCCATCTGCCACTAGATGTCAAATGTTACTGAAAAGGAATCACTAAAGTTTGTGAATGAAAAATTATTAGGGCTATTAACGGTGATATTCTCTGTTTAATTGACATCAGTTGACTTAAATATTAGTTTCAGGTGTACAACATAGTGATTCAATATTTTTGTACCTTATACAAATCCAAAGTTATTACAATAATATTTGACTATATTCCTCTTAATCCCCTTCGCCTATTTTGCCCATCCCCCCATCTGCTTCACCTCTGGCAACCGCTAGGTCTAACAGTGACATTCTTATTAACTTTCCTTCTGTTATACATATCTGAATGGGACTAAAAGGGGCAGAGTTCCACAAGTTGCTCATGACCCAAAGCCTATCCCTGTTGTGTCACGGGCCATAAAAAGCCTGGGTCTGCCCAGGAGTGTTTTACAAATGTGAACCCCATCTTGTGTGTGTATTGGAAAAACAAGTGAAAGTAGCTGCTATAGGATATCAAAGATGATCTATGGATTGTAGCTTTGCCTTAGAGAGATTCTGAACTTTGAATTGGGTCTAAAGTTCCCTCAGCTTTGGAGAAGTCATCGCCACTGGGGAGAATGGCGAAATAACTCCTAGGAGTTATTTCCCCTTGAAATAGTCCCGCTAAAATCCTGACTTACAGTTGGGTTGCTTTCTTGATGTTCCTAGATTTTACATGCATGACTGATTCTGTCATTCTAATTTCAGCCATCAGCTCAGATGTCACCTCCTCAGCTAGACCTTCCAGCTAAATTAGCCATTGAAGTACCTACTACAACACGTTGTCATATTGTTTCTAATTGTACCTTATCACCAGCTAAAACGACCTTTTAAAAATTCCTTTATTTTCTTGTTAATTATCTGTTTTCTCCTCTAAGCTCCAAGAAAGCAGGGTCTTTATCTGTCTCATTTATCACCGTATTCTCATGCCTAGAATAGTGCCTGGCACATAATAAAGGTTCAGTAGATATTGTTGGATGAATAGATGGCAGCTGGTAGGAGTGGTGTGCTGTGGGTTTAGCAATCTTCCCAGTGCTTTTTTGTCCAGTAAACTTTGTTCTTTGTGATTGCATGCAAAGACTAGGGAGAAGTGAACAGCTTAATCTCTCTCAGGGGGTTAATTACTTGGGTTAAGACCTTTCAGCCGTCAAGAAATCCTCATAATATTCAACATATAGTTACCTATGCTAGGGAAAACTGTTCATCAAACTGAGCTAGTAGATGTTATGTAACAAAAGGTGGTAAAAGATAATGGTGATGGCTAAAAATGATAAGATCTTAGACATGATAGACACCTTAGGGAGAATATAGTACCAGCTTTTCATTTTACAGATGAGGAAATTGTCTTCTCCAAAGATTAACTGACATGCCTGAACCCACGCAACTAGGTTAGTGGAGAAGGCCAGGGATAGGAGTTCGAATTTTTTTTTTTAAGGAATTAAAAAAAATTCTTTTATTTTTGGCTGTGTTGGGTCTTTGTTGCTGCGAGCAGGCTTTCTCTAGTTGCGGTGAGTGGGGGCTACTCTGCGGTGCGCGGGCTTCTCATTGCGGTGGCTTCTCCTGTTGCAGAGCACAGGCTCTAGGTTCATGGGCTTCAGTAGTTGAGGTGCATGGGCTCAGTAGTTGTGGCTCACAGGTCCTAGAGTGCAGGCTCAGTAGTTGTGGCGCACCAGCTCAGTTGCTCTGCAGCATGTGGGATCTTCCCGGACCAGGGCTCGAACCCATGTCCCTTGCATTGGCAGGCAGATTCTTAACCACTGCACCACCAGGGAAGCCCAGGACTTTGAATTTCTAATCCCAGCCTTAGCTTTCTACTTTACACAAGTGCTTCCATTATGCTTTCTTCGAATGAGAATTTAATTGGTCAATAGACACGTATTCTAGACATGGGTGAAGGACATTGCATTTAAGTAATATTGCAGAAGAAGGAAATGTCTGACAAAAATGAGTTAACATTCTTTGCTCCCCTGTAATACCTCTGTGATTATCCACTTGGTTAACAGCACACAATCTACAACAACTCAGTGCCTAAACATCTAATTTTGGTAAATTACCGAATTTGTCACTGAGAAAGATAAGCAAATGAAAAGGACATCGTCTCTGATCTCAGGCACAAACAACTGGCCACAATGGAAGGCAGTGTTATAATAAAAGTGTAAAATGGGTACACAGAGGTGGGTACCATTGATTGGAACTGGGAGCACACTGAGGACAAGCATTTCAACAAGCAGAGAAGAGACATTGCAGATGGGGAAATGGCAAGAGGTCTGAAGCTGGGCAGTGATGCTCAAAGAAGAGTAGGCAGCCTTCTGAGCTGCAAAGAGAAGTGTAAAGAAGACGGTCATTCTGAAAAGGCAGGCAGAGGGTCTTGAGGTGGATTGTGGAGGACCTTGAGATTCCTATTAATATTTTTTCAAATTCTTTTTGGATATCACTGAGTTTTTGAGTAGGAGACCAACATAATCACATATGTCTTTTAACAAGGTAATTCCGTTACTTTGTAAACAGGTGTAAAATGCCAAGAAGAAAAAGGCTGCAATTGGAGGGACTAGTTAAGAGTCCAGGCAAGAGAAAATGAGGGTCTGAAGCTGCTTGGCATCCAAAGAGATGCGAGAGACTCTGTGAGTTAGAACCATGTAGAAATACCACTAGACTGGGAGGGATTGAAGATATGAGGAAGAACTGGCAGAGAAGCTCCTGAGGCAGCTGAGGCCGAGGTGGTATCTTTGGACAGCAGCCTTTCTTGTTGAGATACTCTACAGACTGGGCCCAATGGAGGTGAGATTGGAGGAGGAGATGAACAGGGGAGGTTTATGGTGGGTGTCTTCTGTCCCTCAGTAAAGAGAGAAAGGAGATCTCTTGCCAAGGAAGAGAGAGAACAGATAGGTTTTGTGATTGGCTAAGTGAAAAAGAGCTATTACACAAAATATACATCATGGGCTTTTCCAGAAGATGTCCCTAATTTAATGAGTGATTTATTCATACTTATCTATATATATTTAAGAAATGAGTGTTATTCTCACTTGCTCTGCTTGGCAAATATCAGTGCCTTGAACAAAGTGACTACACAACATCAATGAGAGGTAGCACAGGCCACTGAATCCTTAATGTTCCGTCTTGCCAACTTAATCCTCTCTAAGTCCACTTCTAAGCATAGCTGTAGGAACCATAACAAAAATAGACGTAACCATTGCTCTTCAGGAAAAGGTTATCTGGCTTTTCCAAGTCTCATTTCATGAAATGCACGTTCACTGAGATTAAAACATATGCACTTTGCATTTTGTTCGTAATGCACTGATGGTCACGATAAAACAAAACTCTCTATCATGGCTTCCATGAAATGCCCATTTGTTAGTCGCTTGTCAAGAACAGTACACAAGGCAATTAGTTACAAAGTTGAAAAAGTCTCTGAGAACTTTTAGTCGGCTTTCTAAAACTTGGCAAGACTCAGGACTGTTTTTATTTCGAAAATGGCCCTTCTAAGCGCAATAATGATAACTAGGAACTCTGTCCCATGAGAAGGGAAATTCATGCCATCACTCCAATTTTCTGAGTAAGGCTGAGCAACTCCTCTTTACTGCAGTTTGGTTAACAGCCAGAAGCAAATGGAAAAATACGTGCTGAATAGCAAGCCTGACTCCCCAAAACACAGTTCAGGAAGGTAATTTCTCTTTATTTTCCCACTGGAAGGATTGCCAGGGGAAACTGAGCTGTTAGCTCTGTGCTTCTTCATTTCTTAAGATCTATAAGACAGATCAGAACATTTGGAGGCTAACACCAGGAATATCAGAGTAGATGGAAAACCAAACTAATGAGAAGGGATTTTAAAAGAAGCAATTTACCCACGTGTATCTGTTTAGAGTTGGTTGATTTCCACAGTTGTTGAAGCTCCCAAGTTTTAAGATGGGGTTACAGTCTACAATCTGGCTTAGCTCCAGTTACCTGCTACTTACTGATTTAGAAAACATGGGAGACAGCAAAAAAAGCTTGAGGAAGGAAAGCCTGGTGCAGTAGTGCTGAATTTAAGCATGCATCAGAATCACCTGGGGGCTTGTTCAAACACAGGAATGCTGAGCCCCACCCAGAGCTTCTGATTCTGTAGGTCTGGGGTGGGACCAGGGAATCTGTTTCCAAGCCACTCCCAGGTAACACAGTTGCTGCTGGTATGGGACTGCACTTGAAGGGGAAGTAAAGTTCTGAGTAAAAGCATGGAGACTGCACTTTAGTGAAAGGATAAAGGAATTGACTTTATTCTGGAGAAAGAGGATGAAGACGCAAATTACCTTACTCACATGAAGGACTGGATCAGAAATTCACCTCAAATGAACAATCGGCAGAATCTGGAGAAAGTGGTCTTAAGTGGCAAGGAGTTCTATTGTAAGGTTAGGTATAAGGGAAATATTTAGCCACCAAAGTTAAATGATGGAGTCTTCAAACGAGTGATCTAAAAGGGAAATCTTTTATCATTTTAGTTCAGAAGAATTAACTTTAAGACTTTTAGCTCATAAAATAAGTAAAATTGAAATAAGCAAGAAACAGAAATTGATTTAAAAGCACTTATGTTAACCACGACTTCTGGAATTAAAAAAAAAAGAAAAAGAATCTGGCATAAGGAGTTCATGTTGTCTGAATTCAGGTCTCTTCCTGCTGTATTCCTGGAGCCAGATGACAGCCAGAGAGGCTTAAATAAGTGAGTCCTGGGGCCTGAGCCACTCATTTAATGAAAATATGATTGGCCCTGCCCGTGAGAAAAACTTTATCTGAATTTTTCTTGAGGGGGTCAGGTGGGAAAATTACTAAGGCATAAACTTCTCATTGACCTTCATACGTGGACATCGGCTTTGTCTTGAAAATGCAGTTGAAGACACAAGCTGTCATTAACAACAACAAAATAAAAACATAGGATAGGTTCCTCTCACAATTCAGTATTATAAAGTTTGTACCTTTCTCCATGAACTGCCTTGATTCCTTTTTATCACATGATGAAAGATGTGAAATTTACTATGTTCCTCTTCTGGTCACGGCTGCCAGGAACCCCAGAGCTAAGCTTTCTGTTCAAGTCTGGTAGCTTCCTTTGAAATGATTTTCTGACATAGTTGTCTCTCCCTAGCCCCTTACTTCTTAGCCAGTAATTCTTTTTGGTGTCATTTAAAATATTCTTTCATGTAATATAAATTCCTGTCAAAAGCTTTTTTGGTGTAGACATTGTTACATATAATGAATTTTAAAAACTAGATACAGAATCCTATTTAGCCACAAATAAATATATAAAAGTGTCTCTCTTTATAAAGATAAGGCTGACCCTCAGGCAGGATATTCTTTCTGGGGGCCGGCCATAGCATTGTAGTAAAGAACATGGGCTTTGAACCTGTTCCTGCCCCACTGGCTGTGTGACCCTAGATACATTATTTAACCTCTGTGCACCTCAGGTCTCTCATCTGTAAAATGGCCTAATTACAGTGCCAAACTCCAAAGATTCTTGGGAGGACTAATTAATGCTTTGAACAGTGCCTGAACCACAGGAAGTATTTTGTAAATGTTAGCTCTGTCAATTAGAAACAGTAGTGATGGAATTTTGTGACCCACTCAATCGTGGAGTTAAGTGGTACCATTTCAACCACAGGTTCACATTCTGGGCAATGGGAGCTCTAGTTTTAATTTGGACTTAACTTGAAAGATACGCTTCCAACAAATGAGTGTTCATGATGAGAACCTTCTATGGTCGAAGTGTGGCCAATGCAGAACCCAGGGGCAGCAGACAGAGAGCAACAGAAAGATGTAGCCCCGCAGAGAGAGGGAGAGACCGTTCCCAAGGAAACAGGTTGCTAGGGGCAGGCATTTGGTAAAGTGTGCTGGAGAAATACAATTTCCTTGAACTACATCTAATGAAAATACTGTGTACTGACAGTGAACTTTAAAGCAAGTGTGATGTGAAGCTGAGAATGTTGATGAATTTGAAATAAGGCTTCTGAAACCACCCTTACTCCATCATGGGCTGCTTTACGGCAAGAACAATATGGTCACACGAGACTAGACAGTAAGAGTGTGGGTGACACAAGAGGAAATCTGGAGTTGAGCATGATAGATTTGATTCATATTTTTGGGAAAACAATTTGGAAGCCCAAATTGGATGGGCTTGTATCCATGTATTTCTACATGGTTCTAACTCATGGATAGTGTGTGTGGCTGTATAAAATTATATGCCAGACAATTATAAACTGTCCTCATTTCATCATATGTATTGGATTTTTTGGTGATGATTCCTTCTTAAAGTTCTGAGTTGAAGAACTGTTCCGGGTACTGATAAACAGATGTTTACAGTGGATAGAATCTACTGACTACTGGCGATGAGATCATGGTGTCCAGAGGGAGCAAAACAAGTTATGATTCTTTGTAGAACTGATGTAAAATGTTAAATAGGGTTGTATTACTCAAGGTTCTCCAGGGAAACTTCAAGAACCAACAGAGAGAGAGAGAGAGAGAGAGAGAGAGAGAGAGTGTGTGTGTGTGTGTGTATATATATCTCTATATTTTTAAGAGTTGGCTTACATGATTGTGGTGGGGAGCAAGTCTGAAATTGGCAGGGTAGGCTAGTAGGCTGGAGACCCAGGGAAGAGTTGATATTACAGCTTGAGCCTGAAGGCGTCTGCAGTCAGAATTCCTCCTTCCTTGAAGGACCAGTCTTTTTTTTTTTTTTTTTTGCGGTACGCGGGCCTCTCACCACTGTGGCCTCTCCTGTTGCGGTGCACAGGCTCCGGACGCGCAGGCTCAGCGGCCATGGCTCACGGGCCCAGCGGCTCCGCGGCACGTGGGATCTTCCCGGACCGGGGCACGAACCCGTGTCCCCTGCATCGGCAGGCGGACTCTCAAGAACTGCGCCACCAGGGAAGCCCTCAAGCCATCTTGATGAGGCTTCACCCACGAGGGCTACATGCCAATGTGGGGACACCACTAGTAAGAGAAAATGAGGGGGGCTGCAGGGGCAGGAATCAGATAATATTGCTCGTGTCAGGGTGGATGGAGGTACCACTGAAGTTCTCCTCACAGTGAACTCCGTGAGAAAGCCAGCATTTGGACACAGATGTGGAAATGCAAGGTGGCAGACAGGGTTGGATAAGTTTCTGTTAGTTTCTGCTCTTCTATCCTCCCTCCCCTTCATTGACTTGAAGGCAGAAGCAGCATTTTGAGGGCCGCAAGGCTGGGTGTGGGATGAAGGGAGAACAAGGAAACATGGTGCAGAACTGCCCAGGCCTCTCTACCTCTATTCCAGACCCGAGAACATGAACCAAGGAGAAGCAGACACTTTAGACTGGGTGTGAAGTGGACACTTTGATTTAGACTCACCTGGACTTTTGAATACTTGAAAGTGAGTCTTGAAAGTGTCTGGATGAGAGAGCTTCCAGGGTGGGGAAGAGATCCAGCAAAGCATGTTTGAAGGCAGTGACGCAAGAAAAATAAATTCTCTTTCCTTGTGTCCTCAATTGACTTCAGCTCTCTCAGTACACTGGTTACACAAATTTAGAAAGACTCAGTCCTGAGTTAGTTAGTATGTGTCACCACTGCCCTGATTATCACGCTGCCCTGATTTGGAACGCTTTGTGGCCCTTCACATGTCTGGGCACTGTATCTCTGTCAGCCGAGGCCCAGGAGGAGGATGAGATCAGGAATTGAGGCAAAGGCTCCCGGGAGAGTAACAGGGGCCAAGGTGTACAGTGTGCCAACTAAAGCAGCCAGTCAGGGGCAAAGTTCTCACGTGCATGGTTGTGTCTCCACTGCAAACACTAATTTATAATCCTCCTGTTCCTCTAGAGTGAGACTAGCTTGCAGATAATTAAACTAGAAAAAGGAGTTAGTGATGACTGAAGGACATTAGTGCCTATTTGAATTAAATGGAGAGAGTCTGCCCCTGTTTGGTGAGTATTTAAATGCCTATTTCTGGAGACCACTCTCACTTGCTGTGCTAGACATTATACAAGGCAACGGGTTGATTTTTCAGCCTTAGGAATCAATAATTCTGTTGTTCACGTCCAGCAGCTTCTGTTCTGGGTCATGCTGGTATTAACTGACTTTACTGTCTCCCTTGAAAAGCCGTGGTCTCCTTTTCCCACCCCTACTGAGACTTCTTTAATCACGTGAAAATAATACAGACGAATACATAAGGAAAAGACTAACAAACAATGAAAGATCTCAGAATGAAAACTGATGCTGTACGTTAACAGTGAGGTGAAATTATATATCTCAGTGCTTAGTGCAGTTATGTTAAGGGACGGAAAATATTAGGCAGATGAGAGCTGCAAAGCCTTCCATATTCACCTCAAATGTCTCTCTTCCCCCACTTCACTTTTCTTCGTTCTTACAAGATACCTGAAAATAATAATACTCATGTTTGGAGGGACATTCTTTGCAATCGGAGGACCATTCTTTTTGCAATTCTTCCCCAAAGTGAAGGATGCTCTTTCAAAGGTTAACCTGGTCTCCCAGCCTGGGGACTAAGGGAATCAGACTAACTTATGTGGCCAACGCATGGCTTTGAGCCTTAAGGAGAAGAAAGGTCTGACAGGAGAGAGGGATGTTGGCTAAGAGGAGAACCACAGAAGGAGCAGGAACTGATAAAGTCCATGTTACATCAGGAGCTGTGAAGAGAGTAGGCAGGAGGGAAGTTAGGAAGCCAGTAACCCCAAATTCAAGCCAGCAGAGCGCTAGCTGCTGTACAGAATTCAGTTTTCTAAGCATTTTGAAAAAAAGACTAAAATAGTGTGCCCTACTACGAGTCACTAGGATCCATTAAGGTATCTGTGGTGGTATTTGTGTCCGTTTTGCATCTTTAAAATTATGCCTGGACTATTTTCTCTGGAAATTTTCAAGTTGTATTGGATACTTATGAATTTTTTCCACTCTTTATGATGTTCAGGCATTTCTTATGACAACATAGAGACCAGGAAATAATGAAGGGTCTTAATTTAAAAAATCAAAACTTCTGAAATTCTTGTAGAACCTCTTCTAAAAACTTGCTTTGAGGATAAATTGCTTCTTTTATGAATTAGGTAATGTACGTGGTTCTGACAGAAACGATATGATAAAAAGTCCAACTACATGACGATAATTCATAGCATGAAAGACAGTTTTCTCTGAATCCCATCTTTTATTTGATTAGAATCAAGGTCAGAGTTTTTTCCGGATGTTTCTTGCTAGCCTAAAGTGGATCCTTTGTTTTCTAAGAAAAAGGCCCAACATTCACAGCCGGGCCGCACTACCCTCTGCTTCCCGCTTCCTGAGGCTCAGTGGGTCAGAGCCAATGCATTCCGACAGGAGAACCAAAAGACAGCTGCCCACTGGGGTGTTTTGGGGTCAGAATTCTGAAGCGGTCACGACATTCATAGACATCCCAGTGTGAATGAGAATTCCTCCATACTTAGAAATTCTCCTAGAGGGAGACAGTTCCTGTCTTAAGTTTTAAGGAGACTCTAAAAGGGTCAGACAACTCTGGTTGGCGGAGGTGATGTTGAGGGGCGTAAACTGCCGACTGCTGAGTCCGAATTCGCTCCCAGAGGCGTTTATTGAGCACCCCTCTGCGTGCAGAGCCCTGCGGGAGCAATCAGCCAGAGCTGAGCTCGAGCTCTACAGACGGAGATAGCACAGTTCAGGGCAGTACACTGCTGGCGACTCCCTGCCCACTTCTCATCTCGAATCCTAGATCAGCGAACTGAAATCCTAAGACATCCTTACATCATCTACATCCGTGGTTCTCAATGCGGAGGGGGCGGTGGTTCAGGGAGGGAAAGGAATTCAGCCTCCAGGAGACATTTTCAGTCGTCATAACCTGGGGGTGGTGGAAGGGTCGCTACTGGTATTTGATGGGTAGAGACCAGGAATGCTGCCAAACATCCTACAATGCACACGATAGACCCTCAACCTAAAATGTCCATAGAGCTGAGGTTCACAAACCCCGATCTAAATGTAGGGTTTCAGCTGTTTAATGATAGTGGTTATCTATGCTCTCGTCATTAGGTTTTTTTTAAAAAAATTATTTATTTAATTGGTTGTGCTGGGTCTTAGTTGCGGCAGGTGGGCTCCTTAGTTGCGGCTCTAGGGCTCCTTAGTTGCTGTTCACCAGCTCTTAGTTGCAGCATGCGAACTCTTAGTTGTAGTATGCATGTGGGATCTAGTTCCCCAACCAGGGATCAAACCCTGGCCCCCTGCTCTGGGAGCGTAGAGTCTTACCCACTGTGCCACCAGGGAAGTCCCTAGTCTTTAGTTTTAATGGAGGCTTATTAGGCTCAAGCCTGTGTAATACACTCGTAAGTATGTTAAAAACAGAATAGGGCCCAAATGGAGTCGTTTATGCTAAGCCCCATGTCATCAAACCCAGACTTAACTGTATAATAGTTTTGGCTCTCCTAGAAATGGAATCTTAAACCAGTCAATCAGGAATTGCCTGGTAGGCACTAGTTAGGTAATCTGCCTGATACACCCCTGCCTTCCTCTAAAGGAAAGTGACCTTGAAATAACCAAGCTGCTTTTTTGCCTAGTATAACTTCCTTGTTCCTGTTCCCTTCTGCCTATGAACGTCTTTCATTTTGTACAGCTCCTTTATATCTGCTAGATTAGATGCTCCCTGATTCAAATTGATTTTTGCTCAAATTCTTAAAAATTTTAACATGCCTTAGTTTCTTTTAACAGGCATACGGGTTTAAGAGGTTGTTTTTACCTCTGTATATTCATACTTTAATTCATCAAATGAATATTTTTAAGCTGATGAAGAATTAAGATATTCTTAATTCTCCTCAAATAAAGTGAGGTGAGGCCATGTGCTACAGCCAAGGAAAACACTGGAGCCGGAGGGAGAACTTGGGACGGTGCCACTGTGTTGGGGTCTCCATGTCTCAGCTCCCTCCTCTGGATGGTGAGGAAGATGGGCTTTATCTGAGTTCTTTTGGGGGTTCTAATTTTCTACCATTCAAAACGCCTCATAATGGAAACCCTACATCCATTTCACCTTTTCGTATGTCTTCACCAGATATTTTTCTTTCCTCCTCTCCTAGCTACCAAAACACCTTCCCTAATTTCTCCTTTTCTATACAAAAAAGATTTTTAACCTAAACAAAACGGTTAACTTTACTTCAAGCCTTTATTTAAGTCTAAACCCCTCTTTCTCCCCACTCAAAAATCACCTTCTCAAAGCTTTTCTTGCCTCCCATACTCCCACCGCTCTGGTACATCCATATTATCCTGTCAGCTGGCTGTGGGCACTTTGACATATAACGACTATGCTTGTGTTATATTCTAATGTTCTGTTTTATATGTCTCTTTAATCCTAAAATCCATGTGTGTGCCTTCTCTCTCTGTAGACCACAGATTGCTAGAATACGAGCACCTCTGCATTTAATCATACTTTTTAGGGTGTGCACTTTTTGATGGATGGTCACACGTGCCTTCCTAGTTCTTAGTAGGAGATGAGGCATCACCAACACAGAAACACAGTTTCTGAGAAAATAACAGGAAGGTGAAACTATATTATATTCAGGGATGTAGGTGGAAAATGCTCTCAAACTGGATGTTGTGAAAACAAAAACAAATCAGTGATGTAGATTACTTGACACATAGAATCTAATTTGAATTAACTCTGTAAATGAAAATGTAACAGATAAACTCCACAAATTTATTGAAATATAAAAATCAATTTAAAACTTGGAAAACAGATTAGAGATAGACATTGTATATTCTCCATTTTATCTCCCCCGCCCTTTTAAAAGCATTCCAAAAAATGAAATGAATCATTTCATGAATTTGTGACAGGTTCAAAATAGCCATCAAGGTCCTTCATGAAACTTTTCTACTAATTACCAGTGTGACTTCTGGCAAGTTATTTAAACACTCTGGATCACAGTTCGCTCACATACAAAACGAATTTTTGATGGACCTAAGATGGTAAGTCCCAATCTTGGGAATCACCTGGGTAGCTTTTAAAAAATCCTGATGCCCAGGTAACACCCCTGACCAAATAAATCAGAATCTCTGGAGTTGGGACAGAGCAACAGTATTTTTTAAGCTCCCTGAATAATTCCAATATTCAGCCCAAGTTAAGCCCAATGTTCACCCCTAACTTAAAATAAACCAAGTTCCCTAAACCAGTGACTTGTTGAATGTTTTAAAAATGGCCGCTGTCAGAAAAAGCTGTTCATATTGTGGCTAAGTACACACACGGATATGTTTTTACTATTTCAACAAAATAATTTCATGGAATGTATCTGTTAAATTTTATAAGCATTTCTCATCACTCTGATACTTTATATTCCATTTTACTCCATTAAAAAACATTTTTTCAAGACCTACAGATTGAAAAATGCAATATCTACAGGCTATGTCCTACATTTTGGCCACTAGATGGAACCCTCGTATTTAAAGAATGGAAAGCACAGCTCGGTTCTGAACTCTGCAAAGGAAAAATAAACATGCATATGATTTAATATTAATTTTACATCTGGCCAAAAATTATTTATTTTATAAGAAAAGGAGTGTGGCTATTGAAAAAATAATAGTTCTATTAATGGTAACTAACACCAAAGGAAAGGTAAGACAGTGCATTACTCTGGTTCCTTCACCACCACAAGCACCTGGTGAGGTCTGTATTCTAACCCTTTCCCAGCTGAGGAAACTGAGTACCAGAAAGGGGTAGTAACATGACCTGCCCTTGATGAACCACAGCCCCCATCACTGTGGAGCCAGCAGAAGGCAGAGAAAGGTTTGAAATCTAGTCACAATGGTACAAAGAGACAGAAGCAGAATTTAAGTCCAAATGTGTTCGCCTTTTGCTTCTAACTATGACAAAGTGTAAGAAATTTAAGGTTTGTAACATTAATATCAATACACAGGTTAAATTCGTACAAGATAGAAGCACACTGGAATTTTTTCTTTTCTGTAAATCTAGGCTTCAAAGTACATACTTTTAAAGAAAAGGGGAATAAACAGCACCATAGGGAGAAGCAGAGGGGCCTGAGGCAGAGGCTGTGATGAGAGGCCTCCCGGGACGAGGAACAAATTTTGGTTTTATTCGAACTGTGGCAGCGTAGGCGTAGGGGTCCCACTGAAGGGTTTTTGTCAAGGGAAGGACTTGGGATTTTTGCACAGCCCACTCCTTCACTTCATTCCCCTCTTTGGGCAACATCTTTTTCGCAGAGAGGCCTGTCTTGATCATTGGTGAGAACATTCCTGTCCTCCATCCTCTTATGAGGCTTTCTTTTTTCATCAGCATTTAGCATTAGCAGACATGATGATAAATATCTTTTTATTTAATCCGTCTTCCCTCAGCTAGTTGTAGACTCCATAATGGAAGCTGAAAAGTCAGTAACTCATACTGAAGGTTGGGGGAGGTGGGGATGGGGAGTTTTTGCTTAATGCGTACAGAGGTTCATTTGGGACGATGAAAGAGTTTTGGAAATTGCTAGTGGTGATGGTTGCACAACGTTGTGAATGTAATTAATGCCACAGAATTGTACAATCGTTAAAATGGCAAATTTTATGATATATATTTTATCAGAATCAAAAATCATTAAAAAAAAAATGTCAGTAACCCAAAATTCAGGCCTGCAGAATGACTTGGAAAGTATCACTGTCACTTATGAAGTGCTTTGTATGCACCAAGTATGTACTTTATATCTATTAACTAAGTGGATCCTCACGGCAACCCCATAAGGTAGACACTATTATTGTTCCCATTTTACAGATGAGAAACTGAGGCACGCAATTTGCTCAAGGTCACTCAGCTCCTATGAAGAGGCAGGATTTGTACCTGGATAAGCTGCTCTTATACCACTGTTGCTGTCTATAACTACTGCTGTCTATAATTGCTGTCTGTGTTATAGACAGAGCCTGGCATGTAATCATTTAACATTTGTTACAAGAATAACTACTTCAAAATGGTCACTTTGGCTGCTGGGTGGCGAACAGACTGGAAGGGTGAGAGGAGCTCTGCGGAGCAGCAGGAAGGCTGCTGTAGGAGGTGAAAGATGTGAAGGTCATGGAGGTACAGACAAGTGGATGGTTTACATGTATTTCAAGATAGAGACAACTATCCATTAGCAGGATATGCTAATGGATCTAATTGTGAAAGACAAAGCTTCAGTCTAAGATTGCACTGTACGATATGGTAGCCACTAGTCACAGGCAGCTACTCAGCACTTGAAATGAGGCTAGTAAGACACGAGATGTACTGTGGAGTGTAAAATGCATTCTGGATTCCAAAGACTTAGCACAAAATAGCAAACTACCTTATAGATAAATTTTATATTGATGGAGAAATGGCAATATTTGATATATTGCATTGAATACAATATATTATTAATAAATACAACATACAGGCATACCTCAAAGATATTGCAGGTTCAGTTCCAGACCACCGTAATAAAGGAATATCACGATAAAGCAAGTCACATGAATGTTTTGGTTTCCTAGAGCATATAAAATTTATGTTTATACTATACTGTAGCCTATTGTGTGCAATAGCATTATGTCTAAGCAATGTACATACCTGAACTAAAAAATACTCTGTTGCTAAAAAATGCTAACCATTATCTGATGTTGTAGGGTTGCCACAAACCTTCAAATTGTAAAAAATGCAATATCTGCAAAGTGCAATAAAGCACGGCACTGTAAGACAACGTGTGCCTGTAATATTAAATTAGTTGTATTTTTAAATGTGACTACTAGAAAATGTAAAATGATGTTTGTGGTTCACACTGTATTTCCATTGGAGTTGCTGATCTAGGATAACGTCCTGGTTGCTTGCTTGAACAATGCAAGTAATGGTGGTGCATTTACTGAACTGGAAAAGAAGAGAGGGAGATATAAGGATGAAAATTAAAAAATTATGCTCTGGACATAGAGGTTTGCAATGTATGTGAGATATCCAGGTGGAGATGGGAAGCCCGAAGCTCGAAGGGGAGGTCAGGGCTGGCACTGCACATGTAGGTCCCATCAGCCTGCAGATGACACTGAAGACCCTTTCTGGACAATCTATAAGTGGGAAAAACCAGCCAGCACCCAGGGTCAAGACCTGAGACACCAACAGTTAGGGGTTGGGTAGAAATAGGCAACCAGATAATGCAGAAAAGGTGCTACATTTCTACATTCAATTTTCTGGCTAAGAAATGACCTCTAAATTCATTATGGTTTCATGTCAGTGTACTTTTGTCTGGGATTCATGTTTTTTGTGAATTGCAGTTTATTTCAATACACACTTAGGATTGCTTTTATTTTTTAGACTATATTAGTGCAGGTTAGTGGCAGAAATCTCTGGAAATATCCCTTTATGTAGAAATAACAAAACTCAATATGATGAACAAGTGCTGTCGATAAATCTCACAAAATCCCTAAATATCCAACATCAAGGGAAGAAAAAACGTCCACTGAGTTCTCAAGTGACAGTTTCTTCATGGCAACCATCTTGGTAGGGTGATATGTTTTCTGAGAGAGGGACACATTTTTAACGATTTTAAGAAACTTCATTTAATCCTCCAATTAAGTATTTCTTTAGAAAACTCAGTTTTACATAACAATGAATGGTCACACAGTTAAGAGCTCAAACGTTGTGGTCGGGTGTGCATGAGTTAATATTATAAATGCACTTAGTGGAGTTCCTGGCCTGCAGTGAGCACTTGGTAAATATTATTGTTCTTATTAATAATACCAGAACCACCCCTCCCCCATTCCCATTCAGCAGAAACTGTACTCCGAATTTTGATCTTTTCCTGGGCTACTGATATGTTGTCTAACACTCTCTCATGATGCTGGGCATGGGCACCAAGCCGTGGGATCATCTGTACACTTAGAACCATCCTTACCCAGATGACCATTCTGTTTTCACTTTCAGTACAGTATTCAATAACATGAGATACTCAACACTTCATTATAAAATAGGCTTTGTGTTAGATGATTTTGCCCAAGTGTAGATTAAGTGTTCGGAGCACATTAAGGTAGGCTGGGCTAAGTCACGATGTTTGGTAGGTTAGGTGTATTACAGGCATTTTTGACTTAGGATATTTTCAACTTACAATGGGTTTATTGGGATGCAACCCCATCTAAAGTTGAGGAAGATCTGTGTGTAACATATTTGTATATAACATATATGTTAGGTATGGTATGTTATATAACATTATGTCAAACCAGTTGATGTGTTTCCGCCCTTGTTCTGATGATACAGCACATGCTTTCCTGCTGCACGTGCTCTTCGACTCTGTGTTGAGGTGGGGCTTTGTGTTCCTGGTGTTTTCATGTGGAGGGAACCCCATTAGAGTAACACTTTCCGTTTCTGCCCTCCTTCAATCACTGCTCTCCAGTTTGGGGGAACGATTCTCTGGAGGCTTTGGGAGATGGAGCTGGGTACCTCTTTCTGGAATCCACCTGTGGGCAGAGAGAACGTGTTCTGCTCTCCCCTTTGAGCAGTTGGTTGTACACGGACAGGTCCCCGTGGGGAGGCCTGAGACTGTCCAGCTGTGGCTGGTAAGTAGTGATTGTGAAATTTGACAGACACACTTACCTGGGAATTCCCAACAGCTAAATTCACAGAAAGGTGAGTTTTTAAGTTGCTGCCCGACTCCCATGTTTATCTCAGTGGGTTCAGAATTTAAACACGGGTAAGAGGAGTGCTGTTTACTGATATCCTTAAATTCCCAACATCCGGTGCGTTCAGCCGGGAACTTTGAGAAATAGACCAAGAGTAGAGAGGGTTTTAGTGGAGCCAAGGCACATGGCTTTGGGGCCTCTGGGGTCGGTGAGGGGGGGGTGTCACGTGTTTTAATCCTGGTAGTTGAGTGGTGTCTATATTGTGCCCTGCAGCTGGTTTTTACTGTTGGCTTTTAACTAGTACAGCTGAGCAGAAGGCTTCAGGCTTTGGCAAGTGTGGGTCTTGTGGGATTCCTACTCTGGCTTAGGATGGCTTTATTTATAGGTGAATGGCTATTTCTGTACGGGTGAGAAGATATTTATATGCAGACAGGACTGCAGTTGCCAACCTTGGAAAGCAGTCATAATGGAGGCCAAGATCGGGAAAGTGTTTGTTTGGTACAGGCCTTTTAGATAGTCAGGAGCTGAGTGACCTTTTGCTGCGGTTTCTCAGCTGGGCCTGTTGGCCAGGACTTGAAAGAGCAGATATAGCTGAGCTCCATGTGCACTGCGAACACTGGAAGGTTCTAGCTTTAAATTATTATTATTTATTTTTGGCAGTGTTGGGTCTTCATTGCTGCACGCGGGCTTTCTCTAGTTGCGGCGAGCAGGGGCTACTCTTCGTTGCAGTGCACGGGCGTCTCGTTGTGGTGGCTTCTCTTGTCGCGGAACATGGGCTCTAGGCACGTGGGCTTCAGTAATTGTGGCACGCAGGCTCAGTAGTTGTGGCTCGCGGGCTCTAGAGCTCAGGCTCAGTAGTTGTGGCACACGGGCTTAGTTGCTCCACGGCGTGTGGGATCTTCCCGGACCAGGGCTGGAACCCATGTACCCTGCATTGGCAGGTGGATTCTTAACCACTGCGCCACCAGGGAAGCCCTTTAAATTATTATTATTTTAAATTTTATTGAAGTATAGTTGATTTACAATGTTAATTCCTTCTGTACAGCAAAGTGACTCAGTTATACACACACACACACATATATATATTCTTTTCCATTGTGGTTTGTCACAGAATATTGAGTGCAGTTCCCTGTGCTATACAGTATGACCTTGTTGTTTATCCAACCTATATGTAATAGTTTGCCTCTGCTAATCCCAAACTCCCATTCCTTCCCTCCCCTACCCCCCCACCCCCCACAAACACAAGTCTGTTCTCTGTCTGTGAGTCTGTTTCTGTTTCGTAGATACGTTGATTTGTATGGTATTTTAGATTCCACATATTAAGTGATATCGTATGGTATTTGTCTTTCTCTTTCTGACTTACTTCCTAGCTTTAAATTATTAGTTCCTGGCCCAGGAAGGCAGCATTACTCTGGCTGCCTCAGAATCCGTGAACTACATTCAGGGCCGAAAGAGGGAATTAAGATGGCTAACCTCTTGTAATTACGTGCTTGCCAGAGGCCCTCCAGAGTCACCCATGAAAGGTAGTATATGCAGAGTAAATAACTAGACTATGCCATCTTCTTGGGTTGAAGTAGAGAACAGCTCAGTAAAATGATCACCCAAAGGCCTGCCACTCAGAATGAGGGAATAAGAACTCAAGTGCTTTGAAAACTGTGCTTCAGTGTGACAGTCATATCAAATGCAGTAGAAGACTGAAAACAAGATAAACTGATTAAAAGCTGAAGGAAAGGAAGATTTCCTTGAGGGAGAGGCTGACATCTTAGAAGACAGGCTAATCTTTGAAGGTCTGAAAAGACAGCTATGAAACATAAGGAGAAATGCCTAAGCCTGTCTGCTCCTATTAAGGAGAGACCTTAAGGTTGATATTAGATCAGAAGGAGTGCCTTGAGCCTAAGGAAACCCAGTAAAGGACAGAAAACTAACTGAAATTACTCGCTAGCGGGGGGCTGAAGTCCAGAGAACATTTGCAAACCCTTAACCAGCAGAGTCCCCAGTAAGAGACGTTGAGGACACATATCCTGATGATTGGGTCAGTACAGAAAGTAGTTATCTATAAGATTTGTTATGGTAGGCTGGGGAAGGCAGCAAAGAATTCCTGGATGAGTTTTCAGGTGGTAGAGCCATTGTAGAAGGCATGCAGGTGTTTCCTATGCTCTGAGGGACTTGCTTGAGAAATTGATGAGATGAGAACTTGAAGACAGACAAGGTGAGGCATACTACATGCAAACAGGCAGGACAATAATGGAGCAAGTCCAGGTCCTGGTTCCATGCTGATCCCATGGGAGGATATCACCCAGGTGAATTCTCCAATGTAGCAGGGGCAGAGAGGTGTGATTTAAAAAGTAGAAATCTAGGGCATATCAAGAGCTCATAATTTCATATTTCTCATCATAGGAGACCCACGGAATGAGATCTAAAGAGATACCTTAGAAAATCAATTGTTTTATCTGTAAATCAAAGGGGAAAGAAGGTCCTCAAATTTAGTAAACAGGGCTAGTCCCATGTGTGTTAGAAAAGGGAAGAGACCAAGTTAAGGATTAAACTCTTAGAAATTCCCCTGAGATTTCCTAAAAGGCTAGATGATGCTATGCAGAGAAAGATTACACAGAGAAATGCTCCTTAGGCTTCAGTCAAAAACAGAGGGAAGCCAGTGGTTTAATGGGAACTCGGCAGAGGAAATAGTTCTCAACAGGTTCCCAAGACACCAACAGCACTTCCAGTTCAGGAAATTTCCTTGGGCAATTCTCCAGTTGAAACATTTGTGGATTCAGTGAAAATCCTCCCTAGGAACCACATTTAATAGAAGTAAGTGATGCCATAGCAAGGGATAGTGACAGACGTTTGTCACAAGAGTTTCACAGAAGGCTGTGGTTACATCACTAGAGTCCATACTGTCAGTGCAGACTGGGGTGCCAGAAACATGGGCTGAAAGGGGAAATGGAGAGATGTGGGACAGCCCCATTTTTCCCGTTCATATTTCCATTGGGAGAGGCAGGCAACTCTCAAATAAAGCTTGATGCCTGGGGTTGCCACCATTCCAAAAATTTCAGTTTGCAAGGCAGGAATGTCTCAGTGTTATGTCCTGTGAGGGGAGACAGTACACATAAGGAGAAATGTCCTCCTGAATTCATAAACAAAGTGCCAAAATTAATCTCTTAATGGGAATTTTCTCCCAAGTGAATCTAGGTCATAGTTGCTGGAGTGCACGCACAGACCAACTGGCATCCTGGCAAGGTGGAAACCAGGACTTTTCTGCTGACTCTTTCACTTGCCACCACTGAATCTCTGCTATGGTTTTTGGCAGCACGAAGTATGGATTTATGGAACATAACGGTGCCTGGGCTACCTTCTTTAGGGCGTGGGGTTGGCTTGTTTTCTGAATTTCATGGGAGTGGGATCAGCACCAAGATGGTTAGCAACGTTTTATTCTCTTTGGAGACACAGAATGATCATTTCTGAGATGCTGAAGTAGTAACACCCATCCAGAGGAGGAGAGCCCAAGCTTGTCCTAGGTATCAAGACTGTCTGTGAATGAGACTGAACAGAATAAGATATTCAAGAAGATCAATTTTGAACTTTAATTTTACAAATTTTATCCCACAAAAGCAAAAGAATTTTCAATTGATTTTGAAATTTGACTTAACTACTTTCTACTTTAAATTTTTGGATGTTCATCTTTTAATTTCTCCCTGTACAATTAGTAATGGGATGAGATTTATATTCAATAGGACTGTTTATATTATTAGCATTTCACAATTGGAATAGCTATATGCTGTCTCTTAACCTCATTACAGAACCTCTGAAGGGCTATGTTGGACAATATGGTTGCACATAATTTAGGATGGGAAATAGAATATAAACTGAATTTCAGATTTGCGTACAGAGTAGCTTTCATATTAATTTAATAATTGTATATTTCTGACCTATTTTGGAGCTTTCTGGGGACAGAATGAACACTGCCTAGCTATGGTCCAGGGAGGAAACCCAAAGAAGCAGTAGTTGGTCTGGGGAGCTGTCCTGCCCTGACAGATGTTAACCTCACCTGAGGGGGTAGTCACACACCCAGATGCCCCATAGTCTTAAAGGTTGAGCCCAGTGAAGTTGAGAGAACACAAATGGGGAATGTTAAATGGGATCCTACACCCCACACACAGTGTTTCTAGTCATTAGAGTAACATCCCTGGTCTTTCTCTACCTTCACTCACTCCATCCAGGAGAAGAGGAATCACTTATCCGATTGATGATGTGGGAGAGAGGATGGAAGCCAAATGAGTTGGCCCTTTTCTCTTCCTGGGATCTGTCTGCTGAGAACTCAGTGCCAATCCGCCAGGGCAGGCTTTGTGGGGTAGTGGTGGGAGCTGAGGCGTTAGGCTGGCCAGTGGGTGGGTCATTCTGCCTCACGAAAGATTTAATAATTTTGCTTGGTATCCAATCTAAGCCATGTTCTTCAATAGCTTTATCATGAGAAAGTAACATTTTAATCTCTATCTACTTGATTCCTGCAACTACCTCTCAACTGGTTCTGAATCTAATCAGGTAAAAGAAGTGCACTCTCCTAATCTGCTAAATCCCTGACACTTGGACTCCTCAACCCTGGGGAATGTCTATCTTAATTAGCTTGTCAGAATTGATGCCGAATGATGATGAGGGCTCAGAATCCCACCTGCCTGGGCTCACATTCCAGCTCTATCACTTACTGGCTATGAATATTTGAGGAAAAAAAAATTAAACTCTCAAAGTAGTATTTGTAAAATGGGAATCATGTAGCACCACTTCATAAAAGTTTTGGTGAAAACAAAATGAGATAATGTAGGCTACTTGTAAAATCCACTTTTTTGAGTCTCCTGTCCCTGGTTCCTTGGCATAGAGTTCCAAATAATAATCAGTGTTTATTTAACATACACAATGGGTAAGGGTCAGTGCTAAGTAACTCAGTATCTCATTTGATTGTCACAGAACCTGTGGCATAGGTGTAAAATTATTCCAATTTTATGAACGAGGTAATTGAAGCATGATCACACATTATGTGACTAGTAAAGCAGCTATTTGAACCCTGAATTCAGAGTCTAGACTCTTAAATAATATGCTCTCTCCCCAAAATAACATCTGCCATTTATTGGCTGCCTAGTATGTGTCTGACACTTACAGGAGCTTTATCTCATAATTTCCCCAATCCTTTGTAGGTTAAGGGCATAGACTTTATAGTCAGACAGATGTGGTTTTGAATTCCAACTCTGCCGTTTTCTAGCCTAGTAGCCTTGGGGAGGTTAGCTCATCTCTCTGAGCCTCAATTTTTTATCTATAAATTAGGGATGACAATACCTACACCTCACAGGTTTGCCGTAAGGATTAAATGAAAGAATGCTTAGTAACTTGGCCCACTAGAAGCGCTCAATGAGAGGCATCAATTCTTATTCCCATTTTACAGATGAACAATAGACTGAAGCTCATAGGTGCCAAGTTCAAACCCTGACTTACCCAAATAAAAACCTGCTTTTCCTCTATGCTCTTTTTCCTATTTCCAGGAATTTCTGGCCTCTCCATGCTCATTTCCCCTATTACCACTCAGTCCTTCCAGGGGAGAACAAATCCATTCTGTACCTTTTGAAAGGTAACACGGGATGAGGAAGTGAGTTCCCAGTTGTGTTCCATGGAGCTGTCTTGGGGCCTTGGGGGGGGGAATGGGAATGGGAATGGGTAGGGTTGGAGGGATGTGTAAGCGCCCTGCTTCAACTAGGACACTTCAGCCTTCATTTTTCTGGTCAAGAGATAGCTTAAGTTTTCATTTACTGAGAATGTTCCTTGGCAAAACAAAAACAAAACCCCCTGAGACACAGAGGTGTGAGATGGGAGTAGGAGGCTTGCCGTGGGAGCCTGGGGTTGAGATGATGTCACCACTCCCCGGTATACGGCCCTGGTCCACTCTGCCTCAGGCTTCTCCACCTCAGTTTACTCAAGTGAACAATAATACAACTTTCATATCTCCAGGGGATATTACAAGGATTAAGTGATAAACGTATTATGAAAAGTGCTTTGTGACACACACAAGCATGGCACCAGAGTGCATGTATCCTGAGCTCGACCGGTGGCGCCTTCATTGTGGCTCCCTCTCTTACTGCGTGACTCTGGGTGATCCGTTCATACTCTCTGTGCCTCAGTTGTTCTGTCAAATGGAGATAACAACAGCACCTTCATCATGCTGTTGGAAACCCTAACTGGTTGAAAATGTGGAAATAGTGTCCCGTAAGTGTTTTGTTATATTTATTCTTACTCTCAGGTTTGAATGACTACATTAGCTTTGTCCCTCACAGTTCTTCCTGTGAAAACGTTGCAAAACAGACCAGAAAAGTGCTGCCTTTTTCTGAAACTTAAATACAACAAAAGATTAGACTGTTATGTGGTTTTCCACTGAATCACTGTGACATCCGGAGTAAAAGAAGTTTTTGGGGGACTCGTAGGGGACATGGTGGAGCCCAAGTTAATCAAGAATTTGCTAAGCTCCAGCTTTCCTTTATATAATTAGTTTGAAAGTTGAGTGATAAAATGTGAATTGAAATTGTAGCCAGTTTTATAACTTCAACAAAGTGAAATCAAGCTATTCCATTAGTTTTATAGTTTATGATTGTAAAACTATAAAAACAAATATTGGTTCCCTCAGCAGCTTTAAAGCAACAAATAAGTCCTTGTGAATTTCAGCAAAATGCCCAATTCTTTACACTTCTCAGTTTTTAAAGAAATCAGTTGTTGAGCACAGCATTACAGAAAAAGCAGGGTTTTAAAAAATGATTTATAAAATTACACTTAGAGAGGACACATGGAGGGGATATTGAAAGAAACACTTTTACAACAGTCACCAAATTATAAGTCCCTGTGACTTAAAGGTCACTCAAAAAAATGTTTAGGGAAATAAGGCAAAACACAAGAGCCAGAAGAAAGGTAATTACATAACAGGTCAAGGAATTGTCCTAAGATCCATGCAAAACCAGGTTAGAATCTGGCTGGCATCAGCCATGGCTGCAAGGGGAAGTGGAGTTCCCTCCTACCTTTCTTGAAATTGTGGACTGTCACCCAACGTGAATGATAACTAACTGAACTAAATGACACCCTGACACCCTATCACACTGCTCACCTCCTTAACCAAGAGCCTTATGATTATGCTTATGATTATTAATTGGCCTATGTTTCACTTTTCTCTTTGAGAAAGCTTAAATAATAAAAGTGAACTTAAACCTGTCCATAAAGATGACTGTTGTATATGCCTTTTATTTCAATTCAGGCATCAGTATAGAAGAAGATAATAATAGAACATTTAAAATTCTCCAAATCAGTCACCGCAGTTAGCATTTTGTGAAATGATTATTAACAGGGATGTGGAACAGATACAGGCTCATAAGTTGGGGAGGGTGGGCTGGGGATGGATAAAAGGCACAGACAGCCATACAAAGTTTATTTTCTTAATCATCATAACCAAAAGCAGGCCTACAAATTTATATTTTTATTATAAAAATGTTCTAACCTAAAATATGGTTTAACCTAAAATATCTACAAATGTTTTTTTCCCCTGAACTTTTGTAATAACTTTGGTCTGATAGTGAAAATAATTTAAAAAGACATGTTGATTTTTGTAGGTCTTTATAAAACTGTATCAGTCAGTATTGTTTCACTGCACCAAACATTGGGAGACCGTTTTGAAAACATTTATCTTTCAATGAAAGAGAAGGCAGGGGTGAGCACTCCTCCTTTTGCTGAGGTCTACACTGTGGTTGCTCTATCTTTATTGATCAAATCGACTGTAATTGGGGTGGTCACCACTCTTGCATTTGTCCTTGAGTTTGGCCTAAATGTAGTTGAGTCTGTCCTAAACAAAGTGGTTAGTAAATAGTTAACACTCTAAATGCTGCCTTTGAGAACTTAAATTTGAGGATTTCTATTTTTTAAACTCTGCAATAGGAAAATGATAAAATGTTTTAGAGGCTAGCTAGATGGAATCTTGACATCTAATCACAAAATATCCTTTGGAAGTATTGATAATTTGACATTCAGCCCAACATGGTAGGTATATATTCCTAATACATATCAGGCTTTTTGCTAGGTACTGGAATGCTAGGGACAGAGGAAAAAGATAAAAATTCTTCCTGAGAATTCATCTATTGATAAGTAAATACAAAACTCTAATATAAGTCTAAATAGAGTCTAAGTCTAAATAAGTGACATGAAAGCATGGAGCAAGGTTTTTTAAAAGTAACCATTGGAAGGCTGCTATTTGTACATCAAACACTTTTCATATAGTATCTTATTTAATACTGACAATAAACTAATGAAATAGTATTATCATTATCCCTACTTGAAAGATGAAGAAACAGGTTCAGTGAGATTAAAGTTGGTGGGATTAGGATTAACCTAGATTTCTAGGATAACCTATATTTCTAGATTTCACGTCAGCCTTTGTGTGATAACAATATAGTATAGGGATGTTCAATTTCTTAAAAGTTGAGAACTCCAGAGCCTCTGACAAAAATGACTGTTCTTAACTGTTAGCTATGCTGTTTTCTCTAAGGTAGGAATTAACAGGCAAACCACAAAACCATATTCCAATGGCTAATAAAATATGAAAAGGTTATTAAACTTTACTAGTAGCCAAAGATGTGAAATAGGATACTCTTTTTCACCTATCAAATTTACAAAAGTTTTAAATAGCGGTACTATTCTGAGCTGATGAGGTTGCTATGAAATGGGCATTCTCATCTTCTGTCGGTAAAAATACAAATTGCAAATTCCTTCCAGGAAACAAGTAGAAAATCAGGATGGTTTGCAAATATTCATGATTTTTGACCTAGTAATTCTGCATCTTGTAGTTTATCCTCAAAGAAAAAATTAGTTTGAATTTACATGAAAATGTTAAATGCATTAATATTTATAATAATAATCAAAAATGGCCTAATATGTAAAAATAGGCAACATTTAAATACATAATAGTTCATTTGTATGCTAGAATATGATAAATTATTGAAATAATTAAGAACATATATTATCGGGAAATGCTTATGATAAAATATCGGAAAAACGTTCTCTAAAGAGATGATTTAATTTAACACATTGTTTAAAGGTGTGAATTCTAGAGAAACGCTGCTTGAATTTATACCTTGTTTACGTGACTGCTTACTCAGCAACCTTGGGCAAGCTACTTAACCTTTCTGTGTGTCAGTCTCCTTATCAGGAAAACGAGGATTACAACAATAATACCTGTGGCAGCATATTCTTAAAGTTCAGTTCAGTTGACCCTTAAAACAGGTTTGAACTGCATGCGTTCACTTATACACAATTTTTTTTCAATAATAAATACTACAGTACTACATGATCTGGGTTGAGTCTGTGGATGCAGAACTGCAGTTGTGGAGGAACGGTATATTCGAGGGCAGGTCATATATGTGGAGTTGCAACTGTGCAGAGGGTTGGTACCCCTAACTTAGTTAAATGAGTATCTCTGGATGGTGAGATGATGGGTTAGTTTTATATTTTATTTTATAGTCATCTGCAAATTCCTATCAATAAGCATTAATTTTACAGTTATGAGACAGGCCATGGGCATGCTTATAGTAATCACAAAATTGGTTACTAACATATGGTAGATATTCTTAAAATAAAAGGAAGAATCTGTTGGTTGGTTTACAGAATTCATTGCTTGGTAGGAAAGGGTCTTGAATTTTATTAAGTTCCTTTTCTGACATCAGTTGAAATTAACATATTTTTAGCATTGATTTACTCATTAATGGACTTTCTAATAATAATTTTGTTACCTTTCTGGGGTAAACCCTAAGTATGGTGAATACTTTTAAAAACCTACTTCTAAATTTGGTTTAGCAATTATTCTATAAAGGATTTTTCAATCTATATTAAAATTGATAAGGGATATTAATTTTTGTGCTCTGTCAGGTTTGGGGTCAGGATTATGCCAGCTTCAAAAGTGAATAGGATGGCTTTACACCTTTTTCTGTCTTCATAATGGAACAATTTATTTAGCATGGGAATATGTTTCTTGAAAGCATAGAATACACAGGTAGAACCACTATTTTTTCTTTCTTTTTTTTTTTTTGGAAGCAAAAGGAAGCTTATATCTGGAAGTTATGCCTTAATGAATTTTCAATATCTTTTACAACTACCAGTTTATCCAAATCATCTTGAATCTATTTTGGTAATTAACACTTCTCAGAAAAGTATTCATACATTCAGCTTTGAAACTTTCTCAGCATTGAGTTTTACACAGTATCTTCAACTTGAAAGTCTTCTTACTTGTGATGAAAATGTTTAAAGTTCTATATATGTAACTCAGACTCATGGCACCTAGTTAGTTCTACATATTAGTGTTGATTCTGGTTATTATTTCTATATCCATGGCTAAATCACTCTTTATTCCTAATTTTACTTCTATGTATTTTCCCTATTTTGTTACATATGTCAAAGATCTATGTTTTTATTGCTAGTAAAAATCATTTGTCCAGATTTTCTTTCTCCAGTATTGTTGCTGATTGCTTCTGACCCTAGTGTCTTCCTTCCTGGAAATGCCTGTAATTTTAGGGTTGGATTCCTTTCTAAGCCCTCGATCTCTCTCGTTTCTTTTTCCTTTTGTTTTTCATCTCTTTCTTCTGAATACTGAGAAACCATCTCATGTTTATTCTCTGTATCACTGGACTGACTTGAATTTTACTGTGTTAATTCTAGTCTTCGTTTTGCATGTCACCCATCCCTACCATCTAGCTGTTTTTTTCATGTTAGTCTATTCTCACCACATGATTTTTCAGTCTCAGATGCTACTAAGATGCCAATGTGTTTGCTAAAGTCTTTTGTTTCTTTGTAGAAAATCATTTTCAGATATATTACCTTCTTCTTAATCCATTTTTATTAATATGTAAAATATTTTTCAAAAGCTTTTTTTCCCAAACCTGATGTTGGTGAATATCCAGGATGTCTGGCTTGCTCTTTTGTCCTGATCTCTATCCATTTGGGTGTTTGTCAACTCTCCTTCTCCATCTGTTTGTTGCTGGAGAACAAATTGATGCCCTTTCTCCTAATTTAGAAATCAGTGTCTAATAGGCGTTTAGTAGCTTGAGCTGGATCTTCCATCCACAACTGTTGCTAATTCTCTGTGTCTTCAGTGATGGGGTATACGGATATTTAGAATTCTTAGAATGCAGTGTTAATAAGGTGTTTCCAAACAGCAACTAGTTTATAGGGAATATCCATGTTAAATTACAGTAAGCTACCAAACCTCTATCATGTTCCTAGTTTGTGGTCATTTGCAGCCTCCAAATTTTTACTGATTGAACTTGGACAATTCTTTTGGAAAGCTGTACATGCACAGCCATGATGAGTGCCCAGTGTACTGCATGTAACTGACCTGGATTTTGAGGCAAAGTGTAGGTAGTATGGTCAAATGAAGCATCTCATATCAAGTGCAGGAGAAATGGTTAGAGCAGTTGAGACTATGAGCCTCAGAGTCAGTCTGCCTGGCTTCAAATCCCAACTCTGTGTGCTTGTTTCCTTATCTGTAACATGGGGGTAAAAACAGTACCCACACCTCATTACTACTGTTATGAGGTTACACAAATTATTGTACATCCAGTGTAGAACAGTGCCTGGCACATAAATAATGCCAAGTAAATGTTTGCTCTTAACACTATTTATGTCTTGAGTTCATGAATCTTAATTTCACTCTACATATCTTACAGCTAGTTAAATTTCTTCCTTGATTTGGTCTTGGTTTTAGTATTGTAAATTTTTATCTTTGCCTTGTATCTTCACAGTTCAGTGTAAAGCTGGGAGAGTCAGAGGGTATTTACAATATAAGTCTGTATTCTTTCATTCACTTTCTCCTCAAGGATTGGAGGGGCGATGGATTCTATGCGAGACAAAGAAACATGAACTAACTAATCATTCCTAGAAATGAACAGTTTTCTGTGCTGTGGCATGAGTGTGCCTTAAATAGGAATGAAAAATATGGATTGATATTGGGGGAAGGGTGAAAGTCAGGAATGTTATTCTTAGACCTTGCTATATCTGAGCTGCAAACACACTAAAAAAGGTGAGATACTAATAGATGTCTGTGTTCCAGGGGGAATTCAAGACCCTTTGATTAAGAGTACTTTGTACATTGAAATGAACACATCTTAATTCAGAGGAAACAAAAGCTGAGTGAAGACAAATTGTGAAGCAACACTGACTGTGGAATGGTTAACGTGTAAATCCTAGCACCAGACCACCCGGGTTCATGTCCTGCATTGTTCCTTACTAGCAGTATGTCCTGGCAACAGTCAGGAATCCCCTTTTTCTCCTCAATTACCTCATCTGTACAATGGTTATAACAAGAGTAACTTCTTCATAAACTATTTGGAAGAGTGAATGAATTATCCACATAAAGTACTCCTAGTACAGTCTGTATACGGGTCCCACTAATGTTTTATATGTTTATGTAGAACCTTAAATCTCCAAATATAAGAAACTGGACACTTTTTAAAATGAAGAATATGAGTCAAAGAAACGTGCTTAGTTTTAATAATAGTCTTGAGGTAGAGATAATAAAGATAGTAAGTAAAATGAGATACAAATGAAGTTATTCAAATGTACAATTATTATTCAGATAAAATTCATATTTTAATTTCACCTAACAATGATTTGAAAGAAATCCTATAGCATATTTTCAGTATACTATATATGAGTATGATACTATTAATTATCTTATTTAAATACATGATACTTCAAAAGAGAGAAATGACTTTTTGATCCCCTAAAATGTATTGCATTCATTTTTCACACTTTATGAACGTCATTACCATGAATACAGGTCTGCTTCAATTTAGAAGGACAGTGTTAAAGTTTGCCCTTGTAAGAATTCATTTATTTGCGTTAGAAAAACTTTTAAGAAAAGAAAAATTACTCTGCACTAAAGGGAAAAATTAGATAGAACGGGGATACATATTTTAACATTTTCTCCAGGGAATAAAAAGGTAGAACACAAATTCAGTTGTCTGGTTTGTAAGGTCAAAAAAGAGAATTGGGTGAGATACTTGGTACCCTCAAGTACGTATGAGCCAGTTCGTGTCAACCATAATTATCAGTTACATAAGAAAGTGAGAAAAGGGAGGCCTCTTGTCTCCTTAATTTCCTGAGAAAATTCAACAGATTGAATTAGAATAAAAGCAGAAATCATGACATCATTGATAAACACAGAACAGCTTTCCATCCTAAACTTTATTAAAGAAGCTGTTTAATAGTCTATTTTGGCCACCTATTAAGAGGAAATTAGAAAAGAAAACATAGTAATTATGATTTTAATAAGAAAGTAAAGGCAAATGTGGTGGTCCATGTGAGAGTACCAAGACCCTTGCTTACACTGTAAAGGGTCCCACAGGAAGACTAAAAAACACTACTTTCATTTAGTCTGTAGATTTGCTTGTGCCAGATTACATAGTTATAAAACTAGTAAAAACTAAGCTAGGCTGAACATTTTATAATCAAGCTTTAGCCTCATTATTCTTCCTGTCTTGGAAAAATGAGGTATAGAGATGCACGCAGTGACTACTCTAGATTCTTTCTATATGTATCTGCTACATTTTGGAAAAAAGTTGAGCCCAGTACTTCACTGAGACTGCTACAGGCAATTAAAGATATGATTGCTTCTCTGTTGTTGGTTAATCTTGGTTACCTCTGTATTTATAATGTATTCAAGTTGGAGACCAATTAATTCCATTTTCACAGGGACAAAATTTAAAACATCTTCCAAATGCTCACTCAGGGGCCTCTTCCAATGCTGGGTAAAAATCCACAAGCCTGCTCCCATTGGGGCAAGAATAAATTTTATAGTTAAGGAAAGCACCACGGTGAATCCATTTGCATGACAAGATACACTTTAAATTATGTATAATATTGCTGGTGGTATATGAATATTTGATTCTAGTCCAGAAACACTAATCTTAATGGTGGGTTTGGAAAACCTGGAGCATTTATTAATAACAATACATGTTCTTGTATAGTAGACAAAGTATAAATGCTGAACTAAGTAAAAATAAACAGAGATTCCCTTTCTCCAAGTTAAAATTTAATAGTTAGAACTATTACCTCTTCCATATATCATGTATACATAAATAAAAATACTAAAATGTTTAATTTGCCTCAGATCATTCAGTTTAGATTTGCAGAATGGCTGGGAAGATAGTTTTGCAACTTGTCATAATAAAGCAGGAAAGGGGTCAGGAGCAATGATAACCTCACAATCAGATCTGTACATCCTCTAGCACCTCAGATGCTAAGGAAGGAAGAGAAAGAACAGGAAGAAGTGCAGCACCTCCCGGTACTTGTGTGGCTGCGATGGACAGCTGAGAATACAGAAGGGGCCATAAAACAGAAGACCTACAAGGCTGTCCTATATCTGTGCATATTTCTAGTTGGGACACCTGCTTTGACCTCCAGAGAGTTTTCTTTGCATTGCAACAATGATGGTTGTTTACAAAATTGCTCTGTCCCTGATACTTTAAAGAAGAAAAGTAAAAACCAATACGAGAAGTATTCATAGAATATTGATGGTACACACTGATACTGTGATTCAACTTCCTCCTTACTCACTCTTGGTTACCATTTTGACTCTCTTCCCATTCTAAGACAAAAGGATCAGAAAACACAGAGAATATGAAGAAAAGAATGAAGAATATGATACATTCTTGCTAGTCAGTATAGATTTTATTTTCAGCAAATAATCACCTTTTATAAACATGGATTGTGAGTTACTCTAGAATGTGATTTGTTGTGTGTATACATAAGCATATATGATGATAGAGGGGCCAACATCCTGGGTATTGGCATAATCACCTCTGACTCATCCTTCTCCTTTAACCCCCGCATTTAAAGAGTCAACATCAATTTTATTTCTTAAATGTCTCTAATCTATGCCCTCTATTTTACCTCTCACCACACCGATTATCTTTCATCTGGATCATGACATTAGTTGGGCTCCTAGTTAGGTGTCTCACGCCCAGCCTCTTCACAACACTACCTCCAGAGTAACACATCTGAACATGAGAAAGTCCTCTTCACTGCTAAAAATGTAAGCTGAAACTTACTTATAAGGTCTGGCCTCAAACTATACTTCTTGCCTCATGTTCCCCAATGCCCTGTAATTAAGCCTATATTCTAACCACATGCAGGAATTGCTGGTCTCTGAACATTCAAGGCACCTCATATCCCACATCTTAGATCTAAAGATGGAAAGCACTTAGTCCTCCTAGCTTCACTGCAAACGTTACTTCCTCTGGATGTCTTTTGTGACCCACAGAGTCAGAACAATTTTCTCAACCTGGCTCCCATAGCACTTGTTTAATACAATATTTTCAAATTTGTCAAATTGTATAATATATAACTGCATGCACATCCCCTTTCCCCTCTCTCTCTGTTTAGGTGGGTAGTTAAGAGTACAGAGATAGTATGTTATTTTTATACCTCTTAGCATCAAGTCTTATACATGATAGGCACTACATAGATTTGCTGATTGTTTTATTGAACAACATTGCGAAACATGCACATTCAGAATCACATGGAGACTTTAGGTTGGTTTAGTATAGCAGACATGGACCTTGTATCGTGAGTAGATACTGGATAGTGTGAGGGAAAAAAAAAACCCCTAAGAAATCTTTGTTGTTTTCACAATTTGCATGTATGACATTTCCAAGTACAGATTTTGGCAACTTCAAGTTTCTCTGTACAGGGAAATTAGATTAAAAAAGTCAAAGTTTATTACAGAATTTAATGGTTGGCTTAAACAACCTTAATAAAGCCTTGGGCAACAAAGCTTCATTCCCCAATGGAGAAAAGTACACTGCATACTAGATGAGTGATGATTTTATCTGACTCATTCAACTGTACGTAGAAGAATTCCACAAAACAAACAGGGCATTATTTTTCCATTTTCTTCACTTTTGTAGTGGAAATAAAAATAGACTGGGAAAAAGGGACTTGGGTTCTAGACCTTACTATGGCTTCTAATTACACCATTTAGGGTCTTGTTGTAGGAAGAGTATGGGCTTTGGAATTAAAGAGACCTAGGTTGGAATCCTGGCTCCATCTCTTACTAGTTGCAGGACTTGAGGTCAATTGCAGAAACTACTTAAGTCTCAGCATCTTCTTTGATAGTGCTGGAAGAATAATGACCACCATGGGTTGTGTATTGAAAAGTGCTCAGAACAGCAGCTGGTGTATTTTAGGAGCTCAGAATATACTGGATTCCTTCACTTCTTTGGGTCTCAATTTTTTACCTGTGTAAAATGTAGGATTTTTAGCTACTTAGTTACTAAATGATCTCAAGGGCTGTTTCCAGCTCTAAAGTCCTGTCTTCCTTTTATCCTTAGAGGTATACAAATGGTACTGGGAATCTTTGAAAATGTTTTAAAAGCTTTTGCATTCTGATGAATGTTCCTTTTTCTTTGAATCTCTTTAGGTTGAATTTTCTCTTTTTCCAGCCGTTGACAGTTTCACCTCTTGCCTCCCAATTTGGATACGTTTTATTTCTTTTTCTTATCTGATTGCTGTGGCTAGGACTTCCAATACTATGTTGAGTAAAAGTGGCAAGAGTGGGCATCCTTGTCTTGTTCCTGATCTTAGCGGAAATGCTCAGCTTTTCCCTGCTGAGTATGATGTTAGCTGTGGGCTTATCATACATGACCTTTATTATGTTGAGATATGTTCCATTAATATCCACATTGTGGAGAGTTTTTATCATAAATGGATGTTGAATTTTGTCAAGACCCTTTTTCTACAGCTGAGTCGATCATATGATTTTTATTCTTCAGTTTGTTAAGATTTATTGCATTAACTGATTTGTGTATATTGAACCTTCCTTGCATCCTTGGTATAAATCCCACTTGATCATAGTGTATGATCCTTTTAATGTATCATTGAATTCATTCTGCTAATATTTTATTGAGTATTTTTGCATCTATGTTCATCAGTGATACTGGCTTATACTTTTCTTTTTTGTGATATCTTCATTTGGATACTGGCTTCATAGAATGAGTTAAGAAGGATTCCTTCCTCTGCAATGTTTTGGAATAGTTTGAGAAGGATAGATGTTAACTCTTCTCTAAATGTTTGGTAGAATTCACCTGTGAAGCCGTCGGATCCTGGACTTTTGTTTGTTAGAAGTTTTTTCATTCCTGATTCCATTTCATTACTGGTAATTTGCCTGTTCATATTTTCTATTTCTTCCTGTTTCAGTTTTGGGGGTTTGTACATTTCTAGGAATTTGTCCATTTCTTCTAGGTTGTCTATGTTATTGGAGTATGGTTGTTCATAGTATTCTCTTATGATCTTTTGTAATTATGTGGTGTCAGTTTTAATTTCTCCTTTTTCATTTCTGATTTTATTGACGGGTACTCTCTTTTTTTCTTAGTCTGGCTAAAGGTTTATCAATTTTGTTTATCTTTTTAAAGAACCAGTTTCCTTGATCTTTCCTATTTTTAGTCTCCATTTCATTTATTTCTGCTCTGTTCTTTATGATTTCTTTCCTTCCACTAACTTTGGTTTTGTTTGTTCTTTTTCTAGTTCTTTTAGGTATAAAGTTAGGTTGAGATTTTTCTTGTTTTCTGAGGTAGGTTTTTATTGCTATAAACTTCCCTCTTAGAACTACTTTTGCTGCGTGTCCTAGATTTTGGATCATTGAGTTTTCATTTTCATTTGTCTCCAGGTATTTTTTGATTTCTTCTTTGATTTCTTCAGTGATCCATTGGTTATTTAGTAGCATAATGTTTAGCCTCCACATGGTTGTGTTTTATTCAGTTCTTCCCTTGTGGTTTATTTCTACTCTTATAGTCTTGTGGTCAGGAAAGATGCTAAATATGATTTCAATTTTCTTAAATTTACTGAGACTTATTTTGTGACCTAGCATATGACCTAGCCTGGAGAATGCTCCACATGCACTTGAAAAGAATGTATATTCTGCTGCTTTTGGATGGAATTTTCTATACATATCTATTAAGTCCATTTAAGGCTAGTGTTTCCTTATTGATTTTCTTTCTAAATGATCTCTCCATTGATGTAAATGGGGTGTTCAAGTCCCCTACTATTACTGTGTTACTGTCAACTTCTCCATTTATATTTGTTAATATTTGCTTTATGTATTTAGGTGCTGCTATGTTGGGTGCTTGTATATTTACAATTCTTATATTTTCTTGGATTGATCCCTTGATCATTATGTAATGTCCTTCTTTGTCTATTTCTGTGGAATACCTTTTTCCTCACTTTCAGTCTGTGTTTTTAAATCTGAAGTGAGTCTCTTGTAGATAGTATATATGTGGGTCTTCTTTTTATATCCATTAAGCCACTCTCTTTGATTGGAGCATTAGTCCATTTATGTTTAAAGTAATTATTGATAGGTATGTACTTATTACCATTTTGTTAATTGCTTTGGGGTTATCTTGTAGTTCTTTTTTTGTTCCTTTCCTCTTGTTTTGCTCTCTTCCCTTGTGATTTGATGACTATCTTTAGTATTATGTTTAGATTCCTTTCTCTTTTTTTGTGTGTGTATCTATTAGAAATTTTTGGTTTGTGGTTACCATGATAATATATAGCAATATATATCATATATATATACACATACATAATTTTAAGTTGCTGATTTCTTACTTTCCAAGCACTTTTTTGTTCTTCTATTCTTTTTTAAAAATTTTTATTGTAGTTGATTTAAAATGTGTTAGTTTCTGCTGTACAGCAAAGTGAATCAGTTATACATATATCCACTATTTTTTAGATTCTTTTCTCATATAGGTCATGACAGAGTATTGAGAAGAGTTCCCTGTGCTATACAGTAGGTCCTTATTAGTTACCTCCAATGCATTTTAACAACCCTGCATTTTTACTCTTCTTCCCCCATGATTACTGTTTTTGACATCATTATTTTGAATCTTTTTTTTTGGTGTGTGTAGCCTTAACTGTTTATTGTGGGAAAAATGATTTTACTACTTTTTTCTTTTAACCTTCCTATTAGCTTTGTTCATGGTTGATTTACTGCTACTTTTACTGTTTATTTGCCTTTACCAATGAGATTTTTCCTTTTGTAATTTTCAAGTCTCTAGTTATGGCCTTTTCTTTTTCACTTAGAGAAATCACTTTAACATTTCTTGTCAAGCTGGTTTGGTGGTGCAGAACTCTTAGCTTTTGCTTGTCTGTAAAACTTTTGATCTCTCCAGCAAACCTGAATGACAGCCTTGCTGGGTAGAGTATTCTTGGTTGTAGAGTTTCTGGCCTGCAGTTTCTGCTGAAAGGTCAGCTGATAGCCTTATGGGAGTTCTCTTGTATGTAAGTTGTTGCTTTTCCCTTGCAGCTTTTAATATTCCCTCTTTATCTTTAATTTTTGCCATTTTAATTACAATGTGTCTTGGTTTGGGCCCTTTGGGTTGGTCCTGTCTGGGACTCTGTGTTATTCCTGGACCTGGATATTTGTTTCCTTTCCCAAGTCAGGGAAATTTTCAGCTATTTTGTCTTCAAATACATTCTCTGCCCCTTTCTCTCTCACTTCTCCTCTGGGGACCCCATAATGCAAATGTTATTACAATTGGTGTTGTCCTAGAGGTCTCTTAACCTGTCCACATTTCTTTTCATTCTTTTTTCTGTTCAGTGATTTCCATTACTCTGTCTTTAGGCTCACTGACCCATTCCTTTGTATCATTTAATCTACTGTTGATCCCTTCTAATGTATTTTTTATTTCAGTTATTGTATTCTTCATCTGTTTGGATCTTCTTTGTTTTCTAACTCTGTTAAAAACATCTAACTTCTCACTCTGTTCATCCATTCTTCTCTTGAGTTCTTTGATCATCTTTACAATCATTACCTTGAACTCATTATTTAGTAGACTGCCTATCTCCATTTCACTTAGTTTTTCTTTTGAGGTTTTATCCTGTTCCTTCGTTTGGAACATGTTACTCTGCCCTCTTGTTTTGCCTAATTTGCCATCTGAATTTATATGTATCTGGTAGGTTGGTTATATTTCCTGACCTGGGAAAAGTGACCGTTTGTAGGAGACATCCTATGCTTCCTAGCAGCACATGCCTCTCTGGTCACCAGAGCTATAAGTTCTAGGGGTACCCCTATGTGGGCTGTATGGGTCCTTCTGTTGTGGCAGACTGACTACTATGGGAGGTCTGGTAGTTGTGACTGGCCCCTGGTCTGGTTGATTGCCAGGCCCTGCCTTGTTCAGAGGCTGCCAGTCACTGGTTGGCAGGACTGGCTGTCTGTGGAACCCTGGGGGTGGGGTCCCTGGGCTAGTGGTGACTCACTGGTGGGCAGAGTCAGGTTTGGGGGTGAGTGGTTACAGGTCAGGGGTTCCCAGATCTGTTGGCCTGTTTGTAGGTGGGGCTGGTTCCTGACACATCTGGCTGAAGGTTTCAGGGTGTCTCAAAGATCGTGCTGGTCTGCTGGTGAGTGTTATTGGATCCCAGGGTGGTTAGCTGTGAAGAGTCCACGTTAACTCAGAGCTGGTGCTGGGCTGCCCGAGGGCAGGGACTGGGCTGGGTGTTCCCAGTGCTGGCTCACTGGTTGGTGGAGCTGTGTACCAGTGTCTCTGGTTGCAGGGCCATGGGGTTCCTGAAGCTGGTGTCATCTCCCTGGTAGGTGGGGCTGGATCCTGAGGACACTTACTGAAGGGCCCAAGGTGTCTCAGAGCTGGAGTTGTGGTCAGAGCCAGGGCTGTGGGGGTCCCTGGTATAGTGCCAGCTTGCTGGTATGTTGGTTGGGTTTTGACAAGGCAGGCTGTGGTGGTCCTAGTGATGGCGACCAGCCACTGGTGGGCGGGGTTGGGATCCAGGGAATCCCAGGGCTATTATTACCTGCCCACTGGTGGGTGAAGTTGGGACTTGGGGCTAGTGACAGCCCACTAGCAGGCAGAGTTGGATCCTGGGGTCTCTGGCTGCAGGGCCCAGGGGTCCTAGAGGTCCCAGAGCTGGTTTGGACTGCTTGTGTGGGGGTCTGAGGACCAGGGTATTTCAGGGCTAGTGCTGACTCACTGGGCTGAGTCTGTTCTTGGGATCTCTGGCTGAAAGGCCCTGAGGGTTCTTGAGCTGGTCTGCTAGTGAGTGGGCTGGGTCCTGCCATGGCTCGCTGTAGTGGTCCCGGGGCTGGTGGGCACTGTCAGATCCCAGGTGTTCCTAGGGTTGGTACCTGCCCAGTGGTGTGTGAGGCTGGTCCCAGGGCTAGTGCATGCACACTGGTGCATTTCGTTGGGTCCTGGGTCCTCTGGTGGAGGACCTGTGTCACAGTGCAGCTGTGGGTTCAGGCATTTTTAAGGCAGCCTGCCTGCTGGTCTGTGTCCCCACTTAGCTAGTTGTTTGGCCTGAGACAGTTCTGATGCCTAGAGGCTGCCTGGTGGGGTTGAGTCCTGAAGCTAATAAGCTAGAGGGAGGATTACAAAATGGCACTTGCCAGCACCAGTGAACATGAAGTAGAATGAGCTCCTAATAATGGCTGTTGCCAGTGTTTGTGTCCCCAGGGTGAGCTTCAGTTGCCTCCTCCTCTCCGGGAGACTCTGCAAGATCAGCAGGTGGGTCTGACCCAGGCTTTTTTCAAATTACTGCTTCTGCCCAGGTCCTGGAGCATGTGAGCTTTTGTATACAACATTTAAGAGTGGAGTCTCTATTTCCCGCAGCCCTCTAGGTCTCCCAAAAGTAAGCCCCACTGTCCTTCAAAGCCAATTGTTCTAGGGGCTCATCTTCTGGTGCAGGACCCCCAGCATGGGGAGCCAATATGGGGCTCAGACCCACTGCTCCTTTGGGAGAACCTCTGCAATTGTAATTAACCTCCTGTTTGTGGGTTGCCCAACCTGAGGTATGGGTCTTCATTATACTGCACATACCCATCTCATTGTGGTTCCTTCTTTATATCTTTATTTGTAGAAGTTCTTTTCTGCTAGATTCTGTCTTTCTCATCAATAGTTGTACCATTTTTTGGGCTTCCCTGTTAGCGCAGTGGTTGAGAATCTGCCTGCTAATGCAGGGGACACGGGTTCGAGCCCTGGTCTGGGAGGATCCCACATGCCGCGGAGCAACTAGGCCCGTGAGCCACAACTACTGAGCCTGTGCAGCTGGAGCCTGTGCTCCACCACAAGAGAGGCTGCGATAGTGAGAGGCCCGTGCACCGCAATGAAGAGTGGGCCCCACTTGCCACAACTAGAGATAGCCCTCGCACAGAAACGAAGACCCAACACAGGAAAAATAAATAAATTAATAAAAACTCCTACCCCCAACATAAAAAAAAGTACCATTTTTTTAGATTCCACATATAAGTGATATCATATGATATTTGTCTTTCTCTGTCTGAGTTACTTCACTAAGTATGACAATCTCTAGGTCTATCCATGTTGCTGTAAATGGCATTGTTTTGTTCTTTATGGTTGAGTAATATTCCATTGTATACATGTACCACGTCTTCTTTATTCATTCATCTATCTGCTGATGGACACTTAGGTTGCTTCCATGTCTTGGCTATTATAAATAGCGCTGCAATGAACATTGGGGTGCATGTATCTTTTCTAACTATGGTTTTCTCTGGGTATATGCCTAGGAGTGGGATTGCAGGATCATATGGTAGCTCTAATTTTAGTTTTTTAAGGAACCTCCATACTGTTCTCCCTAGTGGCTCTACCAATTTACATTCCCACCAACAGTGTAGGAGGGTTCCTTTTTCTTCCACACCCTCTCTAGCATTTATGATTTGTAGACTTTTTGATAATGGCCATTCAGACTGGTGTGAGGTGGTACCTCATTACAGTTTTGATTTGCTTTTCCCTAATAATTAGTGACAATGAGCATATTTTCATGTGCCTTTTGGCCATCTGTATGTCTTCGGAGAAATGTCTATTTAGATGTTCTGCCCATTTTTTTGATTGGGTTGTTTTGGGTTTTTTTTTTTTATATTGATCTGTATGAGCTGTTTGTATATTTTGGAAATTAATCCCTTGTCAGTCGTATCATTTGCAAATATTTTCTCCCATTCCATAGGTTGTCTTTTCATTTATGGTTTCTTTTGCTGTGTAAAAACTTTTAAGTTTGATTAGGTCCCATTTGTTTATTTTTGCTTTTATTTCCATTACCCTAGGAGATGGATCCAAAAAGATTTTGGTGTAATTTATATCAAAGAGTGTTCTGCCTATGTTTTCCTCTAGGAGTTTTATAATATTTGGTCTTACATTTAGGTCTTTAATCCATCTTGAGTTTATTTTTGTGTATTATTTTTGTTAGGGAGTAGGGAGTGTTCTAATTTCATTCTTTTACATGTAGCTGTCCAGTTTTCCCAGTGCCACTTATGGAAGAGGCTGTCTTTTCTCCATTGTATATTCTTGCTTCCTTTGTCACAGATTAATTGACCACAGGTGTGTGGCTTTATTTCTGGGCATTCTACCCTGTCCATTGATCTATATTTCTTTTTTTTGTGCTAGTACCATACTGTTTTAATGACTACAGCTTTGTAGTATAAAGTCAGGGAGCCTGATTCCTCCAGCTCCATTTTAAGATTGCTTTGGCTATTCATAGTCTTTTGTGTTTCTATACAAATTAAAAAATTTTCTGTTCTAGTTCTGTGAAAAATGCCACTGGTAATCTGACAGGAATTGCATTGAATCTGTAGATTGCCTTGGGTAGTACAGTCTTTTTGACAATATGGATTCTTCCAATTCAAGAACATGGTATATCTTTCCATCTGTTTGTGTCATCTTCAATTTCTTTTATCAGTGTCTTATAGTTTTTGGAGTACAGGTCTTTTGACTCCTAGGTAGGTTTATTCCTAGGTATTTTATTCTTTTTCATGTGATTGTAAATGGGATTGTTTCCTTAATTTCTCTTTCTGATCTTTCATTGTTTAGTGAATAGAAGTGCAACAGATATCTGTGTATTAACTTGGTATCCTGAAACTTTACTGAATTCATTGATGAGCTTGAATAGTTTTTAGATGCTAGTTTCTGGTAGCATCTTTAGGATTTTCTAAGTATAGTATCATGTCATCTGCAATCAGTGACAGTCTTACTTCCTCTTTTCCAATATGGTTTATTTTTATTTTTTTTTCTTCTCTGATTGCTGTGGCTAGGACTTCCAAAACTATGTTGAATGATAGTGGCATCCTTGTCTTGCTCCTGATCTTAGAGGAAATACTTTCAGCTTTTCACTGTTGAGTATGATGTTAGCTGTGGGTTTGTCATATATGGCCTTTATTATGTTGAGATAGTTTCCTGCTATGCCCACTTTACTGAGTGTTTTTATCAGAAATGTATGTTGAATTTTATCAAAAGCTGTTTTTCTGCATCTATTGAGATGATCATATGCTTTTTATTCTTCAATTTGTTAATGTGGTGTATCAGACCAATTGATTTGCAGAAAAATCCTTGCATCCCTGGGATAAATCCCACTTGTTCATGGTGCATGATCCTTTTAATGTATTGTTGGATTTGGTTTGCTAGTATTTTGTTGAGGATTTTTGTGTCTATGTTCATCAGTAATATTGGCCTGTAATTTTCTTTTTTTGTGATATCTTTGTCTGGTTTTGGTATTAGGGTGATGGTGGCCTCGTAGAATGAGCTTGGCAGGGTTCCTTCCTCTGCAATTTCTTGGAAGAGTTTGAGAAGGATAGGTGTTAGCTCTTCTCTAAATGTTTGATAGAATTTGCCTGTGAAGCTGTCAGGTCCGGGACTTTTGTTTGTTGGGAATTTTTATATCACTGATTTAATTTCACATTTTGTAATTGGTCTGTTCATATTTTCTGTTTCTTCCTGGTTCAGTCTTGGAAGGTTGTACTTTTCCAGGAATTTGTCCATTTCCTCTATGTTGTCAATTTTATTGGCATATAGTTGTCTGAAGTAGTCTTTTATGGTCCTTTGTATTTCTGAGGTGTCAGCTGTAACTTCTTTTCCATTTCTAATTTTATTGATTTGAGTGCTCTTTTTTTTCTTAATGAGTCTGGCTAAAGGTCTATCAATTTTGCTTATCTTTTTAAAGAACTAGCTTTTAGTTCCATTGATCCTTTTTATTGTTTTCTTAGGCTCTATTTCATTTATTTCTGCTCTGATCTTTATGATTTCATTCCTTCTACTAACTTTGAGTTTTGTTTGTTCTTCTTTCTCTAGTTGCCTTAGGTGTAGGGTTAGGTTGTTTATTTGAGATTTTTCTCGTTTCCTGAGGTAAGCCTGTATCGCTATAAACTTCCCTTTTAGAACTTCTTTTGCTGCATACCATAGGTTTTGGATCATTGTGTTTTTGTTTTCATTTGTCTGTAGGTATTTTTTGATTTTCTCTTTGATTTCTTATGTGATACATTGGTTGATTAGTAGCATATTGTTCAGCCTCCATGTGTTTGTGTTTGTTACAGTTTTTTTCCTTGTAGTTGATTTCTAATCTCATAGTGTTGAAAAAGATGCTTGATATGATTTCAGTTTTCTTAAATTTACCGAGACTTGCTTTGTGGTCCAGCATGTGATCTATTCTGGAAAAATGTTCCATGTGCACTTGAAAAGAATGTGTATTCTACTGCTTTCAGATGGAACATACTATAAATATCAATTAAGTCCATATGGTCTAATGTGTCATTTAAGCCCTATGTTTCCTTATTGACTTTCTGTCTGGATGTTCTGTCCATTGATATAAGTGAGATGTTAAAATCCCCCACTATTGTTTTACTGTCAGTTTCTCCGTTTATGTCCATTTGCATATGTCTTATATATTGAATTGCTCCTGTGTTGGGTGCATATAAATTTATAATTGTTATATACTCTTCTTGAATTGATCCCTTGATCATTATGTAGTATCCTTCTTTGTCTTTTGAAACAGTACTTTAAAGTTTATTTTGTCTCATATCAGTCTTGCTACTCCAGGTTGCTTTTGATTTCCATTTGCATGGAATACCTTTTTTCCATTTCCTCACTTTCAGTCTGTATGCATTTCTAGATCTGAAGTGGGTCTCTTGTAGACAGCATATATATGGGTCTTGTTTTTGTACCCATTCAGCCAGTCTATGTCTTTTGGTTGGAGCATTTAATTCATTTACATTTAAGGTAATTATTGATATGTATGTTCTTTTTCCTTTTTTTTTTTGCAGTATGTGTGCCTCCCACTGTTGTGGCCTCTCCTGTTGTGGAGCACAGGCTCTGGACGCGCAGGCTCAGTGGCCATGGCTCACGGGCCCAGCTGCTCCGCAGCATGTGGGATCTTCCCAGACCAGGGCATGAACCCGTGTCCCTTGCACTGGCAGGCGGACTCTCAACCACTGCGCCACCAGGGAAGCCCCCTTTTTGCCATTTTGTTACTTGTTTTGGCTTTGTTTTCTGTAGGTCTTTTTTCTTCCTTTCCTCTTATGTTCTCTTGCAATTTGATGATTATCTTTAGTGTTGTTTGGATTCCTTTTTCTTTTTTGTGTGTTTATATCTATTATAGAGTTTTCATTTGTGGTTACCATGAGGTTTTGATATAGCAGTCTATATGTATACATGATTGTTTTAAGTTGCTGATCTCTTAACTTCAAATGCATTTCAAATATCCTGCATTTGTACTCTCCTCCTCTCATGATTACTAATTTTGATATCAAATTTGTATGTGGATGGTTTCCTACCTTTATTGTATGTTTGCCTTTACTGGTGAGCTTTCCCATCCTCATAATTTTCCTGTTTCCAGTTGTGGCCTTTTCTTTTCCACTTAGAGAAGTTCCTTTAGCATTTGTAAAGCTGGTTTGTGAATTCTTTCACCTTTGGCGTGTCTGTAAAGCTTTGGATTTCTCTGTCAAATCTGAACCAGAGCCTTGCTTGGTAGAGTATTCTTGGTTGTAGGTTTTTCCCTTTCATCACTTTAAATATATCATGCCACTCCCTTCTGGCCTGCAGAGTTTCTGCTGAAAAATCAGCTGATAGTCTTATGGAGATTCCCTTGTATGTTATTTGTTGCTTTTCCCTTGTTGCTTTTAATATTTTCTCTGTCTTTAATTTTTGTCAGTTTCATTACTATGTGTCTCAGTGTGTTCCTCCTGAGTTAATCCTGTATGAGACTCTGTGCTTCCTGGACTTGGGTGACTGTTTCCTTTCCCACGTTAAGGAAGTTTTCAGCTATAATCTCTTCAAATATTTTCTCAGGCCCTTTCTCTTCTTCTCTCCTGGGACCCCTATAATGCGAATGTTGGTGCATTTGATGTTGTCTCAGAGGCCTCTTAAATTGTCTTCATTTCTTTTCATTCTTTTTTCTTTATCCTGTTCCATGGCAGTGATTTCCACCACTTTGTCTTCCAGCTCACTGATTCATTCTTCTGCCTCATTTATTCTGCTATTGATTCTCCCTAGTGTATTTTTCATTTCAGTTACTGCATTCTTTAAGTTTGTTTGTTTATTCTTTATATTTTCTAACTCTTTGCTAAAAACTTTTGTAACTTCTTACTCCATGCATCCATTCTTTTCCTGAGTTCTTGGGTCATTTTTACGATCCCTACTCTGAACTCTTTTTCCGGTAGATTGTCTATCTCAACTTCACTTAGTTGTTCTTCTGGGGTTTTACCTTATTCTTTCGTCTGGAACATATTCTTTGCCATGCCATTTTGTTTAAATTTCTATTTGTATCTTTATGTATGTAGTAGCTTAGTTATGTTTCTCAACCTTGGAGAAGTGACCCTCTATAGGGGATGTTGTATGTGTCTCAGCAGTACACTCCTCTCTTGTCACCCTAGGGCCAGAGACCAGGTAGGTTCTGATCTGCGTTTGTGGACTCAGTTCTGCAGGACTGTAGTTTTCTTGCTTCTGGTGTCTGCCCCTGGTGGATGAGGCTGGTCTAGAGGCTTGTGAAGGCTTCCTGGCTAGGGGCAGGGGTGGTGGTGCCTACCCACTGGTGGGTGGAGCTGGGTCTTGGCACTCTGGTGAGTAAGGCTGTGTCAAGGGGCATGTCGAGAGGTGGCTGTGGGCTCAGGAAGTCTTTAGGCAGTCTGTCTGCTGATGGGTGGGGCTGTGTTCCTGCCCTGTTGGTTGTTTTGGCCTGAGGCATCCCAGCACTGGAGCTTACAGGCTGTTGAGTGGGGCCAGGTCTCAGTGCCAAGGACCCAAAATGTCTTCCTCCAGCCAGAGTTCAGGTAGGTCCCCGCTGTGTCTGTCACCAGCTTTTATGACCCCAGAGAGAGCCATAGCCACACCCCACCTCCCCAAGAGACTCTCCAAGACCAGCAGGTAGGTCTGGCCCAGGCTCCTACGGAGTTACTGCTTTTGTCCTGGGTCCTGATGTGTGTGAGACCTTGTGTGCATCCTCCAAGAGTGGAGTCTCTGTTTCCCCAAGTCCTGTGGAGCTCCTGCAGTTAAGCCCTGCTAGCCTTCAAAGCCAAATGCTCTGGGGGCTCCTCTTCCCAATGCCAGACCCCTAGGCTTGGGAGCCTGGCCTGGGCCTCGGATTTCTCACTCCTGTGCGAAAACTTGTGTGATATAATTATTCTCCAGTTTGTGGGCTGCCCCCGCAGAGTGGTATGGGACTTGATTATAACACGAGTGCGCCCCTCCTACCAGGTTATGGTTTCTTCTTTGTCTTTGGATGTAGAATATCTTTTTTGGTAGATTCCAGTCTTTCTTTTATTGATAGTTGTTCAGCAGTTAGTTGTGATTTTGGTGTGCTCATGAGAGGAGGTCCTTTTACTCCACCATCTTGTGTCCAATCTTTGGGACTTTCCATTGTCTTTTGATTTCCAGAGCTTCTCTATTAAAAATCAGCTGAAAGTTTGGGTTTTCTGTAGGTAATGATTTTTTTTCCTTTTGATGGATTTTAATTTTTTTCTTTATTTTTTTCAGCAGTTTACTATAATGTACTCAGATGCAATTTTCTTGCTCGCAGTTAACTGAGCTTTTTGAATCTGTGTGGGTTGATGCCTTAAAAAGTTTTGGAAAATTCTCACTTGTTACTTCTTTTCCCATCCTCTTTCTCTATCTCTTTCTAGGACTCCAGTTACACTTATGAGAGACTGACTGTGGTTCACATGTCTCTTCTGCTCCATTCTGTTTTTCCTATTTTTTAAAATCTGTGCTTCAGTTTGGATATTTTCTATTGACTTCTCTTTGAGTTCTCTAATCCAGTCTTATGTTCAGTCTCCTATTTAAGCCCATCAAATGAGTTAAAAAAATTTTTTTTATTGGAGTATGGTTGCTTTACAATGTTGTGTTAGTTTCTACTGTACAGCAAAGTGAATCAGCTATACATGTATCCCCTCTTTTTTTTGATTTCCTTCCCATTTAGGTCACCACAGAGCATTGAGTAGAGTTCCCTGTGCAATACAGTAGGTTCTCATTAGTTATCTATTTTATACATAGTATCAATAGTGTATATATGTCATCCCCAGTCTCCCAATTCATCCCACCCACCCCCCTTTCCCCCTTGGTATCCATACGTTTGATTTTCAAGTCTACAAACTAGACGTTTTTGTGGAAGGAACAGAGAGTTTCACCTCCACTATCTAGAGATCTGGGCTTTAACGAGTCATTCTGAAGAACTCAAGTTTGCTAGACTTTAACTATTTTGATGCAAATCTTTCTCAGTAGAGAATTCTAAAAATCATTTATTCTTTTCTGATGATTTAGGGTCATAACTGATCATTTTTCATGATGTGATGAAGCTCTAGTTTCATCTGAAGCAAAGGGAGGTGTAATCCCCTTTCCCCCTTGGCATCCATACTTTTGTTCTCTGTGTCTCTATTTTTGCTTTGTAAATAAGATCGTCTATACCAATTTTTTCAGATTCCACATGTATATTAAATGAGTTTTTAATTTTATATCTTCTGTATTTTAGTTCTAAAATCAATTTTTAAAATAGATTTCATTTCTTTGTTGAAATTATCTCATTCCTTTACCTTTTCTTCTTTTTTTATTTTTTAACATCTTTATTGGAGTATAATTGCTTTACAATGGTGTGTTAGTTTCTGCTTTAACCTTTTATTTTCATTGACATATTTTTAAACAGTTTTTGATTGCCCATTCCATCATCTTCTTCATCTGGGGGGTTGACTCCTATTGTCTACTTTTTCTCTTTTATTAATCATATTTTCTTGATTCTTTGCATGTCTTATAATTTTCATTGTATTCTGGGCATTGTATTTAAAAGAGCTTTTATTTAGTGGTTCATTTTCCTATGTTAGACTCAGAAGCTAATCATGTCAGTCCATTCAGTATTTGAACTGGGTGAAACTAGGTTATTATAGTTTGATTCAGCTTTCTTTGCACTAAAATGTTTCAATGGCAAGCACTTTGAATACTCCTCTTAGGTTCTAGTGGACTTTGTCTCCTAAATGCCAAAAGACTGTGGAAGAACTTACTCTGCTTTTTCATCCCAGCTCTCTATCATCCATGTTGCCCAATGCCCAGCAAATGTCTCACGATGACAACTGCTGATGCTTTTGGGACGTCTCTGTCTGTAAAACCAGCTCACCAAGGAAGGACTCCTCTCTGGAAATTTTAACCATTTTTGTCTCCATAGCTCTACTAGCTCTTTAGGTTGTTAGAGTCCTAGTTTTAAGTGAACATTTTTCTTACCAATTAAGTTTTAAGGAGGTTAACTGCTCTCCAGTTCACTGTCTTTTCTCCATAATTCTTTTTCCACAAAAAATGTGCTATTTTACATAGGCTGTGAAGTAGTTAAACTATTAAAATAGCTTATGTATTAATAAAAATTTATTGTGGAAACATTTCCTATATTAGCAACAATTAACTAAACAGCTCTCTTGGCTGCTACCAGTGAGATAACTAGCATTATTTTTTAAACTATATATATATATATATATATATTTTGGTACGTGGACCTCTCACTGTTTTGGCCTCTGCCGTTGCAGAGCACAGGCTCCGGACGCGCAGGCTCAGTGGCCATGGCTCACGGGCCCAGCCGCTCCGCGGCATGTGGGATCTTCCCGGACCGGGGCATGAACCCGTGTTCCCTGCATCGGCAGGCGGACTCTCAACCACTGTGCCACCAGGGAAGCCCTAAACAATATTTTTTAATGTTTGCCCATTCTAACTTTTTTTGGTGGTGATCAAGTGATTTATTATTGGAACGTCTATTGGAACCAATTTATTAATGGAACCCATCTTAGAACTATGATGTCTAGCTGATTTAAACTGGACAAGCTTAATTTTAATGTAAAGAATTCTTGATTGTACAAGCAAAATATATCTAGAAAATCTGAGGTTGTAGATTTTTATTTAAATGTTTTTTTTAAAAAGGACTTTAAGGGCTTCCCCGGTGGCACAGTGGTTGAGAGTCCTCCTGCCGATGCAGGGGACACGGGTTCGTGCCCCGGTCCAGGAAGATCCCACATACTGCGGAGTGGCTGGGCCCGTGAGCCATGGTCGCTGAGCCTGTGCGTCTGGAGCCTGTGCTCCACAACGGGAGAGGCCACAACAGTGAGAGGACCGTGTACCAAAAAAAAAAAAAAAAAAAAAGGACTTTAAAAAATGTCTAGATTCTTTAATTTAGATGATTTTCTAGTTTAAATCTGTTCCCATTTTAGTACTATATTTTAGTAAATCTGTACTTATAAATTTGAGAACGAAGTCAAGAAAAACCTGTACATGTTGCTAAAGTACAAACTAAGCACTTGTTTTAATTTTTCATGTGTATTTTATTTAGTGTACCTAAAACGGTAAGTCAATCATAAGTTGAAATGTGGATAAAATGAACTATTTTCCAAAGCTAAACTTTTATAAAAACCCTAATTTTCTTCAAATTCAATGATTTAAGAACTCTCACAGTATGATTTTCTTAAAATTATTTAAAGTAAGAAACTAAACTTGAACCATCAAGTGGGCATAATTTAACTGTGAAGGTGATGATGAGCTGATCTATATCCTGTAGGTTTAGTTCACTACTGTCACTCAGTGATGTACAAATACGGAATGGTTTAATTTTTACCAATAACAGCCCTGGCTTTGTCTTTACTCTTCTGGCTAGTGGAAAAACTTAAACTTGCTGAATAATAGATTTTGCAGTCTAACTCCTAAGTTTTCATGTTTCTGGTTTAAAAATCTAGCCCTCTAGCTTCCATCTTCTCCCTTTGTGCATACTGGTTTTAAGAGCGCCTGCCCGAAGCTGCCTGTGGTAGGCAAGAGCATAGCCCGTTCTTTCTTGGTCCCGTGCCACTGATGGCAGTGTGTGTGTTGTTGGGGGCTGGGTGGGGAGGCTGCTTCAGCATCTATGATGGCAATAGTTCCATTCTTTTGGCCTTGGATGTTTTTCTCTCCAATGCCAACATATTATATCTGTGCAATCTGGTAACCCCAATGAGAATGCTACATGGGCTTTGGCTTCTTGAGACTCCTAGCAACCGACAAAGCAATGAACAATACCACAGACAGCATTTTCTTTGTCCTGACTCTGAATGTGAAGTCATGGAATCTCCTCTTACCTGTCTCTAACTGGCACTCTTTTTACTGGATGCATGGGCCTAGACTGGCTCACTTAGAATAAGCTCCCGCTACCTTTTCCTCAGTAAATCTTCACATCATCCAGACTATGGATTGAGGGAATGTAATGAGATGCTGTCTGCACCCCCCAGAGCACCCACACATTTGGGGCAGCTTCACTAAAGTTATCTAAGCTTTTCAAACTCCAGTTCTTCAAGCCAGCAGAGCACTTGCTTTTATCAACTTCTGCCAAGAGATGGGCCTTTGCTCAAGGTCCAGAGTCAATGCCCAAACTCCCCAAGCAATTCTCCGGGGGTACTCCAAATATGGAGGGATGACAAGAAGAAAATTCCCCTCTCCCCATAAATGCACACTGTGAAGAGAAATGGGGATGGTATAGGTAGCATGTACCTGGAATCTGCTCTCTCCAACAGGCAAATTCTTCTCCCCTTCATAAGCATTGTTTATGAACTAAGTGGGTGGGACAAACTGCTAAAGTTTCCACACTTTGCGAAGGCTGAGGCAATTCTCTGCACTTAAAAGGAGAAACAGATAGTGAGTTTGGACTCAACTGTAAGCTGTCTCCCTGTTTACTGCAATCCTGGTCAAAAACCCTCCTTGGGAGCAGATTAAGGTCTTACTAAGTAAATTTCAGCAAATTAATGTATATGCTCTACATATGACAATGTTAAGAATGAACCCAGGGCTTCCCTGGTGGCGCAGTGGTTAAGAATCCGCCTGCCAATGCAGGGGATATGGGTTCAAGCCCTGGTCCGGGAAGATCCCACATGAGATGGAGCAACTAAGCCCATGTGCCACAACTACTGAAGCCCGCGTGCCTAGAGCCCATGCTCTGCAACAAGAGAAGCCACTGCAATGAGAAGCCTGCGCACCACAATAAAAGAGTAGCCCCTGCTCTCCGCAACTAAAGAAAGCCCGCACACAGCCATGAAGACCCAACACAGCCATGAATGAATGAATGAACTAAAAAACCCTTTAATATTTGTCTGAATCAAGACTTAACACTTTCTACATTGAGGCTATCATCAACATTCTCAAAGGGAAAATTTTCCAGTGCCACAAAAATGCCCAGTATGAATAAAAACATTTCTCATTTGAAAATAACTGAAATCACAATTTAATAATAACTAATGGTTGTGTAGCCCTTTATAGTTTATAAAAAACTCTCACATACATCATCACATTTGGTTTCCACAACAAACCTTTGATATTTCTTCAACATTTAGTTTACTGTTATTTTTTCCCATTTTATGGATGTGAGAATTAAAGTGTGGTGAGGTTGGTGAGCTGCCTTGTCAGAACTAGGGCTCTAACTCCAGTTGTAAACTAAAAATTCTGTGTTTTTCCCACTGTCTGAGGCTTCCTCTAAACACATGTCTACAAATGCTATTCTTCCTCAGTAGAGATGATGTATTTCTGTGTGATACATCTCCCAAGTTAATCCTGAGCGTGAAACTGGACACGTGTCCAGGTACCTTACTCTATCACTCTATCCTTTTGACCAAAAGCATGCGTACAAAGAATTGTCTGGGATTAGCAGGTACAGCCTGCATGTCTCTAGGACCTCAGGCCATATCTCAAAGGACAACTTTTAGGAAATGAAGTTGAAAAGAGCCATGTGCATACAACGCTTATGTTTCCCTTTGGACTTCAATCCCCTGGGTACTTAAAATGAAAGCTTTGTTTGGTACTGAATTAGTAACTAACATAAGGGCTAATATCTGTGAAGGCTTTGAAGATATAAAAACATTTTTTTCATTCAGCAATGGTGAATTTTCTTGCCAAACACTTCAGCATTAGGGGAAGTAATATGCCATGCTTTGCAGCCCAGGGGGTCATCATGACTTGTAGAAATGTCACAAGGGAGCAGTGTGCAAGGAAACCGGAGCTTAAAAGCGACACACATATGCCCGCTGTTACCATAGTTACAACAGGAAAGGCCATGAGAGGTGTGCTTTCTCCTATAAGCAGTGAAATAAACCTTCCGTGATTTAGGATCACTGGGGTGAATAATCCTGACTCTGTCCACAGGGTTTTATCGTGGTTGCCTCGAGTTTCAACGTGTAACAGGGAAGAGAAGGAGGGATAAATGATTTGTTTAAGCTCAGTGGTTACTGATGTTCTATCACTTAACCTTTACTCTCAGAGCCTGCATGAACTTGGCAAGTCTTTATTCATTCCCCTACCAGTAAATTATAGGGATTAATGGCCATGACTAATTTTAGTTTGGGTATGACACACTACAGGGTGATAAAAGGAGAATGTCTCTCTCATTCCTGAATTTCTGAGGCTGGATCAGTATAAAGCTATGGAGATCATAGCAATAGAGATGCCCCAGGACATACACATAGCTCTTTATGCTTCCTAAATCTGGCTTTCTAAGCATGATGGAATCCGGTCTAACTTGTCTTCCAAAGTTTGAATCTCTCCTACAGCACCTCTGCCAGAGTGATTTGTATTCTCTAGTTTGATGAAAACTTTGTAATGAGTGCATCACCCATAATATAGACAGTTTTGAGAAATAATGATTACAACAACAAATAAGTAAAAGTGTCCTGTAAATTCATTTCATCCCCAGAAAGACCTCAGGAGGCAAGTAACTATTATCTCCGTTTTATAGAAGGAAGCCAAGACTTAGAATGGTAAAGAAGTTCTTCCAGTGTCCCACAGCTGTGAAACGTCAGTCATACCCAGCTATCTGTGACCCCAAAACCTGAGAGGAAGCTATAGACTCTATCATCTTCACCTGGAGCAAAAACTCTGTCTCCTTGTAATTTCCACCCACTGGTCTAGTTCTATCCTCAGACTCAGGGAAAAAGTCTTAATTCCTCTTCCACTACTAGCTCTTTGTATATCTGTATGGATTTCAGGACTTTCTGCAGTCTGTTTAGACTACAAGACACTGTTTTTAGATGTCCATTCTTCAACCCGCCTCCAACCATGTATTCTTCTTGTTTTGCATATTGCATTAGCTTTCTAATGGGTTTCTTCATGCTCTGCCCTCTGTCTGACCACCAGCAGCTGTAGGCTTTAAAATGAGTCAGATCTCTTCAGTCCTCTCCTCAACGCACTCTGCTTCTCATGTCAAAGTGCAAGTAAAATCTTTACAGCCAACTTCAAGATGGCAAACCCCATGCTGTGGCCTCCAGTCCCACACTCTCCCTTTCTGCTCACACTGCTTGAGGCACACCCACCTACTTCCTGTTCCCTAAACCTGCCAAGCATGTTCCCCACTCCTCTCTCTGGAAAGCTCTGAGCTGGAATATCCAGTCGGTTCTTCCCTGTCCCTCCTCCTGTCTCCCCTCCTTAGTCACCTTATCAGTGAGAGCTTCTCCATCTACTCTATGGAAAATTAGAAGTCTCTCCCCTCACTACTCTTCCCTTTCCTCCTTCCTTTTTGTATTTTTCTCCACTGCTCTTGTCACCATCTGATTATTGTTTATTTTACTTATTTCTTTGATTTTTGCCTGCCCTCTCCTCTTAGCCCCACATAATGACACAAGCTCCATGAGGGTAGAAAGTCTTACCTTTTAGTTCAATTCTAACATTAAATCATAAGAAACTGGCCTAAAAAAATGACCATTTCATATGGGTCAACTTGCCCCAGCACTAAGAGCAGCCCCTGGCACAGAACAGCATTCAGTAAGTAGTTGGTTGATAAATGAATAATTTATCCACATACTAAAAATATTATAGAAACTTTATGTACTTTACATCTTATGTGGAGTTGAATATAGATGGACATGCAAATAAATATTAAAAACTTTTATTGATACACTGAACCTAGCATTTAAATATAAGATATGACATTTTCATATCATAGTAATTTTAACAGTCATCCGTCAGCCTCAGAACATCCTGTGTCGAAAGGGCCAACTTCCCTATCAATTGGTAGGAGCTGTTTGGATTTAGGATAAGGTCTTTCTCTTCAGCTAAACTGAGGCAGTGATTTTGCACATCACCGCCAAAGAGTGACCTTCTTACCACCACTGTGTTTACACAGAGGAGTGGATATTCTTTAGAAAATAATAATAATATTCCTGTTCAACATCTCTAGCTGAAAATCACTGCAAAAACAAATTTTTTCCAGAGGGTATCAATTCCTATTGGCAGATCTGAGACCATATATTTGGTTTACTTTAACAATGTTTCTGCCACAGTATTTAAAAAAATATGCCAGAAATTCTAATGTTGAGAAACAGATACTAGGATAGAATACTACATGATAAAATATAAGGAAAATTAGGATAATTATTGGAGGACTAACACAGTAAGCCTTACTGCTGATCACAAGGTGTTGTGGAAATTGTTGTCAACCCCAAGTCAATCCTTTGATTACCACTTCAAATTATTCACTGTTAATTTGCAGTGCTTCTTATGGAAAGGGGAGGATTTTGTCCTCACACATTGAGGGCAAGGAGACAGTTTAAGAATTTTAAATACAGAAAAGCAAGGTTTCTTTCCCCATTCTAAAAGCCCCTTAAGAATCACAAATCAAGAATTCTCACATTCATCTACAATAGAAAGCATTAAGTTTTTTTTATACCCACAACAAAACATGGACCTGCAGAAGTTTTCAAACAATCCTCCAGGAGCTTCATGCGGGTCTTCTGGAGCTCAGGGCTGTCCCATTCATCTTCATCAATTCCCCAGTACAGATCTATGACCTGGGGACCAATGGAGGAGGCAGCGTTAATTCACCTGTGTGAAAAATCAATTGATGTGTAGGCTTTTATATTCACAATATTAAGCTAATGTGACTTCCAACTTTTCTCTTTGCAGCATGTTTTCCCTTGCAGAGGGAAAATGATTTTTAAGATCAATCTAAAGAGGTATTTTTTTTTAAATCCCATGATGGTTTGGGGATGAACACTATAATTTTTTTTTTGTTCCTGATTATACTGTTGACATGGCCCCAGAGAAAATGAAATGTTAAATATCAGAGGCTTTGCAATTCAGGCTTTCATTATATTGAAATGGTAACAGGATTTCAGAAGTCTGAAAGCAGCTGGGATATAGTTACTACGTTATCGGAGACAAATAACAGTGTATAATTTTACTGTTATGTCTCAATATGAGAAGGGAAAACCATAATGGGCATTGACATATACTGACCCAAAGTTAAATAGCTACATTTCTGTAAAAAACAAAAATAGAAAAAGAAACCTGTTATCCCACAGAGACATTTTGTTTATATCTTATCTCTAAGCAGCTTAGCTTTCATTAATACATATCTGAAAAAACATGTATGGAAAACAATGAAAGGTATGCCTCACTGAGAAGTGAAGATAATAGGATCCTCTATCTCCTTACTTCAAAGACGATGAGGAAAGAGTCTGTAAAAAGCTTTTACAAGTACACTCTTTGAAAAATTTGCTATGGAGAGCAGAATGGGTTTCATTCCTTTTACTCAATTGCTGTCTGCATAAGCTAAATGTTTCTAATTGTAGCTTTGAAGATTTCTTCTTTTCCTTTATTTCCCACAAGCAGAAAAAACAACCTCTCCTCCTTACTGGCTGTTTGCATGGCATTCAGTGAGATGTAGGCACAGAGCGTGGGGTCCCCCACTGTGCCCCAAGTGCTCTGTATACTTTCCATCTCCTGGCCAATGCCCCACACAAGTGTGTTTGTATCAAATCTTTGTCTATCTGCATTTGAGTTTTTAGATGGCTGACAGAGATATAACAACTTCTTTAAAAAAATATTCCCGTGGCTCAGTCCATGAGTTTTATAACATATGAAACTATCAGCACTGATTTTGGGGTTCTTTCTTTTAATCTACTTTACAAGGTTTAATCACAATATTAAGAAAGAGGGACATCTGAGACTATAACTTGACTGTCCACTATGAGAGCCCTTAGCTGTGGTTATCTAAAACTAAATATAAATTAAAATTTAAAATTCAGTTCAAGTGCTCAATAGTCACATGTGATTACTGATTCCCATGTTGGAAAATGCAGATATAGAATACTTCACCATCACAGGAAGTTTAATTGGACAGAACTGTAATTTACTGAACTTCATATACTGAAATTACTAGAACAAGTCCATTTTTGGCCATCTGTCAATAAACTCTCAAACAAATCTGCAATGTGAATGGTAACTTAGTTGTGTCATGCACAAACTGACAACCATACACAGAACCTGGTCCCCGTCCTTGTGGCTGATACTGTTTGATATCTGAGGAAAGGTAGGATTTAGAATAAATGAGAAACAGAAATGGTAAAAATGAAAGTTAATGTAACAAAAGCTATAAATATACAACTGCTATTCCTCTCACATCTTCTGTGACATAAAATTATATATAAAGTAATAATTATGTCACTGTAACTTATTAGATGTTGCATATATAATAATAATAGCACAAAAGCGAGAAAAGGATAGAGCTATATGGGAGTAGTCTTTCTATAGCTCACTGGAATTATCAGAATCTACCTATGATTTATACTAACTAAGATGTATATGCCTTAAAATAACTACAAAGAAAATAACTCAGAAATGAATGATTTTTTCACTATAAGGAATTAAAATGTTAAACTAGAAAATATTCACATATCACAAAGCAAAGAAGTAAAAGAGGAATAGAGGAACAGAAATGACAGACATATAGAACAAAAGTAAAAGGGCAGAAGTAAATCTAACTATGTCAATACCATTAAGTGTGAATGGCTTAAAAAGTCCAAACAGAGAGACTGTCAGAATAGATAAGACTAGATAAAAACAAGATCCAACTATATACTTCTACAGGAGTACACTTTAGATTCAAAAAGGTTAAAAGGATGGAAAAAATGACAAAGGAGGCAAGAATATACAATGGAGAAAAGACAGTCTCTTCAATAAGTGGCACTGGGAAAACTGGACAGCTACCTGTAAACGAATGAAATTAGAACACTCCCTAACACCATACACAAAAATAAACTCAAAATTGCTTAAAGACCTAAATGTAAGGCCAGATCCTATAAAACTATTAGAGGAAAACACAGGAAGAACACTCTTTGGCGGACTTCCCTGGCAGTCCAGTGGTTAAGACTTCGTCTTCCGGCTGGAGCAGAAGATGGCGGAAGAGTAAGACGCGGAGATCACCTTCCTCCCCACAGATACACCAGAAATACATCTACACGTGGAACAACTCCTACAGAACACCTACTGAAGGCTGGCAGAAGACCTCAGACCTCCCAAAAGGCAAGAAACTCCCCACGTACCTGGGTAGCAAGAGACTTTTTCTTCCCTCTTTGTTTCCTGGTGCGCGAGGAGAGGGGTTTAAGAGAGCTGCTTAAAGGAACTCCAGAGACGGGCGCGAGCCACGGCTAAAAGCGCGGACCCCAGAGACGGGCGCGAGCAGTGGCTAAAAGCACGGACCCCAGGGACGGGCGGGAGACGCTAAGGCTGCTGCTGCCGCCACCAAGGGGCCTCTGTGCGAGCACAGGTCACTCTCCACACCCCTCCTTCCGGGGAGCCTGTGCAGCCCGCCACTACCAGGTTCCCGGGATCCAGGGACAACTTCCCCGGGAGAACGCACGGCGGGCCTCAGGCTGGTGCAACATCACGCCGGCCTCTGTCGCCACAGGCCCGCCCCGCACTCTGTGCCCCTCCTTCCCCCCGGCCTGAGTGCGCCAGAGCCCCTGAATCAGCGGCTCCTTTAACCCCGTCCTGTCTGAGCAAAAAACAGACGCCCTCCAGCGACCTACACGCAGAGGCAGGGCCAAATCCAAAGCTGAGCCCCTGTGAGCTGTGAGAACAAAGAAGAGAAAGGGAAATCTCTCCCAGCAGCCTCAGAAGCAGCGGATTAAAGCTCCACAGTCAACTTGATGTACCCTGCATCTGTGGAATACCTGAAGAGACAACGAATCATCGAGAAGGAGAGCAAGATCTATGATTTTTTTCCCCTTTTCCTCTTTTTCTGAATGTGTATGTGTATGCTTCTGTGTGAGATCTTGTCAGTATAGCTTTGCTTCCACCATTTGTCCTAGGGTTCTATCCATCCATGGTTTTTTTAAAATTTTTTTCTTAATTTTAATAACTTTATTATACTTTTCTTTCTTTCCTTCCTTCCTTCCTTCCCTCCTTTAGACAACGAATCATCCCAAATTGAGGAGGTGGTCTCTGAAAGCAAGATTTATGATTTTTTCCCCTTTACCTCTTTTTGTGAGGGTGTATGTGTATGCTTCTGTGTGAGATTTTGTCTGTATAGCTTTGCTTCCAAAATTTGTCCTAAGGTTCTATCCATCCTTTTTTTTTCTAAATTTTTTTAATTCAATAACTTTATTATACTTTATTTTACTGTATCTTCTTTCTTTCTCCTTTCCTTCCCTCCTTCCTTCCTTGCTCCTTTCTTGCCTTCTTTCCTTCTTTCTTTCTTTCTTCCTTCCTTCCTTCCCTCCTTTCTTTCTTTCTTTCTTTCTTTTTCTTCATACTTCTACTAATTATCTCTACTTTTTCTCCCTTTTATTCTGAGCCATGTGGATGAAAAGCTCTTGGTGCTCCAGCCAGGAGTCAGGGCTCTGCCTCTGAGGTAGGAGAGCCAACTTCAGGACACTGGTCAACAAGAGACCTCCCAGCTCCACATAATATCAAACGGCGAAAATCTCCCAGAGACCTCCATCTTAACACCAGCACCCAGCTTCACTCAATGACCAGCAAGCTACAGTGCTGGACAACCTATGCCAAACAACTAGCAAAACAGGAACACAATCCCACCCATTAGCACCCACTGCCTAAAATCATAATAAGTCCACAGACACCCCAAAACACACCACCAGACGTGAACCTGCCCACTAGAGAGACAAGATCCAGCCTCATCCACCACAACACAGGCACTAGTCCCCTCCACCAGGAAGCCTACACAACCCACTGAACCAACCTTAGCCACTGGAGACAGATGTCAAAAACAGCAGGAACTACGAACCTGCAGCCTGCAAAAAGGAGACCCCAAACACAGTAAGATAAGCAAAATGAGAAGACAGAAAAACACACAGCAGATAAAGGAGCAAGATAAAAATGCACCAAACCTAACAAATGAAGAGGAAATAGGCAGTCTACCTGAAAAAGAATTCAGAATAATGATAGTAAGGATGATCCAAAATCTTGGAACTAGAATGGACAAAATGCAAGAAACATTTAAAAAGGACCTAGAAGAAATAAAGATGAAACAACAATGAACAACACAATAAATGAAATTAAAAGTACTCTAGATGGGATCAATAGCAGAATAACTGAGGCAGAAGAACGGATAAGTGACCTGGAAGATAAAATAGTGGAAATAACTACTGCAGAGCAGCATAAAGAAAGAAAACTGAGGACAGTCTTAGAGACCTCTGGGACAACATTAAACGCACCAACATTCAAATTATAGGGGTTCCAGAAGAAGAAGAGAAAAAGAAAGGGACTGAGAAAATATTTGAAGAGATTATAGTTGAAAACTTCCCTAATATGGGAAAGGAAATAGTTAATCAAGTCCAGGAAGCACAGAGAGTCCCATACAAGATAAATCCAAGGAGAAATACGCCAAGACACATATGAATCAAACTGTCAAAAATTAAATACAAAGAAAGCATATTAAAAGCAGCAAGGGAAAAACAACAAATAACACACAAGGGAATCCCCATAAGGTTAACAGCTGATCTTTCAGCAGAAACTCTGCAAGCCAGAAGGGACTGGCAGGACATATTTAAAGTGATGAAGGAGAAAAACCTACAACCAAGATTACTCTACCCAGCAATGATCTCATTCAGATTTGATGGAGAAATTAAAACCTTTACAGACAAGCAAAAGCTGAGAGACTTCAGCACCACCAAACCAGCTTTACAACAAATGCTAAAGGAACTTCTCTAGACAAGAAACACAAGAGAAGGAAAAGACCTATAATAACGAACCAAAAACAATTTAGAAAACGGGAATAGGAACATACATATCGATAATTACCTTAAATGTAAATGGACTAAATGGTCCCACCAAAAGACACAGACTGGCTGAATGGATACCAAAACAAGACCCTTATATATGCTGTCTACAAGAGACCCACTTCAGACCTAGAGACACATACAGACTGAAAGTAAGGGGATGGAAACAGATATTTCATGTAAACGGAAATCAAAAGCAAGCTGGAGTAGCAATTCTCATATCAGACAAAATAGACTTTAAAATAAAGACTATTAGACGAGACAAAGAAGGACACTACATAATGATCAACGGATCAATTCAAGAAGAAGATATAACAATTGTAAATATTTATGCACCCAACATAGGAGCACCTCAATACATAAGGCAAAAACTAACAGCCATAAAAGGGGAAATCGACAGTAACACATTCATAGTAGGGGACTTTAACACCCCACTTTCACCCATGGACAGATCATCCAAAATGAAAATAAATAAGGAAACACAAGCTTTAAATGATACATTAAACAAGATGGACTTAATTGATATTTATTGGACACTCCATCCAAAAACAACAGAATACACATTTTTCTCAAGTGCTCATGGAACATTCTCCAGGATAGATCATATCTTGGGTCACAAATCAAGCCTTGGTAAATTTAAGAAAATTGAAACTATCAACTATCTTTTCTGACCACAATGCCATGAGACTAGATATCAATTACAGGAAAAGATCTGTAAAAATACAAACACATGGAGGCTAAACAATACACTACTTAATAATGAAGTGATCACTGAAGAAATCAAAGAGGAAATCAAAAAATACCTAGAAACAAATGACAATGGAGACACGATGACCCAAAATCTATGGGATGCAGCAAAAGCAGTTCTAAGTGGAAAGTTTATAGCAATACAAGCCCACCTTAAGAAGCAGGAAACATCTCGAATAAACAACCTAACCTTGCACCTAAAGCAATTAGAGAAAGGAGAACAAAAAAAAAAAACCCCCAAAGCTAGCAGAAGGAAAGAAATCATAAAAATCAGATCAGAAATAAATGAAAAAGAAATGAAGGAAACAATAGCAAAGATCAATAAAACTAAAAGCTGGATTTTTGAGAAGATAAAATTGATAAACCATTAGCTATATGCATCAAGAAAAAAAGGGAGAAGACTCAAATCAATAGAATTAGAAATGAAAAAGGAGAAGTAACAACTGACAGTGCAGAAATACAAAAAGATCATGAGAGATTACTACAAGCAACGCTATGCCAATAAAATGGACAATCTGGAAGAAATGGACAAATTCTTAGAAATGCACAACCTGCCAAGACTGAACCAGGAAGAAATAGAAAATATGAACAGACCAATCACAAGCACTGAAATTGAAACTCTGATTAAAAATCTTCCAACAAACAAAAGCCCAGGACCAGATGGCTTCACAGGCGAATTCTATCAAACATTTAGAGAAGAGCTAACACCTGTCCTTCTCAAACTCTTCCAAAACATACCAGAGGGAGAAACACTCCCAAATGCTTCTACGAGGCCACCGTCACCTTGATACTAAAACCAGACAAGGATGTCACAAAGAAAACTACAGGCCAATATCACTGATGAACATAGATGCAAAAATCCTCAACAAAATACTAGCAAACAGAATCCAACAGCACATTAAAAGGATCATACACCATGATCAAGTGGGGTTTATTCCAGGAATGCAAGGATTCTTCAATATACGCAAATCAATCAACGTGATACACCATATTAACAAATTGAAGGAGAAAAACCATATGATCATCTCAATAGAGGCAGAGAAAGCTTTCGACAAAATTCAACCCATTTATGATAAAAACCCTGCAGGAAGTAGGCATAGAGGGAACTTTCCTCAACATAATAAAGGCCATATATGACAAGCCCACAGCCAACATCATCCTCAATGGTGAAAAACTGAAAGCATTTCCAGTAAGATCAGGAACATCAGGAACAAGACAAGGCCGCCCACTCTCACCACTCTTATTCAACATAGTTTTGGAAGTTTTAGCCACAGCAATCAAAGAAGAAAAGGAAATAAAAGGAATCCAAATTGGAAAAGAAGAAGTAAAGCTGTCACTGTTTGCAGATGACATGATCCTATACATAGAGAATCCTAAAGATGCTACCAGAAAACTACTAGAGCTAATCAGTGAATTTGGTAAAGTAGCAGGATACAAAATTAATGCACAGAAATCTCTGGCATTCCTATACACTAATGATGAAATATCTGAAAGTGAAATCAAGAAAACACTCCCATTTACCACTGCAACAAAAAGAATAAAATATCTAGGAATAAACCTACCTAAGGAGACAAAAGACCTGTATGCAGAAAATTATAAGACACTGATGAAAGAAATTAAAGATGATACAAATACATGGGGAGATATACCATGTTCTTGGATTGGAAGAATCAACATTGTGAAGATGACTCTACTACCCAAAGCAATCTATAGATTCAATGCAATCCCTATCAAACTACCAATGGCATTTTTCACAGAACTAGAATAAAAAATTTCATAATTTGTATGGAAACACAAAAGACCCCGAATAGCCAAAGCAATCTTGAGAACGAAAAACGGAGCTGGAGGAATCAGGCTCCCTGACTTCAGACTATACTACAAAGCTACAGTAATCAAGAGAGTATGGTACTGGAACAAAAACAGAAGGATAGATCAAAGGAACAGGATAGAAACTCCAGAGATAAAACCACGCACACAGGACACCTTATCTTTGATAAAGGTGGCAGGAATGTACAGTGGAGAAAGGACATCCTCTTCAATAAGTGGTGCTGGGAAATTGGACAGATATATGTAAAAGTATGAGATTAGATCACTCCCTAACACCATACACAAAAATAAGCTCAAAATGTATTAAAGACCTAAATGTAAGGCCAGAAAGTATCAAACTCTTAGAGGAAAACACAGGCAGAACACTCTGTGACATAAATCACAGCAAGATCCTTTCTGACCCACCTCCTAGAGAAATGGAAATAAAAACAAAAATAAACAAATGGTACCTAATGAAACTTCAAAGCTTTTGCACAGCAAAGGAAACCATAAACAAGACCAAAAGACAACCCTCAGAATGGGAGAAAATATTTGCAAATGAAGCAACTGACAAAGGATTAATCTCCAAAATTTACAAGCAGCTTATGCAGCTCAATAACAAAAAAACGAACAACCCAATCCAAAAATGGGCGGAAGACCTAAATAGACATTTCTCCAAAGAAGATATACAGATTGCCAACAAACACATGAAAGAATGCTCAACATCATTAATCATTAGAGAAATGCAAATTAAAACTACACTGAGATATCATCTCACACCGGTCAGAATGGCCATCATCAAAAAATCTAGAAACAATAAATGCTGGAGAGGGTGTGGAGAAAAGGGAACACTCTTGCACTGCTGGTGGGAATGTGAATTGGTTCAGCCACTATGGAGAACAGTATGGAGGTTCCTTAAAAAACTAAAAATAGAACTACCATATGACCCAGCAATCCCACTACTGGGCATATACCCTGAGAAAACCAAAATTCAAAAAGAGTCATGTACCAAAATGTTCATTGCAGCTCTATTTACGATAGCCTGGAGATGGAAACAACCTTAGTGTCCATCATCGGATGAATGTATAAAGAAGATGTGGCACTTATATACAATGGAATATTACTCAGCCATAAAAAGAAATGAAATTGAGCTATTTGTAATGAGGTGGATAGACCTAGAGTCTGTCATACAGAGTGAAGTAAGTCAGAAAGACAAATACCGTATGCTATCACATATATACGGAATTTAAGAAAAAAAAATGTCATGAAGAACCTAGGGGTAAGACAGGAATAAAGACACAGACCTACTGGAGAACGGACTTGAGGATATGGGGAGGGGGAAGGGTGAGCTGTGACAGGGCGAGAGAGAGTCATGGACTTATATACACTAACAAACGTAAGGTAGATAGCTAGTGGGAAGCAGCCGCATGGCACAGGGATATCGGCTCGGTGCTTTGTGACCGCCTGGAGGGGTGGGATAGGGAGGGTGGGAGGGAGGGAGACGCAAGAGGGAAGAGATATGGGAACATATGTATATGTATAACTGATTTACTTTGTTATAAAGCAGAAACTAACACACCATTGTAAAGCAATTATACCCCAATAAAGATGTTTAAAAAAAAAACACAAAACACTTCATTTTCCAACATAGAGGGTGCCAGTTCAATCCCTGGTTGGGGAACTACGATCCCACATGCCTCACAGGCAAAAAAAACCAAAACATAAAACAGAAGCAATATTGTAACAAATTCAATAAAGATTTTAAAAATGGCCCACATCAAAAAAAAAAACTTAACCCCACTCTGACATAAATCACAGCAAGATCTTTTTTGATCCACCTCCTAATGAAAATAAAAACAAAAATAAATGGGACCAAATTAAAAGCTTTTGTATAGTAAAGGGAACTGTAAAAAGAAAAGACAACCCTCAGAATGGGAGAAAATATTTGCAAATGAAGCAACTGACAAGGGATTAATGTCTAAAATATACAAGCAGCTCACGCAGCTCAATATCAAAAAAGCAAACAACCCAATCAAAAAATGGGCTAAAGATCTAAATAGACATTTCTCCAAAAAGACATACAGACGGCCAATAAACACATGAAAAGATTCTCAATATCACTAATTATTAGAGAAATGCAAATCAAAAGTACCATGATGTATCATCTCACACCAGTCAGAATGGCCATCATCAAAAAATCTACAAACAAATTCTAGAGAGGGTGTGGAGAAAAGGGAAACCTGTTGCACTGTTGGTAGGAATGTAATTTGGTACAGCCACTATGGAGAACAGTATGGAGGTTCCTTAAAAAACTAAAAATAGAGCTACCATATGATCCAGCAATCCCACTCCTGGGCATATATCTAGAGAAAACCATAATTTGAAAAGATACATGCACCCCCAATGTTCACTGCAGCACTATTTACAATGGCCAGGACATGGAAGCAACCTAAATATCCATCAACAGAGGAATGGATAAAGAAGATGTGGTACATATATACAATGCAGTATTAGCCATAAAAAAGAATAAAATAATGTCATTTGCAGCAACATGGATGGACTTAGAGCCTGTCATACTGAGTGAAGTGAGAGAGAAAGACAAATATTATATGGTATCACTCACATGTGGAATCTAAAAACAGGTAAAAATGAATTTATCTACAAAACAGAAATATAGTTACAGATGTAGAAAACAAACTTATGGTTACCAGGCGGTAAGGGGAGGGAAGAGATAATTTGGGAGATTGGGATTTACATATACACACTATTATATATGAAATAACTAATAAGGACCTACTGTATAGCACAGGGAACTCTACTCAATACTCTGTAATGGCCTACATGGGAAACGAATCTACAAAAGAGTGTATATATGTGTATGTATAACTGATTCACTTTGCAGTACAGCAGAAACTAACACAACATTGTAAGTCAACTATACCGCAATAAAAATTTTTAAAAATTCACTTAAAAATTGAAAGTGTTATAGTGTAGAACCAGCATGACAATAGACAAAATCAATAAAACAATCTATATATGTAAGAGAATTTGTATTAAAATAAATGTAATATTTCAAAAAAAGGATGGAAAAAGATTTATCATGCAAACAGCAACCATAAGAAAGCTCACGGGGCTATACTAATATCAGACAAATATATACTAATATCAGACAAAAGAAATTTTAAAACAATATAAAGATGAAGAGGGACATTTTATAATGATAAAAGGGTAAATCCATCAGGAGGATGTAACAATTATAAATGTATATGCAATGAACAGAGCCTTAAAATACATGAAAAACAAACTGACAGAAATGAAGGAGAAATAGACAATTTAACTATAATAGTTGGAGACTTGAATATATAATAATGGGAAGAACAAAATCCTGGAAGACTGTAGCAATACTGTAAATGAACTAGTTCTAACATGTCTTAGGACAATCTACCCAACAACATAATATACATTCTTCTCAAGTTCACATAGAGCACTCTCCAGGAGAGAACATATGTTAGATCATAAAACAAGCATCAATAACCTTCAGTGGATCTAAATCATATAAAGTATGTCCTCTGAACACAATGCAATGATACTAGAAATCAATAATAGAAACTTGGAAAATTCATAAGTAGATGGAAATTAACACACTCCTCAATAACCAATGAATCAAAGAAGAAATCACAAGGGAAATTAAAAATTACTTTGAGATGAGTGAGAATGAAGATACAACATAGCAAATTTATGGGATGTAGGTAAAGCCATACTTAGAGCTGTAAACACCTATATTATAAATGAAGATTTCAACAATTTAAGTTAAGACAATAGAAAAAGCATCAAGGGCAAGCCAAAGCAAGCAGAAGGAAGGAAATAATAGATTACAATGGAAATTAATGAAACAGAATAGAAAAATGATAGAGAAAAAAAATGAATGAAATCAAAAATTGGTTCTTTGAAGAGATCAACAAAATGGATAAAACTGGATTCACCAAAAGAAACAAAAATAACCTCAAATTCCTAAAATCTGGGGTGAAAGAGGCCATTACTACTAACCTTACAGAAATAAAAGGATTATTAGAGAATACCACAGACAACTGTATGCCAATGAATTAGATCACTTAGATGAAATGGACAAATTCATAGAGAGACACAAATTACATAAATTGACTCAAGACAGAATAGAAAAATGTGAAGACATTTTTAACAAGAGATTAAATAGTAATTTTTTAAAAGCTGCATAAAAAGCCTAGGTCTAGACGGATGCACTGGTGAATTCTACGAAACATTTACAAAAGAATTAATACCAATTATTCAGTCTTCCAAAACTTACAAGAGAATACTTCCTAACTTATTCTATGAGACAAGTATGATCCTGGTACCAAAGCCAGACAAAAATATCAGAAGAAAAATACAAATCAACATCTCAAGAAAATAAACATCCTCATCAAAAATATTAAAAACCCTAACCTGGCAGCATATAAAAAGGTTTATACAACACAATGAGGTGGGACTTATTCCAGGAATGCAGGGTTGACTCAGCATCAGAAAATCAACTAATGGAGGACACTATATATTAACAGAATAAAGGACAAAAACCATATGTCTCAACATACACAGGAAAAAAAAATGACAAAATCTAACACTCCTTCATGATAAAAAAAAAAAAAAAACACTCAACAAACTAGGAACAGAAATTAACTTCTTCAACCTGAATAAAGGGCATGTATGATAAAACTACATCTAACATCATACTTAATGAAGACTGAAAGCTTTCCCCCTAAGATTAGGAGCAACAGAAAGATAATCCACTCTTGCCACTTTTATTCAACAGTATATTGGAGGTTCCAGCTAGGCAACTTGGCAAGAAAAAGAAAATGCATCCATATAGGAAAGGAAAAAGTAGACCCACCTTTATTAATAGATGACAAGATCTTGTATATTGAAAATTCTAAGGGAAGCACTAAAAAACTGTTGGAACTAATGAGTTGTGCAAGGTTGTAGGATACAAGATCAATATGTAAAACCCACTTGTATTTCTATATAGTAGCAATGAGCAATCTAAGATAAATAAGTCCATTTAAAAGAGCATCAGAAAGAATAAAAAGCTTAGGAATAAATTGAACAAAAGAAATGCAAAATTTACACTTTGAAAATTGCAAAACACCATTGAAAAACATCCCCTATAAATGGATTGGTAGACTAAATATTACGATGACAATACTCCCCAAATAAATCTATAGATTCAATGCAATCACTGTAAAATTCCCAGCTGACTTACAGAAATTGACAAGCTGATCTTAAAATTCATATGGAAATTCAAGAGACCCAGAACAGCCAAAATAATCTTGCAAAAGGAGAACAAATTTGGAGGACTCACACTTCCAGATTTCAAACTTAGTACAAAGCTACAATAATTAAGACAGTGTGATACTGGCATAAGTATAGGCAATGGAATAAAACTGAAAATCCAAAAATAAATTCTCTTACTTACAGTTAACTCATTTCAACAAGGGTGTCAAAACAATCAATGAGGAAATAAATAAACAAATGGTATTGAGACAACTGGACATCTATATGCAAAAGAACAAAGTTTAATCCCTACCTCATGCCATATATAAAAATTAAAACAGATCACAGACATAAATTAAGAGTTAAAACTACAAAACTATTTTTATAGAAAACATCTTTATGACCTTGGATTTGACAATGGTTTCTTAGATATGATAGCAAAGTACAAGTTACTGAAAAAAACAGATAAATTGGACTTCCTCAAAATTAAAAAAAATTGTGCTTCAAAAGATCAATAAAGTGAAGATGGCACCCTCAAAATGGAAGAAAATATTTACAAATCATATTTGATAATAGATTTGTATCTAGAATATATAAGGAACTCCTACAACTCAATAAGACAAATAACCCAATTAAAAATGGACAAAAGATCTGAGTAGACATTTCTTCACAGAATATATACAGATTGCCAATAAAGATAATCAGCGTTATCACATGAAAAGATAATGTCGTTAGTCATCAGGGGATTGCAAATCAAAACTTCAAGATAACACTTCATACCCACTAGGATGGCTATAATCAAAAAGACTGATAACAAGCGTTGATAGGGATGTGGAGCAACTGGAAAACTCATGCACTGCTGGTGGGAATATAAAATGGTGCAGCCACTTTGGAAAACAGTCTGGCAGTTCCCCAAATGGTTAAACACAGAGTTACTACGTGATACAGCAATTCTTCTAGGTATATATCCAAGACAGATGAAAACCTACGTCTAGACAAAAACTTGTACATGAATGTTCATAACAGCATTATTCATAATAGCTAAGAAGTGGAAACAATCCAGTTGTCCATCAAGTGATCAATGGATAAATAAAATGTAGTATACATCCACACAATGGAATATTTTCTGGCAATAAAAAGTAATGAAATAGGGACTTCCCTGGTGGCACAGTGGTTAAGAATCTGCCTGCCAATGCAGGGGACACAGGTTCAATCCCTGGTCAGGGATGATCCCACATGCTGTGGAGCAGCTAAGCCTGTGCACCACAACTACTGAGCCTGCGCTCTAGAGCCCACGAGCCACAACTACTGAAGCCCGCGTGCCTAGAGCCTGTGCTCCACAACGAGAGAAGCCACCACGAGAAGCCCGCGCACTGCAACAAAGAGCAGCCCCTGCTCGCTGCAACCAGAGAAAGCCCGCGTGCAGCAACGAAGACCCAACACAGCAATCAATCAATCAATATCTTAAAAAAATTAATGAAATACTGATGCATGTTACAACATGGATGAGCCTTGAAAATGCTATCCTAAGTGAAAGAAGCCAGTTACAAAAGATCACCTTTTGTATGATTCCGTTTACATGAAATGTCTAGAACAGGCAAATCTACAGTCAAAAAGTAGATTAGTGGTTGCCTAGGGCTGGGAGGGAGGGGAATAGGGCAATAAGGGAATGATAGCCAGAGGGGAGAGGATTTCTTCTTTGGGTGATGAAAATGTTCTAAAATTAATTTTGGTAATGCTTACACAACTGGGAATATACTAAAAACACTGAATTGCACACTTTAAATGGGCAAATTTTATGATGTGTGAACCGAATTGTATCTCAGTGATAGTCTGCACAGCTAGCTTGGACTGTGATTTTCCACAGGTCTTACATCTCCAACTCAAAGAACTGAGATCAAGAACAGAATGTTTAAATCAAGCACCTAGTGTATTAAGAGCTAAACAATAAGATCTAACTAAATATATGTGAGCCAAATGACCAGGGTAAAAGTCAAAACAAAGCTTTCACTTATGTTTTTAAATAGAAGCTTAAATATCACATGATTTATTTGACACCTATGGGAGCCTTTTATAATAGTTTTTGCATCTGTTATTTCCTTAAAGTTTGGCCACCACTGCTTTCATCCAGGTCTTTATAACTCCATGTGTCCTTACTTTAGTAGCTTTGTTTAAAGAAGAAAAGCTGGAAGTAAGAGAATATTTAAATTGTTCTTTCTCAAGTGTCTTTATGAGCAGAAAATGATGAAAAATAAAATCAAGGAACCGTGAAGACAAGCAGGAAATAAATAGATGAAACATTTAGCTTATGCAACACAAAACACCATTACGGGCAAACAGAAATGCATTATCAATAACTGGCAAGAAGTGGCTGGAACCAAAGGGCTCAATAAGACAAGATTTATTACACACTTTAAAAAATTAAGTTTAGCTTTTGGCCTAATGTCCAGGCACTGCAGACACTGGAATCTAATTTACTATTTATTGGAATACTACCTTGTTGATAGCACATTTTATGCACCTTTACTTATTTCATCATTAAGTATAAAAGTTCAGGAAAGTAATTGACTTTATTTTTTTCACTTGTTTAAAAATATTCTTTGGGAAGCTAATTTATCATGCTCATAATAATGTGCTGAATTGGTCTGCAAACAAAAAGCCAGCGAATAAAAGCCCTAACAAATTTTACCACTTGAAATCAGACATAATGATTTAAATACCAAGATTACTGAACAAATAATAAAGCAACCTGTAAGAATCAAATAATAGCCTTATGCTTTACAAAAATGTAACAAAAAAAGGTCAAATTTCAATTCGTAATGGCTTCACATATCACTTCTTCAGAAAGAACCTCTGAAATTTAAATATTTTCCAAAATATTTTCCTTCTCAATCTTCCCATGCTATATGACACTATCTGAATGCAAAACAATGTAACTACTGAGATAATATGACTGATTTTGTTTCTGAACAGATATGGTACTAAGATGAAGGCTGTTCCTCAAAGTTATTACTATGGGAGGCTACACACTCACTCTAATGATTCTGCCATTGCCCAGGGCATTTCCTCTGTAGGAGGAAATGGTCAGGGATGATCCCACATGCTTCTATTATCTCATTTTGTATTGAAAAACTCTCACCCCTTTATAGCTGGGAGGTTGTTTTTATTAAAATGGTATTTCTCCAGGCTTAACAGGCCTTTACATTTATAAGACATGGCTTTGAAAAGAATTTTAGCTCTCTAAAGAAATCAAATCTATTCTTAAAAGGGATAAGTATCTGTTACTGCTAAAAACATTCAAAAGAACACAGAGCAGGTTCAGAAAATTTTGAACAGGGACAACATTCTTGTGCTATGGATATAACTTTCAAGGTCAGTGCAGAATGCAGACAGTACTCATTTGAATGTAGCTTAGTAGCTGTGTCCTGTTACTAGAATGTTCATCTCACAGGATAAGGTGAGCAGAGAGTCTTAAACCTCAGACTAGGTTTGTCAGATACTGTTTACCAGGGAAAAGTTATTGTTTATACTTACCAAATTCTTACTCTGGTTAGAATGACTTTCCCCAGTTGCGTGGGATACAAGAGAAAAAAAACCCCAAAACAAAAAAACCCTTGGCCACACTTTTACTAGAACTATTGCAAACACTGACGACTTTAGGTCACCTGCAATTATTCTCTTGGTCATGAGATATCTGATTAGGATATATGGGAGCACAACTAAGACAGACATTTCTGGGAAAATCAGGTCCTAAATCAAGCCCAGAAAGAACTGGTTGGCCCCAGTGGTTGTACACGATCACCAGAAAGAAAGAGGGTCCAACAGGGTGAGTTAGGATAATGTTTCATCCGAAGCCTCATAAAGGCGACTAACTGTTCAGACCTGATGCCTCTGTCTCTTGGGAGAGTCAGCCTCTGGACAGTCCTAACAATTGTAACGTGATGGTAAGAAAACTGAACTCTTAACCGAGGCAGAACCTCTGCCTATTAAGGCTTAATGAACTTGGGGACACAGAGAAGGTGTCAGGAGTTGCTGGAGACAGAAGCTGCTGCAAGGCAGGCGCCGTGCGCATCTAGGTTGAGTCTGAGCTGGGGACTCGCTGTATAAAGGAACCTCAGCCCGGCTGCAGCTAGGCACCAACTGCCTTCAGAGGCAGGACACTTGACCACAAACAAATGATGTGCCTGAGTGAAAAACCCAAAGTTGGCTCTGTTCCTGGCAGCGGGCTTTCAGCAACCACTGTATGGGAGTGATCTGCTTCGTGGACCTGGGCCTGCATCACTGCTGCAACTTCCCAAATCATCTCCTTGCTTCTGTTCTCGCTCTTTCTAATCCATTCACTACACCACAGGCAGAGGGCTCTTGTTAAAATGCAAATCTGATCGCCAGTGTTAGGATTTCCTTTCATTCCACCAGACACTATATAGAGTAACTTATTTACTCCTTAAACTTATGAGTAGACAGAAATATTATCCCTATTTTATGGATGAAAAAGCTGAGGAACAGAGAAGTAACCTGCTCAAAATCACAGAGGTAGCGAGTAGCAGAGGTGGGATTTGAAACTGGGCTGTTAACATTATTTTACAGCACTTTCCATGTTTAAGCTTCCCATCACCCAAAGATAGTATCTAGAATCTATGACCTGATTTCTGAGATCTTCCATGACGTAGTCCCTGCCTAACTCTCCAACCTTACCTTATACCACTTTCTCTCTCATGGGTCACACTCCAGCTGTGTATATACTCCTCACACGCGTTTGTACAACATGTGTACACGTGTTTACACATGTACACATTTGTACACATTTACATATGCACATGTATTTACATATATACATGTACATTTACATACCTATACACACTTATATAAATTTTTGTGAATGTATGAATATAAGAGGCTTTTTGATGCAGTAATTAAGAGCACCGACACTGGGGCCAAACTACATTGGTTCAAATTCTGACTCTGCCACTTATTAGCTGTGGGATCTCTAGCAGTTATTTACTTCTGTATTTCTAAGCGTCCTTATCTAGTAAAATGTAGAAGATAGAATTTACCTCCTAGGCTCGTAGCAAAGATTAAACAGGTTAATGTATATACTGCACTTAGAAAAAGTGCCTGGCAGGCAGTGAGTACTACCTAATGCTAAAATTCCTTCCCAAATTTGCTTATGAAAATATGTTCCTTCTGCCTGAAATACTCTTCTGCTTAACCTGGCCATCTACCCATCATTCAGCATTCAGCATAGACATCAGTTCCTCAGCAGGCCTTCCTGATGCCTCTAGGTTCAACGAGGCCCGCCCCCCACCCCCATCACGCATGCCCAGAGGTCCCTGTATTTCCTCTGCAGTAAGCACCACCATGGTCACTGTTGTGATGACTGTATTCTCTGAGACTGTAAACTCTGAGGACAGGGATTATGTTTGTTTTCAACACTAAGGTATCCACTGCACCCACAACCTGGCCTCTGCAGAGCAGAGGCTCAATAAATGTCTGTGAATAAATGAGTGAAGCCCATGGGACCAAGCACCTTAACCTGCCCTGGGGATTTGGGGTAGACATCAGTGAGGAAGTAAGACAGGAGTCTGGACCTAAAGGATACATGCATGGGAGACTGTTCTTCAGAGAGGGTAAGAGGACAGAACTGCAAAGACAAAAATGTGACACGGCCTGCCATATAGAGATGAGGTCAAAGCATCATCATTTTGGGAGCTGAGAGGAAACAAGATCGGGCTGAAGAAACACTCTGCTTAATAGATAAGAAAACTGGGCTTAAGTTACTTTTCCAATGGTTTATAACTAATTACTGACAAAGCGGACCTCTTAAGTGAATGTTCTTTGTGCAAAGACTTGTTATAAGGTCTCCTCTCCATCCTACAAGAAATAGAAAATGAGGATGGGAAGAAATAGCTACCTTGTGTTCAGAATCTGAGAAAGACTTCACAGTGACTGGACCTGACTGGGATACTTAAATGTCACCTGCAAATAGGGATCACTCATTCTGTTTATTGAGGGACTAATCCTCTTGGGTGATTTCCAGAGTTGGCATAATTGATAGCCACAATTTAGCGGAATTAAATGTTCAGCAAAGTATAGCTCCTCCAGTAAATTTTGGAGTTTGCCACAATGCCACAGCTCTATATAAAATTGCCTATGTGCACAAAGTAAAGGAGGAACAAAAATACTGGCTTGGGAAGTCAGGCCTGAGAATTCTAGAAGAGCCATTCCACACTGCAGAAATGTTGAGCCAATATTTACAATTCAACTGGAGCAAGGAAGGTCAATGATGACATAATGATTTCCTTCCCTTTTATCTTCTCTATTAATCTTCCTTTCCCCTTTTTATAAATGGGCTCATGGATGGGAGCAGGATGATGTAACATGCTTTTAAGACTTTTTACAGAATAGGAACTTGGTAAGGTCTGTCCAGGCTTTGATGGACAGAATCAAAATGCAAAGCGAGCTAGACAAATTGAAGTGCTGGCCTGAGTGAAATGATGTGATTCAATGAGGGGAGATGCATTTCATTTTAGAAAGAGGCACACATTTGATTAATAGGCAATGGAAAAGGAGTGATTAGTTGACAATGTGGAGAAAAGACCAAGGGCATCACAACATATCCTATCAATTACAAAGCCAATGATGTATTTTGGCAACTCAGGAGGCAAAATGCATTCTGAGATTCCTGAGCAGGCAGACAGTCAGGAGGAAAAAATGAATATAGAGAAGGAGACTGGGTTCAGTAGAACAGGAGGGCGGTGGTGAAGATGCAGTGGAAGAAAAGCAGGAGGACACAACTGACGATGGACCTTCAGTGTGAGACTAAGGAATTATTAGTCAGTAATTATTAGTAAGGTCAGGCTAATATAAGACTCACATAATTTCACCTGACCTACAACTTGGATATACATAGAGAATGTAGTTTTTTTATTTTGTCTAAAATGGTTTGGGTCTCCTGCCTAAGTCTCTATCCTCTGGCTATCAGGGTAAAATGAGCTTCTGTTCTATCCAGTTTCAACCTTAGTTTGAACTCATGTTTCCAAGGACTCTTTATTAAGTACTTTTTCTCTCTTGAATCAAGCTGCCGACTCTTTCAAAAGCTTCCTTCTTTTCCTGACATGATGCCTGGGTGACCTCATATCCTGAAGGGGAAAAATGGATTTCTAGGGCACAGTCCCCAGGTGATGCCCACTGCCCGCCTGGTTGCTGGCAGCATGGCTGTGCTTGGGGCAGTTGTAACCCATGGATTGGCCTCTCCTTCTCAGCCTGGTCAGAGCCTGGTGTTGCTCTGCAGCAATCAGGGCCACACTTCCCTCCTGGGGCTGAGAAGTCCCAGGCCTTGGGCCCACGCTCCATCCAGTTTTTCCACCCTAGCCCTTTTGTGTGGTCACCTCTCCCTGTCATGGGGACTAACAGTGGCCCTTAATTCAGCATATGTGACACACAGTAATTGAGGGCAGCTTTGGAAGTGAAACTTCATGGTCTCTTGCTGCCATGGCCATGATGTGGCCACACCCAGGTCTGTTGGCAGAGGTAGGGGCAGGGGGATGATTGTTGTAAGGCCATCTCTTTCCAGAGTCCTAAATAGAGAGCAGAGGTAAGCTGCCCTTAATGTTACACATGCACCCACCTGTTCTCGCTCATCTAACCCACCTCCCCTTTTCTGAAGCAGAACTCGGAGAAGGAGGATGGGGAAGCAGATCTCCCGAACTCTGCCCCTCTCTGTCTCCTTCCACCATTTTCCTAGAGACCACATTGGGTAGGTCCTGGCTCTGCCTTACTGACGAGCTGGGCCGTCTTCTCTACATATTAGATCTCCAGGGTCAGAGCGCTAGTGCTAGATGATATGTTAAAGATGTGATTTAAGGAATTTAGAGAAATCTTCTCACAAGCTGATAGTGTGACCTCCAAGGTTTTTGTCTTGCTACATAATCCTTTCTTGTGTGCATGACAATATTTCTTGAATATTCTTCCCATTTAAATTCCTTCTGCACCAGACACGAAACACCCCTCAGACAGACAGATGCCTTGATCAAAGGTCTCTTACTGTACTCAAAAAAGCAAAAGAAAAATGCATATGAATAATTTCATTACACTAGGTTCTTGTTCAGGAGAAAGACTTAAACGTGAAAAAAAGAAATGAACATTGGTTAAGCGCCTTCCAAGTGCCAGGCATGTTGCATCATCTCATTGAATTCTTGTAACAATCCTGGAAGATAAGTACTACCCCATTCACTTTACAGAGGGGTCAACTGCCTGTCAGGGAAATCAAGCAATTTGCCCACAGTCACAGGACTGGTAAATTTGCAGACCCAGAATTTGAATCCTAGTCTTTCTAACAGAAAAACTTATGCTGTTTCCACTGTACCCCATAAATTACATAATGTGCTGCATTTTACTGAATTGAATATATCATCAGTAGTAGGCTGCTCTAATATTGTATATTCCACTAAAAAAGAAATGCACTGCCAATTACACCATGACACACCATTTGTTTGTACGATGAATCCTGATTTCTGAGACGTAAAAGGGTGAAAAAAATGCAACTTAGAAAGAATGATCTGGTAAAGACGGTTTAAAGATTATTTGAGCAGCTGCTGTGCTATGTACAGTCTGGACCAGAACACAAAAACACCCAGGGTAAGGAAAGATCAAGAAGATGTTGCCATAATCATTCAGCTATCAAGAAACAGAAGCCTGGCAGAATAAAGCAAAAAGAATGAAAAGAACTGAAGACAGTCTCAGAGACCTCTGGGACAACATTAAACACACCAACATTCGAATTATAGGGGTCCCAGAAGAAGAAGAGAAAGAGAAAGGGACTGAGAAAATATTTGAAGAGATTATAGTTGAAAGCTTCCCTAATATGGGAAAGGAAATAGTTAATCAAATCCAGGAAGCACAGAGAGTCCCATACAAGATAAATCCAAGGAGAAACATGCCAAGACACATATTAATCAAAGTGTCAAAAATTAAATACAAAGAAAACATATTAAAAGCAGCAAGGGAAAAACAACAAATAACACACAAGGGCATCCCCATAAGGTTAACAGCTGATCTTTCAGCAGAAACTCTGCAAGCCAGAAGGGACTGGCAGGACATATTTAAAGTGATGAAGGAGAAAAACCTACAACCAAGATTACTCTACCCAGCAAGGATCTCATTCAGATTTGATGGAGAAATTAAAACCTTTACAGACAAGGAGAAGCTGAGAGAGTTCAGCACCACCAAATCAGCTTTATAACAAATGCTAAAGGAATTTCTCTAGGCAAGAAACACAAGAGAAGGAAAAGACCTACAATAACAAACCCAAAACAATTAAGAAAATGGGAATAGGAACATACATATCGATAATTACCTTAAATGTAAATGGATTAAATGCTCCCACCAAAAGACACAGACTGGCTGAATGGATACAAAAACAAGACCCATATATATGCTGTCTACAAGAGACCCACTTCAGACCTAGGGACACATACAGACTGAAAGTGAGGGGATGGAAAAAGATATTCCATGCAAATGGAAATCAAAAGCAAGCTGGAGTAGCAATTCTCATATCAGACAAAATAGACTTTAAAATAAAGACTATTAGAAGAGACAAAGAAGGACACTACATAATGATCAACGGATCAATCCAAGAAGAAGATATAACAATTGTAAATATTTATGCACCCAACATAGGAGCACCTCAATACATAAAGCAAATGCTAACAGCCATAAAAGGGGAAATTGACAGGAACACATTCATAGTAGGGGACTTTAACAACCCACTTTCACGAATGGACAGATCATCCAAAATGAAAATAAATAAGGAAACCCAAGCTTTAAATGATACATTAAACAAGATGGACTTAATTGATATTTATAGGACACTCCACCCAAAGACAACAGCATACACATTTTTCTCAAGTGCTCATGGAACATTCTCCAGCATAGATCATATCTTGGGTCACAAATCAAGTCTTGGTAAATTTAAGAAAATTGAAATTGTATCAACTATCTTTTCTGACCACAATGCTATGAGACTAGATATCAATTACAGGAAAAGATCTGTAAAAAATACAAACACATGGAGGCTAAACAATACACTACTTAATAACAAAGTGATCACTGAAGAAATCAAAGAGGAAATCAAAAAATACCTAGAAACAAATGACAATAGAGACACGACGACCCAAAACCTATGGTATGCAGCAAAAGCAGTTGTAAGAGGGAAGTTTATAGCAATACAATCCTACCTTAAGAAACAGGAAACATTTCAAATAAACAACCTAACCTTGCACCTAAAGCAATTAGAGAAAGAAGAACAAAAAAACCCCAAAGTTAGCAGAAGGAAAGAATTCATAAAGATCAGATCAGAGATAAATGAAAAAGAAATGAAGGAAATGATAGCAAAGATCAATAAAACTAAAAGCTGGTTTTTTGAGAAGGTAAACAAAATTGATAAACCATTAGCCAGACTCATCAAGATAAAAGGGAGAAGACTCAAATCAATAGAATTAGAAATGAAAAAGGAGAAGTAACAACTGACACTGAAGCAATACAAAAAGATCATGAGAGATTACTACAAGCAACTCTATGCCAATAAAATGGGCAACCTGGAAGAAATGGACAAATTCTTAGAAATGCACAACCTGCCAAGACTGAACCAGGAAGAAATAGAAAATATGAACAGACCAATCACAAGCACTGAAATTGAAACTCTGATTAAAAATCTTCCAACAAACAAAAGCCCAGGACCAGATGGCTTCACAGGCGAATTCTATCAAACATTTAGAGAAGAGCTAACTCCTATCCTTCTCAAACTCTTCCAAAATATAGCAGAGGGAGGAACACTCCCAAACTCATTCTACGAAGCCACCATCACCCTGATACCAAAACCAGACAAAGATGTCACAAAGAAAGAAAACTACAGGCCAATATCACTGATGAACATAGATGCAAAAATCCTCAACAAAATACTAGCAAACAGAATCCAACAGCACATGAAAAGGATCATACACCATGATCAAGTGGGGTTTATTCCAAGAATACAAGGATTCTTCAATATACGCAAATCAATCAACGTGATACACCTTATTAACAAATTGAAGGAGAAAAACCATATGATCATCTCAATAGAGGCAGAGAAAGCTTTTGACAAAATTCAACATCCATTTATGATAAAAACCCTGCAGAAAGTAGGCATGGAGGGAACTTTCCTCAACGTAAGAAAGGCCATATATGACAAACCCACAGCCAACATTGTCCTCAATGGTGAAAAACCGAAAGCATTTCCACTAAGATCAGGAACAAGACAAGGTTACCCACTCTCACCACTCTTATTCAACATAGTTTTGGAAGTTTTAGCCACAGCAATCAGAGAAGAAAAGGAAATAAAAGGAATCCAAATCAGAAAAGAAGAAGTAAAGCTGTCACTGTTTACAGATGACATGATACTATACATAGAGAATCCTAAAAATGCTACCAGAAAACCACTAGAGCTAATCAATGAATTTGGTAAAGTAGCAGGATACAAAATTAATGCTCAGAAATCTCTGGCATTCCTATACACTAATGATGAAAAATCTGAAAGTGAAATCAAGAAAACACTCCCATTTACCATTGCAACAAAAAGAATAAAATATCTAGGAATAAACCTACCTAAGGAGACAAAAGACCTGTATGCAGAAAATTATAAGACACTGATGAAAGAAATTAAAGATGATACAAATAGATGGAGAGATATACCATGTTCTTGGATTGGAAGAATCAACATTGTGAAAATGACTCTACTACCCAAAGCAATCTATAGATTCAATGCAATCCCTATCAAACTACCACTGGCATTTTTCACAGAACTAGAACAAAAAATTTCACAATTTTTTGGAAACACAAAAGACCCCAAATGGCCAAAGAAATCTTGAGAATGAAAAATGGAGCTGGAGGAATCAGGCTCCCTGACTTCAGACTATACTCCAAAGCTACAGTAATCAAGACAGTATGGTACTGGCACAAAAACAGAAATATAGATCAATGGTACAGGATAGAAAGCCCAGAGATGAACCCATGCACATATGGTCACGTTATCTTTGATAAAGGTGGTAGGAATGTACAGTGGAGAAAGGACAGCCTCTTCAATAAGTGGTGCTGGGAAAACTGGACAGGTACATGTAAAAGTATGAGATTAGATCACTCCCTAATACCATACACAAAAATAAGCTCAAAATGGATTAAAGACCTAAATGTAAGGCCAGAAGCTATCAAACTCTTAGAGGAAAACATAGGCAGAACACTCTATGACATAAGTCATAGCAAGATCCTTTTTGACCCACCTCCTAGAGAAATGGAAATAAAAACAAATACAAATGGGACCCAATGAAACTTAAAAGTTTTTGCACAGCAAAGGAAACCATAAACAAGACCAAAAGACAACCCTCAGAATGGGAGAAAATATTTGCAAATGAAGCAACTGACAAAGGATTAATCTCCAAAATTTACAAGCAGCTCATGTAGCTCAATAACAAAAAAACGAACAACCCAATCCAAAAATGGGCAGAAGACTTAAATAGACATTTCTCCAAAGAAGATATACAGATTGCCAACAATCACATGAAAGAATGCTCAACATCATTGATCATTAGAGAAATGCAAATCAAAACTACAATGAGATATCATCTCACACCAGTCAGAATGGCCATCATCAAAAAATCTAGAAACAATAAATGCTGGAGAGGGTGTGGAGAAAAGGGAACACTCTTGCACTGCTGGTGGGAATGTGAATTGGTACAGCCACTATGGAGAACAGTATGGAGATTCCTTAAGAAACTACAAATAGAACTACCATATGACCCCACAATCACACTACTGGGCATGTACCCTGAGAAAACCATAATTCAAAAAGAGTCATGTACCAAAATGTTCATTGCATCTCTATTTACAATAGCCAGGACATGGAAGCAACCTAAGTGTCCATCAACATGAATGGATAAAGAAGATGTGGCACATAAATACAATGGAATATTACTCAGCCATAAAAAGAAATGAAATTGAGTTATCTGTAGTGAGGTGAATGGACCTAGAGTCTGTCATACAGAGTGAAGTAAGTCAGAAAGAGAAAGACAAATACCGTATGCTAACACATATATATGGAGTTTAAGAAAAAAAAAATGTCATGAAGAACCTAGGGGTAAGACGGGAATAAAGACATATACCTACTAGAGAGTGGACTTGAGGATCTGGAGAGGGGGAGGTGTAGGCTGTGACGAGGTGAAGGAGTGTCATGGACATAAGTGCACTACCAAACGTGGAGTGGATAGCTAGTGGGAAGCAGCCGCATGGCACAGGGATATCGGCTCGGTGCTTTGTGACCACCTAGTGGGGTGGGATAGGGAGGGTCGGAGGGAGGGAGACGCAAGAGGGAGGAGATATGGGAACGTATGTATATGTATGGCTGGTTCACTTTGTTATAAAGCAGAAGCTAACACATCATTGTAAAGCAATTATACTCCAATAAAGATATTAAAAAAAAAAAAAGAAAGAAACAGAAGCCTGAGTAAAGACAGAGCCTTGTGAAACTGGAAGACCAGGCCAATTTCCAGGAAGCACTCTGGCAGGTGAATCAACGGGGAACAGTGCAATTTGGATCTAGGTTGTAAAGGATGAAGAATGAACTATGAGCCACAGTTTTAAAGTCTGGAAGACTGGGGAATAGTAGCAACTGAGAAATTGGGAAAAGGAAGAAGGATGGGTTCCATTTTAGATATTTTAACATTCCAAAAACAACTATCTTCATGTAACTCTGGTGAGGGCTGGAGATGCTGATATGGGGCTCACTCATGCACAGGCACCAGCTTCAGAAGATGACACCTACTTGGGGGTCTAGGGATGAAAAAAACAGGTGGACAGGTCTGGACCTGTGCTGCCAAAGGAAACATGAAGAGATGGAATGTCAAGCAAAGAAGAGAAGGACAAATTCTAGACCAAAGGGGCCTCCGGAGGTACCTTCACCAAGGATGAGCATCTTCCTCTCTGGTGCCTTCAGGTGGCACCACAATGGCATTGTGAGGCAGAGAGCAGGTTTGGCAAGATCTTCCTGCTGGCTGCAGCTGCAGGTTTCACTCACACTTCCCTACACACCTAGGGACTCAACACTTGCCTGCCAGAGAGAAGGAAAAGGGCTGGGTCGGCATAGGAGTTCCTGCTTTGAGACCAAGTTGTTATATTTAATTGCAAGGGCTTATGGGGGAATTTTTTTAAAAGCTATCTTTAGCAAAGCTGCAAAAGGTAACAAATGGCACCCATCAAGACAAGGACTGTTCATCTAATATTGGGAAGTAAGGTTTCCATCACCTTCCTCTTTTGATTTCAAATAAAGTTTAAGTCTTCAGACAGCAGGTAAATGAACTGCTTGACCATAAGTTTTAGTCTACTGCCTCATATCGTTACTCAGCCCCAATTCCACAGTGCTTTTTTTTTTTTTTGCGGTTCGCGGGCCTCTCACTGTTGTGGCCTCTCCTGTTGCGGAGCACAGGCTGCAGACGCGCAGGCTCAGCGGCCATGGCTCACGGGCCCAGCCGCTCCGCGGCATGTGGGATATTTCCAGACCAGGGCACAAACCCGTGTCCCCTGCATCGGCAGGCAGACTCTCAACCACTGTGCTACCAGGGAAGCCCCCACAGTGCTTTTGAGCACTGCATTAACTATTTCATATTATGCACCTGGCAACTAAACAACGTTGCTCACCATCTGGCTCTACAAGAATTAATTACTAGCCACTGCAGCCATGTTGCAGTATGACCTTCAACATTACCCTGAAAGGAGTTCAGGGCCGAGATCAGGAAGGAGGCACTCCGTGCTCTGGGAAACTGGGCAGAACAGGCCTTCAGATAGTCAGATATTTTCAGGAGAAAATATCTATGAACCTGGATTCTTGCATCTTCCCATACTTAGAAAAGCACTAAAACCATTAACTAACATACCAGTTCCTTGTGACTAGTAGCAACCTTCTACCGAGATGTGTGCTCTGTTGCACGTTCCCCTTTTGCCAAAATCACATGTGTACTGACCTCCCCCTTAACTCTCAGAACAGTTTCTCAGAGCTCTCTGCAAAGCTGTCTCCCAGGCTATAGTACTCAGTAAGACACCAAAAAACTTGACTCATAGATTCTACACTGTGTGTGTGTGTGTTTTTTTCTTTTTAGTTGACACACCCTACTAATGCAATGTCCAAAAGTGATCAAATAAAAGGAAAAGTTACTAATTTGACTAGTGAAAAATTATTTTCTTAATCATTATCTGGATTTTTTTTTTAACAGGTACAAATGAATTTCCATTCACTCCGGAAGCTCCTCTAATTAAGTCTCTCCATCACTTGCATCAGGACACCTGTTACTGGGCAGTCAGGCTCTCATCCCTGTTAGAATGGCCTCACCCTGACCACTCCCATCTAGAACTTCACAGTCCAGCATGGGAGCATTTGACTATTGAGCACCCAAAATGTGGCCAGTCTGAACTGGGATGTGTTGTGAGTGTAAAATATACACTGGACTTTGAAGACTTCGTACAAAAAAAATAATATAAAATAACTAATAATTTTTATGTTGACTATGTGTTGAAATGATATTTTGGATATAAAATGGCTTAAATATGTTCTTAAATTTTTTTTTCTGCTTCCTTTTACTTTTCAAAACGTAGTTAGAAAATCTAATTGCATTTGTGGCTTGCATCTGTGATTCCCATTATACTTCTTTCGCACAGCAGTGGTCTAGACTCTCAGCTTCTGGGTCTTATTCATTTAATAAATTCACTTTAATCAACATTTATTATGTATATAATATGAACCAGGTACTCTAAAAAGGACTGGTGATAAAAAGATATAAATAATATGACTTCTGACTTTGATGAGCTTCCAGTTAGGGGGAAAGGCATTTTAAAAGTAATTAAAACAATATGACAGATGCTATTAAAGACTAGAAATAAAGCACTATGGAATCCTGAAGAAGGAAATTCACTGTTTCTTAAAGGATGAGTAGAAAATTTTCTAGTCATTGGCATGGGGGACAATTTAAGGGCAACCCGAACAGAGGGCACAGTGGGTCTGAAGACTCAGGGGAAAAAAAAGAACTTGTTTGGGGAACTGAATGCAGATTAGAAAAGATAAAACAGGCTACCTGTGTGGGAGGGGACAGACAAGACCTCAGTGGATAGGGGTGGAAAAGAGAAACTCGTATGCCAGGCTAAGACATGCAGAATGTATCTTGTGGATGAAAGAGTCAGATATGTATTTCAGAGATACCACTGCAGAAATATGGTGGAGGGTGGACAAGGTGGTCCAGGTGGCTGGAAGGGTTGAGGCTGGGGAGGAGAAGGACAAGATGAAGGTAAACAGGCCCGCAGCATATCTACTGCAATAGTCAAGATGACAGTAATAGAGACTTGAACAGCGGGGATACACTGGAGAAATATTTAGGAGGTAGAATCCACAGGTCTTTGGGATTTATTGGATGTTAAAGGTGAAGAAAAAGGAACAGGGTTATTTACTTTGGTGACTAAGTGATGTGAGAGGAATACTAGATGCCCACTAAAAATGTTTGCTATCAGAAGGTATTCTTAAGGAATGAAACTAAGTTGAGTGGCTGGACTGAAATGAAACTGTTTTCAAAATGGAGCAGTGGCTAAGCGCCCAAATCAATCAAGTACCCCCGTTAGAGGTCCCTGCCCCAATCAGGTCTACTCCTGCTCAGGGTACCTGTGGGGGCAGGGTGGGGCAGATTATAAGGGTTCAGGGAGTAGAGGGGGAATAGTTGGGAGTCAGAAAAGACTTCTTAGAAAGCAAGAACTTGGGCTGGAGTTTGAAGGGTAGGCGGTAGAGGAGAAAGGGTATTTCTGATAAGAGAGGAGAAGTGCAATAGGTACAGCGAATGAGATTTTCAAGTCAAGAATGAGTGATCAGCAAGACATGCTCCAAGGATAGGCTGAGGATGGCCAAACTGGCATGGAGTGTCTATGTTGGGAAAAATGGCAGATGAAGTTGGGGAGACAGCTGGGATCACATTAAAGAGGGATCCCATAGGCAGCAGGGAGCCATTATAAGGTTTTAAGCAAAGGAAATGACAACCTGACATTTAAGTAAGGTTACTCTGGTGATGTATAGAAGAACTCAAGTAGGATGATGGTGTAGGCAGCTCTGCTTGCTACTTTTACTAAACCCAGTAAATATCAAGCACTCTTCCAGGCCCCGGAGACTTAAAAATAAGCGAGGAGGGGCTTCCCTGGTGGCACAGTGGCTAAGAATCCACTTGCCAATGCAGGGCACATGGGTTCGAGCCCTGGTCTGGGAGGATCCCGCGTGCCGTGGAGCAACTGGGCCCGTGTGCCACAACTGCTGAGCCTGCACTCTAGAGCCCGTGCTCCACAACAAGGGAAGCCACCGCGATGAGAAGCCCATGCACCGCAACGAATAGTGGCCCCTGTTCGCCGCAACTAGAGAAAGCCCGCGCGCAGCACCAAAGACCCAATGCAGCCAAAAATAAAATAAATTAAAAAAAAAAATAAGTGAGGACTAGTCTCTTCCTCCAGGACTTGCAACCTACTGTGGGTAAGCACAGAACAAGATCAGTTAAGATCCTCTTCGTTCATCATTTTTTTTAATAGCTTTAAAAAAATTTATTTATTTTTGGCTGCCTTGGGTTTTCGTTGCTCTGCAAGGGCTTTCTCTAGTTGCGGTGAGTGGGGGCTACTCTTTGTTGCGGTGTGCAGGCTTCTCATTGCGGTAGCTTCTCTTGCTGGGGAGCATGGGCTTTAGCTGTGCGGGCTTCAGTAGTTGTGGCACACGGGCTCAGTAGTTGTGGCACGCAGGCTCAGTAGTTGTGGCACATGGGCTTAGTTGCTCTGCGGCATGTGGGATCTTCCCAGACCAGGGCTCGAACCTGTGTTCCCTGCATTGGCAGGTGGATTCTTAACTACTGCACCACCAGGGAAGTCCCTTCATCTAATATTTTGAACCAATTAAGGTTAGATCAGGGTCTCAGCAATAAGAATGGAGAGGAAACATCTGAAAGCAGGGCTTGCAGATAATTACAAGCCCTTTATTTATTGGGTCCTGTACCACCTGCTTTTACCCCAATCTGTCTTTATTTTTCCCAATTTATTCCCCTGTTCTTCCTTTTGATCCTCTTCTCCATAGTCAAGGGCCCTCACTGAACACTGGCAAATCAAATAACATCTTATTTAAACCCCTTGTCTTTCTCTGAGCCATGTGTGTTTTCTGCTCTGAGTAGGCTTGACATTCTTTCCATTTAATGTTCCCATCTCCAAGCAGTCAACTATGTATATTACACATGCAATTAGTTGAAGTTCACATAAATCAGACAGGCTGGTGCATTTTCATTAAAACTCTTAGTTTAAATGAAAAAATAAAGGAAATACTAGAAAACAGTCTGCCAAACAAGCACAGAGAAAAAAGTACATGGCCTTGCTTGAAGTGTAACTCTGCAGTCTATCAACTTAGTTCAACAGAGATTTAAATAAACAGTCAAGTACCTGGCACATAGTAGGCCAATCACTGGGATAAGTTGAATAAGACAGTTCCAGTCCTGAGAATTTTTAGACGTTATAGACAGGTGATGAAAAACGTACCTAGTCAGATATCTCCTTATCTTTGCTGCTCATTCTAGTCCGCACCACGATCATTTCTTACTTGCGCTGCCTTACTGCTTCTGCCATCTCTCCCCACCCCCACTCCAGTCCCCTCACAAAGCTTGCGCGAACCTCTTAAACATAAATCCCGTCACTCTTTCGCTTCTTACTCAGGAACATTCTGAGTCCTTACTCTCAGTCCATAAGGTATGATCTTCCTTTGATGTCATCTCCTACCATCATTTATCTTACTCATTACTCCATTCTACTCCATCCCCACTTGGCTTCTTTACTGTGCCTAGAATATTCTAAACACTTTCCCACCCCAGACCCTTTTCCTGGTTGCCTCTGTCTGGAATTCTCCTCCCAAAACATCTGCATGATTTGCTCCATCACCTCTGCAGATCTCTGCTCAAAGGCTGTCTTATTACTCAGTCCTTCTCTGACTACCTGGCATTCCCTACCTCCCTTTATCGTGTTTTACTTTTCTTAAAACAATTACTCAGTAAAATGCATCTATTCCCACTGGAATTTACCATTTATTGTCTGCCTCTCTCAACAATTTTGGAGGCTCCAGGAGAAGAGGGTGTGATGGTTTTTTTCCCCTGTATTTCCAGCACGTGGAATGTCAACTGGCATGTTGTCAATGGTCAATAAACACTTCTTAAATGAACTGGATCAATGATTGGGGGTTATGCACAGGACTTTAGGGGAGCAGGGTATGTGGTATAACCTGGGAGGAATGAGGGGATCAGAGAACAATTCTTTAAGTAATGTTTGGGCTGAGACTTCATTCATTCAACATTCTTATGGAGTTTTACTACGTGCCAGGCACTATTCTAGGATGTAGCTGTCATAAAGGCAGACAAGCCCCTGTTCCCGTGGAACTTACAATCTTGGAAGAAAGACAAGAAATAATCCAATGCATGAGTAAACAAGAAAAATATCCAACACTGACACATGCTATGCAAATAACTAAAATAGGATGATGTAAAAGACAGCACACCTAGGGGGTTACTTTAGATTGGGTCACGAGGGAAGCAACTCTAGGAAGTGACATTTCAGAGGAGACTTGAAGGACAGTGAGTAAGCACCCATGAAAAGATGAGGGGGTGAGCATTCCTCTAGAGAGACAGCCAGGGAAAATTCCTGAAATGGAATGGGCTTGAAGTGTTCAAGGGACCAATTGGAGGACACACAGCTGCAGAGAAGTGGGCAAGGAGAAGAGGGGCATGACTTAAGATCAGACAGGAAGAGTCCTAGGAATGAGCAGGACTTAGGAGGTGAAGCAGGGGAAGAAGCAGATGGAAAAGCGTTGTAGGTGGTAAGAACAGCAAAGGCAAGAAAGCAGGAAATAGACTGGTATGTTTGAGTAACTCTAGGAAATGCGTTTCTCCTGAGTCCAATGTACAAAGATGGAATCCAGAACACTGTACGGCTAAATTCGTTTTTTTGTGAAGCTTCTGGCACATTTTGCTGCAGCTGAGAAAAGAGGACCGTCTTTCCAGTAAACACAGCCTCAGGGAGCTCTATAACCAACCTACTTTGGAAGGTGGGAAGCAAATGCAAGCTTGCATATTGTATTCTAAACACAACCTCAGATGTGTAAGCTGTCACCTCCCCCATTTTAGACACTAAAGGACCAGCAGGTGGGTTAAGTCACTCACAGTCAAGAGCTGGGGCTCAATTCCATGTCATGCTTTACCCAGTGCTCTTAACTCTCCTGTCCAGTATCTCACTGACTGATTCAATACACCTGCCTGGAATGATCCTTGGCATCAATTTCTTCTATGCAGCTTGCCTTCTACAGTTTTCCTTTGGCTTTATCTGTTTTCTCCTGTACCTACTTAAAATTTAGAAAATATAGTTTTCCTTTTTTCCCCTCAGCTAATCCTAATCAATTCCATATTTTATGGAGGCTGTTCTGTAGCTCAGCCTTCTTCTACTGAGAAAAGTGATGCAAACCCAAATAAACTCAAAGATGGGATTAATAGGCTTGGATACATTTCTTTACGGTAACTGAGTCCCCAAGGAATGTCTAAGTCTTTGGGAATCTTGACATATCAGAATTTTTAACAGTTGAGACTTTGTTATCAGTAGAACGAGATTCCTCAGAGAAGGTGGTGCTGACTTCACAACAAGGAATTTAGGTTGATGATTTTTCAAGTAAACAGTGACTTATGAGTAACTATTCAATATGTGTGTCACAATGGCTTGCTGCTAACAGACACTATGCATTGAGATCAAAGCCATTTTGAAACTCTTATTTTATACATCCTATTAGAAGGCACTAGGAAGTATACCAAGACTAAATATTTACAGTCAACCCTTGAATAACACAGGTTTGAACCGTGTGGATCCACTCGTGTGGATTTTTTCAGTAGTAAATACTACAGTATGAAATGATCCATGGTTGGTTGAATCCTCGGATATGGAGGGACCGTGGATACAGAGGGCTGACTGTAAAGTTATACGTGTATTTTCAACTACTCAGAGGGTCAGCACCCCTAACCCCTGCATTGCTTGAGGGTCAACTGTATTCAGAAGGAAACAAATGAGGGGTGAAATTTTCTTCCATTAACAATGACACATTTTCGGCGGGGGCGGGGCGGGGTGGTGGTGTGATGAATTGGGAGATTGGGATTGACATATATACACTAATATGTATAAAATGGATAACTAATAAGAACCTGCTGTACAAGAAATAAAATAAAAAAACCCTAAAAAACTCTCCCAACCCAAAGACTAAAAAAAAAAAAAAAAAAAGACACATTTTGCACTCTTACACCACAAACCTCTAGTCCATAGTCCTTGCTTAACAATGTAAACATGTAGTTAGGACAGCACTGTAGAGTTAAGATGTCCATTGCAAATGAAGGTGATGAATTCTGACTAAATAACGCTATCTATAGTTGCAGGAGCCATTCACTTAAAAATTTTTTTTGGATGTCTAAGATATGCCCAATGTCCTCTAGTACTTTTCTATTAGGTGGCCTCATCAATAGTGTCTACAAATGCCAGGATGTTTATGAATTTTAGCAATGACATGCACAGTTACTGTTTCTTGAAAGGCTGATGGTTTGTTTTTGTTTTGTTTTGTTTTTTTGGTAAATGGTAAATTCCCAAAATGCTTGGGAAAAAGGACATTCTTCAATGCAAATAAAAACTAAAAGGTAGGACAGAAGGCAAGGATTGACCAAGCTGCTAAAAAGAAATAGTCGGGAGAGAGTTGGTCCCAATATTTTGATGCAAAACATTTCTAGAGATGCCAGCTTAAAGGCAGGTGCTCAGCAACCCTGCCCTTTTTGACATTAGTGGAGGTTAGCAGAAAAGCAAATAAACATAATTCCAAGAAAAAGATGAGCCAATACCGGGTAGGGTCCAAGAAGCAGAGCATAAAAGTGCAAAACATCAAAAATGACTAAATATTTTACTTCCATTTTCCAGTGTTTCTTTTCACCCACGCTTAAAGAAATGAAATATTTCGGGGCTTAAAACATATTTTATAACACCCAAACTGTGACAAGAAACAAACGTTAGTTATTTAGCTGACATAATTAAAAATGAAACTAATATCAGCGTTACCTGAAATTCTAATCCATAGTTTTCTCTGCAGAATTCTCTTAATTTAGGATACACGTTTTCTCTCAGTGCCTGTCTTTCTGCTCCCGTGTCTGTGGTAGAAAAGCAAACAAACAGAAAGTGAGTTATGGCCACATAGTACACATTTCTGGAAAAAAAAATCTTACAAATCAACATTAACATTAATATAATCAAGCTAGGGTGCTGCATCGTGAAATGATGGGATATTAGTCTGCTGGAGAAGACTTGCTCTTAACAGAGCAGGGGAGCTGAGACGTTTACCATGCACACAGGGCGAATGGGAGCCCTGGGTAAGTTCTGTGGGTGCTGGCAGAGCTGAGAATTCACAGCTCATTCTTTATACCCATGTAGACCCTCACATGGCGCTCTTAAATAGCTACAACCACATTGTCTTTCAAAGAGGCAGAAGGAAAAATTGTAAGGCTATCAGGTGTAGCTCCATTGGGTGTAAATATTTCAAAACACACACACACACTGATTACTGATTTCCAAAAACATCCAGACTCTATCATTCCCTACAGTATTTAGAAACAATGTTACTTTTACAAGATTCAGTACAGCATCTGTGCAATCAGCACAATAGTCAGGAGCAACTAATTGTAGGAGTCATCGTCTAAAACTAGCGGATTCCACTGGCCAATGGTTCAACATTAGCGTCTCCCACCCTGGGCTTAGGGACCTGTTATATCAGAGAGGGGATCGTTTTACATGGGCCACAGTGTGTAAAAGCTTCGAAATAAAATATTTAAAAATTATCCGTGTCATTAAAAAATACGAGAAGAAACAGAGCACCCGAAACCAGGAGAACCATAACATATGTATGTATTTAATGTTGAATGTTCTGCACAGAAAGGGATTCTACAGCCACTTGTGCTGGACGGTGCTCTACATCAGTGATGACGCTGTAAGATGCTTACAGCAAAGAGAATGGTCCTCGCCCAGCTAACTTCACAGAATGATAAGAATCAGAGCTTAAAAAATTAGGTTAATGTGTTATCTCATGAAAAGGACCATTTGCTAAATGTACCTCAATCCCAGCCATAACCATGAAACATCTGCATACCACATTTATAACTCAGGAACCAATTTAAAAGACTGTCCTTGTTATTCTCAAGCACATCTGTCCGTGCAAACTCAACCATATGCCGTGTTGACCTACTCTACTTTCCTACTGTTCTCAAGCCTGTTTTGAGAGGCAAACAACCAATCCCAAGAGTCTGAGATGCAGCGGCAGCTTGACAGAGTGACAGGCACCAGTGTCTACATGGGAACCAAAGATTCAATACAAGGTCTTCGAGATTACCCTGTGATCCAAACAAGTAGGGTCTTTTTCCCCCATAGATCCAACATGGGCCTAAGTCCAAAGGGAAAGCAGGAGGACCGTGTTGAGGAGGGTACACCTGAGCAGTGCCCATGTGCCATACGGCACTGGTGGAAGCAGCGGATTAAGCTTCCACATGATTTATATAATCTTGGGATCAGGTGCCCATCCTCCCTCACCCCACTGTAAGGGCTGAAAACACTATCTTCCAAGTAAAGCTGATGATATTCAATCTCTCTAAAAGGCTACCGACTTTTAAGACCCAAATGATAAAAAGTCACTTTAAAAATGAAGAGATACTACCAGATGTGGAATTTGGGAATATATTAAACAACAATTATTGGTAAGATATTCTAAAAAAATAGTATTCAAATAATACATGAAAAAAATTATGAAATGAGCAGAAATTTGCTTCTAAAAAATATTATAACTCTTATTACTGAATGTGTCACAGTAAGGAGGCTAAGACAGAAATGCAATATCTAATTACTAACGTTTACTGAGTGCTTACTGTAGACTAGCAGTGTGCTAAGTTTTTCTATGTGTATTTTCTTAGTCACTTCTGTCAAAAACCCTATGAAAATCAGTCCATTTTTAAAATAAGAGGAAACAAATATAAAGGGGTTAAGAGACATGCCTGAGGTCATGTGACCACTAAGTTGGAGAACCTGGATTTGAATTTAGAGAGCAGAATGTCATAGTCTGCTCTAACCATGGAAAATATGCAACTGTGCAAAGAATCAATTTTTGAAAATGACAAATGCAAGAGCTTCCCAGAATGGTTAAGGGATGCTGAAGTCCTAATATTTATGAAACAAACAAAAATCTCAGTTATCCGTGACAAATTTTTCCCTTTCTATAATACACCCTTCAACAGCCAACCCATCAATAAGTTCTCTTGCTCCATCCATCTCTAAATAAATCCTGAATGAATCTACTTCTCTGCACCTCTGGTACAAGCCAAACTCATCTCTCACCTGGACCCTATCTCGCTGTTTCCATACTTGGCTCCGTCAATCCATTCTCCACAGAGCAGCCAGATTTATGTAAAAACATAAATCCGATCACATCACTCTCTTGTTTAAAATCCTCCAGCAGCTCTTCATAGAACTTGGAATGAAATCCCCACTCCTTACCTTGAATGTTCTCTCCTTCTCTAAGCTCATTTCTTACCACTTGCCCTGTTCATGTCACTCAAGCAGCGCTGGCGTTCATTTGATTCCTGGGTTATATTCTCACTGGTGACCTCTGCGCTCTAGCCATGACTTCCTCCTGGAATGCTTAGTCCCATGATCATTTCATGTCATCTCCTGTCATTCAAGTGTCAGCTTTAATGCCACCTCCTCAGAGAGGCCTTCTCTGAGCCCTCCAGCTACAGACCCCTCTCTATCACACCACCTTCTTCAAATTCTTTGCACATTACTCATCACTATTGGTGATAATTTTCTGTTTACTATGTGTCTCCCCCACTGCCGGGTTAGCTCAATGGGGCTCAGAACCTTCTTCTGTCTCTTTCGCTGCTGAATCCCCAGTGACTAGAGTCATGCTCAATTAAGGAAGGAGTATATGAAAAAACCCACACAGGCACGAGGGATAAAAATGAGCTGACAGGCAATGCATCTCTGCAATTACCTCCAGAAACAGAAAGGCTTCCTACATTACAATATGCCATTGGTTGGACAGGGAATCAAGACTGTGAAATTCTGGGAAATACATGATTGGGTTTAGAAAGTGGACTTCATGAAGTAAGTGAATGAACTGAAATACTGATGTCTTTCATGGTTTCTGTGTTTCTGGCAAAATACTAATATTTTATCAAATTATGTTAAATGTTTCTAAAAATGTGAGGGAAGTGTATGACAGGCATTCTTTATTATTACTTATATTACAAAAGCGACTCAGATTTTCCTATATTTGTATTAATATAGGATGATTGGCTCTGGAAATGGAAAAGTAATTAAAATAAAATGGATTAATTATGCTGGGTGACAGATAAGCTGGCTTAATTATACAAAAAACCTGATTCATACTGACAGCACATCCTGATGGTTGGCAATTAAAAAACACTAGAATGTCATGGATAGGAAAAATTAAGTCACAGAATGTCACACATAAAAAGGGACCTCTTACAAAAGCGTAGAAGACGAGGTATGTCATCATTTATTCTTCATAGTCACTGCATCCATTTGTATCTGTCCAGCTCCTGAATGCTTTGAAAAGATGCATTAACACTCCGGTAGCACTCAAGAGGTTTTTAAAGAGTTGCTTTCTAAATAATTCCTCTATGATTTCAGAATTAATGACGGTCTCTGTGTAGTATCTGAGTTACCTGCAGGAAGAACATTAGCTGGCACAGAATTATCAGTCAATATCTTTATCCTACTTCAAGCAGGATTTAGATTAATTCCAAGCTTTTATTGAAAATAAGAGTGCCAAAATGACCATGTTGGACTGGAACTTCTTACTGCCCCACCTCACCCAACCTTCAGAGCACGGATGTTAGATTAAGTCATTTCCCTCCTGGCAGCTCACAAAACTTATTTAGGATCCACCTACAGCTGTCATTCCAGCCTGGGTTCCCGAGTCTCTGTAGGTTTGCTCTTGCCTGGATTTTCCCTCTTTACCTGGCCCCTTAGCCAATGATTCATCTGGACATCTTATCTGACTTTTGTTGTTGTTGGGGTTGATTTCCTGTCTGGCAGCTTCCCAGAGGCTACCTCCTCTCCATGCCCTCCAAGTCCTCTGTGCCCAACCATCACCCTCACCATTCATTATTTCCATATCACTATATCCTGTCAATTTTATCATAATCTTCTTTTGAATTTGGCTATGCTTTTCTGTCTACTCTCTATTTTTGTACTCACCATCTCTCTGCCCTTAGAGTCCTATTTGACTGACCTGTTACCTGTCCCTTCTCATTGCAGTCTTAAGCTCCACAGAGCTGCCGGAGATAAATTCTAAGACAAAACAAAAGTGAAAACTAATTTGATCATTAAAGGCCTTGGCTGGCATCTGGTGGCCCAGAGGACGAAGGCCAGAATATTCAGCAGGTGTAAATGTATCTTCGACCTAAGTTCTATCTTCTACTGCTCTTTATCATGCACCCTCCAGGGTATTTTTCAGACATTACTTGAACCCGAGCCTTGTCTTTACACATACTGCTTTCCACACCCAGAATCCCCCTATCTACTGCATCCCCTTTGCTTGGCAGACTCAGACCCTCCTGAGTCCCAATCAAAGGCAGCACAGTTTGTGAATGCTTACGAGACAGAGACAGGCATGCCCTGGTCACCCCATAGCACTTTGTTCACCCCTATATAACATCATGTATTTTACTTTATTATAAATATAATATTTTTAATTTATTTATTTTTAGTCTCTCTCCCCCATTAGACTTGTGAATTCATGGGAGGCAAGGACTTCCTCATACATAATTATTATAATTAGGAATGAAATGCCATGTAGCATACTGATGCTACAGAAGTTAAAAAATATATATAAGGATATATTTTAACTTTGAACAATAGTTCAAAGTTCAAAGTGAACAATAACTTTATTTCTAATAAATCAGAAAATGTGGGTGAAATGTACAAATTCTAGAAACAGAAATTATTGAAAGTGACTCAAGGAAAAGAAAATCTGAAGAGATCTACAACAAGTTAAAAAATTTCAATTAGTTATTAAAAATCTTCCCAAAGAAAATCACCACCCAAGAGTATTTAACTGATATATCAATAGTTAAAGAAATAATCCTTTCCACTTTCAGAAAAGAGTAGAAGGAACACTTCAACTCATTCTTTAAGTCTATATTATCCTAAACCCCAAATGAGACAATAACGTCAAAAGAAAAAAACACAAAACAAAAACTGCAGACCAATATATATCCCTCATGAACACTGAGGCAAAAACTCTTAGCAAGATACTAGCAAACTGCCCCCAGCAATATATACACTGTCACCAAAGGGGATATAGTACAAGAATGATAGGTTAGTTTAACGTGGAATATGCCACATTAATACAGGGCATGACCATATGATCACTCCACAGATGCAGAAAAACTTTTGCCAAAATCTAATACCCATTCAGCCACAGGGAACAGAAAGTAATTTCTTTGCCCTGATAAAGGGCACTTACACAAAACCCTACAATTAGCACCATGTTTCATGGCTTAAGACTGAATATTTTCCACCTATGGTCAGGAACACATTATCACTTACAGTCAACATTTTACTGGAGGCTGCAGTCAGTGCAGTGAAGAAAAAATTAAAAATAAAGGCATCTAGACTGAAAAGGAAAAAAATATTCTCAGTTGACAAGGTCTTGTATGTAGGAAACCCTGAGGAATCCAGAGGAAAAATACAATGGCTATAAACGATTTCAACAAGGTGGCTGGATAGACTATACAAATCAACAGTATTTCTCTATACTCACAACAAACAATCCAAAAATGAAATAGAAAAACTGCAGATCCAACACAGTCCCTATCAAAACCCCAGCATATTTTGCAATTATTTTTTCCGTACCATTATTGAAATGAAGTTTTAAAGCACACTTTGGTCAATCTTGCTCATTATCTGATCTGTTAAGTACACCAACTGGTATCAAACAGAAAAGACAGTAGAGGGACTAACTGTGGTTCTAGAACCAAACTCCCCGTGTCTGAATCCCAGCTCTTCACCTGCTAGCTGTGTCATTTCAGGCAAATTAAAAGATGTCTTTTTTTTTTATTTGTCATGTGGAATCAAAATTACTAGTATCAAGCTTATGAGGTTGTTGTGAAGATTAGATGGAGTCTTTCAACACCACCTGGCATGTGGTAAATACTCAATAAATGTTGCAATTATTCTATCAAACAATTTGGGGAATCAAAGACTAAAGCACCTTTTATTATGAGAATTTTTAGCACTGAAAGATTTATAGTAAAGTAGCTACAACCATCATGATCTTGATCATGATCATTGTAGTTCTTAAAATGATTAAATTTTCAAGATAGTTTTCAAAGGTTTAGGGAAAACCATAGTTAAAATGTAATTTAAAAAATATCACCAGTTTACGGTTTCCCTGGTGGTGCAGAGGTTAAGAATCCACCTGCCAATGCAGGGGACATGGGTTCGAGCCCTGGTCCGGGAATATCCCACATGCCGCGGAGCAACTAAGCCTGTGCGCCACAACTACGGAGCCTACGCTCTAGAGTCTGTGTGCCACAACTACTGAGCCCGTGCACCTAGAGCCTGTGCTCTGCAACATGAGAAGCCCGTGCATCGCAATGAAGAGGAGTCCCCGCTCACAGCAACCAGAGAAAGCCCATGTGGAGCAATGAAGACCCAACTCAGCCAAACATAAAGAAATAAAGGCTTAAGTTAAAAAAAATATATCACCAGTTTATCCAAATACTCTTAAAAGTTCCCAGTAGGAATTCACTAACTGTATTATTGCTACACCTCAATACACTTTAGGAAAAAGGAGTAAACTATAAAAGATAACAATGCTGGGCTTAGTTCTGGTAATATTGAGGAAAAGGACCCTCAAAAATATGACACTAAAACAACCCAAATATGGCATAACAATATTTTAACATATATATTTAAAAATGTGTCACATAGTTTGAGTGAAACTAAGCAATGCACAGAGGCCCAAGGCACAGTGAAAGCAGTAATCTCAGAAAATAAGGGATCTCTGAGGCCAGCTTTTGGTTATTTTCCACTAAGCCCTGGTGACCTCTAGTGTTGATTTTTGTCTTCTGTGGGTGCAGGGTAGATTGGACACAAAGCACAGAGCCCCAAAGTGATGAGTCTAACAGGAAATCCTTGCAAAAGGCCATGACCCCAAAGAGCTAAGACCTTCAGTGTGAGGGTGAATCAGAAATCAATCTTCATCACCAAGAAAACCTGCTGTTATACCATTCGCACTAGGTGGAAAAAACCCAACCTCCTTGATATTCGTAATCACAAGCTTGGTTTCTCGTAGGTTAGCAGTGCAAATTCATTTTATTTAAAGTCTGACAAGGAATTCCCTGGTGGTCCAGGGGTTAGGACTCCATGCTTCCACTACAGGGAGCACGGGTTCGATCCCTGCTCGGGGAACTGTGAATAAGATACTGCATGCCATGCCGTGACCCCTAGTGCTTGAGAAGCATAATTTCTAACAAGGCCTAATGAATTTCAGCAAATTAAAAGTTTCAAAGACTATTAAGCCACATGCACTCACACACATGAATTCCTGGGGTTTATCCCAGGAATGCAAGGATTCTTCAATATATGCAAATCAATCAATGTGATAAACCATATTAACAAGCTGAAGAATAAAAACCATATGACCATCTCAATAGATGCAGAAAAAGCTTTTGACAAAATTCAACACCCATTTATGATAAAAACTCTCCAGAGAGTGGGCATAGAGAGAACCTACCGCAACACAATAAAGGCCATATATGACAAACCCACAGCAAACATCATATTCAATGGTGAAAAACTGAAAGCATTTCCTCTAAGATCAGGAACAAGAGAAGGATGTCTACTCTTGCCACTATTATTCAACATAGTTTTGGAAGTTCCAGCTATGGCAATCAAAGAAAAAGAAATAAAAGGAATACAAATTGGAAAAGAAGTAGTAAAACTGTCACTGTTTGCAGATGACATGATACTATACATAGAGAATCCTAAAGATGCCACCAGAAAACTACCAGAACTAATCACTGAATTTGGTAAGGTTGCAGGATTCAAAATTAATGCACAGAAATCTCTGGCATTCCTATATACCAGCAATGAAAAATCAGAAAGAGAAATTAAGGAAACAATCCCATTTACCATCACAACAAAACGAATAAAATACCTAGGAATAAGCCTGCCCAAGGAGGCAAAAAACTTGTACTCAGAAAACTATAAAACACTGATGAAGAAATCAAAGATGACATAAACAGAGGGAGAAATATACCATATTCTTAGGTTGGAAGAATCAATATTGTGAAAATGACCATACTACCCAAAGCAATCTGCAGATTCAATGCAGTCCCTATCAAACTACCAATGGCATTCTTCACAGAATTAAAACAAAAAATTTTACAATTCGTATGGAAACACAAAAGACCCCAAATAGCCCAAGCAATCTTGAGAGAGAAAAACAGAGCTGGAGGAATCAGGCTCCCAGACTTCAGACTATACTACAAAGCTACAGTAATCAAGACAGTATGGTACTGGCACAGAAACAGGAATATAGATCAGTGGTACAGGATAGAATGCCCAGAGATAAACCCACGCACATATAGTCACCTAATTTACAACAAAGGAGGCAAGAACATAAAATGGAGAAAAGACAGCCTCTTCAATAAGTGGTGCTGGGAAAACTGGACAGCTACTTGTAAAAGAGTGAAATCAGAACACTCCCTAACATCATACACAAAAATAAACTCCAAATGGATTAAAGACCAAAATGTAAGATCAGACACCATAAAACTCTTAGAGGAAAACATAGGAAAAACACTCTTTGACATAAACCACAGCAAGATCTTTTTTGACCCACCTTCTAGAGTAACAAAAATAAAAACAAACAAATGGGACTTAATTAAACTTAAAAGCTTTTGCACAGCAAAGGAAACCATAAATAAGACAAAAAGACAACCCTCAGAATGGGAGAAAATATTTGCAAATGAAACAACAGACAAAGGATTAATCTCCAAAATATACAAACAGCTCATGGAGCTCAGTATCAAAAAAACAATCCAATTAAAAAAAATGGGCAGAAGACCTAAATAGACATTTTACCAAGGAAGACATACAGATGGCTAAGAGGTACATGAAAAGATGCTCAACATCACTAATTGTTAGAGAAATGCAAATCAAAACTACAATGAGGTATCACCTCATACCAGTCAGAATGGCCATTATCAAAAAATCTAGAAACAAATGCTGGAGAGGATGTGGAGAAAAGGGAACTCTCCTGTACTGTTGGTGGGAATGTAAATTGATACAACCACTATGGAAAACAGTATGGAGGTTCCTTAAAAAACTAAAAATAGAACTACCATATGACCCAGCAATCCCACTACTGGGCATATACCCTGAGAAAACCATAATTCAAACAGAGACATGTACCACATGTTCATTGCAGCACTATTTACAACAGCCAGGACATGGAAGCAACCTAAGTGTCCATCAACAGATGAATGGATAAAGAAGTTGTGGCACATAGATATAATGGAATATTGCTCAGCCATACAAAGAAACAAAATTGAGTTATTTGTAGTGAGGTGGATGGACCTAGAGTCTGTCATACAGAGTGAAGTAAGTCAGAAAGAGAAAAACATATACCGTATACTAACACACATATATGGAATCTAAAAAAAAAAAATGGTACTGATGAACCTATTGGCAGGGCAGGAATAAAGATGTAGACATAGGGAATGGACTTGAGGACACAGGGTGGGAGGGGGAAGCTGGGGCGAGGTGAGAGTAGCATCGACATATATACACTACCAAATGTGAAATAGTTAGCTAGTGGGAAGCAGCAGCATAGCACAGGGAGATCAGCTTGGTGCTTTGCAATGACCTAAAGGGGTGGGACAGGGAGGATGAGAGGGAGGGGATATGGGGACATATGTATACATATGGCTGATTCACTTTGGTGTACAACAGAAACTAACACAGTATTGTGAAGCAATTATACTCCAATAAAGATTAAAAAAATATCTAGACTGTCAGCCTAGAATTAAATAAGCAACAAAGTAATCTTTCGGCAAAAGAGGGTATTTTTAGAAAAACAAAAAGTGAGTTTCCTGCCTTCTTTGTTTCGTATCAATTATTTTATTTTTTCCAGTTTCACTGAGACATAATTGACATATAGCAATATATAGGTTTAAGGTGTACAGAATAATAATTTGACTTATATACATCATGCTTATCACAAGTTTAATGAACACCCATCATCTCATATAGATACAAAATTAAATAGAAAAAAATTTGTGTGTGATGAGAACTCTTTGGATTTACTCTTTCATATATAAAAGTGTTAATTATATTTACCATGTTGTATATTACATCCCTAGTACTTATTTATCTTAGAAGTTTGTACATTTTGACTGTCTTTATCCATTGCTTGCCCCTCCCTCTGGTCTCTTTTTCTATGAGTGAGCTTGTTTGTTTCTGGACCTACAACTAACCCATGTTAGTTCCTGTTACACAATATAGTAAATTTTTTCTATACATTTCAGAATGATCACCACGATAAGTCTAGTTAAGATACATCACCATACAAAGATATTACATACTTTCTGACTATATTCCTCGTGCTGTACGTTTCATACCTGTGACTCACTTATTTTGCAACTGGAAGTTAGAACCTCAATCTCCCTCACCTATTTCTTTCCTCTCTCTACACCCCTCCTCTCTAGCAAACACCTGTTTGGTCTCTGTATCTATACTCTGTTTTTTTATGTTTGTTCATTTGTTTTGTTTCCCAGATGCCACATTGTAAGTGAAATCACACAGTATTTGTCTTTCTCTATCTGACTTATTTTGATTAGTGTGTGTGTGTGTGTGTGTGTGTGTGTGTACACACATACACACACACACACACACCCCATATCTTCTTTATCCATTCATCTACTGATGGGTGTTTGGGTTGCTTCCATATCTTGGTTATTGTAAATAATGCTGCAGTGGGCATGGGGTGCATATATCTTTTCTAATTAGTGCTTTCATTTTCTTTGGATAAAATAGCCAGGAGTGAAATTGGTGGATAAGGTTGTTGTATTTTTAATTTTTTGTGGAACCTCCATACGTTTTCCATAGTGGCTGCACCAGTTTACATTCCCACCAACACTGCACAAAGGCTTCCCTTTTCTTCACATCCTCACCAACACTTGTTGTCTTTTTAATATAGCCATTCTGACAGGTGTGAGGTGATATCTCATTGTGGTTTTGATTTGCATTTTCCTGATGATTAGCGATGGTGAACATCTTTTCATGTGCCTGCTGGCCATCTGTATTTCTTCTTTGGAAAAATGTCTATTCAGATCCTCTTCCCATTTTTAATCAGGTTTGTTTTTTGATGTTGAGTTGTACAAGTTCTTTATATAGTTTGGATATTAACCCCCTATTGGATATATTGTCAGTAAATATCTTCTCCCATTCAGTAGGTGGCCTTTTCATTTTGTTGATAGTTCCCTTCACTGTGCAAAAGATTTTGTTTGATGTAGTCTCATTTGCTTATTTTGGCTTTTGTTTCACTTGCCCAAGGCAACATATTAAAAAAAATATTACTAAGACTGATGTCAAAGAGTTATTGCCTACGTTTTCTTCTATATGCTTTATGGTTTCAGGTTTTACATTTAAGTCTTTAATCCATTTTGAATTTATTTTTGTGCATGGTGTGAGACAGTAGTCCAGTTTGATTCTTTTGCATGTAGCTGTCCAGTTTTCCCAACACCATTTACTGAAAAGGATGTCTTTTCCCCCACTGTATATTCTTCCCTCCTTTGTTGTAGACTAATTGCCCATATAAATGTTGGTTCATTTCTGAGCTCTCTATTCTGTGGCTTATTTCTTTAGAAGGAAATTCTAAAGGATTTATTTCAGGTAGAAGAAAATTTGAGATGCAAGAAGTATTGGTGTGCAAATAAACTGGTAGATATACAGCTAAGCCTAAAAATAAATTAGTTGCTACGTCAAACTAAAAGGCTTCTGTACACCAATGAAACCAACAAGAAAGCAAAAAGAGAGAGGATATTTGCAAATCATATATCGAATAAGGGGTTAATATCCAAACTATACAAAGAACTCATATAGCTCAACAACAAAAGAACAAACAATCCAATTAAAAAATGGGCAGGGGCTTCCCTGGTGGCGCAGTAGTTGAGAGTCCGCCTGCCGATGCAGGGGACACGGGTTCGTGCCCCGGTCCGGGAAGATCCCACATGCTGCAGAGCGGCTAGACCCGTGAGCCATGGCCGCTGCGCCTGCGCGTCTGGAGCCTGTGCTCCGCGACGGGAGAGCCCACAACAGTGAGAGGCCCGCGTACCGCAAAAAAAAAAAAAAAATAATAATAATAAAAAAAAATGGGCAGAGAATCTGAATAGACATTTTTCCAAAGAAGACATACAGATGGCCAATAGGTAGATGAAACGATGCTTAGCATCACTAATCATCAGGGAAATGCAAACCAAAACCATAGTGAGTTATCATCTCACACCTGTCAGAATGGCTTTTGTCAAAATGACAAGAAATTACAAGTGTTGGTGAGGATCTGTAGAAAAAAAGAACCCTCATGCACTGCTGGTGGGAATGTAAATTGGTGCAGTTGTGGAAAATAATATGAAGGTTCCTCAAAAAATTAAAAATAGAAATACCATATGACCCAGCAATTCCACTTCTGGGTATATAAACAAAGAAAATAAAAGAATGTTGTATCTATGAAACTAATAATGTTGTATGTCAATTATACTTTAAAAACTAGTAACATAAAATAATAACATTTAATATTGGGGCTTAAAAAGATAGAATTAAAAAGTCTTAGATAGGGACTTCCCTGGTGATGCAGTGGTTAAGACTCAGTGCTCCCAATGCAGGGGGCCCGGGTTTGATCCCTGGTCAGGGAACTAGATCCCACAGGCATGCCGCAACTAAGAGTTCACATGCCACATCAAAGGAGCTGGTGAGCCTCAACTAAGGAGCCCACGTGCTGCAACTAAGACCCAGGGCAACCAAATAAATAAATATAAAAAAAATCTTAGATAAAAATAGCATGATGAGAATAAAACCCTAGATCCTGGGCTTCCCTGGTGGCGCAGTGGTTAAGACTCCGCTTGCCAATGCAGGGGACATGGGTTCGAGCCCGGGTTCGGGAAGATCCCACATGCCGCAGAGCAACTAAGCCCGTGTGCCACAACTACTGAGCCTGTGCTCTAGAGCCCGTGAGCCACAACTACTGAGCCCATGTGCCACAACTGCTGCCCTCAGCATTCACAATATATTAGGGCCAGCAGACAGCAGTCAGCTAAGAATGGGGTTCCCAGTAATGCATAGCAAGTTCTAGAATAGGGGGATAAGCAAAACGCTACTAAAGCAGGAAGAGAGGAATGATTAATTTTGTCTTATGATCAGGGAGAGTTTATCAGAGAAGATGACAATTAAGTTAGGACTTGAAATATAGACAAGATTTTCTCAGGTAGAAAGGAAGAAATATCTTCTAGAAGAGTAGCAGCATGAGGAAAATGAGGAGGGCTTAAGAAGTTCAGGATGTGTTAGAGGAACACCAAGTAGTGTAGTTTGTTGTACGATGTACGGGGTTATATTATAATTAGTCTATAAATTACCAGTCTTTTGCTGTTCCTCTGTGTTCTGGGAATTGGGGGGTCAACAGCATTTATTTCTCATAATCAAATGAGAGAGGAAAGAATACATACAGAGGAACATACAGAACAAAAGCAATTCATCATCCACTTCAGTCAACTCCAAGAAAAACATTTTCATACCATGTCCAAAATGCAGCTGTCGCTTGCTTACAGGGGTCTCCCTGCACTTGGCTGACCTGTCTGTTTAGAGTAATTCATCAGTCAGCCAGTTCTCCGTTTGTTCAGACTCTACCATGTACCCAACACTCAGCTGGGTGTTGGGGAAACAAAACACTGCATGGTCCCCAACGCAAACGAACTTGCTTTAGACAGAGTCAAAACTAAGGCATCTGTAGAAAACAGAAAACGATTCCATATTAAACTGAATAGAACACGTTCTAGACACCAGACTGATTTTGAGACCCTAGCTGGGGAAAGATTTTGGAGAAGCTATGACTTGAAAATGAGTAGAATTCAGAAAAATAGGGTAGAAAAGAGAGCTTTCCTGATGGACAAGAAGACCTGGAGCTTAGGGGTTAGGGGTCTGTGAACAAAACTTCCTAATGGGATAGGGAATCAAATTATGGTATTGGGACCAAATTACTGAAGGTCTTGAAAACGAGGGATGTGGATTTGATGAAGTAGGCATGGTGATGACATGATAAATGTGATCATATGGAAAGATACAAAGGGCAACACTCCATATGGCAGATTTGACAAAGAAGAAACAGAAACAGGGAGGATCACGTGGAAACTGCGGCCGTAATCCATACACAAGGTAAAGAGAGCTTATATCCTGATTACAGCGGGAAAAGAAGGGGTGCAAAGGAGAGGCTTTTAACGGGAAATTGAGTGACAGATTTTATATATACGAGAAAGAGCTGGCATAGTACGGCTGTTAAGAGGAATCCTGGGTTTGAATACTGGCTTGGTTAAAGATCAAGGGCATATCCAGGGCTAGATCATAAGCCTTTAAAAACCTCTGAATGTCCATACTATCTACCTCATTGGGATTAAATCAATATAAAGTACTTCTCACACAGTAACTTTTCAGTAAAAGTTGGCTTGTACCACCACCACCATCACACCAGAGTGATTACACTTTTTCTGCTTTATAAAATAGCTATTTTTCTTTTGTAATTGATAGGTATCTTGTATGGAAATCCTTTGAGATTATAAAGTGTCCTGTTGTTCTTCAACCTTTCATCCACTAGTTAGAGCATCTATTGAAGATCCTTGCCTCAAATTATTACGGTTGGCAAATAATGATTTTCTACTTCTATCATTTTTTACATTTATCAATTAACTTTCTATTGTGAGGAAGTGCTCTCTCCCTTCCCATCCATCTGTACTTTCATCCACCCAGCCACCCACCAATCTGTCTACCCACCTACCTACTTCAGTAGGGATGCTTACATTAATTAACAAAGGGTGAAAATAGTAATAAACAAGAAAAAAAATCAGTCCCTGACTATTATCAAACAGGAGCAGATCTGGCTCTCACACCTAGGTGATGGTGTTCCCTTGGTGAATGTAAATAATTTCACAGAACGCCAATATTAGATGCTCTATGACCATGCTGGAATGAAACAAAAACAGAACCACTCCATAATCACATGTGGATACAGAAAAAAAAAAAAAGAATACTGTCCAAACCACAAAAAATGACCAACATGCTCCTCTCCCCACCGACGTGAGTGAGTGTTGCTTCTTTCAAACACAGGTTTAGCTTTGCTCCATTCCTCTTGCCTCCGATATACAAATTATTAATATAACCAACAGTGAAACCGCCCATTTTGATAGCACCCACTCTAGAGTAAAACCACATTTCCTTGAAACCTCCCCCCAATAATTGATCGTATAAGTCCAAATCTGATAATAAGTACCTTTTAATACATTCTTACTGAGATGCCCCACGGTTCCTCATGGTGTGCACTCTCCCTTGTTGTCCTGAGCCAACAAACCCAACTTTGTTTAACCAGAGGTATATTCCCGGGGGGTCTCTGGCTGGAGGACATCAACAATAATTTTGCAATAGAGAAACCTGGCAGATACCACCTTAAATAAGTGATCAACTAACATTACGAGAAATGGAACAAATCAATAACCTATTCCTCCTGATACCATGTCCTGAGGAGAACACATCATTTTTGTAATATTCCTGCCCAAAAAAGTGTAATATAAATTTAACCATGAAGAGGGCTTCTCTGGTGGTGCAGTGGTTAAGAATCCACCTGCCAATGCAGGGGACACAAGTTCAAGCCCTGGTCTGGGAAGATCCCACATGCCGCAGAGCAACTAAGCCCATACGCCACAACTACTGAGCCTGCACTCTAGAGCCTGTGAGCCACAACTACTGAGCCCACGTGCCCTAGAACCCGTGCTCCGCTACAAGACAAGCCATCACACTGAGAAGCCCGCGCGCTACAACAAAGAGTAGCTCCCTGTTACAGTGGAGGATTCCTGGACTGAATGTCAATATTATGACATAGTGTGAGTGTGTTTCGTGTTTGGTAATTGCAATCATTGTTGCTTTTGTTGTGGTTATCCATTTACAATGCTTGGTGTCACTTTATTTATCTCTTGTAAAAATAAAATACAGTGTGTGTGTGAAAAAAAAAATAAAAAGAGTAGCTCCCGCTCACCGCAGCTAAAGAAAGCCCGTGCACAGCAACAAAGACATAACACAGCCAAAAATAAATAATAATAAAATATTTTTAAAAATCTTAAAAAAAATTTAATCATGAAGAAACAGTATTCTACAAAATAACTGATGTATGCTCCTCAAGAATATTAATGTCAAGGACTAAGGAACTGTACTAAATTACAGATGGCTATAGAGACATGACATCTGAATGCAACCCATGATCCAGTATTATTGCGGCAAGGGGTAAATTAGGATCTACAGGTTAGGGAATACCGAATTCATGTTAGTTTCCTAATTGATAACTGTATTGTTATATAAGGAAATGTCCTTAGTTTTAGGAAATACACATTGAAGCATTTAAGTGCAAATGATACAGATATATGTTAATTATAGGTGTGTGTATACACACATACACACACATAGACATAGAGAGGGTGGAAGGGGGGATAAAGCACATGTGGTAAAATACTAACATTTGGGGACTCCTAATGAAGGGTATACGTAAATTCACTTTACTCTTCTTGCAACTTTTCTGTAAGTTTGAAATGACAGTCCTTTCTCATTATCTGCAGTAATGTTCTATGAAGTTTCTGTCCACACAGAATTAGGGAACACTGAAGCCTTGCTCCTAAGAGAGATAAAAGGTTGGGTTCCTGCGAGCCTCTGGTCACAGTATTTATTTTTTTCAACCGATCAATACAAAACCTGTTTTATGTGTGTTCTGTTTAAAGACCTTATTTTATATTGCTGATTCACTCACTTTGGCCCACAGCACTACGACTCATGACTCATGACTGAGTGGAGCTCGTTAGTGCATAGGTTTTCTCCCTAACGCACTTTGCAGCTCTCTTACACTCAGGAACACCATGCTCATGTGCTTTGGCACTGTACTTTGGAGCCATTTTGCATAGCAAAATTCCCAAGAAAAAAACCCACAAAAATGTGGCACTGAATAGACCATGAAAAGAGCACTTGTTTGCAGTATTAAGCTGAGACAAGAAGGCACAGTGTTCCCCTGTTCGACCTCAGCAGGGAACTGGGCACACTGGGCGACTCAAATGTCTCACCCATCTGCACGTGTCCATGATGACCGCAAAAGCACCGTGAGTATTCATTTGGGGGGGGGTCGGTTAAAAATTTTATCCAGTGGATGAATTCACTAACATGCAATCTGTGAATAATGAGGATTGACTGTATGTCAAAATAAAAAGTTAACGAAATATACTTTCAACCTGGAAGACTAGAAAACATAGTAGTACAGTAAAATAAGTTAGTCTTTGGGCAGGAGAGTTGTTCTGGAAGGGAAGATACTGTTTGGAAGGTTGTCCCAGAAATGTATCAGATATATTTGGAAATCCAGGAGCTGATGAAAGCCAAATTACAGTAGCAGATGAAGTTTATGGGAATTATTGGTTACACAGTAGAGATAATTGAAGCCAAAATCAGAGCAAAGGAAGACTCAGATTTTGTGCCTAACCCGTAAGACAAGTGAGGATTAAATAATTACAATGAAGAAATGCAGAATCAAGGCTATTGAATCAGGAAAGGGGCACACAGTGAAACCTGTCTTTGCTTTGGCAAAGCTATTAAAATACATGCACTGAGTAAGGAGCAGCAGACAGTTTCAGTGAGACAGATTATACATATATATATGAGATTTGACTAGATAAAGCTTTCCAGATGCAATGGGCTGCTTAAAGAGACAGATTTGCTGCTATTCAAACACAGGGTGTAGGTCATTTACCGGGATGGGAGCATTATGGAATACTCTGGATCTTTTAAGACCTGTATGATTCTAATATTCTAATTTTTTGCTAACTCTTTTCTTTGGAGTCTTAAATGATTACCATATATTTCATCAATCATGAAGCAGGTCTCAGATCCTTAAAAATAATCAAACCTATCAAAGCAAAATTTTTCTGTCATAGGCAAAAAATTGTTGTCATGGACAAAACCATAGTCCATTTCATTGGAATATCTAGAACATGGAGATAAAGGCAGAAGCCATGTCTTCACCAGCGTTGTCCACACTCTCCCTTAGTTTGCTGCTGTCTTACAAATAAGCAACAGGTAAGATGGATATTTGGGGCCTGGGACACATCCTTCTTGGCTGCTACTTATGGAAAGTCAGCACGAGATAAGTTCTACAGCGTAGGAAATGGGTACTTGGGGCTTGAGGGAAGCTTAAAAAGACAGTCCTGGGAATTCCATACTAGGTTGTGGTCTTTAGTACCAAGGATTTCTCTGAAATAGCGTGGCATCAACTACTAGTTAGCAGTATACTAAAGTTAAAACTGTCAAGAGCATTAATACTCATTCCCAAACTGCTATATACCTACTCTTTCACTGGTGTGTGGGAGCCCTGGGGACATCAGCGATTGTTACAGCCACAAAATTGGAAGCTCTCACACCTGTCTTACTGCATCAGCTCTGTGGTTCCCCTCTCATTACTTTCTCACCTGACAACACAGAAAACCTCCCCTCCATGAGGGTGCTGGCGGCGGGGCTGGGGGGAGACTTCCTGTGACTTGTGGAACACTCCTGACTCGACTTGTCTTCTGACGTTTACCTACAAACTTTTTACTGTGCTTTTGATTAGTTCAGAATGTTTACTGACAGGACTCCTTTGGTTTTCTGAAGTCCGAATATATATATATATTTTTAAATGCACAGTGTCCCAGGCTTAACATTCGTTAAGTACTAATCAATAATACATGGTTTGCAAGAACTAGTAGGAATAACAATAGATGAAGGTTCCTTCCACATTAATAAGAAAGCACGTTAAACTCTTACTATCATTAGTAAAAGCAAATATTCATCCTTCATATAAATTGCTCTTGTTCCACACTATCAACACCATCCTCCACCATCTGGTTACAAAATAAACTAAATGTACAAACGTATAAGAGAAATAATACTTTAAAGGGAGTTATTATAATGTACTATACACAGCTATTAGAAAAGGAAGGTAATTAGTCCATTTTGGCAACATATGAAATGCATTCACGTCACAGGTGATGTTCATCAAAAATTGGCAAATTGGAAGATCATATTTAAATTGACATTTTTGTTCTAAAAAAAACCTTCCTCCTGAAGACATCAAATAGGGATCAAAAGAGCTCCCATAATGACTGCTTTTAGGGACAAACATGGATTCGTTAGATACTGCTAATGAATCACTAGCAAATATGTATTGCTCCCTTGCCATGAGCACATATACATATATTTAAAATCTAATGCTGTGTGATCCTGTTAATATAATTAACCCAAAATGATCTTCAGTTAGAGGGTCTAAGGAGTCAGCACACATTCAGACAATTTTTCCATTTTTTCAAGAATTGAGAATCCCAGCAAAGTGTTTAATGTGCTACCTATACCAAAGGTATAGGTAAGATGGTGCCTTGATTTTGTTTTGAAATACGTTTAAATATCTTGATCCTTATAAATTTATGGATGTGTTCATCTGGTCTTGTCACTAAACGGGTGAGCTTAGTCATGTCACACCATATGAAGAACATTAATATAATTTCACACAGAAAAAAAATCAGCCAAAGTGTTAGCAGAGTTATCCCTCACTCTAATGCATTTATCAATAATATATTATTATTAGTGTGAAATTCTAAATACTCCTCATAGACGAAGGCTGTAAAAGTTTACTTTTAATCCTTTAAAGGATATTTTTACTTTACTTTTTCCCAAAGTCTCAATATTGAATGTTATAAAAATATTTTTAGGGCTTCCCTGGTGGCACATTGGTTGGGAATCTGCCTGCCAATGCAGGGGACACATTATGAGCCCTGGTCCAGGAAGATCCCACATGCTGCGGAGCAACTAAGCCTGTGCGCCACAACTACTGAGCCTGTTCTCTACAGCCTGTGAGCCACAACTACTGAGCCCGCGTGCTGCAACTACCGAAGCCCGTGCGCCTAGAGCCCGTGCTCTGCAACAAGAGAAGCCACCGCAATGAGAAGCCCGAGCTCTGCAACGAAGAGTAGCCCCCGCTTGCTGCAACTAGAGAAAGTCCATGCGCAGCAACAAGGACCCAATGCAGCCAAAAATAATAAAAATTAAAAAAAAAAACTTTTAGCATTTGCTTTCAAATGAAATATTCAATGCTCAATGCTTTCATGGAACATTTTCCCTTAAAAATCCATTATACTAAAAGTAAATATCTGCATGGAGCCCACTAGACTGATGTAATTAAATTTACAAAAAGGTAATGGAGATTTTATCAGCAATAGCATGCAGTTCAACGCAACAGCTGTCATTGCGTTTTTTTCCCTATATAATCTGGGATAAACAAAATGTTGCGTTTAAGGGTTTTTTTTTAAAATATCTCACAGCAATCTTTAGATTGGATTATTATTATTATTTTTGCGGTATGTGGGCCTCTCACTGCTGTGGCCTCTCCCGTTGCGGGGCACAGGCTCCGGACGCGCAGGCTCAGCGGCCATGTCTCACGGGCCCAGCCGCTCTGCGGCATGTGGGATCCTCCCAGACAGGGGCACGAACCCGTGTCCCCTGCATCGGCAGGCGGACTCTCAACCACTGAGCCACCAGGGAAGCCCTTGGACTATTATTTTTGTTATGGTATCTCAATTTTATTACAAGGTATTAAAAAATGCAAGAAAATCAAAGTGATATGAAAGTGAGAACTTGGCCACATTTAGTTATTTTTAAATTGCTGAACTAACTACTCAGGGAAGGCCTGCTTGTGAGAATGGTTACCCCTGCAGCACGCCCTGGGCTGATCTCAGGCCTCTGAAGTAGACAGCTAAATTCAGGCCTTTGGTCAAAGAACCCCTGTGATCCCTTTCAGGTTTGGTCTCAGGGTTCCAGGCTAGACAGAGCTGCATATTTTAAGAAGTTGATTAAACCAAAACTTTGTCATATCATTTTTTTTCTTCACCTCCTCAGTGAAATACATTCCCAAGTATTTAATTCCTTGAGTCATATCATTTCTTAACTCTAGGACTCTTTAACTCGTCCTCTTAGAATTGCTTCTTTCTGAAATAACAATGAAGCCAATTCTAGATGACGCAAAAGCTAATCCAATAAACCAATAATTTTATCTAGGGAGTGAAGATGATGATGACTCAGAATGTCAAAAATCTTCACCTTCTCCTGATAAATGTTGCAAGAATCCAAAATGGATTTACTCCATCTCCTTTTCCAGCTTTCACTTTCTGGCACCTTCCTCCTTGCTCTCTATCCCTTATTTCCATTTTCCAACCTGCCATTTGTCTTCTCACGCTGTTTCCACATGCCTGTAATCTAACACCTGCGGGTAATCCGCTTTACCTAGTTTATTCCTGCTTGTTCTCTAGATTATCAGCTTAAGGCAATTTCTTCCAGGAAGCCTTTTCTGACTACCTACAACCTCAGAAGGCCTATGTTCCTTCTGCCTGCTATACACTCCTGTAACACACTGTACTTCTGATTTGGGATACTCAGCACACTTAAAATCACTAAGGATTGCCTTCAACTCTAGGTTGGAGCTCTTGAGGGCAGGAACCATGTTTGTCTTGTTCAGGGCTATATCCCCACTGCCTGGCACACAGGAGAGGCTCAATAACTATTTTTTGAACATAATAAACAAATGGCTAATAGTTACTGGCTTTTGTGTCAATCTCCTGTGCTGTTACGTCTACATGTTTTATTCATCTTGGCATCCTCAATGTCTAGCCCAGTACCTGCTACTGCATTTATTAACCTGCTGTTAATAAATGCTGGCTGATATTATTTCTGAAATAGTGTGCTTATCTAACTTTCTAAGGACAGCTTCTTCTTCCCTTAGCTTACCTGTAACTGTGAGAAAGGAATTAGAAGATGGTTAAATTATTATAGCCTCAGAAAATTGCATGGATGTGAATATGGAAAATGGATTGCTCATTCAACCTTCACGCAGGGCACCTATGCACGTGACCAAATCCAACAAATTTTTTTTTTTTAATGAGGAAAAAATCGTTTGCCAATAATCTGTTGCTTGAAACTAATCTGTGGTACAAAAAAATCAGAACAGTGATTGCCTCTGGGGGTGGGGACGGGCGAATGATTGGGAAGGGACATAAGCGAAATTTCAGGGGATGAAAATATTTTATATTTAGTTTAAGGTTTATTCAAAACATATCAAATGGTGCCCTTGGGACTTACACATTTCACTGCATGTAAATTTTACCTCAAAAAGCAAATGAAAGATCTGTCAAGTACTGAACTCTATTTAATGATACTCATGATGTGATATGTTAAGGGTGAAGTGTACTGATGATTGCAATTTACTTTGAAATGCATATAATAAAAAAGGGGTGAAGAAACATATGATAAATATGTAAAATATTAATTGTAGAATCTAGGTGGTAGGTATATGATCGTTTACGCTACAATTCTCTCAACATGCCTGTATGTTCGAAAATTTTCACTAAAAAATGTTGGAGAAAATGGTTGCTTGGCCCCTATTTAAATGCAGGTACATTAGCACCAAAAACTAAAGTACGGAGCTGCCTCCAAGGAGTCCTTTGGTTATGCAAAGTCAGAAGTTAAGGTCGTGGATGAAAGGTTAGGATGGAGTAATGATGAAATTCTAAAAATCTCAGGAAAATGGGAAAAGTTCTCATTATCTGTGACTCATTCATTTAATCAATAAATATTTATGGAATTCCTAGCACATACCAGAAACTGTTTTAGACACAGTAAAGAAAAATAGATAAAAGTCTAGGTCTTCTTGGAATTTCAGATTTTCATCATGATTTCAAGAGGAATCCTCCAAAGATGGGAAGAAAGGTGGGGGAGGGGGAGTTAGCAGTAGACCAAGTGGCAGTTCTGTTCCTGTTTCAGGCCTAAGACCATCCTTTGACGGGAATAACACATGTGGACACACAATGGATCAAGGCATTGAGAACTGGAATGGAACGGTGATCCATTTAGGACAAGAGCATCTTCAGCTGAGACCACTTTGAGTTCATGTTGGAGCATCAGCCTGCCTTCCAAAGTAGGAAAAAAAAAAAAAAATCAGTGCCTTTGATTTTCTTAACTCATGTTACAGTCTGCTCTGGCAGACTGTATCATGTACAGTATACAGAACACCTATATCTTGCAACCTTTTAAGACATACTACACCATATACACACTCACGCTCTGCTCCTTCTAGGGAAGCCGGCAGAGAGCAGTGGTCAGGATTTTCACCCCATGAATAAAATTTCTTTTAAAAAGTATCTGAAGCTTCTATGGCAAAACATCAGTTAAACCTCGATGGTGCATTTTCGGCATGTCTAAAATTCTTCAGAATTAAAAATTTTATAATTAAAGGAAAAAAAGTTGACACAGCATAATGTAAGTACCAATGACATCAATCACAGACTATATGGTGTTTTCTGGAATGCACTTAAGGAGGGGAGAGGAAACAAATGAAAAAAAAATGCAACTATCAAAATAATAACCTCTCTCCTGGGTAAAACTGTTTATGTTAATAGATTCATTTACAGAAGTACTCTTTCACACAAAACAATGTACTGGACAAAAATGGATGAAATGACCCTATTTATTCAGGAAACAATACTCAGTAGTATTGGAATTTCTGACATAAATGAATTAAATCAAAGCATTAATTTCTTAGTAAATTGCTTATTTTTGAAAAATGGTGCTTCTGTGCCAATATGTGGTATAAGCATATTTCAAATGAGAGCTGCTAATGATGACTCATAAAAAAAATATAAAAGTTATGTGGAAATTTCTGATTTACTGCATCCAAAGCTAGATTATATTAGTTGAGGTATTAAAATGAATAATGAAACCATGTTGGAGGTGTCTATCCAAATAACCATCAATATTTAGGCACCAGCCTGAATTCTAGGTTAAGAGATTCATCATGAAAAGTCATTGGAAACCTCAGGGATTAAAAAGAAAATAAGCCAAAGCTAAAATACTGATGTAAACCATATGTGGAATTCACATAAAATATAAAAACCAACTACTAATAATTCATCACAAATTTATAAACATGTTTTTTTTTTAGAGCTCAGTTTTATCTAAATAGCTAACAAGTGATTCATCTAATATAATCATGCCCATTCTTTTATGCTCCCACAATAACTGGGCTCAGTTAATCCCATGAAAACCAACAACAAATTTAGTTCTATTGCTTAGCACTGCGTAATAAATGCAAATGGGCAGCTTAGAGCAGTTTCTACAAACCCTCCTGCTGTGCACATGGATCCCCAGAGGAGGCAGAAGAGACTGATGCTTGAATTCTTGTCCAGGATACAACCTTAAACCTCTGTGGGAAGAATGGGCTGCCGATTAAATTCTTCGCATGCTAGCCTGAAAAATATGCCAGTTAGGCTGACAATTAGGAACACTATAAATAACATGTTTAATTTGATGGCTTGGCTATTGTAATAAATTGAACAACTGTTTCTCCCTCTTGCTATATTCATTTTCACCTCAGGGTTAAGTGATACTGGCCAAAGAAATCCTGGAACAGGAGGCATTTGCAGAAGGCTAATGTGTGAAATTAATTTTCCTTGCACTGGCTTTATTTCTGTTGACATAAAGGATCCACATAAAACACTGCACACTAGAAAATCTCCTATCTTCTTTACACTGATTTTTTTTTCTTTTAGTGTCATTAAACCAAGTTAAGCTTTGTGAGAATACAAGGAGTAAAGATTCATACTCACCTAACACTTAAGACCTTCTCAGTAACTGCTCAGCTACTGTGACATACATTGTTTCACTAAACCTCACAATAATCACCTGACGTTGGTATCATGATCTCTATTTCACACACAAGGAAACTCAAAGTTGCTAAGGAACTTGCCCAAGTGCACAGAAGTCGTACTGGCCAATGCATAGTTTAATCCGGGCTACACACTCCGGAGTCCACATTCTTTCTATTGCCATACAACGCTGATTCCAATTCTTACCCTTTCTACCCCATGTAATTACCCCCCATTAATCCTTACCCTTTCTACCCCTTTCTTTGCACATGCACAGCTCAATGCCAACTGGAATTCACTAATATCTAAGTAAGCATCTTACGAAGCTACTTTCATGCTCCAGAATGCAAGGGCCTGTTCACAGTAATGTAACAAGACAGGAAAAAGTTAATGTACTTCTCCAACTCTGACAGTGGGGGAAACCTGACCCAATAAGCACATGCGTGATTTGGATGATATTTCAACACTAGGGTATCTTGGGGATTTCGTCATCACTGCTGTTCTCATTAACAAAAGTGCTAAGTAAAGGAGTCTCTAAAGCTGATGCTAGAGAAAACACATTACATAAAAATGATGAACTTATCAAGCACACTTGGAAGTTAAGAATTTTTCTTATAGATGGCAATAAAAGTTTTTTTTTTTTTTTTTTTTTTAGTGTTTATTTATTTTTACTTGTTGACAGTTCGCTTTATTTATGGCTGTGTTGGGTCTTCGTTTCTGTGTGAGGGCTTTCTCTAGTTGTGGCAAGCGGGGGCCACTCTTCATCACGGTGCGCGGGCCTCTCACTATCGCGGCCTCTCTTATTGCAGAGCACAGGCTCCAGACGCGCAGGCTCAGTAACTGTGGCTCACGTGCCCAGTTGCTCCGCGGCGTGTGGGATCTTCCCAGACCAGGGCTGCGAACCTGTGTCCCCTGCATTGGCAGGCAGATTCTCAACCACTGCGCCACCAGGGAAGCCCCCGGCAATAAAAGTTTTATTTGAAAGTAACCTTTATGTATTAAATAATACTCTGATGATATTTCCTATTGTTCAGTCAACTAAAACAGAAAGTTTTTCTCTGCAGATTTCTATGGGCAATACCTTTAATTGACTCTCCTCCACACATAAGGCCAATTGATGTCATGATTCTAAGAGGCTGCTTCAAAATCCTTATGTATACCTGATGAGTCTTCAAAAAATTGGAGTGAAATTCTGTTTGGTATAGGTTTGATAAAGTAATGTTTAAATTGCTATCACTTGATTGGTATAAGCAGTAACACTACTAAACAGAATGCCCTATATTCTGAGCATTAAAGAGAATTTTCTGCATATAAAATTTTTGATGGAAAAAAATCAGCTTACTATAAACTTCTGCATAAAACTTTCAACAGAATAATATGATGATAAAATACATAGATGTATATTAGAATCCCAAATAAAGTAAAAATATGGTTAACTAAAGATAATTTAGAAAATATTATCCAGTCCAAATGAAACCAAAACATACATGCTTTCTCACAAAAATAAACAAATGGGACCTAATCAAACTTACAAGGTTTTGCACAGCAAAGGAAACCATAAAATGAAAAGACAACCTACAGAATGGGAGAAAATATTCGCAAATGATGTGACCGACAAGGGCTTAATTTCCAAAATATACAAACAGCTCATACAACTCAACAACAAAAAAACAAACAACTTGGTTAAAAAATGGGCAGAGGATCTGAATAGACATTTCTCCAAAGAAGACACACAGATGGCCCACAGGCACATGAAAAGATGCTCAACATCACTAATTATTAGAGAAATGCAAATCAAAACCATAATGAGATACCAGTCACACCTCACACCAGTCAGAATGGCCATCATTAAAAAGTCTACAAATAACAAATGCTGGAGAGGGTGTTGGAGAAAAGGAAACCCTGCTACACTGTTGGCGGGAATATAAGTTGGTGTAGCCACTATGGAAAACAGTATGGAGGTTCCTCAAAAATACTAAAACTAGAGCTGTTATATGATCCAGCAATCCCACTCCCAGGCATATATCCTGACAAAACTATAATTCAAAAAGATACATGCACCCCTATGTTCAAAGCAGCAATATTTACAATAGCCAAGACATGTAAATAACCTAAATGTCCATCAACAGATGAATGGATAAAGAAGATGTGGTATATATGTACAATGGAATATTACTCAGCCATAAAAAGAAATGAAATAATGCCATTTGCAGCAACATATATGGACCTAGAGATTATCATACTAAGTGAAGTAAGTCAGAAAGAGAAAGACAAATACCATATGATATCACTTACATGTGGAATCTAAAATATGACACAAATGAACTTATCTACAAAACAGAAACAGACTCACAGACATAGAGAACAGACTTGTGGTTGCCAAGGGGGAGGGGAGATGGGGGAGGAATGGAGTTGGAGTTGGGGATTAGCAGATGGAAACTATTATATATAGAATGGATAAACAACAAGGTCCTATGCTTTAGCACAGGGAACTATACTTAATATCCTGTGATAAACCATAATAGAAAAGAACATAAAAAAGAATGTGTGTGTGTGTGTGTATATATATATATATGTATATGTATAACTGAATCGCTTTGCTGTACAGCAGAAATGAACAACAGCATTGCAAATCAACTATACTTCAATTTAAAAAGAAGTTAATAAGTGAACAAAAATAAAAGGTGAAAATTGGGGGAAAAACCCTAAATGTTAATCAATACAGTATTGATCCATACTACTGGAATACTCCGCAGTCATTAAAAAATATATATATAACTTTGATAAAAGTACCATGACATATTGTTGGTTGAAAAAAGTTTCAGAATCATGTTACACTGTACTATGACCTCATTTTTGTAAAAAAGTTAAAAACTATATATTACTTACTTTTGTTTGTATGAAAAGTAAGAAAGTCTAGAAGAATACATACTTAACTATTAACAGTAGATATTCCTTGAAGGGAGTGGTGAAGACCGAGAGAAGAAACTTACATTTTTACCTTGTGTATTTCTGTAGTGTCTTAAAATGTTTTAAGCAAGCATGTATTACTTTTGTAATCAAATAAAACAAATTTGAGGGTTAAAAAATTTTAAAAACCGTATATGTTTTCTCAAAGAAAATTAAATGTAAGGAAATAGCATCCATCATGAGGATAGCAAATCAGTTAATATAATAAAAATGAATTTGTGAAAATGCCAAAGTATCTTCTTGATTTGATTCTTGGGTACTTATAAAAATTACAAATCAGGATGCCCTTATTAATCTCTTCTATAATACTACAAATACATCATTATATTGTACATTACAGAAGGTCTTAGAGATTAGCCAATTAAATTATATTTGAAATAAAGGAGAAACTTTTAGGATAATTATTTATAAATTTGTCTTAGCACCCCTTTTTTTCCCCCAGTGATTTCAGAGCTTTGGAAAAATAATCAAATGTTACTGAATTACAGGGAACACATATCAGAGATCACCAAAAGAAACCCCACAAAATAAAATGTCTACTTCCTTAAAAGTTACATAGTGTGCTGTAAAGTTGGCTAGAAAAGGGAGACCCATGAACTAAATTCAAGTTTTGCCAATAATGACTAGTTTAAATAGGCTTCTGCTCCTTACTGATAACATGAGTGTATTGTGGGGTGGGGGGTGGTATGTGAAGGAGTATTAAATTAATGGGGTATCCAAGATGGTACCCAAGGTCATATACAGTTCCAAGATTTTTTTTTTTTTTAAATCAGTCCTGCCCATCATTAGACATGGAAGAATATCTCTAACAGTGGAGTTGACAGAGAGAGGCACCTCACAAGTCAAACAACTACTAAGAGTGTCATCCCTGAAGGCAAACAAGCTCCCAGGATTTCTGTCTACAACCCTGTCTGATACCCCCAACCACAGGACTCTAGTCGTTGAAAGGACACAAAGAGAGTGCATGGCTGCAAAGACAAATGTACAAGCTTGGTTCTGGGCGACAACCAACCACAAGGGCTATCACAGCATCCTGAGCACCAGATACTCACTGGTGTTGGGCAGAGAGGTATGTGCACCTCATCTGCATTCTACCCTTCCAACGGAACTGTCTTCCTTCACTCCCTACTTTTATATGATTCATCACAAGAGGAAGTTTCCTGTAAATGAGCTGTAGCGATAGGGCCATCAGATGCATGGCTAAAGGAGAACCTGGAGGTCTGGGGCCCTAGAAAGAAGTCCAACAGGCACTGGTAGAGCCAAGGAATTGAGGGAAGTCCCCCAAGATGGACTGTGAGGTCCTGAGGTTGGTGGAACATTCTGGGCTATGGATTAGAGGGGCTGTATTGATTTAGAATAACTCAATGCTAATGACCTCCCAGAGGATGTGGCCAAAATATATTTTAAAGGAACTTAAATAAAACATTTGCAGTGATCCTTCAATCTCATAGAATGTGTATAGTAAACTGATTAAGAGCCAACCTCTTAGTTTAAATGAGAAAACTTAAGCCCCAAGAGCTCTGAGGACATTCCCCAGAATCTTCATCTCCTAACCCCATTCAAGAGCACACAGAAGTTTTGATTTGCATCTCTCTAATGATTAATGATGTTGAGCATTCTTTTACGTGTTTGTTGGCAATCTGTATGTCTTCTTTGGAGAAATGTCTATTTAGGTCTTCTGCCCATTTTTGGATTGGGTTGCTTGTTTTTTCGATACTGAGCTGCATGAGCTGCTTGTAAATTTTGGAGATTAATCCCTTGTTAGTTGCTTCATTTGCAAATATTTTCTCCCATTCTGAGGGTTGTCTTTTGGTCTTTTTATGGTTTCCTTTATCATCTCACACTGGTCAGAACGGCCATCATCAAAAAGTCTACAAACAATAAATGCTGGAGAGGGTGTGGAGAAAAGGGAACCCTCTTGCACTGTTGGTGGGAATGTAAATTGATACAGCCACTATGGAGAAGAGTATGGAGGTTCCTTAAAAAACTACAAATAGAACTACCATATGACCCAGCAATCCCACTACTGGGCATATACCCTGAGAAAACCATAATTCAAAAAAAGTCATGTACCACAATGTTCATTGCAGCACTATTTACCATAGCCAGGACATGGAAGCAACCTAAGTGTCCACTGATAGATGAATGGATAAAGAAGATGTGGCACATAGATACAATGGAATATTACTCAGCCATAGAAAGAAACGAAACTGAGTTATTTGTAGTGAGGTGGATGGACCTAGAGACTGTCCTACAGAGTGAAGTAAGTCAGAAAGAAAAACAAATACCGTATGCTAACATATATATATGGAATCTAAAAAAAAAAAAATGGTCATGAAGAGCCTAGGGGCAAGACGGGAATAAAGACACAGATCTACTAGAGAATGGACTTGAGGACATGGGGAGGGGGAAGGGTAAGCTGGGACAAAGTGAGAGTGGCATGGACACATATACACTACCAAATGTAAAATAGATAGCTAGTGGGAAGCAGCCGCATAGCACAGGGAGATCAGCTTGGTGCTTTGTGACCACCTAGAGGGGTGGGATAGGGAGGGTGTGAGGGAGGGAGACGCAAGCCGGAAGAGATATGGGAACATATGTATATGTATAACTGATTCACTTTGTTATAAAGCAGAAACTAACACACCATTGTAAAGCAATTATACTCCAATACAGATGTTAAAAAAAAAAAAGAGCACGTAGAAGGATCCTAAATACCCTTCCCAGAGATGAGTTTTCTCAATCATTTTATACGCCTCAGATAATATCGAGGTATCAATAAAACTCTTTGTCAAATTATCTGATTCCCCCACTACATATAAATTTCCATATGATACCCACTAATAAAATTTAAGTTCCAATTCTTTAGGAATACTGCAAAAATCTTAAGACTTATACACTGTTGAGTCTTATCCTGTTGAGTGTCAAATCACTCGAATACACCAGGCTTCTGAAAAGATGTAATGCCTCTAAACAGGAAGATTAGGATTTCAGTAAACTGTGGCAACACTACAGTCCTACATTTGTAATTGATTATAACATTAGCCACTATGATTATCATAATATAGAACTAAAATCTTCCAGTGTCAGTAAGAACTCTTAGGTGACATATACAAGTATACAGAATTAAAAAATTAAACACACATTAAAGAGAACGTAAGTGCTATCTTTTAGAAATTATTTTGTCTGTCAAAAAAGCTGGTTGGGGCTTCCCTGGTGGCGCAGTGGTTGAGACCCGCCTGCTGATGCAAGGGACACGAGTTCATGCCCCGGTCCGGGAAAATCCCACATGCCGCGGAGCGGCTAGGCCCGTGAGCCACGGCCGCTAAGCCTGCGTGTCCGGAGCCTGTGCTCCACAGTGGGAGAGGCTGCAACAGTGAGAGGCCCGCGTACCGAAAGAAAAAAAAAAAAAAGCTGATTGGTCCTCATAGAGAATTTTCCCTAAAGCCACGTGTATTGAGCCTAATATTCTTCCATAGTTGGATAAAACAGATTTTTCTACATTAAAATATTACCAGTATAAATTCTGATCATTTATACATTTTGGGTGGGAGAAGGCTTTTCACTGATTGCAGAAGGCTGGATTTGAGGCAATTAGGTGAGTCTATAATGACCGCAGTGCAGCAAAGCAGTGGCTTGGAGCTTCGGAGTCTGGCAGATGTGGATGTGAGTTCTGCCTCCGGTACATGCCAGCTGTGTGATGCTGGGCAAGTTAGTAACCCTCTCTGAGCTTAGGCTTCCTTATCAGTAAAAGAGAAGTAATAGTAATGCCTTCCTAATAATCTGAAAATAACTTAATAATCACTCAAGGTCCTGTGTAAGTGTTAATTAGAGGGTACCTATTATCATTACATTATTGACATTTGTCAATTTCTCACAATTCTAACAGAAGGAACTGTGAAACAACTTTTACAGTTATGGAAATGGGAGTCTTGAGAGGGAAAGTAATTTTCCAAGGATTCTCATGGTGCAAGTTTACCTACAATATCAGTAAGTGAAATACAAGCAGAACCCAGGAAAGGAGAAACCAGTGCCTCAAAACCTAAAACAGAGAGATATTTTGCGAACGTGCCTAGTATAATAGCTGGATCCAAATACAAATCCAATAAATGTTGAGTATCAATGATGGTACTGCACCCGCATATTTCCACAATTCAAACTGTGCAAGGAATCAGACTGACTGGAAAGGTCAATGGGTCTGACTTAAAGAATTACTGATGCTTCAGGGAGATCAGCTCAGTGCTTTGTGACCACCTAGAGGGGTGAGATAGGGAGGGTGGGAGGGAGATGCAAGAGGGAGGGGATATGGGGATATATGTATGCATATAGCTGATTCACTTTGTTATACAGCAGAAACTAATACACCATTGTAAAGCAATTATACTCCAATAAAGATGTTAAAAAAAAAGAATTACTGATGCTTAAGAGAGAGAGGCTTCACTATTTTTACAGCCCAAACTGCATGCAGTGTGCAAGAAATACTATACGAGTAGAATAAAGTTCTCAACAGCCTTTCCTAAGCACCTAAATTACTTTAAAGTCAGGAAATAAAGCAAGGCTCAGGGGGGAAAACCCACTGTTATTCTGCAACTTTTTCCTACCACAGAAATGAAATATGGCTATAATGTAATCATTTTATAAGTAATCTATTTTTTTCCAGTCTGAGCAATAGATTACATATCCTATGCTTAAGGTCATGGGATGCCTTTTTTGTTTTTCATTTTTAACAGCCTTCCATTAAAAGAACTGTGGCCTCTGCAAGAAACAGGCTGACGATTTTAAATTGAGAGACTATTAAGTTATTGAACACTAAAAGGCTATGCATAACTGCTCTAAAATATTGCCCGAGATAAGCAACGTTATACTCACTGTACTGAAGAGAAATTGTACCTTTCTATTTCTCCCTAGGGAATTAACAACGTTGCAGGCACTTTAGAAAGCTATGTTTAGTCAGACCACTTTGAGTTAGCTACAAGAATGTTACTGTCTTTGTGTAAAGGAGAGAGTTTTAGTTAGGATTCTTATACCTGTTAAGTTAGCTTAAAAGAAAAGTATTTTATATCACGATGATTAAGATGTAAGATAACAGGATACAGTAAAAACATAGTATAATGAAAGTTTTTATATCGATCTTAATATTCTATTACTATAATTTCTTCTATTTTTAGACAGTGATGAATCTCATTGTATCATCATGTATGATGGACAGAAGGTACCCAGTGCAAAGATGGGAGACTTCAGAGAATCACTACTCCATGCTTTTAACCTGCTTATAGTACAAGTGTGGTTTGAGAAGATTAAATAAACATTAACTAATTATTTAGCACTGGTTAAAAAAATAAAGTGGTTAACAATGCTGGGACACGGTACTGGCAGACCTCGTTTTATTGTGCTTTGCTTTGTTGTGCTTCACAGATACTGCATGCTTTTATAAATTGAAGGTTTGGGGCAACCCTACATTGATCAAATCTATCCGTACCATTCCTCCAACAGCATTTGCAAACTTCATGTCTCTGTGTCACATTTTGGCAATTCTCACAATATTTCAAACTTTTTCATTATTATTATACTTGAGATCTGTGATCTCTGACGTTAACTATTGTCATTGCTTTGGGGGAGCCACGAACCCCACCCATACGACAATGAACTTATTAATAAACGTGTGTGTTCTGACTGCTCCGTCAGCCAGCCACTCCCCTGTCTCTCTCCATTTCCTTGGGCCTCCTTATTCCCTGAGACACAAAAATATTGAAGTCAGGCCAATTAATAACCCTAAAATGGCCTCTAAGCGTTCAAGTGAAAGGAAGAGTCACACTTTGAATCACAAACCAGAAATGATTAAGCTTAGTGAGGAAGGCATGTTAAAATCTAGGCCTCTTGTGCCAAACAGTTAGCTAAATTGTGGATGCAAAGGAAACGTTCTTGAAGGAAATTAAAAGTGCTACTGCGGTGAACACACAAATGATAAGAAAGAGAAACAGCTTTATTGCTGATACGGAGAAAGCTTTAGTGGTCTGGGTAGAAGATCAAATCAGACACAACATTCTCTCAAGCCAAAGCCAAAACCAGAGCAAGGCCCTAACCCTTCAATTCTATGAAGGCTGAGAGAGGTGAGGAAGCTGCAGAAGAAAAGTTTGAAGCTGGCAGAGGCTGGTTCGTGAGGTTTAGGAAAGAAGCCGTCTCCATAACATAAAAGTGCGAGGAGAAGCAGCAAGTGCTGATGTAGAAGCTGCAGCAAGTTATCCAGAAGATCTAGCCAAGACACTTAATGAAGGTGGCTACACTAAACACCAGATTTTCAACGTAGATGAAACAGCCTTACATTGGAAGAAGCTGCCATCTAGGACTTTCATAGCTAGAGAGCAGAAGCCAATGCCTGGCTCTAAAGCTTCAAAGGACAAGCTGACTGTCTCACTAGGGATTAATGCAGCTCGCGACTTTAAGCTGAAGCCAATGCTCATTTACCATTGTCAGAAACCTAGGATCCTTAAGAATTAGGCTCAGTCTGCTCTGTGTGTGCTCTATAAATGGACCAAAGCCTGGATGAGAGCATATCTGTTTATAACATGGTTTACTGAATATTTTAAGCCCACTATTGAGACTTACTCACCAGAAAAAAAGATTCCTTTCAAAATATTCCTGCTCATTGATAAGGTACTTGGTCACCCAAGAGCTACGATGGAGATATACAATGAGATTAATGACGTTTTCACACCTACTAATACACATCTATTCTGCAGCCCATTGATCAAGGAGTAATTTTGATTTTCAAGTCTTATTACTTAAGAAATACATCTTGTAAGGCTACAGCTGCCATAGATAGTGATTCCTCTAATGGAGAAGGCTTGGTAAGAGAAAAATAATCCCCAAATTTGTATGGAAACACAAAAGACCCCAAATAGCCAAAACAATCTAAAGAGAGAACAACACTGGAGGTATCATGCTCCCTGATTTCCAATTATACTACAAACCTACAGTAATCAAAACAGTAGGTACTGGCACAAAAACAGACACACAGATCAATGGAACAGAAGAGACAGCCCAGAAATGAACCCACACTTATACGGGCAATTAATCTATGACAACAGAGGGAAGGATACACAATGGGAAAAGAAAACCTTTTCAATAAATGGTGTTGGGAAAACTGGACAGCTGTATACAAAAGAATCAAACTGGACTACTCTCTCACACCATGCACAAAAATAAATTCAAAATATATTAAAAACTTGAATAAGACCTAAAACCATAAAATTTCTAAAAGAAAACAGAGGCAGTAAGCTCTTTGACATCAGTCTTAGTAATACTTTTGGGGGATATGTCTCCTCAGGCCAGGGAAACAAAAGCACAAATAAACAAATTGGACCTAATAAAACTAAAAAGGTTTTGCACAGCAAAGGAAACTATTAACAAAATGAAAAGGCCACCTATTGAATGGGAGAAGAAACCTGCAAACAATATATCTGATAAAGGGTTAATATCCAAAAATATACACAAAATACACATATAACTCATACAACTCAACATCAAAAAATACAAACCACCTGATTAAAAAATGGGCAGAGGATCTGAATAGACATCTTTCCAAAGAAGACATACAAAAGGCCAACAGGCATGTGAAAAAGATGTTCAACATCTCTAATTATCAGGGAAATGCAAATCAAAACCACAATGAGATACCAATTCACACCTGTTAGAATGGCTATTATCAAAAAGACAAAAAAATAACAAGTATTGGCAAGGATGTGGCAAAAAGGGAACACTTGAGCACTGCTGGTGGGAATGTAAATTGAAGGAACCACTATGGAGAGTCCTCAGAAAAACGAAAAACAGAACTACCATAGGACCCAGCAATTCCACTTCTGGGTTTATATCCAAAGAAAATGAAAATGCTAGTTAGAAAAGATATATGCACCCTTATGTTCACTGCAGCATTATTTACAACAGGTAAGACATGGGAGCAACCCAAGCATCCATCAACAGATGAATGGATAAAGAAGATGTGGTACACGTATACACAAGAGGATATTACTCAGCCATAAAAAAGAATGAAATAATGCCATTTCAACAACATGGATGGACCTAGAGGGTATTGTGCTAATTGAAATAAGTCAAACAGAGAAAGATAAATACTGTATGATCCCACTTATACGTGACATCTAAAAAACAAAAGAACAAACATAAGAAAACAAAAACAGTCATAGATACAGAGAACAAACAAGTGTTTTCCAGAATGGAGGGGGTTAGGGGAAGGAAAGAAATAGGTGAGGGAGATTAAGAAGTACAAACTTCCAGTGACAAAATAAATGAGTCAAGGATATGAATTGTACAGTGTGAGGAATACAGTTAGTCAATACCTACGTAATATCTTTGTATGGTGACGCATTGTGACTAGACTTGTCATGGTGACCAGTTTGAAATGTACAGAAGAAGTGAATCACTACGTTGTGTAACGGAAACTAACATAGTGTGGTAGGTCAATTACACTTCAAAAACAAACAAACTTAGAAAAAGAGAAGAGATTTTTGGTTACCAGAGGCAGGGGTTGCGGGGGTGGGGTGGGGGGGAAGAATTGGATGAAGGCGGTCAAAGGGTAGAAACTTCAAGTTATAAGATAAATAAGAACTAGGGATGTACTGTACAACATGATAACTGTAATTAACACTGCTGTATTTATATATGAAAGTTTTGCTGAAAGTAAATCCTAAGCATTCTCATCACAAGAAAAAATTTTTTCTACTTCTTTACTTTTTTATGTATCTGAGATAATGGATGTTCACTAAACTTATTGTGATAATCATTTCATGATGTATGTAAGTCAAATCATTATGCTGTACACCTTAAATTTACAGTGCTGTTTGTCAATTATATCTCAAAAATGGAAGGAAAAAAAGAACAAATACTCATCACCCCCCCCCCAAGAAAAAAAAGAAATAAATTTTGTGAGGCTACAGATGCCATAGATAGTGATTCCTCTCATGGATCTGGGCAAAGTCAATTGAAAATATTTATCTTTCTAGATGCCATGAAGAACACTCGAGATTCATGGGAAAAGGTCAAAATAGCAACATTAACAGGAGTTTAGAAGAACTTGATTCCAATCCTCATGGATGACTTTGAGGGGTCCAAGACTTCAGCAGAGGAAGGAACTGCAGATATGGTGGAAATAATAAGAGAAGTAGAATTAGATGTGGAGCCTGAAGATGTGACTGAATTGCTGCAATGTCATGATAAAACTTTAACGAATGAGGAATTGCTTTTACAGATGAGCAAAGAAAGTGGTTCCTTGAGATGGAATCTACTCCTGGTGAAGATGCTGTGAAGGTTGTTGAAATGACAAGAAATGATTTAGAATATTACAGAAACTTAGTTCATAAAGCAGTGGCAGGGTTTGAGAGGACTCAAAATTTGGAAAGAAGTTCTACTATGGATAAAATGCTATCAAACAGCATTGCATGCTATAGAGAAATCATTCATGAAAGGAACAGTCAATGGAGGCAGCAAACTTCACTGTTGTTTTACATGAAGAAATTGCCACAGCTACCTTCGCCTTCGGCAAACACCACCCTAATCAGTCAGCAGCCATCAACATGGAGGCAAGACCCTCCACCAGCAAAAACATTATGACTCGCTGAAGGCGCAGATGACAGCATTTTTCAGCCATAAAGTATTTTTAAATTAACGTATGTACATTGTTTTAGACATAATGCTACTGCAGATTTAACAGAATACAGTATAGTGTAAACATAACTTTTCTACACACTGGGAAACCAAAAAATTCATATTGACTTTATTGCAATATTCCTGTTATTATGGAGGTCTGCAACCAAACCCACAGGATCTCCAAGGTATGCCTGTAGTTCCTCCTTAAATGACAGCTATCATTATCATTAAAAACACTTCCCTCCTCCCATTCTTCCTCTTTTTGTTACCTTTCAGAGTTGGGAAGTGGCTGGGAGGGCAGTGTAAGGCTTAGAATTGGACTAGAGCCACAGTACCTAGCTCAAATCCCACCTCCAAGGCTTACTTACTGTGTGACCTTGGGCTTTTAACTTTTTGTGCCTCAGTTTTCTCATAGGTAAGATGAGGATGAGGAAAAGCACGAATCCTCTCGGGTTAGTGACGGGTTAGAATGAATTGATACATACAAAGCGTTTAAGAGGAGCAATGAGTCCCAGTCTTCCTTCCCCCCGTCAGGTCTCCCTTGATAGGTCTATCCAGACACTGTTTGAACGTGCCTTTCTTCTCTTCCTACCAGGCCCTTGAGGGTTGGAATTGAGTCTTTACCAACTTTATATTACCAATTTTAAACTATATGCCTGGCACATAGTAGCTTTTCAAAAAACATATAATTCTACTAAACTCAACTGGTCCCAGAAACACTTATTGTGTTTCAAAAGAGAGGGGACCACAGACTGCCCCATGGGGATACCCTTTGGGTAGTTCAGCTGAGATAGGAGGAAGGTCCTTCGTAAAAAAGTTTGGATTAGAGTACTGCATTTATGCTTTTCTCTCTGGTGTTCATATTTAATTTTGTTGTGGTTGGTTTTTTTTTTTTTGCGGTACACGGGCCTCTCACTGTTGTGGCCTCTCCCGTTGCAGAGCACAGGCTCTGGACACGCAGGCTCAGCGGCCATGGCTCACAGGCCCAGCCGCTCCGCGGCATGTGGGATCTTCCCGGACCGGGGCACGAACCCGTGTCCCCTGCATCGGCAGGCGGACTCTCAACCACTGCGCCACCAGGGAAGCCCTGATGTGGTTGTTTTTAACCACGTCTCCCCACTGGACTATAAGTTCCATAAGAGCAGCATTCTAAAATAACACAGGGGTCAGTTTTCTTCCATTTGCCCCTCGAGCTCCGCTCCCTGCCCTTCTCTACCTTTTCTCTCCTCAGCCAGGAGGCTGATGCGTAGAAACTCTATCAATGAGTCCCCTTGTCCTCCAGCTTCCTGTGATGTGTGGACCCTGGGCACCACAGCACGAGGCCAGAGACAGAAAGGAAAGAGATGTTAGCGTCTCTATTCCTCAGGGTTCTGCTCTGTAGGGTCCCCTTAAGAGAGGCTTCTCTCTAGTACTCTGTAAATATGCTTTCTTCTCAGGTCCTTTGGAACTGAGGTGGTAACAACTCTATTCTTACTGGTCCTAGAGTGCTGCAATTTCTCTCCACTTTCCCCACAGCTTTGCTGAAAGTCCTCTTCTTAAACCTTCTAGAAATAATCTAGTTTGAGTGTGCCATCTGTTCCCTGCTGGAACCTGGGTCAATGCAGTACTATAGATACACAAGGGGAGAACGATAAAACAACTATGCAGCCAGATAGCAGCTACTTTTCCTATTTTATGCCCAGTTGGGACCCAGATGCTTTGCCTCACTGCTCCTAAATGATTCCTATATAAATCTCTCCCTGAATTCTGAAATGATAAACCTGTCTCTCTTCACTCTTTTCCTTAAGGAAATTCTTTCTAGAGAAAAGATCTCTGCCACAACTTAGGGATAATTTTCTCTTTCTTGTTTTCATTTTTGGTTTGGTTTTGTACTTTTTAGAAGCATCATTTCACTTGATTTTATTCTGCTGTCCATATTTAACATTAGCTACAGGTGCTAATATAATCAGACTATAAAGCAGCAAATTTTTTGAAAGAGATTTTGTTCTTAACTGATTTTTCAGTGAATAATAAGAGTTTAAAATAGACTTACAAACATACCATTAACAATTACTTTACATTAAGTATAATGTAAAGTAATTTTTGAGATAATACAGATATAATAGAAATGCTTCTGCTTTTCACTGTATTTCCTGCAATCTAACTCAGATGTTATAGTAACTTTAAAATACATTTGGGAGTAAGCAACTGATATTCATTTACAATGAATTTCTCTTTCTACATATTATTCCTAGAGATACCACTATGCAATTATGAACGTATACAGCAAATTACTATGTTAATTTTTTTCTTCTGCAGGTGCAGTCTTATTGTTACACAACTTCTTGTTGTTGTTCATAAATCTATATTTCCATTTGGTGAGGAGGATTTTCTACCAAAGGCTTTGTCCTATTTCTGTGTATTTTGGCTTCCAAAGGGACTGATATTCAAGAAGAAAGTAGGCAATAGAAATAGGGAGCTAGAAACCTATAAAACAAAGTGATAATAAAGCTCCTTGCCACAAATAGAACTAAACCCAGAAAAGCTTAGCAGTGAATTCTATATCTTCTCTCTTTAAAAATATGGTTTGATATTAACCATGTGTATTTCGCCATCTTATTTTCACCTTCCTTTGCATTCTGTCTTTTTTGTGCCCATTATTCTGGATGTTACACAAAACAGCCAAATGCAAGAGGGGTAAATACCTATGTCGGTCAGTTTTATTCTGCTCTGTCCTAATATTTCGACAGAATTGACAATAACAGTCAGAAGATCTTTTTCTGGGGGCTGAATAAACTGCATTTAACAAAACAGACTGACTGTGTCCCCTGCTCTTTTCAGGGAGGGGGCTGTACAGCCAGTTGCACATAATGGGATGGGTGAAGATGGTAATAAGGTCAGAAAATGGACTAAATGTTTACCTTGCAGACGTGTGTATTTTGGGAAATAGCCTATTTCTCTCTTGTCATGGCTGGGTCCATTTAACTACATTGAAATGGTCAAGGAAGTGGGTGCTCATTTCCATGAAGGTTCAGGGTATGGCTGAATGATCAAAACCCTCAGAAGGGCAGCAATGCATTTCAGGATTCATGTAAGTGCTGCTTTGCTGCTTTTCCAACCTATGTAACCACGTTTCATCAATTTCTAGTTGCATATTTGAAGAAATGTCACTTAAAATTATTGGTGTCTCACAATTGGTGTTGGCCAGCAAGACTGACATGGAGGTTCTGCCAGGGCAGGCCAGGCCAGGCCAGGCCATGGGGTTGGCATTTTATCTGCTGCAGGTAAAGGGGCTCACTTAATTTGGAGTGATGGGAAATGCCCATTCCCAGTGGCATGATTGATAGAAATGATGATCTCAGTAGTGGGCAAGTGAGAAGGGCCAAGTAGTTCTACTGGCCTGAGGATACTGTCACGTTGGGGAAAGCATAATTATGGCTGAGGCTACATGCACATGCAGAGAATACCAGAGAGGATCCAAGCTATTCATACTCCTAACCACACCTAAGGCTATGCACATACACATGAAAGACCTCAAAGTGCCCAGATAAAGACCAGAGCAAAATTTAAAATAAACTGAGGTTTAAATGCATTACCCACCCCATATAGAGATTCATAAATTGTGAACAGAGGACATACTGGCAAAGTGGTTGAGCACAACCTCTCATGACCAACCTACATGGACATATGTGATGACTCCCAGAATACCAGACCTAAAAACTAAACCAAACAAAAAAACCTATGTATATGTCTACATACAAACTAAGCAGAGATATCAGTGGAAGCATACTATAGGGGAGACAGATTTCACAGAATTTGCTCAGGCAAATTACTAAAGAGGGAAACAAACAAAAAACAGCAACAACGATAATCTTCAGGGAAAATATCAGAATCCAGAGTTGCTACATTATCAAGTTTTCAACAAAAAAACTGTGAGACATGTGAAGAAACAGGAAAGTGTGACACATATTCATGGAAAAAAGTAGTCATTAGAAACCAACTCTAATGTTCCCTGATTATATAGTAGACAAAGGCTTCAAAGAAGCTATTATAAACGTGTTCAAAGTAGTAAAGGAAACCATATTTGATGAATTACAGAAAAGTATGACAACAATGAATGAATAAATAGAGATCATCAAGAAGGACAGATAAATTATAAGAAGAATTCTGGAGTTGAAAAGTATAGTAACTGAAATAAAAATTCACTAGAAAGTAATAATAGCTCTGAAATGGCAGAAGAATCAGTGCAATTCAAGGTTGATCAACAGAAATAATCCAATCTGAAGATCTGAGGATAAAGATAAATGTAAAGACCCTTAGTGACCTGTAGGATGTCAAGCATGCAAACATATGTGAGAGCCCCAGCAGGAAAGGAGAGAAAAAGGCAAAGGCAGGAAACTTCTTAAAGAAATAATAGCTGAAACTTCCCAAATATGATGAAGACTATTTTTTTTCCCAAAGAACTAGCTTTTAGTTTTACTGATCTTTGCTATTCTTTTCTTTGTTTTTATTTCATTTATTTCTGTTCTGATCTTTATGATTTCTTTCCTTCTGCTAACTTAGGGTTTTGTTTGTTCTTCCTTTCTCTAGTTTCTTTAGGTGTAAGGTTAGATTGTTTGAGATTTTTCTTGTTTCTTGAGGTAGGCTTGTATAGCTATAAACCTCCCTCTTAGAACTGCTTTTGCTGCATCCCATAGGTTTTGGGTCATCGTGTTTTCATTGTCATTTGTCTCTAGGTATTTTTTGATTTCCTTTGGGCTTCTTCAGTGATCTCTTGGTTATTTAGTAACATATTTTTTAGCCTCCATGTGTTTGTGTTTTTTACATTTTTTCCCTGTAATTCATTTCTAATCTCATAGCATTGTGGTCAGAAAAGATGCTTGATATGATTTCAATTTTCTTAAATTTACTGAGGTGTGATTTGTGACCCAAGGTGTGATCTTATCCTGGAGAATGCTCCATGAGCACTTGAGAAGAGAGTGTAATCTGCTGTTTCTGGATGGAATGTCCTATAAATATCAATTAAATCTATCTGGTCTATTGTGTCATTTAAAGCTTCTGTTTCTTTATTTATTTTCATTTTGGATGATCTGTCCATTGGTGTAAGTGAGGTGTCAAAGTTCCCCACTATTATTGTGTTAGTGTCGATTTCCTCTTTTATAGCTGTTAGCAGTTGCCTTATGTATTGAGGTGCTCCTATGTTGGGTGCATATATATTTATAATTGTTATATCTTCTTCTTGGATTGACTCTTTGATCATGGTGTAGTGTCCTTCCTTGTCTCTTGTAACATTCTTTAGTTTAAAGTCTATTTTATCCGATATGAGTATTGCTACTCCAGCTTTCTTTTGATTTCCATCTGCCTGGAATATCTTTTTCCATCTCCTCACTTTCAGTCTGTATGTGTCCCTAGGTCTGAATTGGGTCTCTTGTAGACAGCATATATATGGGTCTTGTTTTTGTATCCATTCAGCAAGCCTGTGTCTTTTGGTTGGAGCGTTTAATCCATTCACGTTTAAGGTAATTTTCGATATGTATGTTCCTATGACCATGTTCTTAATTGTTTTGGGTTTGTTTTTGTAGGTGCTTTTCTTCTCTTGTGTTTCCCACTTAGAGAAGTTCCTTTAGCATTTGTTGTAGAGCTGGTTTGGTGGTGCTGAATTCTCTTAGCTTTCGCTTGTCTGTAAAGCTTTTGATTCCTCCGTTGAATCTGATGAAGACTATTAATTTACATATCCAAGAAGTTCAACAAGATGCAAATAAAATAAATACAAAGAAATTCACATCTGAATACATCATAGTAAAAGTGTGGAAAGCCAAAGACAGACAATTCTAAACATGGAAAGAGAAAAATAAGTAATTCCATACAGCAGAGGATCAATAAAAAATAATGGCAGACTTCTTCTCACCAGAATCAATGGAGGCCAGAAGGCAGTGGAATGACAAAATCAAAATGATGAAAGGAATTTTTTAAAAAACCCTATAAACCAAGAATTCTATATGCAGAAAAGCTATCTCTCAAAAATGAAAGTCAAATTCACAAATAAAGACTAAGAGAATTTGTTGCTAGTGTCCAGACTAGTTAAAAATTAGACTAGACTAATTAAAAATTAGTCTTGGCTTTATAAAAATACTGAAGAGGGCTTCCCTGGTGGCGCAGTGGTTGAGAGTCCGCCTGCCAATGCAGGGGACACGGGTTCGTGCCCCGGTCCGGGAAGATCCCACATGCCGTGGAGCAGCTGGGCTCATAAGCCATGGCTGCTGAGCCTGCGCATCTGGAGCCTGTGCTCTGCAACGGGAGAGGCCACAGCAGTGAGAGGCCCACGTACCGCAAAAACAAAAAAAAAATACTGAAGAGCCCATCTGGCTAAAAGGGACTGAACTCTAGACAATGACTTGAATCCAGTGGGTAAAATGAAAAGCACTAGAAATGGTAAATATGTGTGTTAATATAAAATACTCTATAGAAATATGATTATTGCTTTATGTATATTGTGTCTTTTAAAGAACTTAGATGGGAAATGAGACAGCATAGGACTATTTTATTGGGCTTATTACTTATATAGCTATAACTATATATGACAATATTAACATGGGGGGAGGGAGTGGAGTAATTTTGAAACAAATTTCTGTATTTTACTGAATTAAGTTAGTGTTAATGTGAAGGAGACTGTGAAAAATGTTATAATCCCTAAATCAACTACTAGGAAAATAATTTTAAAATAATTTAGGGTGGACATTATGGGTGAAGGTGATTAAAAGGTATAAATTTCCAATTATAAAACAAGTCATACACGTATACACTGATGTGTATAAAATTGATGACTAATAAGAACCTGCAGTATAAAAAAACAAACAAACAAAACCAAGTAATACTAAACTTTCTTTGGGTTATTTGTATGGAAATGTTAATATAAATGTTTCAGACATTACATGAAATTTCTAAAAATCTTATATGTTCTGGTATAATGTTATAAGTCATAATTCTAGTTATTACTTTAAAATGTATATCTCAGAAATAACTAAATTTCCTTGTCAATTGCATTATTATGAACTCTCATCAAATCTTTAACCGTGGTCATTTTTAAGTCTTTTGTCATTTACAGACAGCTCTGGGTGTACTCTGATGCTTTTGCAAAAATGCCCCTATAAAAGGGTTTCATCTTCAAGGAATTCATGGGAAAGACTCAGACAAGTACAGGTTTCTGGTAACTGACTATACTGCTGAACTGAATGAATAAGCATTTTCAGAAGTCTAGTGGAAAACTGATGAATTCATAAAAGTGCTAAGAAAAGATCAAGATGAAAAAAAATTAATTACATGGGACTGAGTGAACTGATGAGGATGAGTATAATTTTTGTGACTTTGTTTGAATAAAAAAAAAATCCCACAAGGACTCAGAGGCAAAAAATATACAAATCAATTTTCACTGCAAAGTAAAGGAGCTGTCACAGTGGAGGGCTACTGGACTGAATGTCAATATTATGACATAATTTGAGTGTGTTTCGTGTTTGGTAATTGCAATCATTGTTGCTTTTGTTGTGGTCATCCATTTACAATGCTTGGTGTCAGTTTATTGTCTCTTGTAAAAATAAAATACAGTGTGTGTGTGTGTGAAGAAAAAATAATTCTACCGCCAAGAAAACAAACAAAAACAAGTCACAGGGATGTAATGTACAGCATGGTGACTATACCTAATAATACTGCATTGTATATTAGAAAGTTGGTAAGAGAATAAATCTTACAAATTTTTTCTTGTAATGAGAACTTGTAACTATGTATGGTGACCGATGTTAACTAGATTTATTATGGTGATCTTTTCACAGTATATACAAATATTGAATTGTTGTTTTGCATGCATGAAACTAACACAGTGTTATATGTTAATTATATCTCAATAAAAATATAGTTTAAAAATCAACAGAGGAATTAAAATGGTATACTAAGAATATGACAAAAGGCAGTCAAGGAGGAACAGAGGAAAAAAAAAGAAGGCACACAGAAAAATAGTGAAATGGGAAATCGGAACTATATTAAATCCAACTATATTACTATTACATTATATATGAATGCTTAAAAACTAATCAAAAGATAGCAGTTGTCAGACTTGATTTCAAAACGATCCAACTACATGCTCTCTGTAAGAGACACACTCTAGATTCAAGGACGCAACTGAATTGAATGTGAAAGCATGAAAACAGATACGAACTCAAACAGTAAGCACGAGAGAGCCGGAGAGGCCACATTAACATCAGGCAAAATAGACTCCAGGTCAAGAACTATTAGCGAAGACAAAGAGAGATGTTTTAAGTAATTACAGGGTCAAAACATCAGAGGAATTTAACAATGATAAATATGTGTACCTAACAACAGAGCAAAAACAGAATTAAAAGGAAAAATAGATATTATTTGGAGATTTCAATAATTGATAGAACAATTGGGCAGAACAGCAGCAATGATATAAAACATTATCAACCAACTCAATCTAACTGACATTTATAGAACACTTTCCCCAATGTATGCAGAATACACACTTCTTTAAGCTTACATGGAGCATTCTCCAGGACAGACCATATGCTATGCCATAAATGCTTGTATCCCAAGAGTGGTTTAAAATCAGTAATTTAAGGGGGCTTCCCTGGTGGCGCAGTGGTTGGGAGTACACCTGCCGATGCAGGGAATGCGGGTTCGTGCCCCGGTCCGGGAGGATCCCGCGTGCAGCAGAGCTCCACAGTGGGAGAGGCCACAACGGTGAGAGGCCCGCGTATGGCAAAAAAACAAAAAACAAAAAACAAACAATAATTTAAGTTTCACTGTAAGAAAATAGGAAAGGTATAAATTGATCCCAAATAAGTAGAGTGTAGGAAATAAGAGCAGAAAGCAATGAAAAAGAAAGCAAGCAAGGGAAATTAACATAGTTAAAAGATGGCTATCTGAGAGATGAATAAGATTAATAAATACTAAGATGATTAATGTTAGCAAAATTGATTAAGCAAAAAAGGGAGAAGACTCAAATTATCAGTTTCAGGAACAGAGGGGATACCACTAGGCATACAGATGTCAATAAAATAACAGAATATTATGCACAATTTTATGCTAATAAATTCAACAACTTCAATGAAATACACAAATTCCTTGAAAACCTCAATCTACTAGAGCTGATGTAAGTAAAATAGATAAAATAGAAACTCTTAATTGTCCTGTATCTATTAAAGAAAATTGAATTATAAAATGTTCCTTCAAAAGAAACACTGGCCCACATGGCTTCAGTGGTATACTCTGTCAACCATTTAGTGAAGAAAGACTATCAATCTTACACAAACGATTTTTAAACATAGAGGTGACAGGAACAATTCTCAACTAATTTTATGAGGCCAGTAGTACCGTTATTCAAATCAGACAAATACATTAAAAGAGAACTACAGATCAATAACCTTAATGAGTACAGAATAAAGGTCCTTAAAACATTAGCAAATCAGGGTTTCCCTGGTGGCGCAGTGGTTGAGAGTCTGCCTGCCGATGCAGGGAACACGTATTCGTGCCCCGGTCCGGGAAGATCCCACATGCCGCGGAGCGGCTAGGCCCGTGAGCCATGGCCGCTGAGCCGGCGGGTCCGGAGCCTGTGCTCCTCAATGGGAGAGGCCACAGCAGTGAGAGGCCCCCGTACCCCGCCAAAAAAAAAAAAATTAGCATATCAAATTCAGCAATATATAAAAAGGTAATACAATACAAGCAAGTTAGGTTTACCCCAGGAAGTAAAGATTGGTTTAACGTTTGAAAATAAACAATATAATTCACCACAATAACAGAATTAAGGAGAAAAATCCCCTTATGATTATTTTACAAATGATGCAGAAAAAGCTTTGATGAAATTCAAACGTAGTCATAATAAAAGTCCTCAGAAAATCAGGAATAGATTTGAACATTCTCAATCTGATAAAAGGCAACCGCAAAAAAACCCTACAGCTAATATCTAATAGTGAAATATTGAATATTTTCCCCCTAAGATTGGGAACATTCAGTTTTTCCCTAAGATCAGGAACAAGGAAAACATCTCCTCTTATCACCTTTGTTCGACAACTTATTCTGGAGTATAATAAGCTTGTACAATAAGGTAAGAAATAGAAATAAAATGTAATGACCTAAAGGTAGAAATATAACTTTTATTTCAAAAAGACATGATTGTCTATCTAGAAAATGCTAAGGGATTTACAAAAGAATTATTTGAACTCACAAGTGAACTTAGTAAAATCACAGGGCATAAAGTCAATAGAAAATAACAACTGTATTTCTATATACTAGCAGCAAACAATTAGAAAATTATATAAAATAATTCCACTTAAAATGGCATACAAAGTTTAAAATACTTAGGAAATAATTTAACAAAAGATGTGTAAGACCTCTTCATTGAAATCTACTGTACACTGTTGAGATATCCATGTTCATGGACTGGAAGACTCAATATTGTTAGGATGTCAAATTATCTCCAAACTCATCTACAGATTCCATGGAATCCCAACCAAAATCCCAGAAGACTGTTTTATAGCAATGGACTGATTTTAATATTTACATGGAAATTAGAAAGATCTGAAATAGCCAAAGGAATCTTGCAAAAGAAAAACATAGTTGAAGGACTTAAACTACCTGATTTCCAGGCTTATTGTACAGCTACAGTAATCAGAGCAGTGTGGTACTGGAGTAGGGATTGACAAAGTAACCAATAAAACAGAACACAGTCCAAAGACAGATCCACGTATATGGTTAACTGACTTTCAACAAGGTTGTCAAAGCAATTCAACGCAAGAAAAGAAAGTCTTGTAAACAAATGGCACAAGGTCAACCGGATAACGCGTAGAAAATGAATCCCAACCCGTCTCATACCATATATAAAAATCAACTCAAACTGCAGCAGAGACCTAAACTTAAATGCTAAAATTACATCATTTCGCGAAGAAAACACGAGAGAATAATTGCTATCTTGGAAAAGGAAAAGATTTCTTTGGACACAAAAAGCACTAAATATAAAAAAATTGGTAAAGTAGACTTCACCAAAATTGAAAACTTCTGCTCATCCAAAGACAGTTTAGGAAAGAAAACGGGCATGTTACAGACTGTGAATAAATATTTGTAGTATGTATATTTGACAAAAGACGTGTATGCAGAATATATAATTCTACCAATCAATAATAAAAGACAAACAACCCAATGAAAAATCAGTTAAAAACCTGAAAAACACCTCACAGAAAAGATATATGAACATCCAATAAGCATATGAAAAGATGCTCAATATGAATTTTACTCAGAAGGATGAAAATTAAAGCCTCAGTGAGGTACTACTTCACATGCAACAGGAGACTGACAACACCAAATTATGTAAAGCATATTAATTGCTCATCTATTGCTGACGGGAGTGTAAAATGGCACAACTATTTTCAGAAACTGACGTTTATAAGGTTGAGCATCCAGCCAGCCTTTGAGTCAGCAATTCTACTCCTAGGTATTTAATCAACAATGAAAAAATATAGAGACACTCTTAAAAACTTTCTTAGCAGCTTAATTCTTAAGAGAAAAAACTGGACACGACCTAAATGTCCATCAAAAGGATAATGTACAAACAAGTTGTATGTTTACAAAACAGAATAGGACTCAACAATAAAAAAAAAAAATTATGAACTACTGATACAGACCCAACAATGACGGATCTCCAAAACCTTCTGCTGAGTGACAGAATCCAGATCAAGTACCTACTGTACGATTCCACTGGAATAAAATTCAAAAATAAAACTAACCTATGGTGATGGAACTCAGAAGAATGATGCTTATGTAGGGTGGAGACTGACAGGTGGGAGCACATGGGTAGTTCTGGGGGTGATGGAACTGTTCTATAGCTCTGTTATGGTGTGGATACACAAGTGAATCCATTGTCAAAATTCAAATTATACACTTCAGATATGTGTGTTTCATTATATATAAATTGTACTTCATGAAAGACCATTGTTCAGAAGACTGTGGATAAACCTTCCACTTTTTACTTTAATATGCTAGACATCAATTTTGCACAGCTCATATTCTCCCTAATTAAAAAGTACAACCACTCATTGAGAGCAGCATGAAAAGAGACAAGCATCAGCTGTCTTGAATCAAATCGAATTATGACTGGCATCCCCACTATCAGGATGTTCAATTTTTATTCTAAAAATCTTATTTGTGATTGTAATACAAGTATGTGTTCTTTTTTCTAGCGAAAGATGCAGGCTATTTAATTCCTATAAAACCAGCAATGTACACATCGATGTGATACTAATAAAAATAAATCTCACAATAGCAAAGGAATTCTTTGAAGATTAGGCTTAAAAATCACTGCTGTGAGAAATCTGGAATTCACTCTGATCTTATTTGCCTAAAAATGGACCTTTTTTGATGAATTAATGGAATAAAGCCTGATAACTTATTTCCATTTGTCAAATAAGCTTTAGCAACATTTAAATAATGGATGTTAATAGGCTATGCTAGGTGTTTGGGAAACTCCTTCCAGACACTCACCCACCTCTTATGCTTGATTTACTGCATCTGCCTTATGGCTTGTCTACCTGCCTCCAGTTTCCCTCACCTCTTCAACCCCTCATGCATATGGCTGCCAGAATAATTTTCTTAAAAACTAACTTTTTAAATAATTTTCTTAAAAACTAACTCCTCATGCCAATGGTCTGCTTTTTCCCCTAAGTATTATTAAATAGCCTTTTAGAAGCTCTTAATAATTACAGGATATCACTAATGCCGGTGAGTGATCTTACTGTATAAAAGGACCATATGGCAATCTACATTTGTAATTGTCTTATCAACAGTCAAGCTATGTATTGTAATACTGCACATTCATTCACTAGGCGCCTGTCTGGCAAGGCACTGTCCAAGGTGCTCATAATTGATAGATGACTGTAACAGAGTCCTAGCCCTTAATTAGTTGACAATGAATTGGGAAACAAGGCATAGACATTAGATAAGGTGAAGCAATAATGGGATCTATATGATTTTTTAAAATATTGATATTAAATAATTCCCCTAGGAGGTCGACCTTAAAACTGAAACACAAAGGCTTCATTTGGGCGGATATGGTGAGGGTAGGGTACAGAAAGAAATTAGCTGGCTGGTAGGATAATGCCAAATTATTGAAGGCTTGGCAAATCAGGCACTTGGAGATAAGACTTTATCCCACAGGTGGTAAGGGGTAGTGTAGATGCTTCCGGGTTGATGAGGAGGCACATGGATAATTTCTGACTACACAGCTATCTTCTTTGCACAGAGGGCTCCTATTGGAAATAAGGTCACAGGAGCAGGTAATAAGGGAGGAGCAGGTAAGGGAGAAGCAGATTAAGAAGGTAATAAGGGAGGAGCAGGTAAGGGAGAAGCAGATTAAGAAGAGTAGACAGGGCTTCCCTGGTGGCACAGTGGTTGAGAGTCCCCCTGCTGATGCAGGGGACACGGGTTTGTGCCCTGGTCTGGGAAGATCCAACGTGCCGCAGAGCGGCTGGGCCCGTGAGCCATGGCCGCTGAGCCTGCGCGTTCGGAGCCTGTGCTCCGCAACGGGAGAGGCCACAACAGTGAGAGACCCGCGTACAGCAAAAAAAAAAAAAAAAAAAAAAAGAGTAGACAATGGTTGAGGAATCAGAACTGGAGTGAGGCATGTGGTGGTCCCATAACACTAGGGTCAAGCAGCTTTCACAATTCTCATTACATCCAACTATTATTTTCTATTTCTGTGTTTCTCTCCCTTTATCAGACATGAAGTCCTTGGGGGCAGAGCCCACTTATCATTAATTGTTGTAATTGTTATCAGTTATTATTTTACTTATATTGTAATAATAATAATAATTCCTGGTACAAGGTAAACACGCAAATCTATTTTCAAAAAACACACTAAGACCAGAGTGGGGGGTCAGAGGGAGAGGAGCTAGGAAAGCTGAATCAGAGGAGACATGACAATGGAAACAGAGGTCATAGAGAGAGATGTGGACGATGCTACACTACTGGCTTTGAAGATGCAGAGGGGGCCATGACCCAAGAAGTACAGGCAGACTCTAGAAACTGGAAAAAGCAAGGAAACAGATTCTCCCCTAGAACCTCCAGAAAGAATGCAAGCCTGTCTATGCCTTGACTTCAGCCCAGCGAAACTAATTCAGACTTCTGACCTCTAGGACTATAAGGCAGTCAATCTGTGTTGTATTAAGCCACTAAATTTGTGATAACTTGTTATGGAAGCAATACGAAACTAATACAAATGTTTTACATTTGTTAGATGCTTCCTAACTTCTCAGATGTCAATGCCAGTAGCTATTTTGCAAGTTCACGGGTGTAGATCCCATGTCTCAAACTTCCGTGTGACTTTACAGAGACTGTGCAGAGTAGGCTCAATTACATCTTACTTGTTCGTGTAATTTACCACAGGTAAATTGGTACTCTTGGAAGTACGCTTGTCCCTTGAGCAACATGGGGGTTTAATCCATGTATAACAGTCTGCCCTTCATGTCTGCAGGTCAACAACATCCACAGACTTAACCAACCATGCACTGCCCAGTACTGTAGTTTTTACTACCGAAAAGTATCCGTGTGTAAGTGGACCTGCACAGTTCAAACCGGCGTTGTTTAAGGGGCAGCTGTAATCATTTTATATCTGGATCTTAAGGTCCTATCTACCCCCCCTTTTTAATTATTCAGTATTGTCACTACCATGAAACAGACCTTTTTCTTCTGTCTCCCCCTTGTTTTGGAGGGGTAGAAAAGTTTACAATCCAGTCATGGAATGGTCTGGACTTGGGCTTGATAGAATGTTTTGATCTGTTTTTAATATTGCTGAAATTTGCATTAATTTAAGTACTTCATGGCTGGCAGACCTATTCTGAGGTTCATTCTACCCTATAGATTTTGCAGTAAACACCTTCAGTGTGTTTTGATAGTATAGCTGTTATGGTAGAAAAAAGTTAATCCAAAAACAAATGTTCTAAATTTTATTTTTATCTTGCAGATGTCATTTTGATTAGAAAATGACATTAAGTGGCTAAAATGTTTAGAAACATATCATGTACATCTAAATATGATCAATCTTTTATAGAACTTAAATGGGAAATTACTTACATATGTACACAGAGTATAATGGCATTAATGAAAAAGGGTGAGATCCTGTATTTATTTCTGATTTTACTTCTTACAGAATAAAGCCTCATTTTTACATGTTGTGAACTTCTGAAAATGTCTTGTTACAGGATAAGGGCATTTGTTTTCATTTTATTTTGTGGAGCAGGAAATTTCATAGTGCTTTATAACCTTAGCAGCTTTCAAATACATATTGAAATATATGGACACATGCAGATATAAATATATTCAACCTCCTTGGGCAAAATCTCCAGAACACAAAGTTTACTGGTTGTAAAACCAAATGACCTATTTAGGAAAAAGGTCAGCAAGTTGTAAAAAACCAAAAGGATAAAACAACTCTAGGATGAGGGCGGATAGAAAAACATCATTTTACCTAAGGGGGAGAAACTACCCAAATCACATTCAGAATAAAGCCAGATCTTCTGAAATGCTCTTGACAGATGGGGTTTATGCCAGCTATGTAACTTTCAGCAAACCACTCAAATTCTCCATATCTTCCTATTATATAGGAAGGGACTGGTAAAAAAAATAATCACCTATCACATCTGAATTCGGCCAGGCACTGAATTTTAAGCTGACAGTTACCTCTTAGAATTGGAAGTAGACAGATAGATTGAAGGAGTTTGAGTCCAAAATCTCCTTTGGTTTGGAACGGCTTGGTTAGTTCAATCTGAAATGAATGGAATGGCTATTTACTGTACTCTGGAATCTCCATCTTAATAACCATCAGATACAACTCTAGCATTCTCTTTAATTACTATCTTGTTTCAAGGATGCTCAGAAAGTATTACTCATCTCACTGTTTACAGGAACTCAGCAAACAGGAATAAAAGCAATCATTTGATTCCAATGACCATCTAAAACCTTACTGTTAAAATCATTTCTTCTTCATGTAAAAAAAAAATTCTTCTCCTTAAAAAAAAACATCATTTAGGGCCCCTTCCAGTCTATCAGTCTCTGGTTCTTAAGTAATTTCTGACTCTCTTAAAATTTATAGGGAGCTTGAATATTTTCTCTTCACATAGCTTGGCACATTTGTTTGACATTTTTTCTCAGCTATTTTCTTCCCTGCATGTTCTCCTCCCTAACTGCTTTCCTCCCCCTCTGCTCGACCTTCTTCCTTTTCTTTTCTCTTCCTCTTCTTCCTCTTCATTCTCATCCTCTTCCCCCACACTCCCCAGTCTATACTTTTATTCCCATTTTGAATCATCAGAACTAGCTTTAATGTGTCTATTATGCCAGGCACAGAGCTAAGTGCTTTTCATATATTATTCCAGTAATTCTCATAGGAAGCTTACAAGTCCTATTACTAGCCCCATTTAAAAGGCTCACAGAAAGAAGACACACTGCTATGAAGTAGTGAAATCCAGATACACCTGGCACTTTCAGATTCCAGAGCCAAAAGCCACACAATCCTTTGTGATTGTTAACATCTTGAAAGCTTGTGTAACCCATGCTCCCTCAGCTTCCAAACCAGACTGGGGGAGGGGAAGCAGTGGACAGATCCAACCATACACTTATTGGTCCTGTGAGTGAACGGACACATGCATGAATGAAAAAGTAACAGCCAGTATGAAACTCTTGATTACCTTGGGGATCTGCTATGAAACACATGGCTTATGCGTTCTCCTTCTGTGCCATTACATTTTGCTACTGCAATTATAGGTTTTACTACATATACAGTGTCCTGGGAACTTAGCGGCTGTGAAACCCGTACCATGCATCCCCACTGTCCCTGACAGCAGTCATATCACAGCTGCTGCTGGGCTGTAAGGTGCCCCAGGTGAATTCACTTAAGCTTCCGCTACTGATTACCATCAATCTCATTGCTGCTGCTACTGCCCTCAATGATGCAGACACCATAGGGCTGGTGGTCCTTGCCCCATCAACTTTATAATGGGCTTCAGAATTGCTGCCTTAGTTTTCCCTCTTAAAGAATTTTTAACAGGAGCAGACGCGGGAGTGTGTCAGCGTCGGACCCACTGGCTGGAGGCCAGACTCACCACAAACACTGCTCTCTTTAGAAAGCCGTGTGGTTGATAGGGTCTTGGTGCTCCGGCCAGGTGTCAGGCCTGAGCCTCTGAGGTGGGAGAGCCAAGTTCAGGACACTGGTCCACCAGAGACCTCCTGGACCCACATAAAATCAATCGGCAAGAAGTCGCCCAGAGATCTCCATGGCAACGCTAAGACCCAGCTCCACTCAATGACAAGCAAGCTCCAGTGCTGGAAGCCTTATGCCAAACAACTGGCAAGACAGGAACACAACCCCACCCATTAGCAGAGAGGCTGCCTAAAAACGTAAGGTCACAGACACCCCAAAACACAACACTGTAAGCAGTCCTGCCCACCAGAAAGACAAGATCCAGCCTCATCCACCAGAACACAGGCACTAGTCCCCTCCACCAGGAAGCCTACACAACCCACTGAACAAACCTTAGCCACTGGGGGCAGACACCAAAAACCACAGGAACTACGAACAAGGAGCCTGCAAAAGGAGACCCCAAACACAGTAAGTCAAGCAAAATGAGAAGACAGAGAAACACGCAGCAGATGCAGGAGCAAGGTAAAAACCCACCAGACCAAACAAATGAAGAGGAAATAGGCAGTCTACCTGAAAAAGAATTCAGAGTAATGATAGTAAAGAGGATCCAAAACCTTGGAAATAGAATAAAGAAAATATAAAAAATGTTTAACAAGGACCTAGAAGAACTAAAGAGCAAGCAAACAATGATGAACAATGCAATAACTGAAATTAAAAATTCTCTAGAAGGAATCAATAGCAGAATAACTGAGGCAGAAGAATGGATAAGTGACCTGGAAGATAAAATAGTGGAAATAACTACTGCAGAGCAGAATAAAGAAAAAAGAATGAAAAGAACTGAGGACAGTCTCAGAGACCTCTGGGACAACATTAAACGCACCAACATTCGAATTATAGGGGTCCCAGAAGAAGACGAGAAAAAGAAAGGGACTTAGAAAATATTTGAAGAGATTATAGTTGAAAACTTCCCTAATATGGGAAAGGAAATAGTAAATCAAGCCCAGGAAGCACAGAGTGTCCCATACAGGATAAATCCAAGGAGAAACATGCCAAGACACATATTAATCAAACTGTCAAAAATTAAATACAAAGAAAGCATATTAAAAGCAGCAAGGGAAAAGCAACAAATAACATACAAGGGAATCCCCATAAGGTTAACAGCTGATCCTTCAGCAGAAACTTTGCAAGCCAGAAGGGAGTGGCAGGACATATTTAAAGTGATGAAAGGGAAAAACCTACAACCAAGATTACTCTACCCAGCAAGGATCTCATTCAGGTTTGATGGAGAAATTAAAACCTTTAAAGACAAGCAAAAGCTAAGAGAATTCAGCACCACCACACCAGCTTTACAACAAATGCTAAAGGAACTTCTCTAGGCAGGAAACACAAGAGAAGGAAAAGACCTACAAATGCAAAACAATTAAGAAAATGGTAATAGGAACATACATATCAATAATTACCTTAAATGTAAATGGATTAAGTGCTCCAACCAAAAGACATAGACTGGCTGAATGGATACAAAAACAAGACCCATATATATGCTGTCTACAAGAGACCCACTTCAGACTTAGGGGACACATACAGAGTGAAAGTGAGGGGAGAGAAAAAGATATTCCATGCAAATGGAAATCAAAAGCAAGCTGGAATAGCAATTCTCATATCAGACAAAATAGACTTTAAAATAAAGACTCTTACAAGAGACAAAGAAGGACACTACATAATGATCAAGGGATCAATCCAAGAAGAAGATATAACAATTGTAAATATTTATGCACCCAACATAGGAGCACCTCAATACATAAAGCAAATGTTAACAGTCATAAAAAGGGAAATCGACAGTAACACAATCATAGTAGGGGACTGTAACAACCCACTTTCACCAATGGACAGATCACCCAAAATGAAAATAAATAAACACAAGCTTTAAATGACACATTAAACAAGATGGACTTAATTGATTATTTATAGGACATTCCATCCAAAAACAAGAGAGTACACTTCTCAAGTGCTCATGGAACATTCTGCAGGATAGATCATATCTTGGGTCATAAAGAAAGCCCTGGTAAATTTAAGAAAATTAAAATAATACCAAGTATCTTTTCCAACCACAATGCTATGAGACTAGATATCAATTACAGGAAAAAATCTGTAAAAAATACAAACACATGGAGAATAAACAATACGCTATTAAATAACCAAGAGATCTCTGAAGAAATCAAAGAGGAAATTAAAAAAATACCAAGAAACAAATGACAATGATAACAAAATGACCTAAAACCTATGGGATGCAGCAAAAGCAGTTCTAAGAGGGAAGTCTATAGCAATCCTACCACAAGAAACAAGAAAAATCTCAAACAACCTAACCTTACACCTAAAGCAATTTGAGAAAGAAGAACAAAAACAACCCAAAGTTAGAAGGAAAGAAATCATAAATATCAAATCAGAAATAAATGAAAAAGAAATCAAGGACACAACAGCAAAGATCAATAAAACCAAAAGCTGGTTCTTTGAGAAGATAAACAAAATTGATAAACCATTAGACTCATCAAGAAAAAAAGGAAAAAGGCTCAAATCAACATAATTAGAAATAAAAAAGGAGAAGTAACAACTGACACTGCAGAAATACAAAGGATTATGAGAGATTACTACAAGCAACTCTATGCCAATCAAATGGACAACCTGGAAGAAATGGACAAATTCTTAGAAAAGCACATACCTTCTGAGACTGAACCAGGAAGAAATACAAAATATAAACAGACCAATCACAAGCAATGAAATTGAAACTCTGATTAAAAATCTTCCAACAAACAAAAGCCCAGGACCAGATGGCTTCACAGGCGAATTCTATCAAACATTTAGAGAAGAGCTAACACCTATCCTTCTCAAACTCTTCCAAGATATAGCAGAGGGAGGAACACTCCCAAACTCATTCTACAAGGCCACCATCACCCTGATACCAAAACCAGACAAGGATGTCACAAAGAAAGAAAACAACAGGCCAATATCACTGATGAACATAGATGCAAAAATCCTCAACAAAATACTAGCAAACAGAATCCAACAGCACATGAAAAGGATCATACACCATGATCAAGTGGGGTTTATCCCAGGAATGCAAGGATTCTTCAATATATGCAAATCAATCAACGTTAACAACCATATTAACCATATTAACCATATTAACAAAATGAAGGAGAAAACCCATATGGTCATCTCAATAGATTCAGAGAAAGCTTTCGACAAAATTCAACACCCATTTATGATAAAAACCCTCCAGAAAGTAGGCATAGAGGGAACTTACCTCAACATAATAAAGGCCATATATGACAAACCCACAGCCAACATCATTCTCAATGGTGAAAAACTGAAACCATTTCCACTAAGATCAGGAACACGACAAGGTTGCCCACTCTCACCACTATTATTCAACATAATATTGGAGGTTTTAGCCACAGCAATCAGAGGAGAAAGAGAAATAAAAGGAATCCAAATCAGAAAAGAAAAAGTAATACTGTTACTGTTTGCAAATGACATGATACTATACATAGAGAATCCTAAAGATGCCACCAGAAAACTACTAGAACTAATCAATGAATTTAGTGAAGTAGCAAGATACGAAGTTAATGCATAGAAATCTCTTGCATTCCTATACACTAACAACAAAAAATCTGAAAGAGAAATTAAGGAAACACTCACATTTACCACTGCAACAAAAAGAATCAAATACCTAGGAATAAACCTATCTAAGGAGACAAAAGACCTGTATGCAGAAAACTACAAGACACTGATGACAGACATTAAAGATGATACAAATAGATGGAGAGATATACCATGTTCTTGGATTGGAAGAATTAACATTGTGAAAATGACTACACTACCCAAAGCAATCTACAGATTCAATGCAATCCCTATCAAACTACCAATGGAATTTTTCACAGAACTAGAACAAAAAATTTCACAATTTGTATGGAAGCAAAAAAGATCCCAAATAGCCAAAGCAATCTTGAGAAAGAAAAATGGAGCTGGAGGAATCAGGCTCCCTGACTTCAGACTATATTACTAAGGTACGGTAATCAAGACAGTATGGTACAGGCACAAAAACAGAAATATAGAACAATGGAACAGGATAGAAAGCCCAGAGATAAAGCAATGCACATATGGTCACCTTATCTTTGATAAAGGAGGCAAGAACATACAATGGAGAAAAAACAGCCTCTTCAATAAGTGGTGCTGGGAAAACTGGACAGCTACATGTAGAAGAATGAAATTAGGACACTCCATAACACCATACACAAAAATAAACTCCATGGAGTAAAGATCTAAATGTAAGGCCAGACAGTATAAAACCCTTAGAGTAAAACATAGGCAGAACACTCTATGGCATAAATCACAGCAAGATCCTTTTTGACCCACCTCCTAGAGAAATGGAAATAAAAACAAAAATAAACAAATGGGACCTAATGAAACTTCAAAGCTTTTGCACAGCAAAGGAAACCATAAACAAGATGAAAAGGCAGCCCTCAGAATGGGAGAAAATATTTGCAAATGAAGAAACTGACAAAGGATTAATCTCCAAAATATACAAGCAGCTCATGCAGCTCAATATCAAAAAAACAAACAACACAATCCGAAAATGGGCAGAAGACCTAAATAGACATTTCTCCAAAGAAGACATACAGATTTCCAACAAACACATGAAAGGATGCTCAACTTCACTAATCATTAGAGAAATGTAAATCAAAAGCATAATGAGGTATCACCTCACAGCAGTCAGAATGGCCATCATCAAAATGTCTACAAACAATAAATGCTGGAGAGGGTGTGGAGAAAAGGGAATCCTCTTGCACTGTTGGTGGGAATGTAAGTTGATACAGCCACTATGGAGAACAGTATGGAGGTTCCTTAAAAAACTAAAAATAGAACTACCATACGACCCAGCAATCCCACCTCTGGAAATATACCCAGAGAAAACCATAATTCAACAAGAGTCATGTACTACAATGTTCACTGCAGCACTATTTACAATAGCCAGGACACAGAAGCAACCTAAGTGTCCATTGACAGATGAATGGATAAAGAAGATGTGGCACATAGATACAATGGAATATTACTCAGCCATAAAAAGAAACGAAATTGAGGTATTTGTAATGAGGTGGATGGACCTAGAGTCTGTCATACAAAGTGAAGTAAGTCAGAAAGAGAAAAACAAATACCGTATGCTAACACATATATATGGAATTAAAAAAAAAGTTTCTGATGAACCTAGGGGCAGGACAGGAATAAAGACACAGCTCTAGAGAATGGACTTGAGGATATGGGGAAGGGGAAGAGTAAGCTGGGACAAAGTGAGAGAGTGGCATGGACATATATACACTACCAAATGTCAAATAGATAGCTATTGGGAAGCAGCTGCATAGCACAGGGAGATCAGCTCGGTGCTTTGTGACCACATAGAGGGGTGGAATAGGGAGGGTGGGAGGGAGGGAGATGCAAGAGGGAAGAGATATGGTGATATATGTATATGTACAGCTGATTCACTTTGTTATAAAGCAGAAACTAACACACCATTGTAAAGCAATTAAACTCCAATAAAGATTATTAAAAAAATAAGATATGCTCTACATGAAGGTATTTTAAATACCAAGTAATAACATTATGTTACTCAGAAACGTGTAACAAAGAAACTTTCCAGTATCTGGATGGATAAAAAGTCAAGGATGATATAAAATCTATTTTTTAAGTTTAAATTTTTTGTTCTAATGTTTATTATCGCCTAATATCTTAAAGTTCAACAAATTTGACGCTTTTTCCTCATTTGATCCGAAAGACCTTCTCATCCATTCAGTGGAAATAAACTTTGAACTCATTTGAAAACAATAAAATAAAAAGAATTTGTAAAAGATTTCCTAGGAGGCTTGGTTAAGGGATCCACCTGGAGCTACAACAAGCAGAGCCAATGCATCTTTCCAGCACCCAGAGACCAAGGCTGGCCCCATCCTCTCTGCCACCTCACAGAGGCTTTCCTGTCTAGCCAGGTCACATATGTTTAAATGGCTTTTTCCTCTCTTGCATGGGTATTATTTCCAAGGTTTGGGGCCATTTGCCACATGCTTCCTCTGAATATCTGACTATTATGTCTCTCATCCCTTTCCATTCTAGTTCCCAGGGACCCAGGCAGCCAGTAGAGGCAGGTTAGGCTGCACACCTTTCTACATCATTAGGACACCGAACAACTGCTGAATTTAAAAAACAGAACAAAACACCGATCAGGTTCGTTTTTAACAAACCTACATATACATCCAAGTGAATATTGACACACCCTCTTTTCCAACAATGTTGGAAATATTTTTGGAAACTTCTCTTAGAATCACTTTTAAAAATAAATGGAATCAATGAATGGGATACTACCCAAATAAATAGTGAAAAATCCTTATGTTTTGTGGGTAAAGTTGGTTTATGGAGCTAAGTCTAGATAACATGCTGGCTGCACATGATATTGGCCCCCATATGTTCCCTGATCTCATTGTCTACCAAGGCTGATGCTCAGCAGAGACACACAGGTGCAGCTTACTGGCTGCTGATAGACAGTATCTGTTCTGGTTGTTTGGTGCCTGCTATACTGGGGTGTTACATTTTGTGAAAATTGCCGTCTCCATCTGTTCTCCACCACACTGACCTTGCTGCTCCTTGGGCACCTAAGGCATGCTGTGCCTCAGGACCTTTGCACTTACTGCTTCTTCTTTGCATGCACTTCTTGGCAGAAATGCTTGTCCTCCATGTTATCTTGCTGGCTCCCTTCTTCCCTTCCGTGCATGGCTCTGTTCAAATCTCATCAGGCAGACCTTCTCTGACCACTCATTGATGGGAAAGTAATTCTGCCCATTACTCTTTCTCCTTACCTTGCTTCATTTTTCTTCATGGTATGCATCATCCCAAGGAGTTTACAAAGTTTACAAAGATATTTTAAAGATATTTTAATTTATTTGCTTTTTTCACACGATTCCTCCATTAGAACATGAAACCCATGACAGTAGGGGTGATGTGTATGTTAAATAAACAGTTATTTAACATAGTTAAATTCTGTATCATCTGGGCTTAGAACAGTGTCTTGCATGTAGAAAGCCCTCAATAAATATTTGTAAAATGACTGTTGTGAATTTCTGATTAAAAACAGGGTCTGACTGTAAAGCAAGAAGGCATGCCTATCCTCCTAGCTCATAAGCTCATTTCTGATGATAATTCTACAAAAGCACTTTTAAAATGTTTGTAACAACCATGGCCTCTTAAGATGTCAACCTTGACAGCTGGAAAGAAACATTCTGGTTTAATATAAACAAATAGAAATGTTTCCCAACTGTATCATCATGTCACATATCTTTCCCTCTTCTAATTGAGTGGGCAACAAGATACCACTGGCAGATGAGGGTTTTGTTTGTTTGTTTTTAATGACTGCCAGCTAATTGAGCCAGGCTTGATGTCACCTCTTCAACTCACTGAGTTGTCAGCATCTGCTAGGTAAGGAGATAATGGAGCTAATAAATAACAACAATGATAAAAATAAACCTAGTTAACACTTAATGAGGACTTATTATGTGCCAGGCAGGTGATAAGCATTTCACAAGCTTTATCTTATTTAAGCCTCATAAGAATCCTATGTTCAATTTTAGAGAAAATTTCTCTAGTTGTAGCTTTGCTTAAATAACTTGCTTAAGGTCACCGAGTCAGAAAATGGCACAGAGCAAGGTCTCAAACCCAAGTGTTTCCAGCTCCAGATTGTGAGACTTTAGGCTCGATTACTCACTAGTCCCCGTGTGTATTCTGTGTTGGATGTACACACATGATGAATCCCATCACACCATTCAGGGTGGAGATGCAACCCCTTTTATCCAGGAGTTTATATTCAACCACCTTACCCAAAGGCACAACAAGTTTGTCAACCTAAAAGTCTCATCTGTACGCCTCAAGAAGAGGACGTTTATGCTTATTTCATCCTACTCACACTCTCCAGTTTTAATACTGAACAGGTGGGAAGGGTTTCTAAATCCTGGTGAGGCTTCCCACTGACTTGGTTGTCCTCTGCTGTACTTTCGACATTCCAATAATCAACAGTGTTCACTTCTGCAGTACACTGCAGTTTCAGAAGTGCTTCTCCATCCATTATCATGACAAACATCTGAGTCAAGGAGGTCAGGGGATATTATCATCATTTTTCCGACGATAGAGTAATTGTTCACAAAGGTAGGAGGCAGAGCTAGAGCACACACTTCCTCTTCTTAAAAACAAATAAAACAAAATGGAACTGCTGTGGAGTTTAAAGAAATGGAGTAATGTAATGCTGAAGCTGGAAGATGTCCCAGAAGCCCTATGTTTCATCTACCTCATTCTACAGATGAGGAAAAGAGTCCCAGGAAGAACTGCCCAAGGTAGCAGAGGTACTGTCCAAACCAAAAGTAGAAGGCAAAACGTTTCAGTCCATTTCATGCCTCCTAACCACAGGTCGCCTCTAGGACACAAACATTATACTACACGCACACACAAGGCTATTAGAAAACGAGAAAGTTCTCTAGTGAAAATGCTCAAATCTCTCCAACTTCTAAATGGCTGATATGCAAGCCTGACTGCGCATGATTTAAATGGAACACAAAAGGAAACTTGCCATAAAGATAATGTTACAGAAAGTGGCAAGGTTCCTTACTGGTCCCCAAAGTCACAGTGCAGCTAGACCATAACATTAGCAGTATTTGATTTCTCATTGTTTTTGTGAGAATTGCATGGGAACTTAAAACTACACTGCTGTTGTCTGGTTTCATGGCAGAAATCTCTTCTTATCTCATCATCCTTCAGTCCCTGCTTTCCTGAGAGGAAGACGCCCTTCTCCGCCAATTTTCCTCTCCCTTGGGTGGCTACAGCAAAAAATCAGGAGCTGTATTCATGGAATGTGGCTTCATGGAAGCTCTAGCTTGGGGGATGGGGTATGCACGGTTGGGTTTCTACAACCATCCCTGTAGGGACCTAGTCTCACCCAGAAGAGCAGGGGAGCCATACAGGTATGAGGAGTTTGGGTATATTGCCAGAGAGAGGGTTGGCTCTGCTGGAGGTGAGGATGGGAGGAGGCAGGGACTGCAACTTAGGGGAATGAGTTCTGTGCACTAGAGCTGGTCCTGCAGGAACGCCTGGGAAAGCTGGATCTGTGGGTAGACTGCCCCCAGCTCCTCTCCACTTTCATCTCTCTTAATATGACTTTGAATTCAACAAGTCTTTCTTGAGCACCTACTCTGTGTGAGTACTCAATATTAATTATTTTACTGGAAACTAATTACTTAATATTGGCTTAGAGTCAGTTTAAGATTCATGTATTTGGAAGAGTTTTAAGAAAAGAAGAACGCTTTGTTTCTATGTAGGGCTCACTGTGTGTATATGACATTAGAATTTAGTCCTCAGAACTCCGTAAGATATACTGATACAATATAGATGTTTTTAGTTCTGACAGAAAAGGAAGATTGACATTCTAGACCCTGCCCCAGGTCACACAACAGGTAAACATTTGGCAGTACTGAATCTAGGATGCTAGTGATGTGATTCTTGGATGCCGTGGTATCGCATGAAACTCCTGGCCTAGAAACCTGTACTGCCCTGCCCCCATGAGCAGGTGCTGGCAGAGAAGCAACTTACTTACGCATTTTGAGGTCAGCAGAGTGTAAAAAGGAACCCCTCCCTCCCGCTTATACACCCACTAGAGCCGCCTGCAGAGCATGGGTCCGTTCTGCTCCTGTCCTATCAGCAAAAGTGAACCTTTTTTTTCTTTTTGACACAGCTGAGATAGATTGTAAGTTTCCAAAAGGAAAAGGGTAAGGAACGACAAAAAGAAAAGATTAGAAAATAAGAACTGAATCCAAAGAGTGAGTTTCAAATATTTAAAAATCTTGGTAGAAGTACCAAAGCATTTGGCTAACCCCTCGATTTCCTTTCTTTTTTAAATAATCTTACAAGGTACATCCAGGATGGCAGGCTCCTGGCTTCCCTCCGCCCTGCGGCTGCTCAGCGTTCTGGCTCTCCTGCCCCAAGAGGGGGGACTAGACTGCCGAAGTACCTAGCTCTTTCCAAGGAGTACCAAACTCAAAGTTCAAAAGCAAACATTGTTTCCGTTTCAAAATTCTTAGATGCCAGGGCCTTCCCTCTCAATTCCATGCTACTCTGAGATTCATAGGGCAGAATTAGTGAACAGATGAATTAACCCTTTCCAGATGCAAGTTATCATGCATCTACCCCTGGCTGTATTTATGCACTGGTTCACCTAAGAGCTCCATCTCCCCCCTTCTCTTCACGCCTCCTCTCTACTCTCCTCCACCCCAAACTTCAACAGGAATGCCTACGTTATTTCCTCAATATAATGCAGGCTTACAGTAACATTTACAGGCACACAAGAATGATCAACTTACATAAGGGTTGGGGCATTCTACCATAGCAGCCACTTGGAATGAGACAGTTTTCAATCATACATGAGATTTGTATTGAAATCCTTCCTACATAAAGATGGCTGCTCATTTTTTTTTTTTTTTTAACAACAGTGGTCCTTCCCACATAAATGTGGCCACAACATGCTCTTTGGAACACCTGTGGCAAAGCAAACTGTGCATCAAGGCCTAAAAGACGAACAGGAGTTAAAAAAATGACCTATGAACCTTCATGTAGATTTAAAGCAACATTAAAGGGACTCTATGTGTGAAAGAAACGATTTTTAGTATAAGATTTTAGTACATCTTACATTAAAAGGAGAAAGTGCTAACTTTTTATTCTCTTTGAATGTCATTTTATTGAAATCTGCTTGCTACGTATGGTTTCAAAAGAGGTTTTTTTCCCAGATAACTTTTTTGAAAGTAAGTTATAAGGTGTGGCGGCTCTTTTATTTAAAGATGTAACTTATTAACTTAATGCCTCATAATTTGGGCTGAACTTATGTGTTAAACCAACATTTAAAAAATACACTGTTTTACATCATCCGTTCTAGCTAAAAGCTTACATGGTTATATAGGTGGCATAATTTAGGAACAATGACCCATTTCATGTCACAATTTACAAAAGAGCAGTGATTGAAGTAATTCTCATTCCCTTGTAACCTTATGCCTCTTTTCTGTATGCCTAGGGCTTTTAGCAAATTCTGATCTAGAATGTTTAAGCCCTCCTTATCTTTCACGCATTGTCTTAGGTGCTTATTTATTTATTTCTCATGCTAGCCCTCGAAGGTAGTTACCATTGTTATTATTCCGTGAGATGTTACGGCAAAAACCAAACGAACTTTTTGGTCAACCCAATATTATGCTCAAAAGTCAGCAGTTTGAGGGACAATGAAGCTTGAGGAAATTAAATGCTTTACCAAGATTATAACAAATCTCTGGATGCAAATCCAGATGTGCCCCCCAAATTCTTTCACCTTAGCCAGCCCACACTATAGTGCATTTGTTTCATTTTATGCCTTTTACTTATTACTGCATAACAAATTAAAACAATCCTCACTCATTTTTCTCTTGGATCTGCAATTTGGGCGGGGCTTGGTGGGGAGGGAGTTTCTGCTCCATACACCACTGGTCTGCCGGGAGGACTCTGCTGGGGGTGGGCGGAGGGTGGGGGGTGGGGGTGCTACCGCTCACTTCTCTTAAGGGATCTTTTCAAGGGTGGCTGGGGTCTAAGGGACAAGTGTTTCAAAGACAGAAAATGAAGTGAACAATTTCTAAAAGCCTGGCCCAGCTATTTCTTCTATATCCTATTGGCCAAAACCAGTTAGAGAGCCCAGATTCGAGGAAAGACGTCATAGATTCCACCTGTCAAAGGGAGGAGTACAAAAAATTGGGGGGCCACACGACAAAAGCCTCCCACTTTATAAGATTTACTAGTCCAGAGTGATTTCGTTAAATTGTGAAATTCCTATTTTATGAATGCAATCATCCCCCACAAGTTTGCATATACATACCCACCAACGGTAGCTTCTCAGAGGTGGGAAGGTCTTACACTTTTCCTGCATATTCCTTTTTCTGTTATTACAGTGGGCTTCCGAAGAGAGTGACCCTGGGCTTAAGAGGGAGCTTTTATTTTCATGTCTTCTTTTCAGTGGTCTCAGCAGAGAGACTGCTTCTCATCACCTGCAGCTGGACCAGTTTCCCCGCTGGCCACTCCACTGCAGTAGAGAGGGCTCTCTCTTAGATTTGACGCATCTTGGTCTTTCCCTTTTAACAAAACTTGACCAGTTCATGCCTGACTGGGATATCAGATATGACAGTTTGATTCCAATTATTCCAATTGACCTTTGCGCACAAACATCCCTCTCACAGCCAGTGTTTGCATTGATATTTTTGGCAGCTGTGTTGGTCCTGCCTCCTAGATGGATGAGTCTAAAAAATAAAGGCAGCAGCATGTGTCTCTTACTTCCTTTGTAACTCTCCACACCAATCAGTTAGGAGTTGGGTGTATACAATGCCTATCTAACCAATAGTGCAGCTGATGCTTAGAATAAAATCTAAAGAAAATATATTCAGGGGCAAGAATATCTCTGAATGATACTATACATAATGGATCAGATTCAGCATTATGAAGGATACCCTTTCAATTTTGTGATTTCATTTCTGAGTTAGATTCTGCACTTGGAATCACTCTTGGAATAAGACACCTGACATCTAGGCTTTGCTCTCTGTTTTGAGTGTACCCCCATGTCAAAGTCTTTGAAATATTCTGGATTGAAAATGAGATTTCAAGGAAGTATTTAATTGGAAGTGGGTATTATTCCCTTTGAATTGCATCCAAAGCTGCAGTTTTTTAACCTTTCAGTAACTTAGTATCACACAAATCTTTTTCTAATTATACAACAGCCAACATATGTTAATTTGTAGAATGAATTCTGTTTAATTCCAGCAAAAAATATGATGGAAACCAAGCTCTGAAGAAGTTATACAAAGGAATCTTTAAGTTAATGTCATTTTCTTTTAGATTGTACATAACTCAGCACCTATGAATCCTTGTGAGCCATCTACTACAAGTTTTACTTTTATTTAAATCACACGACCATGAAGAACGAGACTTAAAAGAATTTCCTGAGTTGAAAAGAACAGTCCGCTTACTTTATCAAACTCGACTGCTTTGTAGATGAGTGCCTGTTATCTGTAGGAATTCTATCATTTGCCATCTTAAAAGGTGTTTGTGAGTTTGTCCTTTTTAGTTGTATATTGCAGCATATCAATGTACCCCAAAACCTAGGGGTTTAAGACAAATTATTTCTAGAGAGATAAAGTGACTTTTCCCAAAGCTCTGCTAAGCACTTACCTTACAAAAGTATTCTGATACGGATATTTGCACGGAATTTCTGCTTTTATATATAAGGTATGTAACACCCTATAGCTCACTGTCTCCTCTTCTTTGTATTAAGATATTTCACTGGGATAATTTGGGGTATGTCAAACTAGATGATCTGATTTAAATGATGCTGGGTAACTGAAGGCTTCCACCGTGTACAAATGCTAAAGTCGAAATAAGTGAATATTCGTGCTAGGGAAGAGAAGCCCTTCTGGAGCGGAAGACTCCTGGACTCTCTTTACTGCCCCGCTTACCCTCTCCAGAATCGGGTGGGAGGTTAAAGGGTGACTTGTTTGACTGGAAAATGTGGGAAGAATAAACCAGGCAAGCTCTACCCACCTGCTCACCCCTCTCCCTGGGGAAGTGACCCGTCTGTTCACAGAGAGCGTGGCTGTGCTCCCCGCTCCAGACTCCTGTTCTGTGGAGCAGACCCTCCGTCCCTCACCCTCCCCAGCCCCACTGCCAGTGTGGGGGCAGAAGACTGTCTCATTCCGATGTTTAGTGCTAGGAAGCACAAAAGCATCCTCTGGTGTTACCTTTGTCAGCAAAAATGGTGATAATTTGATTTCCTATCTGCAAACTCTTTGGTCTTTTTTCCCTCAGTTCAGAATTTGGGGGGATCTAGAAGGGTACAGTTTACAGAGTCACTGTCAAGCCTCAACAACTCATCATCATCACAACAACAGCTATTATGATTAGTAACTTGTTGAGCACTTGCTATGTGTCAGGCTATCAGGTTACTACATGTTCACGTGTTATCTGATTTAATCTAATTAGGACAAAGCCGAGCCAAAGAAACCACACGACATAACTGGGACTTTCAGTAGCTTTCATAGTTGGCCACCATGAAATCCTCCCCTCCCTGCATGCACGTGCCTCACCCCACATCACGAGATGGGGTCTCCTTCCCCTCCCTGTGACTCTAGGCTCACCTTAATGACTCACATAGATAGGACGCAGGGGCAGGGAAAGTGACATTTTGGGACTTCGGAGGCCAGGCCTGAAGAGGCCCAGCAGATTGCACTTCCTTTCTCTGGGGAAGCCAATCCCCTACAATGAATGCTGAATGATGAGAATAAGCTGGCGCGAGGGAGCCCTCATGGAGGAGCACAGAGGAGCCAGACACAGGAGTGAGAAATGTGTAAACCAGTAAATCACTGGTTTAAGTCACTGCGTTTTGGGGCAAGTTGATACACAGCAACTGAAACAAAATACAAACTTGCAGACGCCCTTTAAAATGGCAAATGCACCATTGCTATGGTGTAACAAGAATTTTTAAAGATCAGTAGATGATTTATGAAACCATCAAGTCACGATCTATTTGGACACAGAGTACCTATATGGTCCAAGTCACGCTTTCTTAAATGTCATTCTAAATGAGCCACTTTCAAGGGACAAACGATACCATCACCTCAAGACATCAGCGCCACTCTTATTCAAAAGGATAAAAGCTCTTCGTTGAATAATCAAGGTGATCCCTCTCTATTCCCTGTAGAGATCTCACCATCTCTTTGCCTCATATTCCATTACTGTAGAGAACAGTTTCTACACCCTGGCTCTCCACTCCTTCCTCTGGGGGGCCCTCCCAACCCCGCATCCTCAGCCCCAAGCTGGCGTACTCACCCTCATTGTCTCTTTAACGCTCTGCTCATATTTTAGCTCAGTGCCCATCACATATAATTTATGATTCACGTAAACTCTGTGAGAGCAGAGACCCGCCTGTTTTGTTACTGTTGTATTCTAAGCACAGAACAGCACCCATATGGAGTGGGTACTTCACTCATTGGCTTATTAGTGGTTGAATAAGTGAATGAGTGAATATGCCTTCCCTCCCACCCCGGGCCAGATACTGTTTCTTGGGGTTGAACATCCGATAGCACTTCTTTCATTCTCTCCCTTGTGATGGAGGGGCTGGAAGCCTGGAGGGTCCTACTCGTACTTGTGGCCAGGGTCCGAATGCAATCCCCTTCTGCCAGATGGACAATCTGTGTGAGATCTGGAGGGCAAGGGGAACCAGGGAGGTTCTTCTGCCACCAGCTGTGGTTGACACTCAGGTTCAGCGCGTGCTTGTAGAAGCCAGCCAGCTACCCAGTCCCCAGCGGCAGCTGTGATCCTGGCAGTGGCTTCTACATTTTCCTGCCCTCTGGGTGACAGCTTTGGCAATGGGACCTAAATGCCTAATGGTGCCCCTGACTTTCACTCCTTCAACCCTTGCACTGTTTCCTACAGTATCTGGAACGGCTTTTATTTTTGCTACTGAGTTCTGATAGCTTCACAGACGGCATTCCCTTGAGGGCACGAAATGCCTTGTTCCTCTCCGCATATCCATACCTGCAGTGTCTGGATCACAGTGGAAACTAATAAAGATGATAAGGATAATAATAGCAAACAATGTTTAATAAGTGTCCAGCACTGTTCTAAGTGCTTTACGTCTATTAGCTTATTTAATCTACTCAATAACCCTGTGAGGCGGGTACTACTGTCTTCTTTTAGAGATTATGAAACTGAGAACAAATAAGTTAAACAACTTGCTTAAGAAATCACTGCATTACACGGTGGACTGAGGAGTCGTCAAACCTGGCTAGTTTGGCTCTCAAGTCTGTAGTTGTATCTAGTATTCTCTCCTGCCTGAATAATGTTTGCTGAAGGACTTGAAGACTCAACCACTAAAATTTTATAATTCATTTATTATAAATGTCCTGTGTGCATTTATCATAAAAGAGCCAGCCGTTCACGATATTTTCCTTTAAGACTCTCAACTTTGAAAGATATTCTTGCAGCATCAGAAGAGTATATAAATGCTTCTTGTGCTTAACTACTTTTCTAATGACTCATAAAAACAATGAAAAAACAAGGAGCCTGGATATTAGTATTGTAGGAAAGGTAAGAAGAACCATGGTAAAGAATATTCATAGGTTTCTTGAGAATTTCTTGACACACATCGTTCTGCCTCTTGTCTGGGAGCACAAGCTAAAGCCAATGGCCATTGGATGCAGCAACTGTAGGGATTATCTCTCTCTTATTACTGTGGCTTCTGCCAATTGGAGAATAAGCTTTCCGACCAAGACTCCAAAGGAATGGAGAAGAGAGTCAGGGAAGATGCAAAGACGAGTAAAGTAAAAAGTCTAAGTGGGAATGGCCTCAGCATCCAATCATTAACATTGTAGACAAAAGTGCACAATCTTCAAAGATGACCAGTGCATAAATCTGTGTGTGGGGGGGGGGGTGGTGAGGGGATGGGAAACAAACAAAAGAGGCATTGGAGGTATCTTTCTCTCCACTCCAGATGTCTCCTGACACACAGAGGGAGCTACTAGTAGCCGTGGACAGGGCCGGCACTTATTCCTCAGGGGACAAGTGTCTTTATCTGATGGATGCATTTGGAAGGAAAATCTGAGCACAAACAGCCCAGCCCCTTCTTTCTCTCTTGTAAGTAAACCTGTCATTCTTCTCAGCTCCTCTGTATCTTAAATTTTAGAGGGCTCAACTCTGCCCATGGGGAGGGGTCTGGACTTTGTCCACTGCTGATAGTGATGGGGAGGGTAAGTCTGTGCAATTCTGAGGTTCAGTACTGGGAAACCCACTTGCCTCAAGTTAAAAGCCACATTCCCCAGTAAAGAGCCACAGCCCTTACCTGCAATTACAAAATCCCCCCAGTGTTGAAAACAATTTTTTTCCCCAATTCATCTGGCAGCAAAACCTGAAGTGACCTCAGTCGATGGTGGCAAAACCTGACCTTGATGGACATGACGCCACTTACAGTCCTTATTACCCCACTTAGAGATATGTGTCCAATACAACAGCCAATAGTCACATGAGTCTATTTAAATTTAAGTCAATTACTGTGAAGTATTAAAAATTCAAATTCTTAGTCATACTAGCCACATTTCAAAAGCTCAACCGCCATATGTAAATAGTGCTCTCACACAGAATAATGCAGATAAAGACCCTCAGCATTGCAGAAAGTTCTACAGTACAGCACTTAGTCATGTTTTCTTATAAACATATTCATATCTGATTATCAGATATTAATAATAATAAACAGCATATGCACCATTTTCCCCCTAAATCTAAAAAAATGTGGAATTGCAAAATCGCATCTGGCCCAGGGGATCACAGATAAGGAGTACTGGCCTGCTTCAGCTTTTATTAGTTATAAAGGCAATATTTGGTCTTTTTTCAGGTTTAGACTTTACCTATTATGGACTGAAGGACTGTATCCTCCCAAATTCACATGTTGAAGTCCTAACCCCCCACAATGTGATGGTATTTTGGGGTGAAACCTTTGGGAGATAATGGTTTAGATGAGGTCATGAGGGTAGGGTCCCATGATGGGACTACTGTCCTTAGAAGAAGAGACACAAGAGTTCCCTCTCCCCCATATGAGGATGAGGCAGGGACTGGAGTGATAAAGCCACAAGCCCACAGACGTCAAGGACTGGCATCAAAGTAGGAAGAGGCAGAGAAAGTTTCTTCCCTAGAGCCTTCAGTGGGAGCACAGCCCTGCTAACACCTTGATTTCAGGTTCTAGACTCCAGAATCATAAGACTATAGATTTCTGTTGTTTAAAGCCCAATCTATGGTAATTTGTTATGGCAACCCTAGGAAATTAAGACAGATTTTGGTACCAAGAAGTGGGGTGCTGCTCTAACAAATATCTAAGAATGTAGAAACAGTTCTGGAACTGGCTAGAGGCTAGAAGCGTTTTGAGGTGCGTGCTAGAAAAAGCCAAGAATGCCATGAAGGGACTGTTAAAGGAGACTCTGGTAAGAGCACAGAAAGAAAAGAGGAGAGCTGGAGAGATGGCTTCTCAGAGAATACATAAACAATCATGACCAGACTATCGACGACAAAGGCCTTCTGGTGACTCTCAGAAATGAGAAACATGTTTTTGGACAATGGAGACAAAGTGACTTATACAGTAGCAAAGAACTGGCTGAACAGTGTTTTGTGGAAGTTAGAATTTAGAACCAATGAAACTGGATGTTCAGCTGAGGAGATTTCTAAACAAATTATTGCAGGATTGGCTTGGTTTCTCCTAATTTTATAGTAAAATGAGAAAGAGGTGAATTGAAGTAATAACTGTTAAGCAAAAAGGAACCAGAACTTGATGATCTTGAAAGTTCTCTGCCTATCGATATTGCAAAAAACATTGTTCTGAAAAGAACAGGAAGGGTGTGGTCACACAACCATTTGGTAAAGAAATGAGTATATGTGTGAAGCATGGACCGTCCCCCCTTAACCCCCCTGCCCAGCAGAAACACGGCCAGTGTGAACTGGAGGAGACAGGTTGACAGAAAGGAAGGCTGTCAGACCTCTTAGGCCCTACAGGACTGGAAACACAGGGCTACTGCCTGTGAACATGTGTTCTTGAAGACAAAGGAAGAATGACCCCAAAGATTCAGAAGTCATCAGGGCTGCCTCCTTGGTTTCAAAGTTGGGGGAGGCATCACCTGGGCTTCAACAGGGGAGGTGGCCTCTGCCTAAAGACTTGGGGGCAGGGCCTCCTGGAGCCTGGGTGGGTGATTCCCTCCCGGCAGAGCCATAAAGGTGAGACTGCCACCCCAGCACGTCCAGAAGGCAAAGCATCACATCAAAAAGGATTATTCTAGAGCCTTAAAACCTAACGGCATTTGTCTTGTCAGGTTTCGGATTTGCTTGGAATCCTTCATCCTTTTCTTCCTTCTAATTTTCCCAGTTTTCTCATTCCTTTCGGAATGAAAAACTTTATCCTACGCCTGTCCCCTCATGGTATCTTGGAAGCCTATAACTTATCTAACAGCTTCACAGCTGGAGGGGAATTTTGCTTCACGATGAGTCCTATCTGGAGTCTCACCCACATATTATTTAGCTGAGACTTTGGGCTTCAGACTTGAGAGTTGATACTACAACAAGACAAGGCTTTTGCAGTTGTTGGGATGCAATAAATGTATTTGGCATGCCAGGAGGACATGAATTTTGTGGGAGGGTCAGGGGCAGAATGTTATGGATTGAGTGTTTGCCCCCCGCCCCGAGTTCATATGTTGAAGCCCTAACTCCCAATGTGATCATATTTGGAGGTGGGGCCTTTGGGAGGTAATCAGGTTTAGATGAGATGATGAAAGTAGAGTCCCCAATATGAGATGTGTCCCTATAAGGAAAGGAGCCTTGGGTAAGAAATGAAGCACAGAAGAGGAATACTATTTAACAGGCCCCTCCAATTTCAGTCACAGGGAGAGAACTGTGCAGGCTCCTCTCCTCTGCGTACTCACGGACAATTCAATTCAGGCTAATCACAGTGGAGAAATTTATATGTGCTTTAGAACCACTGTTCCAAGGAGGTATAAGTGCCATTCTGGCAGAGAGACAGTGGTTAAACGACTGGAAAAATTCCAAGGATTAATAAAGATGCCACAGATGGGACTGCTACGTTGGTGGGAGGTGGGACTAGATGAAGTCCAAGGTCCGTCCACGCAAGAGAACGGGGGACAGTTACTCCTCTCCCACACTGGTTCTTCTTGAGTGTCTATCACACAGTGGGGACAGGTCTGATGCAGATATGCTTTTGCATAGGAATGTGTCCTTCAGAGTTCAGAAAATCCTGCCATTTCCTTGAACGCTCCTATGGCTACCTTTTCATGGGGGTAAAGTGGGTCAGGGCAGCTATGGTTCCTTCCTGCTACTCAGCTTCTTGTGGCTGTCAGGCTTCAAGAGGAAGGCCAGCATTGTTGACTACAGCCAGCTGACTTTCTTGATCATATGGGTGTTAAGACATTTACAGAAATCAGGCATGAACCTAAGTACCAAGAGAGATGTTTTGAGGCCCCTGCAGGCTCCAGCTTGTTTCATTCTGCTAGATGAGTTCTGCTAGATGAGCTCCAGCTTGTTTCATTCTGCTAGATGAGCTTAACCTGGTGCCTCAGTTTTCTCCTCTGTAAAATAGGGAGAACACCCTCTGGTCTACCATCCTCACAGGGTTTGAGAACGAAAACCGAACTACTGACTGAGCTAACCTATGTTGTAAAAACATGTATTATCCTAATTACTGATAGAGAAATTTCATACAAGCTCTGTAAAGCAATCTAAGGGAGATCCTTTCTGGATTCTTAAAAGTACTGCTATGAGTTCAACACAGAGAAGCTTTTATTTAGAGCATAAACTGGATTCCTGCTTGTAAAGAAAAGCATGAGATAAAATTCTTTGTCTTAATTTGACAGCGGAGAGACTCTTGAGTATTGGCCAACAATCTAATACGGGATCGCACCAAAACACAACCATTTGCTTCCTGAGTCATATCCATAAAGATCTGGTGGTAAAGTGCTGTCTCTGACAGAGCATTTACGGAGATCGCAAAGCTTCATGTTCAGGCTCTTAAAAAAAATACCTATCTCTGTCTTTTCTATTTAACATATCCTCGGCTCTCCATTTGGGATAAAAGTTGAAGTCCTGCTCCTATTGCAATTTCTCAGGTAAGAGTCACATTTCTGGGCTTTTAAGATCAATGTTCAAGCTGCCCAGCTCAGTGACCAGAAGGCATGATTCACCCCCTCTCTTGTCTGCTGTCCTAATGTTAATACACGCTGAAGCTTCTACTGTATTTCAAGAAATGGGAAAACTTATAGAATCACATGTACTGGCTTAAGAAAAATGACACTAATCTTGAATATTAATTCAATATTAAGCTACCTTGATATAAATCCATTATCACTGATTTTTATCCTAGAAATTACAAATGTAAAGAAAAATAAACTACTAATTATATTAGCAGACTTTTCACTGTATTTAAAAACAACTTGTTTAAAGAAAAGTGTTACTTAACTGGTTTTACATCAGCACACTTAACACTTCTTATGAGGTTTTTTTTTAAGCTCAGGAAAATTAAATTCTCTCAAATACTGTTTTATCAATATTTTTAAAAACAACACCGAAAACTTAAGTTGCAAACTTCCTTAGGTCCTTCAACATGCTGCACAGCCCCACAGTTCTCTTTATCCAGATTTAAGTAAAAAATCCTGTAAGACATAGTTCAGATGAAAGGAATTTTAAAGAATGTACTGCAGCTTTCAAAAAGCCTCCTTAATTACTAAGTGCTGTGAAACAGAGTTGTAAATTGATGAGGACAGTCATACCCTCCCTCAAAAGTGTACAGCCCTTCTAATACTAATCACTGTGGGTTATCTATTTGATTCTTTTCCCAATCCCTTTGTCATAAGGTGAACTGTACCTGAAATTTCTGCTAGCGTTTTATGAAACAGTAATTTTTTTAGAAAGCTATTTTTTATAGGTCCTCTGAATCCTTTTTACAGGCAACCAGAACCTTGGGTTTTGCAATGATGATTCTATCCATATGACTGTTAACTTTCTTTTTTTCCTTTACTTCTCTGTCAGAACCAAGGCTTGTTAGAGTGTAGCAAGTTTCCCATCTCACACGCCTATTTCAGTCTCCTATAAACTCATCTTAGGGCCAAACACTTATTTTTCTGGGAAAGAGCAACTCTTACAGTTTTATCCAAGCCAAGTCAAATGCATCCTACTTTTTCTTCACTTACTGGGAATGAAAGTTAAGGTTCAGGACTGTGAATTGATAGGCAGTGATGAGAGAAAACTGACCACCCGGAGCTCAGCCGCTGTGGTTTGTGAATGCAATAAATCAACAAGTTTTCATTTAGCAGCTACCAGGGCCCCAGCCTTTAGCTGGAACACGACTGAGAAGGCCAAGTTCTAGACCGGGGCCATCTAGCCCAAGACCCAACTGTAGAGATGAACTCATCCTGAACGCTCCACCTGGAAACCAGCGTCAGCCTGTTTCGGGACCGCACAGCGCGTTTCCCCTCGATCTCTGCGGATCTTGGGTTCACAAGAGTCTCCTTAGCTCCCCAAGACAAAGGGTCCCACTAGCACACCGGCAAGAGGCAAGCCTCGGGGAACCCCATGCTCTCACTTCGCCTCGGCCTGAACAAGTGGCAGAGGAGGGAGCCCCATTCAGGAATCTGCCGCGGAGCCCAGAGAGCGAGAGGACGTTTCACGATAACCTCGGAGAAGAAACCGCTAAAGGAAAGAAAAACGGGGTGGGGGTGGGGAGTGGCAGGATGAAGCTTCCAGAAGCGTCTGTTAATACTTCGGACATTTCTCAGACCAAGGGAAAAGAACCCAGAGGGCGAGAAATGGGTGTCCCAGGGGAAGTCAGCAGGCAGAAGGAATGAGCGAGGGAAGAAGAAAAGTGATTCAAATTAAAGTCCCAAGCGCTCAGGACAGCCTCGGTATTAGCTAGAGAAAGGGAGCGCCGGGGACGCACGGCGCGCCCAGCTGTGCCATGGCACTCTCTCTGGCTCCGCCGCGTAGACGGATAGAAGGACAGACGGACAAGCGCAAGCAAAGGACTTACCTTCAGGGTTGGCGCTGATGAAGACCCGGACGCTGCGGCCGGCTGGCATCAGGTGAGAAGGCAGGGCGGTGAGGTTCCCAGAGAAAGCCGCCCGCCGGAGCGCAGAGTCCCGGGGACAGGGCAGCTTGGTGCCCGCGCCGGCCGGCCACATTGCCTTCAGGGAGGAAGAGCCGCCGACTCCTGCTTCTCGGGTTCCTGCCCGCGGCTCCGCGGAACGGCTAGGTCGATCCCCGCAGGCGGCGCGGCTCAGAGCCGCTCCGAGCCCGAGGCGACGCGGGCGAGCTCCGTGGCACACACCAACGGCCGGCGGAGAGCGGCCATACGGACCCTCGGGCCCCTCTCACCGCCGCCTCCTGCCCCTCTGGGCGTCAGCCTTCGCTTGTTGCCAGGGCTCAGCGCAGTAGCGGGCGGGAGCGGGAGGTCAGCGTGGCGGCGGCTACGGGCGCGGCGCCTCTTTGCGCCAGGAAGCCGAGTCCATGGCCATGTCCCCGCCCGCGCCCGCCGCTAGAGGAGGGGGCGGTCAACGGGGCCCGGACAGAGAGGGCAAGTGGAGCGGACCAAACTTTATCTACAAAAGGCGTCCGGAGTTTATCGCCAGCCGCCTCCCCTGGGGCACAGGAATATCCCGCGACTTAATTAAATTAAGGGCGGTTCTGTTGCGGGGGCCTCGGGCTGCCAAGGGTCTCCCTGGCTTCTCTGAGGGCGAGCCCGGGCGCTCCTGGCTGCCTCTTCGGTGGACGACCAGAAAGAAATTAGCCCGAGATTTCTGCTACTCCTCCTCCAACTCTACTAAGGGTCAAACAAGCCCTGAACATTTTCCAAAACGCTCTCATCCCGGCGTCTGCGCGTTTTTTTTGCCTAAGTGCTGGGAATTCCGCCTCAAAGTTAGACGCACCACGGAGCCCGGACTCCCAGGGATCGAAGCACCAAAACTCGGGACCGTCTCGTGCGTCCTGGAGGGAATATCACCGTGGCCGTTTCTCTTGGCGCAGGTGGCGAGTCCTGCCGCTCCGTTCGCTCCCCACGCCCAGCAGAGCCGGGGGTTTTTATAGCGAAGCAGCGCCGCTCACGTGCTCCTCGCCGCGTGCTCACGGAACCTTTTCTAGAGCCGATCTCCGCAGCGAGCCCTCCCGAGGTCTCTAAGTCTCCAGGGGTTATTTCCTGCTCCCACCCGGGCGCATTCCCGGGCCATTCCGCCAGCCCGGAGGCTTCGGGGCCCCGCCGCACGGGAGGATGCCGGGAGCCCCGCGCGCCCTGGCGCGCGCCTGGGCTCCGCAGACCAGTGTGGACTCGGGGGAGCGCCGCCCCGCGCAACGTCCCGCAAAGTGCAGGTGGCCACGGATTGGAGCCAGGTGCGAGAGATCAGAGTTGGCGTGGAGCAGCTTTTCCAAGTTCGTGCAGAGCGTGAGTTGGCTCCACCTGACGCTGATCCAACGTGGCCAGAGCGCATGGGGGGACTGTTGCCTGGGGTCGGGGCGTGAGGTGGACAGTGCAAGGAGTCTGATCTACGTCCGGGGTGACGTGAGATATAAAGGGACCGAGCCATAAAATTGCCATCTCCGGGCCGCACTTCATTGCACCTCCAAAATTCTGCAAATCCCGGGGCACGAAGGAAGTGTGATTGTGCTGTGGGGTGGCGGAAGTGAGCAGGGCGTGCTTAGAGCCTTAACGGGACTTTGGTCTCCAAACCCCTTATGTTGAGCTTTAGGGCAGGAACTCCTGGCTTTTAGAGAGGAAGAATAGCTTTTCCAAATCTTTGAGATTGGGGAGGGACGGCTGGGCACAGGGTGAAGGTAGCTCAACTGCTGGTTTTAGCCTCTCACCTGGGGCTTCTGCTGTAGGCAGCTCCTGGCCTCCTCCTGGCCTGCACTTCTTCTGGGCCCAGCTGGTGGCAGTGAAGTCCTACGCACTGCTGTTTATTTTGTCACCCCGCCGCATCACCAGCACACACTTTCTGGGGTAACCTTTTCGGAGAATTGGGTCTCTGGGTTTTTAAGGCTGCCTCTTCAGTACTGAGAACCAGGGGGGCACACAGCAGTCCTTACTTTGTAATAATTTGATGCAACCAATAAAGAAAACCTTGAACGTGCCCATGTATTAGTTCAACTGATCCCACTTAGCAAATTATCTCCTTCCTCTCTCCAACCTCATTACTCCCAGGTGGGAACTTTCTTCAGCAGTAAGGACAACTCTCTGAAAGCTCTCCTGATGTCCCAGGAGGTTCGGACTGGGCTCTCTGGAAGAGGTTATGAATATACAGTGTCTATTACAGTATCATCCTTTATGAATATACAGTATTTGTTACTGGAGAAAGGAGAGCCAGGACCACTTTATGCCTGATCTCAGTGTTGTTTATGAGACTGATGAGGAGTTGCCAGATTGTCAAGGGCTCGCCGGCCTTCCTCCTTCTCATCCACCGCCCCGCCCCCCCACCCCGCCTCCTTATCTGGTGGTTTCTCTCTTAAAAATCAAACTACTGGGGCTTCCCTGGTGGCGCAGTGGTTGTGAGTCTGCCCGCCGATGCGGGGGACGTGGGTTCGTGCCCCGGTCCAGGAAGATCCCACATGCCGTGGAGCGGCTGGGCCCGTGAGCCATGGCCCCTGAGCCTGCGCGTCCGGAGCCTGTGCTCCGCAAGGGGAGAGGCCACGGCAGTGAGAGGCCCGCGTACCGGAAAAAAAAAAAAAAAAAAATCAAACTAGTGTTTGTGTCTTCTGACCTTTGTTTCAGATCTCAAAGTGTTTCACTTTCTTAGGATGACTTTGGGATTTTGGGCAGCCTCTATAACCTAATTAAGTGTTCTCGACAGGCCGAAGTTTAGCATCTGCCAGTGTCACTGCAGACCAAGGATGCAGAGGAGAGAGAATTGCACGGTATCTGTGGGACCAAGCTTCCAAAGGCTCCCAGCACAGCCAGCTTTGCGTCAGGTTGAGCCGGCTGCTGTCTTTGGGTTATCAGGGCGGTTTCTACCTAAGGATACCCAACCTCCCCCTGCCCGCCCCCAAACGCACGCTTCTACCTTCTTCCATTCTGTCTCTTGTTAACATTGGATAGCCTAAAAACAGAGATTCATTCATTAGCATGCAGATGGCATAAGGGAAGAGTCACTCATGGTGCAAACATTTTGTTATGAATTAACTAGATCTGTTTCCCACCCTGAGGAACTGTAGGCTGTACAAGTGGAGGGTGGGGAGGGAGAGAAACTGGAAAGGGAAGGGAAAGAGTGGGCATGAATGTGGAAGGCAAGCCCCGACTTACAGTATGGAGACAGCTCTGTTTTTATCTGTTTAAAACACTTTACAAACATGTTATTATTACTCCCATTTTATACACACAAAAAAACAAGGCTCAAAAAAGAGAAATGACTTACCCAAAGTCATATAACTAGTTAATGCTTGAGCTGGGATCCAGGTACTGGGGCCCCTGTCTCAGTAGTCTTTCTAACACAACACCTTTGTTTTCTAATTTTGCCCAGGTCTGACCCTGGCTGGCATCTTTAGTAACCCGAAAAATAGGTGTTCAGGCCTGGGTTCACAGGTGTGGAAGGCTGGTTATCACAGACCAAATAGGAAAGAAGTTCTGCTACAAGATCACACAAGACTAGACTCTTCCAACGTGTAGGATGTTGATCTGATGACCAAGACTTCCAAATTCCTTGTTTCCCTTGGGTCCTGTCTTTTCCTCATAAGACCACAGGTAAACCCATACCATCCCTGAAGTTGGCTGGAGCATCTAGAAAAGCACCTAGAAATAGAAATAGGAAAATAAATGTACATGAAAAATGGGCTTGGGACCAAGCTCGTGATCAGGAACAGGTATTCCCCTCTCCATCCTCTCACTCACTCCACTTTGCAGGCCAGAGGACCACAAAGAGGTTACTATCTTTATAAACAGTGATGCCAGCCCTTGATAAAACAGGGCTGCTCAAAGGTTAAATTACTGCCAGGTTCATTATACTCGTAAAGCTAGAAGGATTCCTTGCAGTCAAGGAATCCAACTCCCCTTAGTATATAGATAGTGCCCCTCCCACAAAGTAATTTTATAAAACAGGAGGAAAGAAAACTAATGTCTAATAATATTGATATGTTAAGCGTCTGTAAGCTAGACATTGTATAAAGCTTTTAATAGGTTTCTCATTTAATCCCACTGTATCTGGGATCTGGGCCAAATACCTCTCATCTTCCCACTTGATGCCCCTTCTTGGACACCGTTGTCCCTTGTACACCTCTTGTGATGTATGTGTACGTTGCTTGTTCCAAAGTCCATGGTATGCAAATGTACCTCACCTACTTCCCTTTCCTGTGAAAGCTGGTGATTTTTCACCCAGCTGCATGGCTGTATCACATGTTCAGTTCATTCTGCTTAGATAATGGGTGTGGTGATCATAAAGAACATTGACTCTGACCCAGCAGAAGGAAGATACATCATCCAAACTGTATTTACCTGCATGTACATTTGCATTTCTGTACATCAAATATTCTGGCCTGGATGCTTCTGGACCAGTGTTCTGCATTTTTCCTATTGTGGATAGAAGTGGAAATAGACCCCCTAGTGTTATGAAGATGACCAAATTAACACACCATACTACTGTATAACACAAAATCTAGCCAGTGAAGCCAACCATGTGTTTTTGTGTTTCCCAAACTTGTAGAAGTGTTTTAAACTTAATGTTACATTAAAGTTCACAGTTGCTCCCTGATATGGGTCATAAATATTTGAATCTCTTTGCTAAAATGAGAAATGGCTTATGTAGGGTCACTCAAGCAAGGAATCTTGTTTTCCAGAGTTCCAGCTCAGGATATAATCCAGACCCTCAGGAACCCACTTACTTGTTTACAAAATGGAAATTTTCAGTTTATGTGAGATTTGTCAGCATAACAATTTGCCAACAGAGATTGTTGATTCAGAGGTGTCTGCAGCATGATAGAATTCACAGCAGCTTGGTTTTAAATAAAGTTACACCTTTCTGAAATTGCTATCTGATGTCTTCATGGCTCAGAAATTCTAACTTTATATCCACCCCCTTCCAATTCTGTGTAATGTATTTTCTGAGCAGTCTGCTTCTTACAACCTTCTATACAATTACATTGTTATGAGAGTACTATGTCTGTCATACAAAGTAGAAGAAAGTAAGGTAAGTTTCTTAATAAAAAATCTGTATCATGACATTAGTCACAAATACAGTACCTTTAGACACCCTCTTCTCTCTTCTTCCATCATTTGATACTTATTTGGAAATCACTCTTTACAAATCACTTTCATACCTGTTAACTCATTTTGATTCTAACCCTGTGAAGTAGGTTTTGGATTAACTATACTCCTACTCCCCATTTTTCTAATATGAAAAAGCGGGTCAAGCAATATTAATGGCATGTCCAAGTTCACTCAGTTGGTGGATGGTAGAACCAGTCTAAAAACTGGATCTCTGCACACCAAACTATAGGTTAATTATAATATACCACGTGGCTACCAATATGTAACACGATCCATTTGGCCAAATCGATAAACATCATTTGCATTTTCTATACATTTTATACTAGTTGTTAGGAAAACCAAATAATATAGTGTATAAAACATTCTGCTTGAATGGCAATGTTAGGTACATTTACATTGGTTTTTATATTTTTACTGAGCAAAAGCTAACTCCATATCATTGAATTCTATTAACAGCTCAGTTTTATGTGTTTTTTGGTTTGGTTTTTTTTTGCGGTACGTGGGCCTCTCACTCTTGCGGCCTCTCCCGTTGTGGAGCACAGGCTCCAGACACGCAGGATCAGCGGCCATGGCTCACGGGCCCAGCCGCTCCGCGGCATGTGGGATCTTCCTGGACCGGGGCACGAACCCGTGTCCCCTGCATCGGCAGGTGGACTCTCAACTACTGCACCACCAGGGAAGCCCACTGCTCGGTTTTAAACATGAGTACAAGAGGCTCAGAGAGCTTAAATGAGTTTGTTTGAATATATACCCAGGAGTGGGATTGCTGGGTCATGTGATAGTTCTATTTTTAATCTTTTGAGGACCCTTTATACTGGTTTCCATAAAAGCTGTACCAATATACCTTCCTACCAACAGTGTACAAGGATTCTCTTTTCTCCACATCCTTGCCAACCCTTGTCTTTCATTTTTTAAATAACAACCTTCCTAATAGGTGTGAGGTGATATCTCATTGTAGTTTTGATTCACATCTCCCTGACAATGATTTTTTCATTGTCGTCATTTTTTCATTGGTATCTTTTCATATATCTGTTGGCCATTTGTATGTCTTCTTTGGAGAAATATTGATTTAGTTCCTTTGCCCATGTTTTAATTGGGTTATTTAATTTTACTTTATTTTTTTGCTATTAAGTTGTATGAGTTCCTTATATATTTGGGGTATTTATCCCTTATAAGATATATGGTCTACAAATATTTTCTCCCATTCTGTTGGTTTGTTGATGATTTCCTTTGCTGTGCAGAAGTTTTTAGTTTGATATAATGTCACCTGTTTATTTTTGCTTTTGTTGCCTGTGTTTTTGGTGTCATATCCAAAAAAATCATTGCTAAGATCAATAGATAAAACAATCCTAAAATTCACATAGAAGCACAAAATACTCTGAAGAGCCAAAGCAATCTTGAGCAAGAAAAACAAAGCACATTTGTTTTTCAAATCACATTTACTTAATTCAAATTATAGTACAAAGCTATAGTAATCAAAACAGTACAGTTCTGGCATAAAAACAGACACATCAACCAATGGAACAAAATAGAGAGCCCAGAAATAAACCCATGCATACACAGTCAACTAATCTTCAGCAAGGGTGCCAAGAATACAGAATGAGGAAAGGATAGTCTCTTCAATAAGCATCGTCAGGAAAATTAGATATCCATATGCAAAAGAATGAAAATGTCCCCTTTTCTTATAACATGAAGAAAAATCAACTCAAAATGGATTAAACCTAAGACCTGAAATTGTAAAAGTCCTAGAAGAAAACAGAGGGGGAAAGTGGTTTTTAAAAATGATTTGAACACTACTTGCTGGGTTATAAGATACTCAGGGGAGTAAAACTGTAATAAATAGGAAGTGGTAAGTCAAAATAGAATTTTGCCACCTTTTCTGAATAATTGTGCTAATAAGGATATGACAATAAAGTTTACTAACCATAATCCAATATGTGGTCCAATTCAATTCAAAGAATAAACTATCATTTGAAATCAAGTGTTTGCTTTATATATGGTTTAGATAGAAAATAATAAATCAGCCATCTGTCCAACACAGGGTTTTTGGTGGAAAACAACAGAACTGGTGCTGACTGGCTTAAGCATGTAAGCAATTTTCTGGAAAATTATTGGGTAGTAATAACATTGCTGGGAGGGATGAAAAACCAGGCTTGGAAAATGGGAGGGGACCAGAAGAGGTCAGCTCATTGGATCCACAACGTAGTGTCACAAGAACAGACACTTAGCACTGACACTGCTGCTGCTGCAGCCTGAACGCTGAAGTACACCCTTGCCACCACCAGTACCATTCGCTGGATACCACCACTGGCACCATTGCCACTGGGCACTAGATGTTGCCATCACTATTGCCCTGTAATCTATTACACTATTGCTCTGGATTCTGAGGCCAGGAAGCCAGGGAGAGTGACTATCTGTCCTGCAGGCAGTACAGAGTTTTCTAAGCACTAGAAGGAGGTTCAGAGGTCAGATGGTTAAAACCTTTACACACCTCCCCGAGCAAGTGTACAGTATCTGTTCTTATATGGCCCAGAACATCTGGATGCTGTGGACAAGGGATGAATTGAATGCTTTTTGCATTTCTAGAATAAAATTAGGATAATGATGCTCTACCTCTTTAAGACTCAGATACCTGAAAAAGCTCACCTCTCTTGGACCACAACCAAGAATAACAAAGTGAGCTAAGAAGAATCCTCTAAGCAACCACACTCTATGTTACAATGTTCACACACTGTTGCTCGCTCTCTTGACTCATGGGAGGTCCCAGAGGCTCTCTGTCAGGGTCTCGTCACATGTACTATATTCACAATTCAAACAAGCTGGGTTTTCCTGGTTGGCAGAACCACAGCAGATTCGAGACAATGAATTGGAAGAGGAAGGGCTGCTATCTGGAAATGAGAAATGACTGTTCCCAGCAGAGTCAGAAACCATATGACAGCAGAGGTAATATGTACACACACACACACACACACACACACACCAGTCAGTGATCTAGGGACCACTTAATTTTGGAACAGTAGAACTCTATATATCTCAAAATGGGACAGACAAAGAATGAATAGATCCTGAAATTGAGACAGACTAACTTCAGGATATTGCAAGTACTTGGGCATAATTTTCAGTAGCAAAAAACTTAGAGAGTTTAGACAGAAAGGCAATTGGCACTTGTGATATCCAGTAGTAAACATCAAGTAGTTGGAGATCAATAGCAAATGAAGAAGGCAGAGATTCAGTTCTCTTATCTCCAAGAAGAACATTGTAGGGCACTTTTACTTAAGTGCCTGAAGCAGTGGTGGTGGTAGTAGTAGTAGTAATAATGCCAATGACAATAATAGTAATAAAGTAAACACTTAAATGCCTTTCACTGGGCTAGATATGGTTCTATGAGTTTATAGACATTAACTTATTTAATTCTAAGCTGTCATCCCTGGGAAGGAGGCACTATTATTATTCCCATTTTCCATATGAGGAAACTGGGGCGAGGTAATGTCAAGATGCTTGCCTAGATCACGCAGGATGTGGTGGGGTATGTACTTTAATGCAGGCAGTCTGGTTCCAGAGTCTGAGTTTCAAACATTATGATATACTCCATCTCTAGATGCTAGGTAGCATATACCAATGTAATTATCCAGGCAAAGGAGAACTAGCTCAAGACAAGGAAAGTAGGAGGAAACTCAGGTTGCAAAATTTGTCTTAAAGGTAAGGGAATGGAGATAATAGTAAATGAATGTTTACTCTGTGTTGCATTCATTACCTTCATTATCTCATATGGCCTTCCATATGCCATATGATACTGTTACTCGTTTTACAAAGGAACAATCTGAGGCTTGGAGAGGTTAAGTAATGATCCATCCTCACAGAACTTGTTAAGCAATGAAGCTGGGATTCAATCTCCATTCACTTACTGCTACAGGGTAGCACTGCCTTTAAACAGTGCAAAAGCCAGTTGCAAGAATGAGGTATTAAAATTGTCCATTCATATATTCATCCATTTTATTTATTTGCTTGTTTTATTTGTTCATTTATTCATTAAACACTTCCTGTTAAGCATTTCTTTGTTCCAAGGACAAACCCTGTTCTCAGGCAGTCCAGTCTAGTATGGGACTCCAAAAAATGTTATCTGTGTAGAGGAAGACTCTAATGAAATGACCGTCAATCAGTTTAGAGGTTTCTTAAACATTACTAAACCCAGTAAGACAAGTACATACTTGAAAAGACATCAGTTGACACTCTAGAAAAAAAGGGCTGCATGGAAGCAAAGAGTCACGATGCCCAACAATGCAAGAGCAAGAATCTAAAAGGGGTTTCATGGGCTCTACTCAAAAAGGTAGTGGGCTATAATAGCAGGATGTGGGTTTGGGAAACAAATGGATAAATGCGGGTTCCAATACTGGCTTCGACATTTAGAAATTGTGGCTATAGCCTAATAAATTTTCTTCTCTAAGCCTCAGTGCCCTTCTCTGTGAAATGGACATGAGTTGACTACTTTTCAGTGGTGAACAGTAAACGTGTTAAAGGACTTAGCACAGTGCCTGGTACTCAGGGATGGTGATTATTATTAGAAGAGAAGCCCAGCTAGACATAGTTATTAATTTAAAAGGGGATCGTGACAGCAAAACTATGTCAGATTTTTAAAACTTTGTAGTTTTAAAAAATTTTAATTTATATTGATAAGGTCTAGTAAAAACAAACAAAATCAAACAAACCAGTCAATGACTACAATTCCATTTGAGGAATTTTGGCTGTTTGTGTCTTGTTTCGTGTGTTTGGGGATGAGGGTTGCAGGTCTACCAAAAGGAGCTGAGGACGTTGGATTTTACTCTACAGGCAGTCTAGCTGAGATGAGAAAATCTAGGTAAGACATGAGCTAGAGCAACATGAAAAATGGCAAGAGAAGTACATTGATTCCTGGGCCTGTGGCAAAGCAGAAAAGGAGATCACAGAACGTCAGAAGATATCTTGCAATTTAAAAGTGGAAAACTCATACTGTTCCTGATATTGAGGTCCAAGATCAAAACAGAGCCAGGAACAAGGCTCAGAATAGATTCATGCTCAGTAGCTGGTAAATATCCTTTAGTTAGGAGTTGGGGGACTCTAGGAGCCTGGGTCGACGCAGTGTAGGTACTGCTGAAGCTCTAAATGTGAACAGAGGAGGGATCTGGGAACAGGCAGCGTTAATTACCTCTTAGCTCTGGCACTTGCTATTTCCTCTCTAGGCTTTAGCAGTAGCCAGTAGCCTCTGGATTGATCTTTCCATCTTCATCCTCAACTCTCCTGTACAGCTTTTCACAAATATTCTGCTCTTAACTTTTATTTCCTGTCTTCTCTCTACTCTTCATTTACCGATTAACTTTGACTAAATCAAGGTGTAAAACTCAGTATTGTAGTTTTTGGTACTGAATGGCTTCACTTCCATCCTTCAAAGCTTATCCTTTCCAAGTCACTCTCACAAAAGCCTTCCCTGATTTTGCCAACTAAATGGAATCCATCTCTGTTTTGCTCCATCTAATGTTTGCATTACTGATATAAAGGCAAGGTTATGTTGCAATAACAACCAACCTCAAAATCTCTGGGATTCTTTTCTTCAGTATCATACCAGAGGTTCTAGAGAGGGCAATTAAGAAAGTAAAATAAATAAAAGACATTAAATTAGAAACAAAGAATAAAACTTTGTATTTGCAGACAACATGATCTTCTATGCAGAAATCCCAAGAAAGCTACTAAAAAATACTAGAATAAATGAATTTAGCAAGGTTACAAAAATCAATTGCACTTCCATACACTAGCAATGAATAATACAAGAAAGAAATTAAGAAAGCAATTTCACTCACAATAGCATCCAAAACAGTAAAAGCTCATTAAAAATAAACTTAGCAAAAGAGGTGCAAGACCAAAAGCAACAAGACATTGTTGAAAAAAATAAAGGAAGATCTAAATGAATGAAGATACTTTATGTTCATGGATCAGAGGATTCAGTATTAAGATGGCAATACTCCCCAAATTTATCTACAGATTTAATGCAATTCCCTGAAATTCCAGCTGGTCTAATTCCTTCCCTCCTTCCCCCTTCCTTCCTTCCTCCCTCCTTCCCTCCCTCCCTCTTCCTTTCTTTCTTTCTTCTTTCTTTCTTTCTTTCTTTCTTTCTTTCTTTCTTTCTTTCTTTCTTTCTTTCTTTCTTTCTTTCTTTCTTTCTTTTTCTTTCTTTCTTTCCTTCTGCAGAAATTGACAAGCTTACTTTAAAATTCATGGAAATGCAAAACCTACACTAGTCAAATCAATCCTTAAAAAGAAATGACAAGATTGAAGGACTTTACACTACCAGATTTTAAAACCTATTACAAAGCTACAGTAACTATGTGTGGTACTGGCATAGAATAGATACATGTGTGGTACATATATACAATGGAATATTACATAGCCATAAAAAGGAATGAAAGTGGGTCATTTGTAGAGATGAGGATAGACCTAGAGTCTGTCATACAGAGTGAAATAAGTCAGAAAGAGAAAAACAAATATCATATATTAACACATATATGTGGAATCTGGAAAAATGGTACAGATGAACCTATTTGCAGGGCAGGAATAGAGACACAGATGTAGAGAATGGACATGTGGACATGGCAGGGGAAGAGGAGGTTGGGACGAATTGGGAGATTAGGATTGACATATATACATTACCATGTGTAAAATAGATAGCTAGTGGGAACCTGCTGTATAGCACAAGGAGCTCAGCTTGGTGCTCTGTGACGACCTAGATGGGTGGGATTTGGGTGGGAATGCAAGGGAGGTCCAAAGGAGGGGATATATGTATACATATAGCTGATTCACTTTGTTGTACAGCAGAAACCAACACAACATTGTAAAGCAATTATACTCCAATTAAAAAAAGAATAGAATTAGAAGAATAGAATTAAGAGACCAGAAAGAAATTCTTATGTTTATGATCAATTCTTTTTGATGAAGGTGCCAAGACAATTCAATAGGAGAAATAAGAATCTTTTCAACAAATGGGTCTGGGGCAACTGGATATCAACATGCAAAAGAATGAATTTAGACCCCTACTTCACACCACACGTAAAAATGTTCTTGAAATGGATCATAGATCTAAATGTAAGAGCTAATGCTATAAAACTCCTACAAGAACTCATAGGAGTAAATCTTTGTGACCTTGGCTTAGGCAAAGTTTTCTTAGATATAACATCTAAAGCACAAGTGATAAAAGAAAAAATCAAAACATTGGACGTTGTCAAAATTAAAAACCTTTGTCTTGCAAACATATCATCAAGAAAGCGAAAAGGCAACCCACAGAATGGGAAACAATACTTGCAAATCAAATATTTGATAAGGGACTTGTGTATAGATTATATAATGGACTTTTCTAACTCAATAATAAGAAATATACCAGTTATAGGGGCTTCCCTGGTGGCGCAGTGGTTGAGTATCTGCCTGCTAATGCAGGGGACACGGGTTTGAGCCCTGGTCTGGGAGGATCCCACATGCTGCAGAGCAACTGGGCCTGTGAGCCACAACTACTGAGGCTGTGCATCTGGAGCCTGTGCTCCTCAACAAGAGAGGCTGCGATAGTGAGAGGCCCACGCACCGCGATGAAGAGCGGCCCCCACTTACCACAACTAGAGAAAGCCCTCGCACAGAAACGAAGACCCAACACAGCATAAATAAATAAAAATAAATTAGTAAACTCCTACCCCCAACATCTAAAAAAAAAAAGAAATATACCAGTTATAAAATGATCAAAGAATTTACTAGACATTTCTCCAAAAAAGATTTACAAATGATGAATAAGTACATGAAAAAATGAACAACATCATTACTCATTAGGGAAATGCATATCAAAAGTATAGTAAGATACCATTTCATACCCACTTAAATGACTATAATAAAAAAAGCCAGACAATAACAATTGTTGGTAAGGATGTGAAGGAATTGGAATCTTTAAGCATTGCTGATGCGAATGTAAAATGATGCAGTCACTTTGTTTTTGTTGTTTTTTAAAAACAATTAATTAATTTTTAAAACTGCGTTGGGTCTTCGTTGCAGCACATGGGTTTCCTCTAGTTGCGGCGAGTGGGAGCTACTCTTCGTTGCGGTGCGCGGCTTCTCATTGCAGTGGCTTCTCTTGTTGCAGAGCACGGGGTCTAGGCTTGCGGGCTTCAGTAGTTGTGGCTTGCAGGCTCTAGAGCACAGGCTCAGTAGTGGTGGCTCATGGGCTTAGCTGCTCCACGGCATGTGGGATCTTCCAGGACCAGGGCTCGAACCCATGTCCCCTGCATTGGCAGGCAGATTCTCAACCACTGCGCCACCAGGGAAGTCCCTGATGTGGTCACTTTGGAAAGTAGTTTGGCAGTTCTTCAAAATGTTAAACGTGATTATCATATGATCCAGCAATTTCACCTAGAGCAATTCTAAGATAAACAAAAATATATAACAACACAAACTTTTACAAAAATGTTTGTAACAGCATTATTCATAAATGCCAAAAAGTGGAAACAACGCAAATGTCCAACACGTGGTGAATGGATAAACAAAATGGGTACATACATACAATGTATTCAGCAATAAAAAGGAATACATTACTGAGAGATGCTACAACATGGATGAATCTCCAAAATAATCTGCCTGGTGAAAGAAAACAGTCACAAAAGACCACATATTGTACACGTCAATTTATGTGAAATGCCCAGAATAGGTAAATTTATAGAGACAGAAGTAGATTAGTGATTGCCTAGGGCTGGGAAGATGAAGGAGAAATGGGGAGTGAGTGCTCATGGGTATGAGAGTTCTTGTTGATTAAATCTTCTAAATGATGTTGTTCTGATGAAAGTGTTCTAACATTAGATTATGGTGATGGTTACATAACTTTGTAGATGTACTAAAAACTACTGAATTGTATACTTTAAACAGGAGAATTTTGTGGCATATAAATTATACCTCAATAAAACTGTTTAAAAATCATAGTGTTTTAATACAACGAAAGTTTCTCACTCCTGCTGCATATCCAGTGAAGGCTGGGAGAGGAGCTTTGCTCATAGTGGACACTTTAAAACCCTGGCTGATGGAAGCACTACTTTCTCATATACTTCTATGATCACTAAGGTAGAATAAAAGGAATGTGGTGAATTGCCTTATTGGCCCTTAAGACCTCCACCTGGAAGTTATACACATCACTTCAACTCATGTTTCATTAGCCAAAAGAAGTCACATGATCACACCTAACTTTAGAGAGGGTAATTTCAACTCAACTATATACCTAGGAGAAAAGAACTGGAATATTTGTGGAGTATTTTAATGAACACCACATTGGTCTTATCTTCTTTCCTAGGTTTTAGTTCCTGAGCACAGTGATACCATATTTCCTCACTGCCATAGTTTCCTTAAGTTCTTTTTTTTCTTTTTGAATAAGATGGAGGTATTTACATGAGTAAGATTAAAAAGAACACACACACACACACACACACACACACACACCAGTCTAGAATAGTACTTTCTTCACAGTAAATGTTTCATAATTATGTGTCAGTAGAATAAATGAACATGAAATGATTAAGCAACAGTGCAGAGCCATGCGTGATTAATAGCCCAATGTGTGGATTAAGGATGACTACAGTAGGAGTTTGGAAAAGAGGAGATCAAAGCGAGTGGAGGTGGCAGATGCACAGTAATGGGTGTTCCCAATCTCTATCTCTGGTATCAGTACAGATGGATCACTAAGAACTGCTGCAGTGACCCAGATGGACGGTGTTATCTGTGTCACAGTTTGTTTTTTTCCCAGATATGGGTTGGGCAGAGACCTGCGAGCTTAATTAGGGCAGTAAAGAATAGGATCCAAATCACTTAACCTTTCTGAATCTCATTTTACAAATCAAGATTGTCAAATGTAGCTGTGTAACGCCTTAAAGCCCTGTGATTAAATATGCTATTAGTATTGTATGCAAAATCTATCAGAGAGTAAAACAGTACTTCATGCGTATGGAGCTGTTGAATATGTCAAAGCTTTAATAGCCGTCTGGAGTTAAACCTGTGTTCCGCTGAATTTAGAGTTTTCACAGACATGCTTTAATGAAGAATCCCTTCTTTCCAGAAATTCATTAGGCTGTTACACATACACTTGAGTCATTTTTGCATCATGAAGAGGTTACTAAATTAAAAGGATTGCTGAGAGTACTTTCAAGGCATTGCTAATTCTTTCAATGTATTTGGACTTTGAAGCAAAAATTTAATGCTGTGTTGGCTGGAAGAAATCAAAATCTCTACTTCCTTCACATTCTTATTAGATATATATCTTAATTAATTTCAATTCTTAAGGAAAGGACCTTTTCCCTCAAGAAAGCTCTTTACATGTCCATTGTCAGTACTGGTTGTTTTTTTTTTTTTTTGTACATTTATTTATTTTATTTATTTATTTTTGGTTGTGTTGGGTCTTCATTGCTGCACATGGGCTCTCTCTAGTTGCGGTGAGCTGGGGCTACTCTTCATTGTGCTGCGCAGGCTTCTCATTGACGTGGCTTCTCTTGTTGTGGAGCACGGGATCTAGGCATGTAGGCTTCAGTAGTTGTGGCACACGGGCTCAGTAGTTGTGGCTCGTGGGCTCTAGAGCACAGGCTCAGTAGTTGTGTCCCTGTGGCTTCCCGGACCAGGGCTCGAACCTGTGTCCCCTGCATTGGCAGGCGGATTCTTAACCACCGTGCCACCAGGGAAGCCCCCTGTATTGGTTGTTACAGTGACCAAAATCACCTAATAGTAGCCACGCTCCACTACCTGGTTTGCAGACAACTCTAAACACAGAGAGAACAGTTAACTTATTCCTAGAAAATAGTCTCTATTTTTTAAATATTCAGTTACAAGTTTTTTTTTTCTGTTAAAAATATTTCTTTCCTTCTACCACCAGAAGGGAACAGTAAAAATTTGGGTTAAAAAGTCAGGAAAACAACAACAACAACAACAAAACCACTTACCACTAGCACATGTAAGTCTTAGTTTAATCTATTTTAAAATGAGAAAAAATAACTAAGAGATATGGGAGCAGATTTCAATTTTTGAAAACTTATGATTATGGAAAGAATAGGGAAATATGAATCATTTGGAAATAGGAATAGTGAAGAAGCTATAAATTAAAATTTACACAGCCTACCTTAATAGTTAGGTTTTTGGAAAGATGTAGAATGTCTACTAGGAGTGAAAAGCAAAAACATTTTCTTACCATAATCACTTATTTGAGCTTTTTATTTGGAATTACACAGCACTTGGCACAGAGGAAGTTCTTAATACATGCTTCTAGAATGAATTGCCCATACCATTTCAAATGATCTTGGAATATATTCAAAATAAAAGACAAGTAGTTTCATCTAGCAACGGCGCATATTAACACCAAGAAAGCCATATGTGGAACAGAATATTTTTAGTATTTCGCTAAGGGAACCACACTACAGTTAATTCTGCAAAAAGTAAATACCTTCACAGCCTAGAGTTGCAAGGACAATCATGAATAATACCACAGAAATATCCATAAAGAACTTCTCATGTAAACTGATAAAAATATTAACATCTATCTTTTGTCTATTTGCTTGTTGCATCAGTGGAGAAGTGGCAAAATCAGTCATGTGACACTTTGCCCCTATTAGATAAACACAGTTTATTTCAGCAAGAATTTATTGAGCACCTACTACATTTTTGTACTGTGATGTCACCAAGGATATAGACTTGAAGAAGGAGACTGATTGAAGAAGAACCTTGAGGAAAGACAGATAGAGGGAGGAAAAAAATGACATTAAAATTTTACTAAAAATAAAAGGAACAACAATTGATATTTACTTTATGCACCGTTATTTTCTAATCCCCTTACTCCATCTGACTCAAGACATGAGAATTATAGTAAGTCAAGAAAGCTCTCCATCTGTTAAAAATGTAGATTAAGCACTTAATCTTGTGGGCAGCCACACAGAGCACCAAGAAATTTCTCACAATTGAAATAATAAAAGCAGGATCCCATCTTTAGTTAAGTGTAGCTGATACAGTTTTCGGAATGATCTCTACTGTATTAATAGATAGGTTTGCAAATATCTGCAAGGGTCTAGTGCTCCCCTTTGTTCTCAAGTGAGATGAAATACACTATGCAACTGGCATGACACTCACAAATTAGGAAGACAATTTGCCATGCATTGTAAGTAAATTATAAGGTAGATACTTGCTGTGTGTGCCACTCATCTTTGCCTCCTTGCTCTCCCACTCTGTGACCTACTTTCACATGGATGCAGTGCTAGCTCTGGCTGCTGTGTTCACATAACACTAAATCAGTACCTCCACTTTTGATCAGTTCAAGGGTGGGCTTGTCAAAAGTCCTTTCCCTGGGAATTTGGGTGTCTGGACCTGTAACAGGTAAATCCAGGAGGCATCAGTGGTCATGTTTCTTACACGTGCACCAGAGAAGCAATGGAAGCTGGGTAAGACAGAGTCAGAGCAGGTCAATGACTACAGTAAGCACCAGAAGGAGAGAAAGAGCCGGAAAGCAAGAGAGAAGAGTGTGAGAGAGAGGGAAAGGCATGCAACGGACACATAGACAAGAGGCAAGATGTAGAAAATGGGTCCAGACAGAGCTTGAATCTCTAAGGCACAGTTGAAGTCTGCCTGCATCCCAGCCTTTCCCTGCCATAGAAAGAGGAGAGAAACACTTCCTCTATAATGAAGTCACCCTTGTTTGTCTAAATGCCTCAAGTGGTTTCTGTTGTTTGCAACCTTGTAAATGTTATATATCCAAGCAATAATGTGGTTGTTTCTGGGCATTTATCTCCCCTTTTCTCTCTTGACCCAGGAGGGACTTTCCCCCTCTACTGCCTCACATCAAAGTAGAAACAATGATTCAGGCAAGTCTTCTACATAAGTGACAAGAAGCTTGCCTGAAGGTCCTTTTCTCTCCAAGTGGGGAATGATCCTATATTACTGTCCTTGGGGAGAGGGAGAGAGAAGCCAGAAACTTATCTAACACTCAATGGGAGAGGAAGGATGGTTTGGAGGGACAAGGGTGAAAATTTTCAGTCAGGAGGACCAAGAGTAGAGTGGAAGACCTAAGAGGTTGAACACTTCCCTGCCTGCTCACTCATCACCTGCCATTCAATGGTTCTGGGACCTGGTCAATTCTTTGATTAGAGAGTAAGAGATTTGGACTTCTTTATGGGGTTGGGTTAATACAACCGCAAATCATAAACCACAAACCACAATTTATAACATCATGGCTAGTTCTCCATTAGCAAGTGATTATCTAGAAATTTCAAATAATTAAAAAGAAAGTAGTTAAGACTGAAAACTATTGCCTCATCACATCACTCATCACAACATTCACTCATCACAACATTCAGGTCAAGTTCTAACACTCATCACAACATTCAGGTCAAGTTCTAAGATATAGGGATCTCAGTGGATGCCTGTCTGAGGACACACTTCTGTTTGAGGACATATTCATTTGCAGGTATACTTAAAGTGGGGTCCGTTTAGCTAAATGTTAAAAGGAGACAATTAAAATAGAGGTTTACTTGAAGGGAAAAATATGCCATCCTTCTTTTAAAGCTAAGAAAACTCAGAGAGCTCAGATGTCACTGGGATAATTCAAGCCCAAATGGACCCCTCTTCCATTTGGATTACACTGGCTCTTGGGGCTCGGTATTAACAAGCATTACCAAGCGTATGGATGTTTTAGTTAATTCTGCTGTCTTTGTGTCTCTAAGAAATAGACCTTTGGTGAGATATATGGTTTGTATGCCTGGCCCTGTTTGCTTCTCTCTGCTGTGCTAATCCAGGAAGAAATGACAGCTGAGGTCAGGCTCTTGCTAGACAGCAAGTCACCTGACTCTTGACTCTTGTTATCAACCCTGTGTCCATAGCCACCTTTGTCACATCTTTGCCCAGCTGACTTCCGGCCTGCCTGACATCTCTTTCTTCCCCATTCTCCCACTCAATTTCTCCCGAACTTCACAGCCCTGTACACTCTGATCACGTGCTCAACTCCCAGACTACTGATACCCTGCCTACACTAGCCATGAAGGACGCCATCTGCTTCAGGGGAAGTGGGAGTTCCCATCTGCTCAAACACACGACAGGGAACTCAATTAGGGTGCAAGGAAGTAGGGTGAAGAGAAGTCTGGAATGAGAAGAGTGTAGAAGGAATTAAGCCAGAAGCTTAGGGATTTGGCACAGTTCTAAGCACTGGGGATACCAAGATGAACATGAACCTCATTTTTCAGTAGTGCAAACAGAAAATAGACAGTTTGATGAATAGATAAATAAGATAATCTAGGTATTGATAATAAGTATGATTTTGAAAAGAGGGTATGGTATAAAGAGTGTGGGAAGGGTGTCCAATTTAAATAAGGTGGTCAGGAAAGTCCCTCTGAGGAAGTGGCATGTGAGCTGAGACCTGAATGATAAGAAGAATCCACCCAAGAAGTGATTTGGAGATAGAACATTACAGGTAGGGAAAACCACAGGACAAGGGCTCTGAGTCCAAACACACTTGCCTGTGTTAGAGAATCAGTTGGGTTGAGTAACAGCTAATGAGGGGAAGGATGATCCCCTAGATGCCTTGAAGGGAATCTAGGCAGAGACCAGATCCTATAGGGTCTTGCAGGCTGCCATAAGGTGTTGAGGCAGTTTTGGAGTGTCTTTAGCCTAGAAATAACATTGTCAGATTTATGTTGTTAAAGCTCAACTGGGCATGGAAATGAGCTGTTGGAGGGCATGCGTGCAATCAGAGGGACTTCAGTCGGGCGGATGGCTTGGACTAGAAACGTTGAGTAATTTGCTCAAAGACACTCAGCTAATAAGTCAAGAATAAGTGGCAAAGGTTCCGTGGGAATAGAGGAGTTGAACAGAAACACATCATTCCCTCCCAAGCCTCTTGTTCCCCCTGACCTAGAATGTTGGCTGATATTCCAGCTCAGCTGAGAAACCAAGGAAGGGTGGACTTTTGTCATTCTTGTTTGCAGTCTGGTGCCTTTGAACATGCCTACTTTGAGGAGTTTATGTTAAGAGTCCCTATGGAAGATATCAGAAACTAACTTTTCCAGCTTTCTTTGCAGTTCTGGCATAAGCATGGGATCTATGTGCTGCTAACTGGACATTTATGTATAAGTTATAGGTTTGGAAGGTGGTGATGAGAAGTAGGCACTGAGAAGACCCATTGTGTGAAGCAGCCCCAGAGATGTGTGTCTACCAGAACCAGGAGAGGAGGTGGCTCTGATGGTGCATCCAGGGCTCATACCAGTGCCGTCAATGCCGGGTGTACTGGGAGTCTGTTGGGACCATGTTCCTGAGGAAAGTGGACATTATATTTGGCCACAAAGCCTCCAAGCCTGGTTCTCCACCTGCCAAGCAATGTCAAAAGCTACCTAGAGTCCTTAATGCATCCCTTTTCTGCTTATATCAGTTGGTTCTTTTGGTTGACTACTTAAGAATCATGACTGATACCTCTGTTTTCTGATGAAATGCGATTGTGGGGTTGAAGGAATCAGAGGAGAGAGACTCCTCATTAAGGTTAAAGGCTATGGTCTCAAAAGACTCTCTCCCATCCCAGCCTGCCTGCAGATTCTGCAAACTTTCCTACTTCCTATTATAAAATAGAACCTGAGATCCACTTAGCATGCCTAACGCATTAATTGTAAGAAAAAGCAAAGTGAAGTTTGTCAGTAGGCTACAAGCTGGGCAGACAACCTGCCTGTTATAAAAGAAATTTCTCATCAAACAGGGCAAAGTGAAAAGCAGTAACCATAGCTTTGGGCTCTTTCACAGAAATCATTTTGCAAATAGTAGTGTTCACTCAGTACTTGGCTTCTCACCAATGTTACCAGAGAATGCCCTTTTTCACCCATCAGCAATATTTGTAGGCACTCTTCCCACTACAGTTGTAGATTACACTAAAAAAAAAGAGTAAAGAAAACCCTACCAACTACCCCTTGTGAGGAATTCTAGTGAAAAATAAGAGCTTGAAGTATGCCATGGGCTCCCAATTCCCAGTGCCCAGAATATTGCTCATTATAAATAATAAGGAAATAAAAAGGAGAGAGACTTTCAACAAGATTTTAAAATATGCTTTTTAATATTAATTTTAATTATTCATTATTTCTAAATAGATTTCTCTCAAGAGGAAATTGAAAAGGTGTAATAAATCTGAATCTCAAATGCCATTTATATCCTTTTAATGGGCTGCTTTCTCCTTGGGGTCCAAGTTCACTTTGATGATTAGCTAAGGCCTTAGGACATGATCTCCCTTAGGCACAAAAGGAAAAAGGAAACACACTTACCTCACTGATTATCATTGGCTGAGGTCCTCCTCTTGGTGCCTTTTTAAAGTAGTATACACTGTAGTAAGATTGCCATGTGCAAAGTCTTTCAGGAATTACGTCCATTTATCAGAGAGAACTATTTCTTTTACATATCTGGCTTCACAACTAGATTTTGAACAGAACTGAAGTCTCATCATTTTGTCTTCACTTTCCTTATTCTTCTACCTCAATTGTTAGCAGTTCTGTGGGTGCTGGCCTTCCTGACTCAGCTGCCACTAGAAGCAAACCTGTGATATCATCTCCTTAGGAGGACCAGGGCGGCGAGAGAGATGGTCCTTTATGTGTGTATGAATAGCTTAATGTTGGATCCTCTAATGAACATGTCTCCAAGGCGTACTTTCCTTCCATTTATGACATGCTTCCCAATGAATGAATTTGTTTATTAATTGATTATTAATTAGTTAATCATAGGGGTTGCTACAGACTGAATGTGTTTCCCCCAAGTTCAGATGTTGAAACCTAACCCCCAATGTGATGGCATTAGGAGTGGGGCCTTTGGGATGTGATTGGGTCATGAAGGTAGAACCCTCATGAATGAGATTAGTGCCCTTATAAAAAAGGCCCCAGAGAGCTCTCTTGCCCCTTCTGCCGCCTGAGGACACAGCCAGAAAGTGGCCGCCTATGAACCAAGAAGTGGTCTTTCACTTCTTGAATCTGTTGGCACTTTGATCTTGAACTTCTCAGCCTCTGGAACCATAAGAAATAAATTTCTATTGATTATAAGCCACCCAGTCTATCATATTTTTGTTGTAGCAGCTACTACAGAGTAAGTGCTTTGGAAGTTGGCCCCAAAAGTTTTATTAGCCAAGGTTTACGAAGGCAGTGCCTTTGAGCTAAGCCTTGAAAGATGAGAAGGATTTCAAAGGAAAGAGAAGGTCATTCTTTGAAGAGCAAAGGCAAGGAAGCAGAAATATTAGGGGACTGGTGGGGAACTTTACAGATGTACTGAGTTCTTATATAGAGCAAGATGTGGGCAAGGTGTGGACAATCAGACCCAGAAGTTTGTGTTTGTTACGGTCTCCCCATTACCTGGCCCAGAGCAGTATTCCATAACTACTTGGCCAATGAATTGTGCTTTGTGTTAGGGGTTTGAGCTTTATCGTGAAGGCAAGGGGGAGTCCTTGAAAGTTATGAAAAACAATTTGGGAACTTTATTTGATGTGACAATATTCTAAGTGTTGTCTTTCTTCTTCTTCACAAACTTTATCTTCCCCATCACCACGTCCCTTAACCCACCTTTTAAAATATTGCTATTACTTCTGAATTTGTAATCTGCGTTTCAGTGATGTTTGACTTTGCGCCTGTTGTGACCTTAGAAGTGCGCACTGCCATTTACTTTGGCTGATGTGCTGATCTTCCAATCTTCTTATCAGAAGATGGTAAACTCCTTGAAGATGTGCTCTGGAAAAACTCTTGAGGATACCTTTATGCAGTAAAGGCACTCCAATGTTTTTGACAAATGTCTGGGCTCACTTATGGTGACAACCTGGGGCCAGATACTTTTAGCTCAGAAAGACAGAACAGCAGGAAGTAGAACATAATTTCTCTTTCTGCTCCAGCCAATCAGATAAGACACAGAAAGATAAGAATATCTGAGGTGGCTTGGAGTGCTGATGAGATGGTGTAACCAAGAATGCTATAAATTTTAGTTGAAGTTTAGATAGGTTTTGATGGCAGATAAACTTTATAAATGCAATTTACACTTGGGCCCCATCTTCACTTCAATTCTGCAAGCAGATCTTCTTTCCAGACTAATGGCAGCTCTGTGTCAAACCAATCAGCAGAGATGTGAATTGAGTTACATGCTACAGTGATTTATTTCATTAACATTTGGCTTAGGGATCAAATGATAAAATCATTTCTCAAGTTACTGTGGCGAGAATTTCCTATCTCAAGTTATATTGTTGGCAAAAACTTGAATATAAAAATCTTATAATGCAATCTATAGCAATAGTCATTGATTTTTACCTTGCATATGAAACAAGATTAGAAACTAATGAAAATCTGATACTATTAAAAATAACATTTATATAGAACTTAATTTAGTAAGCACTGTCACATATAGTCTCTCTTTTGTATCTTGCAGTTACTCTGGTTGATGATATCAATTTTACAAGTGAAGAAATAGGCTCAGAGAGGTTAAGTGACTTAGCCAAAGTAACCCAGCTTCTTCTTATTTGGGGCAGAATTAGGACTCAAACCCAGATCCATGTATCCTACATTCCCATGCTTGTCAGTCTGCGGTTCATTTCATCAATGGGAAATTATTCGTTAGGGCAATGTAACAGTTAATTTATAGAACAAATCGATTTCGGTTTCTCTGTTTTGTAAAAGACAATACTGTGTACAGGAAAAGAAAAATCATAAAAGATGAAACATGAAAGGAAGTGTGGATGAAAGACAGACAAAAGGAAGAAAACAACTTGCAAAACAGATGGTGCCTTTTAAATAATGGGTGGTTGTCTCTTCTCTTCCACTTGACGTTGCTGGATGACACAGTGGGCGGGGGCTGACCTCTCTCAAGCCATTCTCACTATGCATATCAACTAAATTGATTAGCTGATGCTTTTCATCCACAGGCCAGTATGTTGAAAACCATAAGTGTTGTTTGTGTTTACTATATCATTTTGTAGAGGTGAAAGATGGCATGGATGAAACTAAAAGTTAATTGGAGTGATTCTAGAACCATCTTTCTACTAAGCATACACCCCCAGAACGATTCCCAGAGACCTCCAGGGAGACCACTGGCAGGACATCTGGGAGAATAACCCAAGTGGGGTGTTCAGACTCATGTGTTGCCAGTGCCCTTTCAGCCCTTAAGTTATACCTGTATAAAGACAAACACAGCCATTTCTACAGGTACACTAAAACAGAAACATATATATATATTTTTCTGAATAAAAGAAGAGAAATGGAGCTGAGTATCAGGCACCCGATAACAGTAATACTGCTCACTTTTGGCTGTTAGATGCCAGGCAGCCTGGGTACTGATCCCCTCTCTGCCTAACTCTGACTGACTAGTCTGCCTCTAACTAATTAGCTCAAGTTTTCTAACTCTGCCTTCTCAACTGAAAAATGGGATGACAGTCTTTCATTATACTCAAACTATAGTAGAGCAAGGTTTGAACGGATGATCAGGGAGCACTGAACATCTCCCATCCTTGCTTGAGACTTCACATTAAGCCAGAATGGGAGCATGGATGAACACAGGGTTAGGAAAAAATCCTAGCTGGGAACGTGGGTCAGCAAGGACTTCCAGCCTCTTGAATAATAATTTTCTGAACTTCAACCTCCTCATTTATAAAATGAAGACATGGGACTTATGGATCTTAACAGTGATTCCATCTTTTAAAAACGTTAGACTTGGGGCTTCCCTGGTGGCGCAGTGGTTGAGAGTCCGCCTGCCGATGCAGGGGACACGGGTTCGTGCCCCGGTCTGGGAAGATCCCACGTGCCGTGGAGCGGCTGGGCCCGTGAGCCATGGCCGCTGGGCCTGCATGTCTGGAGCCTGTGCTCCGCAACGGGAGAGGCCACAACAGTGAGAGGCCCACGTACCGCAAAAAAAAAAAAGTTAGACTTTATGATATTATTATGTTGGATTTGTGTGCAATGACAATCTTCTAGAAATTTTTGAAAACTGTGATCCAGCATGATAGGTTTTGCAAACAAATGTAAACAAATGTAGGGAGATAAAAATGTTTTTGTAGGCACTCGAACACATACACACAAGAATGAGTCTTTTTCATGTATATAAATAATAAAAACCTAAATGTCAGCCTTCGTGCATCAAATATTTATTGCTTAAAAAATTCAGTGTTCCATGACTCGGAAATTATTAGCATAGCTGAGTTTATGTTTGCATAGCTATTTTAAAAAGCACTTACTTTAATTTAGTATCTATTTACACTTTCAGCATTGTATGCCTATGATATGTAGATACACAGCACCAATATTATATGCTTCTTCTCAAGACAATTGAAGATGGAATTACCCATGACAAGATAACATGTTCATTACAGAGTTTTCTCCTATTTATCAGAGGGAGAAGGCATTCTATTTTTGGTAGTGAGCATCACTCCCTTCCCCCCACCAGAATACAATGACAAGAAAATGATTAATGATTAATGAGTAATGTGCCCCACATTACTGTCAGCAGGAATCCAGTCCAGGCATGGAGGAAGCCTGAATAATTGAAGGGAAGAGGTAATGGTGGTAACATTAGTTATAACAGGTCAGAGAAGTTTCGTTCCTGGGCTTTGTGCCCAGTTTAAAGAATCGTTTACACATTTCAGAGTGTGGTTTGGGGGGTTTTTTTTTTGGGTTTTTTTGTTAATTGGTAAGCAACCCTTATGGCTCAGAATCATAGCACAGGGCTCCCAGTAAGTTTAGAAAGAGAGGCTGGACAGAATTGCACGTTCTCCTCATTACTGAAACCTTTCGTGATAACAGTTGCAGTAGAGGTTTTACCTAATGGGTGATAAATGACCACCTTCCAGACGGGCGCCTTATCTCATTTATCACTGGCTTGGAAGTAAACCACCACTGCAATAGGAATCATAACTGTTGAATGGATCTATACTTTGACTTTCCTTGGGATTTCTTCACATTATTTTATTTATTTATTACTTCATAACAGATAAGGAGATATTGCGCGGCTAATAAATTGGGGGCAGTGGTGAAGGGAATGTGAGGAAAATTCTTCACAGTAACTGACTAAAGCACTTTAACAGAACCTATCTATGCTATTGTAGGAAACCAAAACCAAATTGAACTGTAGTCTCAGAGGAGTGGGGGCAGATCAATCCGTGCAAAGGCAGCCTGAGAGGAAGGGACAAAGTTGTAACGACTGACAATGGGAAGCGGGCATTAGGCAGCCTGAAATGAAGGACCCACTTCACAACAGCCTGCTTGCATCCCTGCTTGCACATTTTGGGCCTTGTTAGCTACTTGGACCTGTGAGTAATGACCTTGTCTTCAACAGTAACTTGAATCTGAAAGAGATGGCTTATACCCATTCATCCACACACACTTTCACACACACACGAACTCTAAGAGTATAAGGAGGTGTGATGGGGCTATAAAAGTTGTTGATGCTGGGTTAAAATGAGATGAAACCAAATGATGTCATTTAAAGCAAAACGAATGTAACCTTGGGTCAAACAATATGTTACTGGCTGAATGTGAAGGGAATGTGATCCCGTAAAGGTCAGCAAAATTACAGACGCTTCTTTTGAAATAGATGTTTAAATAGTAGCCTTCAGTCTGATACTACCTTTTTTTTTTTTTTTTTGCGGTACGCAGGCCTCTCACTGTTGTGGCCTCTCCCGTTGTGGAGCACAGGCTCCGGACGCGCAGGCTCAGCGGCCATGGCTCAAGGGCCTAGACGCATGTGGGATCCTCCCTGACCGGGGCAGAAACCCATGTCCCCTGCATCGGCAGGCAGACTCTCAACCACTGTGCCACCAGGGAAGCCCTGATATTACCTTTTAAGGAGGAATTATTAAGCGAATTTTGTTATTTTTGTAATCTAAAAATTTATATTCAGTGTTTAATAATTTTAGGGAAAAATAGTCATCCTATTTATAATAAATAACACTAGAAGCTATGCAAGAGGTTAGAACTTTAGAATATTTCATAAAAATCAAATCTAATGTAAAGTTTAATTTCACCAAAGATAAAAAAAATGAAACGGAAGAAATTCAGTGAGATAAAAGATTTTAAAAAGTTGCAAGGTTTTTGCACAGCAAAGGAAACCATAAACAAGATGAAAAGACAACACTCAGAACAGGAGAAAATGTCTGCAGATGAAGCAACTGACAAAGGATTAATCTCCAAAATATATAAGCAGCTCATGCAGCTTAATATCAAAAAAACAAACAACCCAATCCAAAAATGGGCAGAAGACCTAAATAAACATTTCTCCAAAGAAGATATACAGACTGCCAACAAACACAGGAAAGGATGCTCAAAATCACTAATCATTAGAGAAATGCAAATCAAAACTGCAATGAGGTATCACCTCAAACCAGTCAGAATGGTCATCATCAAAAAGTCTACAAACAATAAATGCTGGAGAGGGTGTGGAGAAAAGGGAACCCTCTTGCACTGTTGGTGGGAATGTAAATTGATACAGTCACTATGGAGAACAGTATGGAGGTTCCCTAAAAAACTAAAAATAGAACTACTATATGACCCGGCAATCCCATTACTGGGCATATACCCTGAGAAAACCATAATTCAAAAAGAGTCATGTACCACAATGCTCATTGCAGCACTATTTACAATAGCCAGGACATGGAAGCAACCTAATTGTCCAATGACAGATGAATGGATAAAGAAGATGTGGCACATAGATACAATGGAATATTACTCAGCCATAAAAAGAAACGAAATTGAGTTATTTGTAGTGAGGTGGATGGACCTAGAGTCTGTCGTACAGAGTGAAGTAAGTCAGAAAGAGAAAGACAAATAATGTATGCTATCACATATATATGGAATCTAAAAAAGAAAAAAAGCTTCTGAAGAACATAGGGACAGGACAGGAATAAAGACACAGACGTGGAAAGTGGACTTGAGGACACGGGGAGGGGGAGGGGTGGGCTGGGACGAGGTAAGAGAGTGGCATGGACATATATACACTAAGAAATGTAGAATGGATGGCTGGTGGGAAGCAGCTGCATAGCATAGGGAGATCAGCTCGGTGCTTTGTGACCACCTAGAGGGGTGGGATAGAGAGGGTGGGAAGGAAACGCAAGAGGGAGGGGATATGTTTATATGTTTGACTGATTCATTTTGTTATTCAGCGGAAGCTAATACACCATTGTAGAGCAATCATACTCCAATAAAGATGTTGAAAAAAAAAAAGTTGCTTTAGGGCTTCCCTGGTGGTGCAGTGGTTAAGGATCCGCTTGCCAGTGCAGGGGACACAGGTTTGAGCCCTGGTCAGTGAAGATCCCACATGCCGCAGAACAACTAAGCCCGTGCGCCACAACTAATGAGCCTGCGCTCTAGAGCCCACGAGCCACAACTACTGAGCTTGCGTTCCACAACTACTGAAGCCTGTGCACCTAGAGCCAATGCTGCGCAACAAGAGAAGCCACCGCAATGAGAAGCCCGCGCACCGCAACGAAGAGTAACCCTCGCTCACCGCAACTAGAGAAAGCCCACGCACAGCAATAAAGACCCAACACAGCCAAAAATAAATATAAATAAAATAGATAAATTAAAAATATATATTTTAAAAAAAGTTGCCTTAGGGTTGAGATTAAGAAAGAGTTTGGCAATTTCATTTCAAAACCTAGGACTCATTTTAAATTTGAGGTTCAAGTGATATGTTTGAGAAGTGAACATACCTTAGGTCTGTTTCTAATTCTTTAAGCTTTATATCCTATGTTACAATATTAAAAAATCAAACAAATGCAAAAGGAGCAACTTATAAAAGGTTGAGTGTTCTCTGTGGCTTGGAAAAAGTTTGCTTTTATTTTTCTCCCAAAGCCAAGAGATTTTAAAGTCTTAATTCAGCTTAAATACATAGAGGTTGGTATTTATAAATATAAGGTATAAATGAGAGGCAATTAATTTAACCTACCACCTTCCCATTTTTTGTCTGTTATTAATATATTTCAAGTTAAAACATTTTTAGATGTTCTCACCTCACTTGCTTACTTCAGACATAGCTGAAAACCATTTCTAATACATCTTAAAAGATGTCGTTCACCACTACACCCAAACCAACCAGTATATCCCCAAATGGAGGACAACTCTCTACCCATGGATGAGAAATGTCCTCCTAGAATAGGACTTTGGAAAGATGCTTTACCTTTCCCTTCTGAGGACTATTTAACTTCAACCTACTCAGAAAGTACTGAAGCGTGTGAAGTTCCCTTTATAATCTTTAAGGTGGAAACTCGTAGTTAATGTGCAAAGTGTAGAATTCGTTCTCTGAAGCTGGACTCATTCAGCTCTAACTGGATGCCAAGCTCAATGTTATCTCTCAAATCCAGAATTCTTGTTCTTTATGTGATAAGCTCCAAACAGAAACCTCAATTTTGGTCAAAATCGTTCTGTCTATTGCCACTAGAACTTTACTTGGAGTTCTGTCATTATGTTGAATTTTATCCCAAACCCCCTTCTTTTCCTTGGGTCTTGTGAGCGCACCATGTATCCCTCGGCAGTTAATGCCACTGTAAACAGAAAATTTTCTGGAGACAATATGCTTGTATCCAAATCTGCCTCCATCACTTATAGCTATGGGACTTTGGGAAAATTTCTCCACGTCGGAGAGTCCTCATTGTTAGAGGAAGTGTGAACTAGTATAGCCACTTTGAAGAGCAATTTTGTATTATCTTGTGAAGTTGAATATTTGCATTCTCTACAAACTAGTGGTAGCTCACTGGTGTATATACTAAGAGACATGCACAAGAATGTTCACACGCTTCATTCATGTTCCACAAACGTGCCCTGAGATTTAAGATGGACAAATATTTAGCATGGTTTCTACCACCCTTCCCTCAACCCTAAACATCCAAGGTAGACACCACTAATAGGTCCTGGCAGTCTTGCCTGTTGAGTCCTGGTTTACCCTCACAATTCTTTTCCAACCCAGCTCCACAGGCAACCATCACCAATCAATCAAATTTTGAAAAGACACTTTCTACCTTTGGTCTTAGGACAGGTTGGGGCATTGGAGCTGAGTGTACTTTTAAAAATATTCAGTATGGAGGTTCCTTAAAAAACTACAAATAGAACTACCATATGACCCAGCAATCCCACTACTGGGCATATACCCTGAGAAAACCAAAATTCAAAAAGAGTCATGTACCAAAATGTTCATTGCAGCTCTATTTACAATAGCCCGGAGATGGAAACAACCTAAGTGCCCATCACCAGATGAATGGATAAAGAAGATGTGGCACATATATACAATGGAATATTACTCAGCCATAAAAAGAAACGAAATTGAGCTATTTGTAATGAGGTGGATAGACCTAGAGTCTGTCATACAGAGTGAAGTAAGTCAGAAAGAAAAAGACAAATACCGTATGCTAACACATATATATGGAATTTAAGAAAAAAATGTCATGAAGAACCTAGGGGTAAAGCAGGAATAAAGACGCAGACCTCTTAGAGAACGGACTTGAGGTTATGGGGAGGGGGAAGGGTGAGCTGTGACAGGGCGAGAGAGAGTCATGGGCATATACACACTAACAAACGCAGTAAGGTAGATAGCTAGTGGGAAGCAGCCGCATGGCACAGGGATATTGGCTCGGTGCTTTGTGACAGCCTGGAGGGGTGGGATGGGGAGGGTGGGAGGGAGGGAGACGCAACAGGGAAGACATATGGGAACATATGTTTATGTATGACTGATTCACTTTGTTATAAAGCAGAAACTAACACACCATTGTAAAGCAATTATACCCCAATAAAGATGTTAAAAAAAAATATTTTGAATATACATAATGATAAACAGATTTCCAAAGGCTGATTTCCTGCCTCTTTGTATATTATCGTATCCTGTAAGACAGGCTAATTTCATTAACACTTGTTAGTTGTATTTTCCCTTACAGTTTAAGAAGTGAGTTATATAATGGTTTTAGGGTGAAAAATTATGCTCCCATCTCTTACGTTTTTAACTTCTTGTCCAAATGCTCAGATTTATTTTGCTTTTGTAATTCATACTGATCCATTACACAATGCAGCTAATTTTCAGCTGCCATTTAATTCTTCTATGACATTTTCTTTTTAGATTATTGATACCACCTTTCTGCAGATTGCTTTGGCCTCGTTTGTATATAGCAATCAATAGAAAACAAAAGTCTAATAGGATACAGGGATAGGTTATAGTAACATTCCATAGATCTACACATGGATTCCCAAAATGGGAGGAGAATTTGCCAAATCTGTAATTTCCTTCTCAAATGTTGATATATTATTCTGAGCCACAGCATATATTGAAGTTCTTTCCAACAAACACGTTTAGAAGGAGAAGCACTGAGTCACTGAGCAATTGCTTTAAATTACTAAGGCAAGGAAACAAGAACAAATATGGCTTCACATATAATATGAGAATTTTCAATGTTTCCTAGGCTGATAGTCTAGGCTTCTTATTTTTTGGATTTAGGAGACCCTGGTTAATAATGGATTACTATAGAAACAGTATGGGTGGCTGAGTATAAGTTTAGTTAAAAGATACCTTCCTAAAGAAGGAAAAGAAATCCTTACGCCCTTTGATTAACTTTGTCACTGACACAAAATTCCTCAACAAAATTTTCTTTCAATGAAACAAAGCAAGATTAATGCTTGGGAGACAAATTGAATTAAATTGACACCATTGGAGGCAGAGGTCAACTACATTTCGTCCCCAGAATAATTCATTGGCAGCATTTTTGTTTTCAGTAAGGTCCAGACCCAAGCCTTAAACTGGATGAACTAAGGTGGCAGGTAAAGATGCCAGTTAGAAAGATCATTTCTTGAAGATGCCTGCTCTTGTTTTTAGGAACCTGTACTATACTCCCCAAAGCTGCTTTTTAAGATGGATAGAGTATTTGACAATGAGGTTCACAAGCTTTGAGAAGTTCTTCAGTGGGTCTAAAAGCTGGGGGAAGAAGGAAAGCAGACTCCAGACCTGAATGACATTGCATAAGATTCTGAGAATTGCAGAGCTCAAGGGCTCTGGAACCTAAGCTTCCTCCACCCAGTTTGAAATGGAGCAATATTTGAAATGTTTGTAGAGATGATGAGTTTCTCTTATCCCTTGATACACATGCTAGTGGTTCTGATAACACTTCATTTTAGTAATACTCTAAGGTGTAGCATTTTTGACTGGTGAGAGACTAGAAGAGAAAGTGCAAAGAACTCAATTTTTTCAAATGCTGAAACTGAGATACTTAAATATTAATCACCCTTCCAAAGTGAACACAATAAGGTAGGGTCATTACCCAGGATTCCTTACTGGAACTAATGGCTTACCTAACCAGGATACCCAATGTCATATCTTTGTCAATCTTCAATCTCTAAAGCTCTCTTTCTCCCTCTCCCCACCCCATAGCCCCTCTACCCGCAAAGAGGCAATTTTGCATAAAGGCTGAGAGCATGGACCTGGGGATTAGTGTGTCTGGCTCTTCCATTCCCTAGCACTGTGACTGAAGGCATATTCTTTGCTATCCTGTTGCTGGAGTTCCTCATCTACAAGATGGGGTTAATAACAGTACCTACTCCAACGCATTGCTGTGAAGACTAAATGGGTAATTACAGGTAAAATGCCTGGCAGAGTCAGGCCCTCAATACACGTTCGATACTAGAATCTAACTCCATAGCTTCCTCTGGGAAGAATTCCTTGCTTTCCTTCCTTTTGACTTTTTGTTCACAGTTACCATCAACTCCTTCTCCTTTTTGACCCCCTCATCTCAGTCTTGGTTAGGTACCCCTCTCTCTGGACCATCTCTGCATGACTTCATTGTAACTCCTGGTCTGTAATTGTTTATTGGTCTGCTGATAAACAGATAACTTTGGACAGGGAAGCTGTAGCCTGTTGATAACGAGATCACCCGGAGCTGTTGGAAGGGATGAGAATGGAAGCAAGAAGACCGGTAAGGAGGCAATTGCAGTTGTCCAGATGAAGGCAGAGGGAGAGGAGCTAAATTAGAGGCAGAATCCATTGAATCTGGTTGTCAAGGATGTGAAGGAGGAAGGACGCCAGGATGACCTCTGCATTTTTTGCGTGTGTGTGTTACGCGGACCTCTCACTGTTGTGGTCTCTCCCGTTGCGGAGCACAGGCTCCGTACGCGCAGGCTCAGCGGCCATGGCTCACGGGCCCAGCGGCTCCGCGGCATGTGGGATCTTCCCGGACCGGGGCACGAACCCATGTCCCCTTCATCGGCAGGCGGACTCTCAACCACTGCGCCACCAGGGAAGCCCGACCTCTGCATTTTTGACATAGACAGTTGGGTCTGGAGATAGGGATGTGGAGGTCAAAGCCGTGCTGAGAGTAACTGAAGTAACGGGCGTAGGTAAGACTGCCTGGGGAGCAGTAATGTGCACAGGAAAGAGAAGAGGGTCAGGGCAGATCTCTGAGAAGTACCAACATTTAGGGGTTGGGCAGAGTAAGAAGAGTATAAAGAAACTTCGGAGAAGAGCCTAAGGCAGAAAGTGATGAGACCTGAGGGAGACCGGCATCACTGAACTGTGAGCTGTACTAGATCAAGGAGATAGATTTTAAAATTATACTTTACAAGATTTTGAAGAAAACAGAAAGGAATATTTATTAAACCTCTACAGAGGGCCTAAATTTCTAAGTTTAGAAATGCCCACACCCCACCCCGCGCCAAAAAAAAAAAAAAAGAAAGAAAAAATCACATTGGAATAAAGAGATTTACATAAACGTAGAACTAAAATATTAAACATTAAAGCAATCAAAACTAAAGGCAAGCATGAAAAGGAGGAAAACCTTAGTAAGTGTTTATGGTGAGGAAAATACCATCTTTAGAAAAAGAGCTTGTATAAATTGTTAAGGAAATATCACTAAGAATGGGATGGATCAATGGGTAAAGGATTTGATGGGAATATTCACAAAACATTCTCACCACAAATAAGAAATGATCATTGTTAAACATGATTTGACGTGTTAGTTAAGGCTAATGTGGTAGTCATATTGCAATATGTAAGTGTATCAAATTAGCATGTTGTACACTTTAAACTTACACAATATTAATGTCAATTATGTCTCAATTTTTAAAAAGGAGCAAATACAACTAATAAGCATACAGAAAAATGTTTACTTTCACTAATAGCAAAGAAATGTATTTTAGAATAAAGAGGCATTATTTTTCCTCTTATTAATTAGTAAAAATAAAGTTTAAATAATAATACAACAATTGTAACAAATGTTTGTTGAAACCAGCATTCCTAATGATTGTTGGTGGCACTATATACTAATATAGACTTTTGGCAAAAATATCTGTTGGGATGAATCTGGAACCACAAATTGTTCTGGTACAAAGTTTTGCTAGTGTCTCCTAAAAATATCAAAAAGATAGAATATATACATAAAGTAATTTTGTTAAATCACAGAATCATAAGTAATTATGAAAAGTTAGAATTTACCAATAAGATTTGTTAAATAATCTGTGTGGCCTATAATGAAGCTGTTATAAATAAAGATTATGTAACAACCCCTTAAAATGATTATGATATGTTTGTGAATTAAAAACAGGATCTATATTTATACATACACTGAATATAGTTATACAGAAGATGAATATTAGAAAACTAGAAAGCACTTACACTAAAATGTTTACAATGGTTGTCTTAGTGTGGTTGTGTTAAGCATGATATTTCTTCCTCTGTTTCTCACTGTTCTTGCTTTCGTGTTAGATTATATAATTTATATATAGATATATATAGATTATATAACTTATATAACTAAAGTGAATATATATATATGTTATATAAGTTATATATATAACTTATATATAATATATATTATATATAATATATATATACACCTTCACCTTATATATATATATATATATACACCTACACCTTCCCTATATATATATATAACTTATATATATATTATAATATATATATGTTATATATATATAAGTGCTTATATAACTAAACTAAAGTTATATGCTTATATAACTAAAGTGAATATAAATATAAATTGAATAGTTATTGGATCTTTATTTTTCTCTTTTTTCAGGCTAAATTAAATCATACTGTTCAGTCTCTGATGAGATATGCTTTTTTATTATTAAAAACTATCTTGATGAAAGTTATCTGGAGACTGTCATACAGAGTGAAGTAAGTCAGAAAGAAAAAAACAAATATTGTATATTAATGCATATATGTGGAGCCTAGAAAAATGGTACAGATGAACCGGTTTGCAGCTCAGAAATAGAGACACAGATGTAGAGAACAAACGTATGGACACCAAGGGGGGAAGTGGCAGGGGGAGGGGTGGTGGTGTGATGAATTGGGAGATTGGGATTGACATGTATACACTAATATGTATAAAATGGATAACTAATAAGAACCTGCTCTATAAAAAAATAAATTAAATAAAATTCAAAAACAGAGTCATCTGCAAGTCAAGTAAAATAATTTTGATGCTAATATTCATTATCAAATGACAGTTTCATTAATGACTCTAAAAAGTGATGCATTGTTGATGGCATCTTATGGTGATGTTGATGATCATTATGATTACAGTGATGATGATACAGTAAACTTAGGTGAAAGTTGAAAATTTTCAAAGTTCTTTTTTTCTGTTATCTCATTTGATCCTTAAGGTAATTCTATGAGATCAGCAAAACTGCTATCATCATGTAAAGAGGACTGTGTGTGACTGTGTGTGGCTTCGGACTCTGGAAATATCACTTTCTTCATCTAAAAATGAAGATAACAATGTGTCCTTCAGCATTTTGTATATGTAAAGTAAAGCACCTGGTATTGAACCTATAGGTAATTGTCATTCAACATACCTCGAGTCCACTTCCCTAAATGAAAGTATGTCCCTAAAAGGGTCACTGATCAACCAAGTTGAATATAAACTGTGTTGTCACAGCCTCGCAAATGAATAAGCATCATTCATCTGGAGGTTTAATTTGGGTCAGAATTCATGGACCACCTCCTTGAAGGTTCTCAGCACTCCCCTTGGGAGTTCCATGTAGTGAATTAAGATAATCCACTATTGAGAAAGATGCTTTTACACTGTTTGCAGAAATGTCAATCAAAAGCACTGGAAGATCCATTCTCAATGTTAAGTCTCTCCGCTGCCTCTTAACACATTCTCCTTAAACCTTTGGCCCTGGCTATCACTCATTTATACCAGCATAATATGATATTCAACGTATCACACTATTTTAGTTTCGGTATTTTGGATTTATGGAAAAATATCTCATAGCCCTCCTCAAAGAGGTCTATGTCTCTTGGGTGCTCTGCCTCCCAAACTTATGTGGGAACTAATGGTCTAGGCCAGTGTCTTCAGAATGTACAATATATTTTAGTAAAGATTAAATTTTTGCAAGGGTGAGGATATCTTCCAATTTCTTTCAAATACCAAATCCTAAGCAAAGACATGGGAATACGCCTTGCTTGAAATATATGTCAGGAGCTTTTTCATGATGAAGAAAACATAAATGAACTCATCTTGGAAACTATGAAGGCTATATATGCACAACACATTATTGCACTGTTTTGCTAATGTGTTCTATTATTTTGTTCTTTAGTTTCTATATCTATGTGTTTCATCTCCTTAACAGAACTATAAATCCATCAAAGGTAGGGATTATAGCTGCACCTGCTGGAAACCCTCATGGTGCTGAGTAGTTTTATGCAGCAGTGTAAGCACCTGGGAAGCTAAGACTTGCTTTCCTATCTTGGTTTCACTACCTTTTTGAACGTGTGGCCAAGGGCAAGTTACTCAAGTTACCTTACTGCTCTAGGTCTCTGTTTCCTTATCTACAAAATGATTAGAATACTGTCAAACTCAGGATTTCTGTACAGATTAAATGTGAGAAGGTACCTGTCAGATGGGTGTCATTTAGTAAACATTAGATTTCTTCCACTTCTTACTTTTTCAAAACTTATTGGAAAAAAAACACCTAACAACTTCTATTTAGTTGGATTTACTACACCTGAACTTACTGCATTGCATATTCACTCTATTCAAATGACAATAACTTCTCAGCCGATGGATGTTGCATTACTGAATTGTTACTGTTACTTCAAGCCCATGTTTAATGAATCACAGGAGACTTTTGCCTGTGGTTTCACAGAAATTAAAGAGCCTTTATCTTCCAGGTCTAAAATCAGGGAAATGTGTCCCTTGAAATTGATAACATGTGGTCATTAGCAAACCCGTACCCCAACCTGAGGCCTGGTTCGTAGGTTTTACAGGTGAGCACCCCTGGGCTTGTTACGAATTCCATGAGTCATTTGGTTAATTCCTTCATTGATAACGCTAAATTACCCTGCACAATGAGGCATCTGTTCAGAGTAAGAATAAGATTCTGACAGGCTCTGGACATTTGACCAGCTCTCCATATCTAGACAGAGGCTGTCAGGGAGCATGAACAGACAGTGAGTCAAAACTTCCCTGAAATCTAATTCATCAAATGTTATTTTTACATGATGTAATTCAACAATCTGTTTTCTTTTCCATGGGATCTCTGACTCCTTCTCTTTTTCCTCTAAAACACTTCAGGTCTGACTTGCTGACTTTGGACTATTTTAACCTAATTCTTGAGTTGGTATAGTGTTAACTGAAAAGCCTACACCTTCCCAAGTTTTCCTTCACCTAAGTTTGAAATTCCTGACATTCAAGGCATTTCTTCACAACAGCATTTATGATACAATGTTTCTGTTCTCTTTGAATACTATTACGGTACTGGTGGTGGTGAGTTTGTGGTTGCGGAGAGTCCTGTTCGTGACATTTTGAGACTGAAGACTCATTCTTGACAATTTGAAAAAACTTAATAGGGCTTCCCTGGTGGCGCAGTGGTTGAGAGTCCGCCTGCCGATGCAGGGGACACGGGTTCGTGCCCCGGTCCGGGAGGATCCCACATGCCGCGGAGCGGCTGGGCCCGTGAGCCATGGCCGCTGAGCCTGCGCATCCGGAGCCTGTGCTCCGCAGCAGGAGAGGCCACAACAGTGAGAGGCCCGCGTACCGCAAAAAAGACAAACAAACAAACAAACAAACAAAAACTTAATAAAGCATTTCAATTATTTTCTGTGCTCCAGCCAGTTTTCTTTGAATATTACTGGAACAGAAAGTCCACTAGAACATACGTTTCACAGGGGCAGACATTTGCATGTGTATTTTGTTCACTGTGCAGAACAGGACCTGTCACATGTTAGGCATGTGATGGATAATTATTGAAGGAACAGAGTCTAAAAATAAAAGAGAGCAGTGAGTCTTCTTTAACATGCTGTTTATTCCATTTTCATTTATTCTTGTCCTGCTGCACTTTTCTTTACCTGGAAATAGAATTTAAAAAGGTGTATAAAGAAGAGGAGACTGGAAATTTGTATCTCTTAATCCCCTTCACCTAATCTGCTCATCCTTCCACTGCCGCCCTTCTGGTAACCACCCATTTGTTCTCTGTATCTATGAGTCTGTTTGTTTTGTTTTTTATATTCCACATATAAGTGAGGTCATATGGTATTTGTCTTTCTCTGTCTGATATATTTCACTTTGTATAATACCCTCGAGATCCACCCATGTTGTCACAAATGGCAAGATTTCAATTTTTTATGGCTGAGTAATATTCCATTATATATACATATACTACATCTTTTTTATTTATTCATCTATTTATGGGTGCTTGAGTTGCTTCCATATCTTGGCTATTGTAAATAATGCAGCAGTGAACATTGGGGTGCATGTATCTTTTCGAATTTGTGTTTTTTGTTTTCTTTGGTTAGAAACCTAGAAGTGGAATTGCTGGATCAAATAGTAGTTCTTTTTTTTAAGTCTTTGAGGAACCTCCATACTGTTTCCATAGCAGTTGCACAAATTTATAATCCTACCAGCAGTGTACAAAGGTTCCCTTTTCTCCACATCCTTGCCAACACTTGTTATTTGTCGTCTTTTAAATAAGCCACAGGGAAGTAATATACAGCATAAGAAATATGCTCAATAATATTGTAATAACTTTGTGTGGGACAGATGATTACTGGCTTATCATGGTGATCATTTCATATTATGTGTAAAAGTCAAATCACTTGGTAGTATACCTGAAACTAACATAACATTGTACATCAACTACATTTCAATTTAAAAAAAAAGAAGAGGAGAGAGAAAGCATAGGACCACTTCTTTGTGCTCTTGGCTTGAAGCTTGGACCCTCCTCTGCAGATGGTATGGTAAGTTGAAAGAGCACATAGGGGTTCACAGGAAGGGCTGCTTTGCATGGGATGCTAAGAGGAAGTCTGTCTGTGAAGGTGCTTCATTTTGGGGGAAGACTTTGGGAGGTTCTTACCACCTAAGCTGAATGTAGCCCAATATAGGAACCGATTATGACTCCCTAGTTGTGGTGATCTCTCCCTAATAATATCTTTCACAAATATCAGTCCCACATTTGTACACATTATGTCCCGCACACCTCTGAGCTGAAAATGGATCACTTCAAAGTATCGCACGGAGAAGAGATGAGGCTTCCAGCATATTGAAGAATTTCTTCTAAAAGCCTCTTACTAAACTTAGTAAGATACGTCTTTGGGACATAGCTTCTGCATCCATGTCAAGAAAGAAAGAATAATCCTGCTCAGTAAATGTTAGTTGAATGAATGAAATATTTATTGCATGAATGAGAAAAACATGAATGTATTAGTGACTCATCATATATGTTTTTGTTCTGGGGGCTGTATTGTAGGGCATTGTGAGGGCTTATTAGTCTGAAACAGAAGATGTGGGCTCAGTCTTGGTGATGTTACTCATTCTGTGAGTGTGGTAGGCACTTTTTGGCTTCCACCCAATCATCTATTATTCAGAGCCCTAATTTTCCTTTGGGGAATTCAAAGTTCCCTTGTTCTCAGACATGTGATTTGGGTTGATTGACCTCAGTCATCATCAAGAATACTCCCATGGGGTTGTTGGGAAGACTAAATGAGTTAGTATATGCAAAGCACTTAATAAGTATTGCTGTTGTTACATAGAGCTATTTTTCCTTTGTTTACGAGTAATTTCTCTAAGATTTTGCAACAATACAAATCACTGGAATAAATGACATTCTGCTATTTTATCTTAAACTCCACAGCTTCTCTTCTCATTTATGAACTCATTCAACCAACCAGCCAATCAATTTTTATGATGCGGCTGGTACGTGCACATTACTTACAGAAGAGAACAAAGGCAAAGAGAACATGGTTTACCTTTTCGTGGAACTTACTAGACACTTGTCTTATTCAGAACTTTCCCTCATCTAAAGGGCCTGAAGCCAAGACTATCATACTTGGTGCAAATGAATAAAATGTACAGCTACAGTGAGGAAAAGGCCCATTTTTACCCATTCATGATTTAATTGGATGTAACTAGAAGATCTGGTAAGTTGTATTCTGTAGGTTTTTTCCCCTATATTCCAGTGTCTAGTATCCAGAGTGATAAGAGGGAACAGAAGCGAGGTCTGATATACAAGTTGAGCTGCTTGCGGGATCTTTTTAAATTGAGGTACAAAAGGACTACCAAATCCCACTGTTTTCAATAATATCATATGCTCTCACAAAAGCCTCCCTCAGCCCCGGTGAGAAAAGTCAGTAATTTAAAATTCTATTTTATGAGATCACATATAAAAGAAATAGCACGTTTGGCTTTCCTAATCACAGCTGCAGGCCTGAGAGGGCAGACTTTTGAACTCAGTGTATCTTACAAGTGAAGGTTGACTCTCTTCTTACCCTCTAGTTATCTCTCTTTTCCCCCATTTCTTTGTGTAATTTTTTTTTTTTTTTTCTTTTGGCTGCATTGGGTCTTCATTGCTGTGCGTGGGCTTTCTCTAGTTGTGGCGAGCAGGGGCTACTCTTCATTGTGGTGCGCGGGCTTCTCATTGCAGTGGAGTCTCTTGTTACAGAGCACAGGCTCTAGGCACGTGGGCTTCAGTAATTGCAGCATGCGGGATCTTCCCAGACCAGGGATTGAACCCGTGGTCCCCTGCATTGGCAGGCGGATTCATAACCACTGCACCACCAGGGAAGTCCCTCTTTGTATAATTTATTGGGGGAAAAATCTAGTGGTAACAGGCATATATAGTTGTGCCATGATATTGCTGCAATATTTTTAAAAAATGTATAAAATAGGGTTGACAAAACGCATAAAGCTTGGAGAATCGTCAAGTTCTGCGATTCTGGGACTAAATACTATGGATGTTTCTTTCCTCTCATTGTGGAATCATCTTTTTCCCAACTCTTTTTCCTGGAAAGTTCCTATTCAGACCTTCAATACACAGTTCAAATACCACATCCTCCAATCTTCTCCCATTCTCTCTGCACTCTGAGTATTTCCCCCTTAGAGGTATAACTATATAAGTATTACTGTCATTGCTCTCATTGCACTGTAGATACTTGTTGATTCGTCTAGATTTTTCCAGGTCATGAGTTCCTGGAAAGTGGAGTTGGTGCCTCACTTATCATAATTGTAGATATCATGCATAGTAAGTTGCCTATTCCAGAGCAGGTTTCAGTAAATGTCTGTGGAATGAATAAATAAGTATCCCCCATTTTGTGACCTGACCAGGCTTTGGGCTTACATGGAAATTAGGTGATGTGTGTCTGAAGGCTCAGGGATTTTAAAGAGTTAGCTTATGAAGACTGGGATTAATGGTTTGGTAGACGGGCTCAATTCTTCTGCTAATCTCTTTTGGGGAAATCTGTGATTCTGTTATATTGTCCCTGATACAGGGACAGAGTGAGCCATACAAAAGTGAAAGATATGTATATATTTTGCGATAACATAAAATGTATTATTATATAGATGTGCTTCTTAATGCTGTATTTGAAATTTGGTTTTGTGAGCTAATAGGTCTTTAAAAACAATTTGCATGTTTGTACTCCCATGTTTATTGCAGCAATATTCACAATCGCCAAGACATGGAAACAACTTAAGTGTCTGTCAACAGATGAGTGGTATATATACAATGGAATATTCAGCCACAAGAAAGAAGAAAACCTGCAATTTAGGACAACGTGGATGGACATTGAGGGAATTATGCTAAGTGACATAAGTCAGACAAAGAAAGACAAATACTGTATGATCTCACTTTTTTGAAAAAAAATTTTTTTTCACATGATCTCACTTTTATGTGGCCTGTAAAAAAGCCAAACTCGTAGAAACAGTGGAATGGTGGTTACCAGATGCTGTGGGTTGGGAAACTGGGGAGATGTTGCTTAAGGGTAAAAACTTGCAACTGGTAGGTAAACTGGTTCTGGAGATCCAATGCACAACATAGTGATTATAGTCAGCAATACTGTATTATAAACTTCAAAGCTGCTAAGAGACAAGATCTTAATTGTTTTTCCTGCACACACACACAAAATGAGAATTATATGATTTAACAGAGGGGTTAGCTAATGCTATGGTGGTAATCATATTGCAGTACAAATGTATTAAATCAAGACATTGCACACCTTAAGTGTTCCCAATGTTATATGTCAATTATTTTTCAATTAAAAAAAAGGGGAAAAAAAAGAGAATGGGGAATTCCCTGGTGGTCCAGTGGCTAGGACTCTGTGCTTTCACTGCTGAGGGCACAGGTTCAGTCCCTGGCCAGGGAACTAAAGATCCCACAAGCTGCATGGCACAGCACCCCCCCCCCCCAAAAAGAGAGAGAGAATGGATGTGGTAGTCATTCTATAATGCATACAAAAAACAAAACAAATAAACAAAGAAACTGTATTTAAGTACTACCTGAAAAGGTCCTATCTTCTTCATAATCACATAGTAACAGAAACTAGGGACTGGCTACCTCACAAACCTCCTTTCCCTTATCTTCCTCCACTTTGGAGAGTCCAAAGCTGAAACATCTTCCCATATCTCCCTGCGCTAATGTTGGCCTTAGTATGCATTTCTAGCCAATGAGACAACGGCAAAAATCTCCAAGGAGGACTTCCTTTCCCAAAGTGAAAGACAAAAGCCATGCCTCTTCTTCCTGCTCTCAACATGGACATGATGCAGGAACCATATGATACCATGAGGACTAATGCCACAACCAGAGATGGAAGAGTAAGAAGATGGAAGGAGACTGGATCATGGAAGATATCACTGAGCCATCCTACCAGTCCTGCATTGCCTCCTTGGGTCTCCTTATGATGTGAGCTAAATAGACTTATTTGTTTAGACCACTACAGTGTAGTTTTCTGCTCCTCTCAGCCCAAGACAAACACAACACATACATGTTGCAATAGGCAGTAAAATGAGCAACCTGGAAATCTCAGTGGCTATGCACAAAAGGAGTTTATTTCTTGCTCACAGTATGCCTGCTGTGGTTTAAGTGACTCTCTACAGGGCTGTTTTCCATGTCTTAGCTCAGCATTCCAGCTCTTATGGCAACTTTATGTCAACACATGCCCCCTGATCCCTGAAGATAGGGAAAGAAGCAGAGTTGGAGATTCTATCAAGTGCTGTTAAAAACCCTGGCGGGAAGTGACACACTTCACATCTGCTGCCACGCCATCATTGGCCATGCCAAATCACCTGGCCAGGACTAACCACAAGAGTACAGAGAAGAACAGTATCCTTATAGCCTGGAAAGAGGAGACTGGAAATATTGGTGAGCAGCACTAATGTCTAGCCCACACATCAGAGACCTGTCAGTTGAAAACTAAAGGAGTGATGTTATTGGAAAAAATCACAGGGCAAAGATGTTAAGATGGGTTGATAAAATAAGTGTGTTAAAAGCAAAATTTTCTGGTGCTAGTAAATAACACAACCCTCTTATCTTTCCTACATGGTATTGGTTCAGAGTGGAGTTTTGCTAGTAATTGGCATGGAGGCAGGTGTGATGCTCACCAGAGCTACACAACACAGTAGAACTTGGAGACATTCTCACTTACTCACTGGTGATTTTCCATGAGTTCTCTTATTTTTCTCCTCCAAACGTTGAATCTGCTGTGATTCTGAAGATGAAATAGGAAGAAAAGCTGCTGATTTGTAATTGCTCAGAACACTTTCCAGCTGCCCTCTCAGCAGGTCCTTCTGTGTAACTTGTTTTCTCACCATTGAAACTCCAGTAAAGTGATTTCTGAAAGTCTCTGGGAGTTTGGTAAACAGAATTGAGTTGCCCTGTGACTCTGAACACCAGGCTTTCATGGGGACTCAATGAAGAAGTTGTCAGCACACTAGAGGGTAGTTGCCTCAAACTGAGGAAGTATCAGCCAATAAAACATGCCTTCCTATAAATAGTGCGCTAATGTGTTATCACCGACATTCAGTGAGAGTAGCAAGGAAGTGTGTAGGGGAAAAAAAACCCCTGTCACAGCATTAGGTCTGCTGCTGAGTATGATGTTTAGTACTGTAAAAATCTTTGAAGTCAGACATGAGGCTTTTAGTTCAGCTTTGACGTTTTCTAGTTGGGTGACTTAAATCTGTTTCCTCATCTATGTAATGGAGATGACACTACCTATCTCACAAGATTGCTGGGAGGATAGACAATCATAAAATTTGAGATTTATTTGCTCCATTTTAAAATTGTTTTCTCCTGTCCCCTATGGGTTTCTTTCTTCTCATTAGAGGAAAAATAATTGTGGGTAAATTGGTTTAGATTTTTCAGGATCAGAATAATTCCTTTAAAGTTTTTCTCTAAAAGTTCTCCATTAAAATTTTTATACTTCATTGAAATGTTTCAGACTTAAAAGGAAAAATTCAACTCCTTTCTTCTCAGACATCCTTAGAAAATTATCTCATAAAGGTTAACATTTGAATTAGTTCTTATTTTTTGGGGGGGGGCTCCAAAAACGGTTATGATGCAGGGGAAAATGTTTTGATTAAACGCTGGACTTGTTGTGTCTATTGGAGGCTAGACTTACTGGTGTCAGGGAAGAGCTGTGAGTTCAGCCCACAGAGGGAGATGAAGGTGAGAAAATGCTGGTTGGGCAGGATGGATACCAGCAGGGAGTCCAGGAAAGTCTTTAATCTTGAAAGCCTTAGATGGAAGTTGTGATGGATTCTGACTACACCCAAATACAGTAGCACCTTAAATGGGTCAGGGAGATTAGGTTCAGAATAGGACCTTGGAAGAAGGCAAGGGTGCAGAGATAAAGAGGAGTTGGAGGGTGATATAGGATGGCAATAATAATAATAATTGCAGCTAATGAATACTGAGCCACAGCATTATAATGTGTTAATGATAATAAAAATGGCTAGCATTTATTTGGGACTTACTATGGGTTGGGTGTCATGCTAAGTGCTATCTCATTTAATCTTCAATATAACCCTATGTGACAGTTTCTATCATTATCCCTATTTTACAGACAAGGAAAGTACAGCTTCTTAATTTCAAGTAACTTCCCCAAGGAAGTAAAGGGTGAAGTAACAATTTGAACTCATCTCTGCTTGGTTATGAATGGTATTTCTTCTCCCCTGCTTTGCTATACTGTCTCCATATTAGTGAGGTTGCCAGAGCCCTGTGGCTTCTCAAAAGAGCTGCAGAGATCAGACATCAGACAGCAAAGGAATGAAGGTGGAGCAGTTAAGAGAGGGCATAGTTATTAAAGAGTTTAACTAGATTACATGAGGAAGGTGAAATTGCCATGTGGCTGCCTCTGGTTTAACCCATCACCATGGAGGCATCCCAAGCTCTTTTCTGGTCCTATCTACACTCAACATAACCAATGGGGACTCTGTTCTCTCAGTTGCCTATAAATGTGATTTTAAAAAGTGATGAAAGCTGAGGTTGGCATTGAGTTGCCAATATTTGAGAAATATAATGTCCAAGTTGGCCCCTTCCTTTCTTCTTAGAATATAGAGTGCAGAGGGAAAATAGGTGTAATGCCTAAAAGCTAGTATCCACTAGATTTAATGTCAGAACAATCTCATACTCAATGGACAAAATTTCAGCAAATATAATTTTAAAGCAATTCAAGTCTTTTATATGTATTCTTTTTTAAAATTTTTAAATTTATTTTTATTTATTTTTTAATACTTTTATTGGAGTATGATTGCTTTACAATGGTGTGTTAGTTTCTGCTTTATAACAAGGTGAATCAGTTATACATATACATATGTTCCCATATCTCTTCCCTCTTGCGTTTCCTTCCCTCCCACCCTCCCTATCCCACCCCTCTAGGTGGTCACAAAGCACCAACCTGATCTCCCTGTGCTATGTGGCTGCTTCCCACTAGCTATCTATTTTACGTTTGGTAGTGTATATATGTCCATGCCACTCTCTCACTTTGTCACAGCTTACCCTTCCCCTCCCCATATCCTCAAGTCCATTCTCTAGTAGGTCTGTGTCTTTATTCCCATCTTACTCCTAGGTTCTTCATGACCTTTTTTTTTTTTTTTCCTTAGATTCCATATATATGTGTTAGCATACGGTATTTGTTTTTCTCTTTCTGACTTAGTTCCCTCTGTATGACAGACTCTAGGTCCATCCACCTCACTACAAATATCTCAATTTCATTTCTTTTTATGGCTGAGTAATATTCCATTGTATATATGTGCCACATCTTCTTTATCCATTCATCTGATTCTGGACACTTAGGTTACTTCCATGTCCTGGCTATTGTAAATAGAGCTGCAATGAACATTTTGGTACATGACTCTTTTTGAATTATGGTTTTCTCAGGGTATATGCCCAGTAGTGGGATTGCTGGGTCGTATGGTAGTTCTATTTTTAGTTTTTTAAGGAACCTCCATACTGTTCTCCATAGTGGCTGTATCAATTTACATTCCCACCAGCAGTGCAAGAGGGCTCCCTTTTCTCCACACTCTCTTCAGCATTTATTGTTTCTAGATTTTTTGATGATGGCCATTCTGACCGGTGTGAGAAGATAAAGGAAACCATAAACAAGACGAAAAGACAACCCTCAGAATGGGAGAAAATATTTGCAAATAAAGAAACTGACAAAGGATTAATCTCCAAAATTTACAAGCAGCTCATGCAGCTCAGTATTGAAAAAACAAGCAACCCAATCCAAAAATGGGCAGAAGACCTAAATAGACGTTTCTCCAAAGAGGATATACAGATTTCCAACAAACAAATGAAAGAATGCTCAACATCATTAATCATTAGAGAAATGCAAATCAAAACTACAATGAGATATCATCTCACACTAGTCAGAATGGCCATCATCAAAAAATCTAGAAACAATAAATGCTGGAGAGGGTGTGGAGAAAAGGGAACCCTCTTCCACTGTTGGTGAGAATGTAAATTGATATATGTATTCTTATATTTCTTAAGTATCACGATTCTTAGAATCTCCATTCAATTCTAAGTATCTCCAATTTCCTGTCCCATCCCCTGCCTTCATGTACAGTGGTTGGTCCCGTATCTCTTACTTCAAAACTCCCTCTGTGACTTTTCTTCTAGCCTACATCTGCATATTCTTGTCTTTTCCCTCTGTATCACAGAGCTTCTCCTCTCATGGTGGAGAACACGAAGAGAGTGAGAGGGTCAAGGTCGAATCCTCATTAGGGGGCTGCAGAGGAGGAAACCTGGAAAATCCTTACCTTAATAACTTGTCCTCTAATACAAGTAGGGTTGAGTGTCAACTCTTGAAACAGGGAGTGAGGGTGTGTAGCGCAGCTGCTTTCACATATGGCATGGAAAGCATTGTGGTGGCACTCATAGACCAGTTTGCCATCTCTGACATGCAGGCCCTCAGTTTCTGATTATCCAGAGAATCATGAAAGGCTATTAGTTTAATTTTGCACTGGAGAATGCTCTTAATGTAGGCAGGCTCACTGAGGCAGCTCTCAATCATGCTCGAATATTCACTTCAGGACATGTTTGGCCTCTAGAAGTAATTCAAACTCAGTGGTCCAGAAGGAAGAACCCCCAGTAGGAAAAATGAAAGTATCTTTCTCTCATACAAAATGAAGTGTATTATTGCTTCAAGCCAAACTCCTACAGTCCATAATTGTATCTCATTAAGGTTCCTTAACCCTCGCGTTACTGCAGTCTTGCTCAGTACAGAAGGCAAACATTTATTAATTTGAGGCCAGATGGAAAGCTTGATAGAGTTTACTACTATGCCCAAGAAAGCACTTTTAAAAAATATAATTGGTGCTTAGTAAATTGAATGCATACTTTGATTGCAGTACTTTCCTACTCAGGTTTAGTGCATCGTTTATGGAACTAAAGCCACATTGCAAGGGTTATGAGTCAGCTAAACGTTTTAAGGTAAGAACTTGTAGGTAATTCCAGATCTATGCACACAGTTTTAAAAAGGGATGTGATAAGTGTATTTTTGGAAGATGGCTTACTTGTAAGAAACAAGATTTATACTATTGGAGTGGAAAATAAAAAAAAATTAAGGTTGATTTAATTTACTTTTCTATCTATAAACATAAGGGATACACACAAGCTGACCTAGAGTTTAGTGGTCTCATAAAATAGCAGGATTTATATGTGGGCTGAGAGACTGTGATCATATATATGCTTGGTTTTATAGAATAAGCTGCAACAATAACAGTAATAAAAGAGACCATAAATGACTAAAATACCACAGTAACCAGAAACCTCACTGGGACCAACAATCCAACAGACAGTTTCCCCATAAAACCTTTTATCTGAATGCTTAATATGTAGGTAAAATGGAAATTTGTGTTTCATGTTTGAGGCACCAACTGATAATTTATATCCACTGTCTATTTTTCTCCATTTTCCTTTAGTAATAGAACCTTTCAGATTTTGGCTGGGCACATTGCTAACCAGGTAATGACTAAGTTCCTGAGGCTCTTTTGTAATTAGATAGAGCCATCTGACTAAGTTCTAGACAATGGGACTTGAGAAGATGTGATCTGTGCAACTTCTACCAAATACCCTGTAGATGAAGAAGCGTGCTTATTCTTCTGCCTCTCTCCTACTTGCTGGATGCAGACATGAGGATGAGTGTGGAGCAGCCACTTTGGAAGCAGAGATGGACACTGCACATTGAGAATGGTGGACCTTCTCTCTCCTAGACCTTGTGCACCATTCCTGGGCTATTGCCTGAGAAAGACACTTCTATCTTGAAACTATGTGTTTGTGTTCTCTTTATTATAAGAACATAGAACGTGCCATAATTAATATAGAATTCTAATATTTTGTGCCCATTCATTGGGAGATGGTTGCCAATGAGAAATCGAGTCCTTTCAACAGAGGCCATTGGAAGGAGAAGGACCCTCTTCCAGTCAGCACTGTGCCTTCCAAATGGTGATGCTATAAAAGCTCATCAGAATCAAAGGGAAGATGCCATTCATTGTGTAAAATGTTAGGGAAAGCCTCCCAGAATAAGTGACATTTGTACTGAGATTTGAATGATAAGTTGGCATTTGCCAGCTGGGGAGTATCTGAACCAAGACATGGAAGGATGTGGCTAAAAATGTAGAGGTTCTGGTGAGATTGTAAAAGTCATTCTTTGAGGCAGCACTTGTAAGACCACTGTATATCTTGTTAGGGAGCTTGCACTTTATTCCATAAGCAATGGAGAAGTGTCAAACAATTTAAATTATGGAATTAAAGTATCAAATCTGTGCTTAGAAAAAATACTCTGGCAGCACTGAAGGAGAAAAGTTGGAATGGGGAGCAAGTGGAGGCAGGGCACCATGGTTTTCAAAGTCCTCTCATTCACCTAATTCTTGCCAAGGATACTTTCTATCTGCCTATCATCTATCTATCTATGTATCTATCTATCTATGTATCTATCTAATTTACACTGTGTATTTCAAAATTTGGCCTCAATGTATTATATTTTTTAACATGTATTAGAAACACATATTTTATTTTTAAAATGTTTGTATATGTACCTCTTTAAACTATCCTGTGTACCTCCATGGTACACACAGCATACTCAGGACAAATACTCAGCTGGTACACATTGGTATACCTTTTATGTTGTTAAAATATTGAAATAACATCCTTCAAGCCTGTTAAATTGCTTTCCTGAGCTCCTGAGTGTCCCACTCCCACAGCTCTGGCTACCTGATATACCCCTAGGAACACAGGACCTTCTCTTGATCTAGCAACCGCTGTGTCTGCAGGGTCCTGTCCTGTACTGGAGCTAACTTCTGCTCTGATTGGTCAAGCCTAGTTATAATTATTATTTTTTTATTTTTAAAAACATCTATTTATTTATTTATTTGGCTGAGCTGGGTTTTAGTTGCAGCACGTAGGATCTTCGTTGCTGCGTGTGGGATCTTCCTTGCAGCATGTGGGATCTTTAGTTGTGGCATGCGGGCTCTTAGTTGTGGCATGCGGGATCTAGTTCCCTGACCAGGGATCCACCCTGGTCCCCTTCACTGGGAGCGTGGCATCTTAAGCACTGGACCACCAGGGAAGTCCCCAAGCCTAGTTATAATTAGTTTAAAAATATTTTGAATAGAAACACTGGAAGCACATGTACAGATCATAAAGTATTTTTGCTAAAAAACAGCAGGAGAAAAGGAGAAAAGGGAACAAATGTGAGACAAGTTTTAAACATAAAATGTAGAGAACTTGGTGACTGATTAAATGTGGGAGTGAAGAAGAGGAAGTGTTAAAAAATCTGGGGTTTTAGTTTGTGTAAGTAGATAGTTGGTGATGACATTAGAAAATTGATACAGGTTGCACAAACTTGTAGAGCAGAGATGATAAGTTTGGTTTAAGATTTATGGAAATTGAGATGCCTTTACAGCATCCATGTGGAGACAGTTCAGAAATGATTGGATACATTGGTGTGCTGGTAAATGTTTAACAAGTGACTCTTAAACAATAAAGAAAGCTGTTTTCAGGGGTAGCATTTGTTCATTTCTATGGTGTAAATACTCACACCACGTTGTGCTCAACTGTAAGCTACCAATGTAATATCACTAATGGCAAGTTGGGAAGAGATGGGCACAATCTGCTCTCACAAGCCCTCTCCAGCCGTCATGGGTTGGATATAAAACTTTGGATCTCAGCACGAGGTCTGAAGATGGTACATAGATTTGGCAGTCAACAAATTGTGTGTGTTTTAAAATCTTTAAAATGGGGGCTTCCCTGGTGGCTCAGTGGTTGAGAGTCCGCCTGCCAATGCAGGGGACACGGGTTCGTGCCCCAGTCCGGGAGGATCCCACATGCCGCGGAGCGGCTTGGCCCGTGAGCCATGGCTGCTGAGCCTGTGCATCCGGAGCCTGTGCTCCGCAACGGGAGAGGCCACAACAGTGAGAGGCCCGCGTACCACAAAAAAAAAATTAAGTGTGATTGTCTTTTAATTGGAACATTCATCCCATTTGCTTAAAAATTTTTTTTCTTGCTATGTATTTTTATTATTGTTTTTAATTTAATTCTTTTGAAGTATAGTTGATTTATAATGCTGTGTTAGCTTCAGGTGTACAGCAAAGTGATTCCGTTTATATATATATATATATATATATGTAGTTTTTTGTTTTTTTTTTTTTTGATTATCCCATTTTCTTTTGTCTCAACCCGGATCCAGTCAGGAGACAGAAACTACACAATAGTTTGAATAGTTATGATTTAACATCAAGCGTTATGAACTATTTATAGGAGATTAGCTATGAAGAGGCAATAAAGGAGATCTCTAAAGAATACCCCAGGGCTGAGGGAGAGAATCCAAGGAAGGACACACTTGGACCCCCTCCTCTGACCCATACGAGGCTAGGATTCAGACGTTGTTGAAGAGGATATGGCTGCCGCCCACCATGGCTGGTGGTGAAAGTCTTTGGGTTATTTTGGGCCAAAGTTGGTCCACATTTGATGGGCCAAGTTAGTTAGCAGGGAAACGTGGGCTGAGACTTGCAAGAAGAAAACTGTTAACATACACAAATAAACTCATTCATATCACGAGCAAGGAGAAAATATGTAAAACTACTATAGTTCTCATTTCTGTAATTATTTATGAGGTTTCTTCTACCACCCATTATATATTTTTTCTTTCCCCTCAGCCAGAACCTCATTTGGTTGGGGTTCTTTCCCTGGTGTAGTGACCCAAACCTTCGTTCCTGAGGAATCCAAATTCACAACTGTCCTGCCGTTTTTGGTTGCGGTAGTTTTCCATTAATTTTTACTAGTATTGGGCACAGAACTATTATGAGGTGCCCTGGAAACCCCTGGTTCTAGACACAGGCTTCCTTGCCTTTGTTGTGTGGAAACAACTTGATTTCCCCTTGGAAATGAGAATCAGTCTCTCTAGGAGTAGAGTTACTACCTTTTGTACCTGCTGGGTCAGTGGCATAAAGAGCATCAAATGGTCAGGTGGCAGTCTCATTTTCCAATTAATTCTGTGACTCCATAGGTGGTAGTTATGGTGGTAGCATTATAGGGAGGGACGGCAAATCCATATCGAGAATATATGTCTATTCCAGTGAGAATGAATCTCTGTCCTCTCCATGATAGAAGCCATGTAGTATAATCAACCTGCTAATAGTTTACTGGCTGGTCCCTCCATGGAATGCTGCCATACTGGGGACTCAGTGTTGAACTCAGCAGTAGTTTTGGCAACATCAGCTTCAGTAAGGGGAAGTCCATTTTGTTGAGCCCAGGCTCAACCTCCATCCCTGTCACCATGGCCACTTTGTTCATGGGCCTAAAGAGAAAGCACTGTGTCTTGGGAAAGAAGTTGACTGACATCCACATACCACATCATTTTGTGCACCTGGTTAACAGCCCACTCTGCAGTGGAAACCCAAGGGTGGGTATTCAAATAGGGTACAAATATCTTCACAGTCTGTCCATTCTAAGGAGTCCATCTACAATAGCTCTTCCCCAGAATTCCTTGTCACCAATTTTCCAATCTTGTTCTTTCTAAGTCCCTGACCAGAAAAACCATCATTTCCCACAGCTCTGTCTCTCTCTATGTTCTATAACTACTTCCTTTCTCCACCCTTTTAGGGCTAGGGCTGAAAATGGAAACCCAACAACCTATTGTTCATCCTGTGGTACCGCCTCATCTCTCACTGCTTCCCCTTTATGCTACCCAGGCCTTTATAAATTGTACCCTCACTGATCACGCCTCAATCATGCCACTTGAATGAGCCATGTGTTACTTTCTGGTCCCTTATTGACATAAACCCGGAGTGCTGAGCTCCTCTGTCTGGATTTCCATCTTCTCATAGTAATACTTATGTAACTTGCAAGTGTGCCAATGTTTTCAAACTGAACTTTAATATATTTTGTTCATTTCCTCTAGTTATCCTTATCAGAGGGGTAATTAATATACCATTACTTAATATACTGTTATTAGAAGCAAAATTTGCCTCACTCTTTATTTTTATTTTTAATTTTTAAAAATATCTTTATTGGAGTATAAATTGCTTTACAATGGTGTGTTAGTTTCTGCTTTATAACAAAGTGAATCAGCTATACATATACATATATCCCCATATCTCTTCCCTCTTGTGTCTCTCTCCTTCCCACCCTCCCTATCCCACCCCTCTAAGTGGACACAAATCACTGAGCTGATCTCCCTGTGCTATGTGGCTGCTTCCCACTAGGTACTGGTTTTACATTTGGTAGTATATATAAGTCCATGCCACTCACTCACTTCATCCCAGCTTACCCTTCCCCCTCCCCGTGTCCTCAAGTCCATGCCTTTATTAAAGTTTTATCATACATGATTTTGTCTCTAAACAATCCATTCTTGCTTGATTTTGTATATTTTGAATGTATTGTTGAGCCATACTGCATATAGGTTTCTGAGATGTGCTTTTCTCATTCATCATTATGTTTTGAGATTCCCCCATTTTGATTTGCAGAGCTGTAGTTTATTCATTGCACTGTTTGACTAATCCAAAATACGCTTCTCTGTCTTCCTATTGTTTATCCCTCTTCATCTTCATTTTTCCTAGTTTCTTGGTCTCAGTGTCACTTTGGCTTTATACTTTATCTTCTACCCTTCCCTGAGGTCTCTTGTTTGACATGTGTGATATCTGATTTGGAATAGTCTCCACAGCTGTGCCTTTGTTACCATTTCGAGATTTATTATCTTTGCCTCATGCATTACTTGGGTGAGATGTTCCATGCCAACCCTCATCTCCTTGCTCCTCCCCTCAAGACCTTATCTTCTGGATAATTTTTCTTTCATGTATTTAAGTTGATATCTACTTTATTCCTCTCTTGATGGTCAGTAACTTATTTAGCCAAGAGAAGACTTAAGGATGCAATGCAATTGTTTCTTCCTTTTGTTCAGAGGAATTACCATGCTTTTCATTTATAAAATGTAACATATTATAAAAGAGGAAGACATAGTGGTTTGGAAATAAGCTACCTGGCTATTGCAAAGTTCATATACATAAAATAGGTTACAAAGGAATTGATGATAGTTTTATTAAAGGATTCATCATGTGATAAGTTTAAAATAGCAAACTTCTTCAATGCATTTAATATATAACTTGATGTATAAAAAAATCAATTTACACTGCCACCCAGAAGTAAATCTATCAAGTAAAGCAAGGTACGTCTGAAATCACATTTAGAAATACAATCACTCTTTCCATAGTTTGCCTTTTATTTAATATACAAAATTTTCTTCCCCCTTGAAGGAAAAATGAAATAAATTTTATGACTTTTGACCGCTAGCATCTTTTACTGAGAAGCAAAGATATACAGAGCTAAGAGAATTCAGAAAAAGCACAATGAAAACATACTTTAAATAATTTCTAAAAATGGTAGGTGTTAAGTCTTAGGAAAGGATTATGTTGTTGTGGGTGTTGAGAGTTTCAAACTCTTGAATGGAGAGACACATAACATTCTGACTCTTCTGTGTTGGTCCTGAGCTTTTCCTCTTCATATCTCACATTCAGATGGCACAAGGAGTGTATCCTAAACCATCAGTAGCATAGCATGCCCTCTAAGCTTGGTTGCTAGCTGAGAATTGCTTGTGAGTCAATGAGACAAAACTGATTAAAAATTAGATTTAGATGAATGGATAAAGAAGATGTGGCACATATATACAATGGAATATTACTCAGCCATAGAAAGAAACGAAATTGAGTTATTTGTAGTGAGGTGGGTGGACCTAGAGTCTGTCACACAGAGTGAAGTAAGTCAGAAAGAGAAAAACAAATACCATATGCTAACGCATATATATGGAATCTAAAAAAAAAAAAATGGTTCTGAAGAACCTAGGGACAGGACAGGAACAAAGATGCAGACGTAGAGAATGGATCTGAGGACACGGGGTGGGGGGAAGGGTAAACTGGGATGAAGTGAGAGAGTGGCATTGACATATATACACTATCAAATGTAAAATAGATAGCTAGTGGGAAGCACCTGCATAGCACAGGGAGATCAGCTCAGTGCTTTGTGACCACCTAGAGGGGTGGGATAGGGAGGGTGGGAGGGAGATGGAAGAGGGAGGGGATATGGGGATATATGTATACGTATAGCTGATTCACTTTGTTATACAGCAGAAACTAATACAACATTGTAAAGCAATTATACTCCAATAAAGATGTTAAAAATAGAATAAAATATGGAATATGTAATCAATAAATTTTCCCTAATCTGTGTAACTTCTTGTCATAATAATTCAATGAATCTCTTATAATAGGTAAGGTTGCAAAACTGAAGGCAAATACATTCTTGAAACAGAAGTTACATAATATTTTAAAAAATTCAACTCCAAAAAAAAATCCAACAATTTTTTTAAAGTATACTGGAAATTGAGATGGAGTGGGGAGGGAAGTTAAAGTAGGCTAAAGTCCCTCATCTATATAGTGGGTAGTAAAAAATGCTATTTAATTCTTGATGGTGTTTATCTTGGAATATTTGCTAAAGAAAGTTTGGAAATACCTTAATGGTAAAAATCTGTAGGCAGACAATAAGTACAATTATTTAATTTCAAATGATTAGAGTAGAAAAAAATCCTATGGAAACAAAAGAATAGTGAGGAAGCATAGAAAATAAAAGCATAAAACAAAATATTATAAGACCAAATATTTAAATTGTGACATTAATGGGAATGTATTAAAATTCTATTAAATGGCCAAGATACTCAGCCTCACTAGATCAAAGAGTTAAATGTAAAAAACCGTCACCTATTTTTTTCCCTAATTTTTTAGCGTGATTTTCAAGATAGGGAAAGAGTTTCCATTCATAAACATATTGGGAAATTTGATTTAAAAAGTCAACATTGGGCTTCCCTGGTGGCGCAGTGGTTGACAGTCCGCCTGCCAATGCAGGGGACACGGGTTCGTGCCCCGGTCCGGGAGGATCCCACATGCCGCGGAGCGGCTGGGCCCGTGAGCCATGGCTGCTGAGCCTGCGCGTCCGGAGCCTGTGCTCCGCAACGGGAGAGGCCACAACAGTGAGAGGCCCGCGAACCGCAAAAAAAAAAAAAAAAAAAAAAAAAAGCCAACATATTTGATTATTTATATAAAATTATCCTGTACATCACATTTCATAACAACCAAAATTAAAGACAAACTACAAACTGAGATATCTATAACAAATATGAATGTTAAAATTCCTAATATATAAAATTCTTACAAATCAACAATTAACATACAAAAACCTAAAAAAATGGGGAAAAGACATGATTGAAATAATAATGGTGAATAACTATAAGAAAGTGTTTAATTCACTATTAATCATTGGCAAGGCATATGTAAACAAATTATAAATTTTCATTTATCAAATTGGCAAAGAATAAAAATATGGTATTATTCAATGCTGATTGGGGTTTGCAGAGACTGATACTATTTTACTCTGGTTGAAGCATTAACTGATACATGCTTTTTGAAAAGCAGTTTGTCCATATGTATCAAGAACAGTAGTTTTCTATTGTTTACTCAGTAATTTCACTCTCAGGCATCTATCACAAAGAAGCAGAGATACAGACAAAGGTCAATATATAGGTTACAATTAAGACATTCATTTTAGCATAACTTATAGGAAAAAATGAAAATAGTCTTAATTTTTTAAATTAGGAGAATATTAATATAGATTAAGGAATATCACATAAAAGACTATGATTAAGTCATTGAAATTATGTTGCCAAGTAATATTTCCCCTTCAATAAGAGGGGGAAAAAGAAAATAGGAGACCAGTCTTTCTGCAGGGTTTCCTCCAAGTGTCTCTGGATGTTTGTTTTTGCTTGTTTCCTTTTACATGTTTTCCAAATTTTCTTCAATGATCATATACTATTTTCATAATACCAACATTTTTATGTAAATAATTAATATGCAGTAGTTTCTGTGAGGGCTCTTGTTTCTGTTTACTCAAGGAATAACCCAAGAAAGTTAGTGGAAATGTGAATGCTACCATTCTGGACATCCTCCCCATTCAACCATGTCCAGATAGAGATGCTAACTAGGTCACTGTCTGACTGATTTTTCTATTCTTCTACTCACTGATGTCAGGAGAAGTAACTGAGACAGTGGCGTAACCAGGCATGGTGAAAAGCCAAACTGGTCCATGCTGAAAAGACAAACTGGTTCTTTTTTTGATTTTATCCTTTGACATTCTTCTTTCCAGCCATGTAGACAGCAAAGTTTTGAGATTCTGTGCTATGCTGGTCACTTAAGGTTGATTCTGATTGCCATAATTACCAGAATCATAAAGTAGTTGGGTTATGAGTCTTCAAGGTATGTTTGAGGTAATAAATAAATATGAAAGCTTGAATTATTTTGATGATATGAATCAGAGAAATCATCAGAGAATCATCAGAGGCAGAGCCTCTGGGTTGGGGAGAGCACCTCTGGCCATCATCTTGTCTCATTGGGACCACTAACTTTGTGACACCATTGGAATACCTTGTTAGATCATTCTGAAAAGGAAGTTTTATCAAAAATACATCAAGGGCTTCCCTGGTGGCACAGTGGTTTAGAGTCTGTCTGCCGATGCAGGGGACACGGGTTTGTGCCCCGGTCCGGGAAGATCCCACATGCCGCGGAGCGGCTGGGTCCGTGAGCCATGGCCGCTGAGCCTGCGCGCCCGGAGCCTGTGCTCCGCAACGGGAGAGGCCACAACAGTGAGAGGCCTGCGTACCACAAAAATAAACAAACAAACAAAAATACATCAAACGTCTGATTGATTGCATTCAGTTGAAATTAAAAAAGACTTCGTTTAAAATATTTTTTTCTACAGCATTATTTTCTGTTGATTAGCTGATCTCAAATGACCAGTTTGACAGAATATTTTCCAAATTCCAATCATGTGATTTTATTATGTAAAAATCAGCGTTCATGAGTAGGTAACTTGGATAAAATAAAAATTCTTTTTTTCTTTCCTTTCTTTTCCCCCTTCCTCCATTCCTCCTTCTCTTCATCCATGCCTTCTTAACTTCTTTTACTTTTGGATTTGGGTTTGAGAAGTGCTGTCCTACTTCTTGGAAAAATTATACTCATTTCCAAGGCAAAAAGCTTCACTGCTTCCTTGTCTCTCAACCCTCTGAGAAGACTAAGAGCTTCTCCTTTTCTGCAACTCCAGGACTTTGGAAATGATGCAGGCATATGCCTCACATGTGTCAGAGTTGAGTTGTGTCTTTTTCACTAGACACAAGCAGGGTGGTTGTGCTCAGTTTATGTTCCCAGAGCTCAACCAATGTCTGGCACAAAGCTGGTCCTTCATGAATGGTGAAGGAGTTTTGTTTTATGGTGATGACATGCTTTTGAAAATATGTAGACCCTCCTTGTTATTTCATTTGTAGGAAAACTTTGAGAATGGAAGAAGAAAAATATCCAAGACATTTGCATTCTATTTCCTCTAGTTATTTAAATATAAACTGGAAATAGTCAATGTCCCTTAGGAAAAAAAAAGCAGCAATGATTAAGTTGAACAAAACAAATATTAAGGTTTCAAAGTATGTGGGAGTTTCTTTGTTAGATTTATTCCCCACTTTTATCAATAGGTTCAAAAAATAACGTGAGATCTTTGGTGAATCTTAAAATATAGCTGAACTTCTGATACAAAATTTATCTTCTTGCAGAAAAATTTTTTCCTTGCTTGGGCATCACATTTCCCTCAGGGAGGGTAAAGGGCATCAATGTAGTTTTTTCTTCCCTTTAAGAATAGGAACAAATAAATACTAAAATATTCTGACAGGTATTTATTACTTGCCTGTAAAGGACATGCATTGTTGGGAAATTATAAACATACAATTGGTTATGATTTTTAACATTTTGCACTTGCATATTTCCATAAAGTTCTATAACATAACAGTAAGTAAATTATAAGCCTCTTGGAAAAATCTAGATATTACTGTTTATCAGTTAAGAGGATTTTGAGGTAGGGCTAGATTATGAAGAAAAGAGAGAGAGGCTGGTGACTAAGCCTATGAAATTCATCTTAGCCAGGCAGCCTGTTGAAAGTCTGGCAATTGGTTAGCACAGACATTTCAAGAATCTGCTCTAGGTAGGAGAGACCAAGAAGCTGCAGCAAGTTTATCAATACAAAGCACTGTGGCCATTCTCTCTCAATAAGCTGCTCAATGGAGAATGCTGTTTTGATGGACAAGCTAGGGAGCATTGTATAAAAGGCAATTTCTTGAAGGCTGAGGTTTTTTCATACATTTATCTCTTGTGTTGTAAAACAGATCCCCTATGTGATTAGGTGTGTTGTAGTGCTGCATAAGAATCATATTCTATTACTGTAGGACTCAAAGGGCAGAAACAGGGTATAGATGGAGACAATGCCAATATTCTGCAGACATTGGGGTAGAAGTCAGATCCCTGACATAGGAACAATGAGAGAAGACCAATTGTAGAAGGTGCAGGGACAATGAAGTGACTTGAAGTCAAATACCTATTATCACTTGCTTGGGAGGGCGTGACATAGAGAAGGAAGGGACCCTGAGAGGGAGAAAAATCCAGCCTGGGCTCTTCTATACATATAGCAAAGGAATGATAAACTAATCAGGTTATTTCAAAAGATTAGAGGACTTTTACCTAGAAAATCACTATATTTGAGGCAAATGATTTTTCATTCCCTCTGAAATTCCAAATAATTATTTTCCACTTTGTAATATATGTGCATATAATATTTTTTCTTTCTATAATGTTTATCAAAACTACAGCAAAATGATGATTCTGTGGTTGAATGATCACCTTCTCCCTAGAAAGCTAAACTGAATTGGATAAGGAACTGGCAGACTGTTTATTCCAAGTACCCAGGTTGGTGTAATTTTGTGAGCTTTGAGAGCATATTTCTCGCCTTGAAAAATCTAAAAATTGGGCTTCCCTGGTGGCGCAGTGGTTAAGAATCCACCTGTCAATGCAGGGGACACGGGTTTGAGCCCTGGTCCAGGAAGATCCCACATGCCACAGAGCAACTACACACAGAGCCTGTGCACCACAACTACCGAGTCTGCGCTCTACAGTCCGCAAGCCACAACTACTGAAACCTGTGTGCCTAGAGGCCGTGCTCTGCAACAAGAGAAGCCACCGCAATGAGAAGCCCACGCACCACAACGAAGAGTAGCCCCTGCTCACCACAACTAGAGAAAAGCCCCCGCGCAGCAATGAAGACCAAACACAGCCAAAAATAAATAAATAAAATAAATAAATAATTTTTAAAAAAATCTAAAAATTGATGGCCAATTTATCCAGAGTTGATATGATTGAAGAGATATTTACTAATGCTATTCCCAATCAAATGACCATTTATTCGAATTGTTGACAAACGTTTATAAAGTGCACTGGTTTAGGTGGTGGGACAAAGCAATGAACATAAGAGAAACTGTCTGTTTTTGTGGATCTCTTTTTTTTTTTTTTTTCCGGTACGCGGGCCTCTCACTGTTGTGGCCTCTCCCGTTGCGGAGCACAGGCTCTGGATGCACAGGCTCAGCGGCCATGGCTCACGGGCCCAGCCGCTCCGCGGCAAGTAGGATCTTCCCAGACCGGGGCACGAACCCGCGTGTGGATCTCATTTTTATTCACTCATTGATACACTAAATATCAATGGGGAACAACAAGACAATAGAGATGACTGAAGATCTTGAGTTAGAACACTTGTAAACTGATCTGTTTCCTATAAAATGGAATTTTTTCTTTTGGTTTGCTTTTTGAATAGTGATCAGTAGAAGATATTGGTCAATAGCAAAAGCTCAGGATTCAGGCTGTCAACATTCAAATTTCAATTCACTTCTTACTAGCTGCGTGATTTTGTGCAATTTACTTAACCTTTTTGTATCTAAGTTCCTAGTTGTAAAATGGGGATGATTTAAGTTTATCTGTGTTGTAGCATTCTGTGAGGGCTTAAAACCGGGCTCAATAAGTGTTCACAGATATTATGATAACCGATTTGTCCACGTATGGAAGTGTAAGGATCAAACGAGATTGAATGTGAATCTCCAGGGAAAGAGCAAGGCACTAGACACGTGATTCATTTCACTCATTCATATTTGAGTGCCATGTACTGTGTTACAAGCTGGCAGGTGGGAGGGAATGAGTGCAAGACAGTGCTTACACTCAAGGAACTCACAGTCTAATGGAGGATAAAAGGCACATTGTTGAAAAATTTTTGTATAGTATTATGGCTCACGAAATGTTTCTTAATGTTACTGTTCAAAGAACAGAAGGAGAAATTTTTGAATTATATGAGTTAAATAGGTATGGAATCTGGAATCTATCTTCTCCTCAGACATTTAGCTGATCCCCCAGGCTGAGTGCCACCCCTCATCCAGTCTTCAGAGCCACCTAGTACCTTCAATTCCCAAACCCTTCTGGGGTTCTGCAACACAAACTGGCTTACTTGTAGTTGGCCTACCCTCTGCAGGCGCTTACATTTCAGCATTTCTTTCTTTTGGAAATCAGTTGCCACTCATGTTTGATTACCACATTTTACATTTTGTTGACTTACATCATCTGCTATCACTTCTTTTGCAGTTCTCCCTGTCCTAGAGATTTTTTCCTTTAAAAAATTTCTGTGTTGTCATCTCAGTGGGATTTTGGGAGCCAGGGCAGTGGCAGGGTAAGTATATGCAATTGAAACATGAAACTGAAGTCTTTACGTAGAATTATACATGAAACTGAAGTCTTTATGTAGAATTATAATAGAAAGATGAAACTGAAACTAATGTCTTTATGTAGAATTATACATGAAACTGAAGCCTTTATATAGAATTATAACAGAAAGAGGAAACCGAAACTGAAGTCTTTATGTAGAATTATACATGAAACTGAAGTCTTTCTGTAAAATTATACATGAAACTGAAGTTTTTATGTAGAATTATACATGAAACTGAAGTCTTTATGTAGAATTATAATAGAAAGATGAAACGGAAACTGAAGACTTTATGTAGAATTATAATAGAAAGATGTGGAAGAGAAGAAAATTATAAAAGAGGAAAACTATAAGCAGACATGAGGGAGGGAAAGCTCTGGATGTAAGCCCAGGGGAGTAAAAGGAAATAAGTTGGAAAGGTTTTTGAAGACAAATCATTGAGGACTGTGAGGGCCAGAGGTTAAGAGGTTTGGAATTGATTCATGTTACTGGAAACCTCAAAAGTCTTTGAACAGAAATAATCAGAAATTTGCCTTTGGATGATTAATTTACCAGCTGTATATAAAAGGATTAGGGTGGGAAGGAATTGGAGAGAAATTAGTTAGGAGGCTCTAACAATAATCTGAGAGAGTGGTGAGTCTGAACCTACACTGTCCAGTATGGTAGCCACTCACCACATGCAGCTGTTGAGCACTTGAAATGTGGCTAGTGTGACCAAGGCACTGAATTCTCAATTTAGTTAAATCTAAATTAAAAAAACGCTACTCAGGGATTCCCTGGCAGCCCAGTGGTTAAGACTCTGCGCTTTAATTGCCAAGGGCCCGGGTTCAATGCCTGGTCTAGGGGGGAACTAAGATCCCGCAAGCCGTGTGGCATGGCCAAAAAATAAAAATAATAAAAAATCTAAAAAATTGCTACTCAATTCAGCTATTAGAAAATTTTTATTGGTGTTTGGAACAACATGTGTATGTGAATCTATTTTTCAACTATAAATTTTATGAAATCTAAATACAGATCAAGTATTTCCAATGAAAATTTAGCATCTGAACTCAAATATGTTGTAAATATAAGATATAGATCAGATTTCAAATACTTAGTTAAAAAAGTGCAAAAACTATGAATACTTTTTATATTAATTAAATGTTGAAATTATATTAATTGAAATTATATTAATTAAATTAATTAATATAATTTCAATTAATTATATTAATTACATTAATTATATTAATTAAATGTTGAAATTATAATATTTTAGACATAGGGTTAAATAAAATATATTATTAATATATTATATTATTAATATAATTTATTTATATATAATAATATAATATAATATATATAATATAATAATATATTTATATATATTAATATAATTTATTAATATATTATTAAAATTAATTTCACCTGCCTCTTAAACTTCTTATAATGTGGCTGTTGGGAAATTTGTGGCTTATATGAATTTCTATTGAATAACTCTCGTCTGAACTAAGTTTGTGGTAGTGTATATCAGAGAGCCATCTGCATTTGAGAAGCGTTATGGAGGTAGAATAGACTGGATTGTCAGAACGTGGATAGATTCGTGAATAAATGATGTGGCTTTGGCAATGTAGAAGGTGAGGAAATGTGGATGGAACAGACACTTACTCTGTCATGGGGGACTTCAAGCTGGGGAAGGGAGACTCATGCAAACACCTGGAGAGAACATCTGATGCTTAAGACATACAATCTTAGAGGAAATAGTCTTAGAAGTCTTAGAACTGACATTAGAAGCGGTGGCTGTTGTCAGAGCACCCAAGCATGTGGGCTGAGGCTAACAGTATGGCAAGGGCAATGGTGAGATTCTGGCAGATCTAACAATATATTGTAGAGGAATGGAGAAAGAACTGAGGCCCATGGAAGGAAACTGAGAATACCCAAGGAATGTATCAGATCCCATTTCACTTAGACTGAGATTAGGATGAGCTCTAATCCTTATAGGGCAGGATCATTGGAAAGATTAGAAGTGCACTGACTTAACCTATAGGTCACATGTATGCCCAGAGCTTGCCATTGGATATTTAAGTCTTAGGTCTAGTTGACAGGAAAAAAAATCTAAACATTCATCAATTATGCCAGCCCTGGTTATGGAAAGAGTGTTAATTTTAAGACCCACATATTAGAAGGAGAGGTAGCTAAAGGTTTTTAATGTACTTCTGAAATGTTTTGAGATTGGCTATAGAATTAGTGAGGACATCTGTGGGTTCAGCACTGAAAATCTAGGGAGGACAAAAGTGGGCAGTAGGGGTGGAAAGAGAGGTAATTACCATTTTGGATAAAAAGAAACAAGGGCAAGAGAGGAGAGGAGGATTATTATCCGGTTAGGGCCAATGACAAAAAAAAAAAAAAAAAAAAGAAAGAGGAATAGGATTGGTTTTGGGCGGGGAGATAAAGGACTCTGTTCACCATATATGGAATTTGCTTATATGCATTTGAGGTGTTGACCAGACATCCACCAGAACTAGAGTATAGAAAAGTTGTTAGTTTGGGAGACACAAATTTGAGTGTTTACCTTATACAATAAGCTGTTTGCAATGAGATTGCCAAGGCTGAAGATAATGAAAGAACAAAAGCCAAATGTGTAAAGTGTTTTACTATTTTTAAAGAGGCTTTGTGTCCATTATGATCAGAATGCTAATCATTAATTAGTGATGAGATGTGACTGCCAAGTGATCAGAATGTTCTTTTTGCCTCATCAATTTATTCTCTCTCTAAAATCAACAGGAAACATAGATATTAATTTGGACAGTAATATTGGAAATATAAAATGAGAGAAAACAGAATAAGATGGTTTTAAGGATTGTTTTCAACAGAGTATGAGATCCTAGTGAATCAGTTTCCTATAAAATGGGAAAACTTTTAAAATATTGGCAAATGTTCTTTGTTAACTGAACAGGGCGACTTCTTCCCAAGCCATGTTTTTGGAAAAACTAACAACATGTCCACTCAACTTTTTTCTTCTAGTTTCTAGGAGCGCTGCTCCTTCTTGTTTGTAATGACTTTGCAACATCATCTATCATTTCAACAGACTTTCTTGGCATGTCATAACTCATTTTATATTGATCATCTCTTTAGTTGGCATATAGGGAAGTCTTTAGTTTTATTAGAACTAATCACATTATATGATGCTTACTGTTGGGAAAGTTTCTTGTAGGCATCTCATTTCATTCCTGTTGGGGAGCAGGGTTGGTCTTTGTCAACTTCATCACAGAAGGATGTTGGTTTGGCCAGGAGAGGCTAGGTTATGAGTGTAACAGGGGATACCAAAAATATCTCTAGCTTGTTACAACAATGTCTGTTGTGGACAATGTCCATCATGACTCTGCTCCATATCACATTCACTCTGGGACCCAGGATGATGGATCAGCCTCTGTCTGGAACAATGACAATTGTTGTGGCAGAGGAAAGTGCACATAGAGGAGCCTATACTGGCTCTTGAAGTTTCCAGCGGAAAACTTGTAGCTCAAATGGTCTCATCTAAATTCACTAGAGTGAGAATCCTTACAAAAGGAAGGTCAGCCAAGATTGGCGAGTCTATCACAGATGGCTCTTTGGAATATCCTCACCTATTTATGTCTGTTGAGTCAGTTTGTTATTGTCCAAGATCTTAGGCTCAATTATGTTTTAATTACATGTTTTAGTCAATAAAAAGATAATTTGATATGTTACAGTAAACCAGCGTGATGTTTTGCCCAGAGTTGAGATGATGGAGTTCTCCTCAGACTGTATTTTGAGAGTGAGGGAGGAATATAGTTGAGGCAAGAGAATGAATGTGAACTGCTGTGGACCTACGTGAATGAGAACTTCTTTTGATCCTCCTATCCGATGGCATTGAAAATAATGCATTTACCAGATCAATTGGCACATGCCAGCGCCAAAGGCCATGTTGGCCTCTTTTAGTGAAGACATCACATCTGGCACAGCAGCTGCAATTAGGGCTACCCCTTGGTTAAGTTTATGGTAGTCTCCAACCATCTGCCATAATCTCCTGAGTTTACTACGCAAGCGTTACACTGTGCATCCTTTAGATTTCTGAGAGTGGTACTAACCTCTGATATGCCATGTGGCATTTGGTATTGCTTCTGATTTACTGTCTTGGCTCAGGACGGGGGACTGCTGTAAGGGTTTGGCCTTTGCTCCCATGATGAATCTTACTCTGCAGATCAGGGATATACTGGGAAACTTGTACAGCAGCTTTGAATATCCTTCCCAGTTTTGCTCTCAGGGGCCTAGGGAAATGAGAACACAGTGAATCTCTGGAACAATTATACCTACCGTGATGTGGACTTGGGCTAAGACTCCATTTATAGCCTGCCTCTGCGTGTCTCCATTTTAACGGATGGGTCATGATGGCATTTAGTTCCCTTGGTGTCATCACTCAGATTCTGTATCTAGCAGTCCTCAGAAGAACTGGCTGTTTTTCTCTCTCCAGTTTGGTTCATATAGTAAATGGCTGTATAGTGCTTTGGGGGTAGATTTTGGGACTGTCAATCACATATATCTTCTGTGGTGTTTCAGGGTCCTTCTTTAAGGGGTTCCAGATTCCCCTTCAATTGATGGGGTCTGGAACTGAAAACTGGCTCATGTCTGGAAAGCAGAAGAAGTATCATAATTTTCCAGTGCAGCAGCTGCTCATCAGCTCTTGATCATTTTTGTTTATATAAGTCAAGCTATGTCCTCGTTGACTGCTCGACTGAATTGTCCTTAGGAATCCTATGGTCTCTTAGCACCTTGTTGTCAGCCTAGCTTCCTCCTGTTATAGTAATTATATCCATCTTGCCTCTGATGAATAAGTGCAATATAGGGCCTCTGATGTTTCAGAATACCATCATCTGCATTGTTCCATTGACAGTAGGGAGCTCAGTTCCATAGCAACATATTGTACCATCGACCTTGACTGCAGAGAACAGTCGTTACTAAGTTCTCAGCGATGCCAGCGTTCCCCTCATTAAAGTACACCCTATTAATTTAGTGAAGTAGCTGTTATTTTTTTTCTCCCTCTCATGGTATCCTTCAGCTTGTAGATTCTCTGGTCTCACATAATAATAGTCTCTTGTTTGCCCTCTGCTCTGAGCCTACTGACCCCTTTTCAATACTCTGCCAAGGCAGGTCTGGCACCTTCATATAATTTACTGTCATCAGCATGTTCAACCATCTGTAGGTAGCCATCCTAGCAACATGTGAGGACCATTTTCAGGTGCAACCACCCCACAATGTATATGCTAAAAGCAGTGTTTCTCAAAATTGAGTCCATATCAGAATTCCCTGGACGGCTTGTTAGAACCCAAATGGCTGGACGCTCTCCCAGAGTTTCTGATTTAGCAGGTTTTGGTGGTGGCCTGAAAATTCTCGTCTCTGAGAAGTACTCCGGTGCTGCTGATGCAGCTGGTCAAGGACCATTCAGCTAGAACGTAAGATCACTCAGCCCCGTAGTCTCTCTTGCTCAAACCCAACTACTTAGTGTTAAACTTCTTCACATGATTTGCCATTTTGGTGACACAGACGATCAGTGTCAAATAAATGAGAATATATGGTAATACACGTGTTTTAGTTACATTTTTATTTGTTTACTTACAGCAGGACTAGAGTGATGCATAGCATAAGACTTGCTTTGGGGTTAGTTGTGATTCTTTTTGGTGCTCCAATGATTCCTCAGTTTTTATTCTCAGACAGTATAGATGAGTGACAGTGGTAAAGGTTCTCCATTTCAGTGATGCCCAAGGTCTGCTGTGATTGGACTCTGACTGGCCTCTATATAACAGAGACGAGGTCCTCAGTAGGCATGCCAGCAGTTCATATTTTAAAAGTATAAGCCAGAAAATATCATTTCGCCAATTATGATTTTGTTATATATTAAATTTTAAATATGTTTTAGTCACTGAATGAATTCCAAGATAACAAAATGAGACAGCATAGAGTCTTTGAAGAAGACTGACAATGAGAAATTTGCTGTCCAAAGAATAATCAGATTTGACTCCTCAGCCTAGTTTACCACCCCCTCCTCTTAAGTCAGCTTGTCTAGGGACGCGCTACCGAGATAAATTGTTGTGCAGATGCTCAGCAAGCTGTCAGATGCTGCTTAGACGTTTCCAAGGAAACAGCTTTGCTTATCAGCAGTTGTCTCCACAGAAGAACCAACTTTAAATACACTATTTCCTGGATGTGGAAGCAATCAGCTAGGGTACTTGAACCACTGAAAAGCCCACAAATCTTACTTAAACTCTTCTGTAGACAAAAATAAAAGCATCTCAGTCTTCTTAATTTGAAAGATAGGCCCAAGGAAATATTATATAATTTAGATTCCTGCATTTTCAATATAAATGAAGGACTTGTGCATAAAACTCTTAAAATATTGAATAATGTAGTTCAGGAACAATATTTGGATTTTTTAAATTTCTTTTCATCATGTCATTACTTTAAGCAAGACTATTTTAAAAGTTTATGCTTGAAATTTTATGACATAGTATTTTAATCTGTAGAGCTGATCCCACGTGTAAATTAATTACGACTCTATCGACTTTAGGAGCACAGTGTAAATTTGGATTATGATTCCAAGAATCTTGAATTTTAGTAAATTTTGAGAACCTATGTTCCTATACAAAGTTTAAAATTGGCCATATGGAAGAAAATGAAGCGTATTCAGAGAAGTGCTAACTGAATTAAATGCACTCCTCTGACAGTGCAGGGCCACTATTATCCGAGTCCCCCAGGTCTGCTATAAGCATATTTACCAGGCAGCACATCTGGTTAACAACTGCCAGCAGCCCCCTTCCAGGGATGCATAGGTGATCTGGTTCTTTAAATTCACTGTGGTGTGTGAACAGATTTCTCCCAAAGAGCCACGAATAAACTTGTAGAAAATGAACTTCAGCCTGTTATTGATTGGTTAACCTTTAAAATAACCTCTTGTCTTAGAGGTTTTAACATTTTTTTACCTTTTCTTTGCTAGGGAATGCTTAATAAGCAAGGTAAAAGGGCAGAGAAGCAAATGGTACCAGTTTGGGAAAATGGCTTTAGACTAATTTCATTTACTTCCTAATTAGGCCTAAAGTTGGTCTAATATCTTTAATGTATTTCAGTCACATCAAGGAAATATACATTTATATTTTTAATTTCTAGGAGTTCTTAAATAGTGGAAAGTTAAACCTGTTAATGTATGAGAAACAGAAAAATAAAAGAGAGTTTATAACCAAAAACTATACTGCTTGATTCAGGGAAGGGGAGTGTGGGTCTCAGAGTCAAAGAAGGCTTCATGAAAAGAGAGAGACTCAAGGTGGGCCTTGAAAAATACAGGATGTTTTTAGGATTATGTGTGATGATGGGAGGTACCACAAATGTCAGACTGAAAAGACTGATTCTAATACTGCCCTACAAATGGACGTTTTTACTAGACATTTATTCAAAAGAAATATTTTAAAAGGTGAACAAAGATGCGTGTCCATGTTGGTTCATGACTTTTTGTTTATATCCACGTAAATAAGGATCCATAGGGGATTTATAATAATTAAGTTATGATATTATCATTCAATTGGAATATTAGGCAGCAGTTAAAAAGATAATACAGGCCTTTATCTTTATGGGTTGAGTGAAAATAGCAGGTGGTGGAAGAGCATGATACCTTTGCTAGTGTTCCTATGGTCTTTGAAAGCTTTACACTGATATACTGAATACCTTTAATTAATAGTAATTACTACTAGTAGTACTACTAGTACTACTATTGCAAATCTTCTGGGCTTCCCATATTGTAAGCATTGTGTGTTAGATTTTACACATACTATTTTTAGAAGACTCACAAACACTCTGAGATGAATATTATTTTATAGATGAGTAACTTGAGAAGTTAAGCAACTGGCCCAAGTTTGCACAGTTATTTGCAGATGAAAGACTCAAACTCAGGGTTGCCTGGGTATAAGTAAGATCAATTTACCTTAACAAGTTAATAGTGTTCTCTCTTTTTCAAAGAATTTTTATTTTAATTGTCTCATTTAATTATCACAGCAATCCTGTAAGATAAACTAAGCAAATATTATCATTTTTCCATTTATGGACAAGTATTATCCATTTTTACATTTACATGTCTTCTTTTCTCTGAGGGACATCAAATTTTATACATTCTGTACTTTCTATTTGTTTGCCCCTTGTTTCTCTCTGTGACAATAGCTGAGTTTGGGAAGGATCTGGGTAGAAGTAGTCCCAGCTCTTCTTCCTTTTCCTCCAATAACTCATATGCTTTTGGATGGATGCATTCAATTCTGTTCTTCTTGCTGGAAGCTGTACAGGGGCAGGTGCCTTTGCAGAAAGGCTCCTAGTTGTCTAATACTGCCTAGGATGGGATGGTAAACTCTGTAATTCTGGGGTTCAGTATCGTTGCTTTATGCTTAAGCCACATTCACAATGCTTTATCATAAATAAGAGTGCTATTTCCATTTACCATCTGCATTAGTTTTTGGTCTAAATCCTCTGTTGAATCAGTACTAAGGAAGAGTAAATAAGTGTGCATGTACTGGGTCCCCTTTAATGCCAACAATCATGAGGATTCAAAGTGAACTTGATGATTTGGCAGCAGAACAAGCGCAATGCCATGGAATTTAACTGTTGTAATCATAACATTGTTCTCAGAGGTTAAATCTATAATTAGATAAGTACAGGAGGATGAAAACTGGTTTGGCAATAATATGTGTGAAAAAGACTTAGAAGTTTAATTTTATCACAAATGCAGTATTAGAAACTACTACAGGATTTTTAGGGTATGTAAAACGGCATGGTGAATGGTTTGTAAGGAATACTACTTCATTCAGTCAATCAGAAAATACTTCTTGGGGGTGCTGGGAAGATGGCGGAAGAGTAAGACGCAGAGATCACCTTCCTCCCCACAGATACACCAGAAATACATCTACACGTGGAACAACTCCTACAGAACACCTACTGAATCCTGGCAGAAGACCTCAGACCTCCCAAAAGACAACGAATCATCCCAAATTGAGGAGGTGGACTTTGAGAGCAAGATTTATGGTTTTTTCCCCTTTACCTCTTTTTGTGAGGGTGTATGTATATGCTTCTGTGTAAGATTTTGTCTGTATAGCTTTGCTTCCACCATTTGTCCTAAGGTTCTATCCATCCCTTTTTTTAAAAAAAAATAATTATTTTTTAATTCAATAACATTATTATACTTTACTTTATTTTATTTTACTGTATCTTCTTTCTTTCTGTCTTTTTTTCCGTCCTTTCCTCCTTCCTTCCTTCCTTCCTTCCTCCCTCCCTCCCTCCTTTCTTTCCTTCCTGCCTTCTTTCCTTCTTTTCCTCTTTCTTTCTTTCTTTCTTCCTTCCTTCCTTCCTTCCCTCTTTTCTTTCTTTCTTTCTTTCTTTCTCTCTTTCTTTCTTCCTACTTCTACTAATTATCTCTACTTTTTCTCTCTTTTATTCTGAGCTGTGTGGATGAAAGGTTCTTGGTGCTCCAGCCAGGAGTCAGGGCTATGCCTCTGAGGAGGGAGAGCCAACTTCAGGACACTGGTCCACAAGAGACCTCCCAGCTCCACATAATATCAAATGGCGAAAATCTCCCAGAGACCTCCATCTTAACACCAGCACCAGCTTCACTCAACGACCAGCAAGCTACAGTGCTGGACAACCTATGCCAAACAACTAGCAAAACAGGAACACAACCCCACCCATTAGCAGAGAGGCTGCCTAAAATCATAATAAGTCCACAGACACCCCAAAACACACCACCAGATGTGGACCTGCCCACTAGAGAGACAAGATCCAGCCTCATCCACCACAACACAGGCACTAGTCCCCTCCACCAGGAAGCCTACACAACCCACTGAACAAAGCTTAGCCACTGGAGACAGACATCAAAAACAACGGGAACTATGAACCTGGAGCCTGCAAAAAGGAGACCCCAAATACAGTAAGATAAGCAAAATGAGAAAACAGAGAAACACACAGCAGATGAAGGAGCAAGATAAAAATGCACCAGACCTAACAAATGAAGAGGAAATAGGCAATCTACCTGACAAAGAATTCAGAATAATGATAGCAAAGAGGATCCAAAATCTTGGAAATAGAATGGACAAAATGCAAGAAACATTTAACAAGGACCTAGAAGAACTAAAGATGAAACAAGCAACGATGAACAGCACAATAAATGAAATGAAAAATACTCTAGATGGGATCAATAGCAGAATAACTGAGGCAGAAGAACGGATAAGTGACCTGGAAGATAAAATAGTGGAAATAACTACTGCAGAGCAGAATAAAGAAGAAAGAATGAAAAGAACTGAGGACAGTCTCAGAGACCTCTGGGACAATATTAAATGCACCAACATTCGAATTATAGGGGTTCCAGAAGAAGAAGAGAAAAAGAAAGGGACTGAGAAAATATTTGAAGAGATTATAGTTGAAAACTTCCCTAATATGGGAAAGGAAATAGTTAATCAAGTCCAGGAAGCACAGAGAGTCCCATACAGGATAAATCCAAGGAGAAATTCGCCAAGACACATATTAATCAAGCTGTCAAAAATTAAATACAAAGAAAACATATTAAAAGCAGCAAGGGAAAAACAACAAATAACACACAAGGGAATCCCCATAAGGTTAACAGCTGATCTCTCAGCAGAAACTCTGCAAGCCAGAAAGGAGTGGCAGGACATACTGAAAGTGACGAAGGAGAAAAACCTGCAGCCAAGATTACTCTACCCAGCAAGGATCTCATTCAGATTTGATGGAGAAATTAAAACCTTTACAGACAAGCAAAAGCTGAGAGAGTTCAGCACCACCAAACCAGCTTTACAACAAATGCTAAACGAACTTCTCTAGGCAAGAAACACAAGAGAAGGAAAAGACCTATAATAACGAACCCAAAACAATTTAGAAAATGAGAATAGGAACATACATATCGATAATTACCTTAAATGTAAATGGACTAAATGCTCCCACCAAAATACACTGATTGGCTGAATGGATACAAAAACAAAACCCATATATATGCTATCTACAAGAGACCCACTTCAGACCTAGAGACACATACAGACTGAAAGTGAGGGGATGGAAAAAGATATTCCATGCAAATGGAAACCAAAAGAAAGCTGGAGTAGCAAGTCTCATATCAGACAAAATAGACTTCAAAATAAAGACTATTACAAGACACAAAGAAGGACACTACATAATGATCAAGGGATAGAGCCAAGAAGAAGATATAAAAATTGTAAATATTTATGCACCCAACATAGGAGCACCTCAATACATAAGGCAAAAACTAACAGCCATAAAAGGGGCAATCGACAGGAACACATTCATAGTAGGGGACTTTAACACCCCACTTTCACCCATGGACAGATCATCCAAAATGAAAATAAATAAGGAAACACAAGCTTTAAATGATACATTAAACAAGATGGACTTAATTGATATTTATAGGACACTCCATCCAAAAACAACAGAATACACATTTTTCTCAACTGCCAATGGAACATTCTCCAGGATAGATCATATCTTGGGTCACAAATCAAGCCTTGGTAAATTTAAGAAAATTGAAATTGTATCAAGTCTCTTTTCCGACCACAACGCTATGAGACTAGATATCAATTACAGGAAAAGACCTGTAAAAAATACAAACACTTGGAGGCTAAACAATACACTACTTAATAACGAAGTGATCACTGAAGAAATCAAAGAGGAAATCAAAAAATACCTAGAAACAAATGACAATGGAGACACAACGACCCAAAACCTATGGGATGCAGCAAAAGCAGTTCTAAGTGGGAAGTTTATAGCAATAAAAGCCCACCTTAAGAAGCAGGAAAAACCTTGAATAAAGAACCTAAACTTGAACCTCAAGCAATTAGAGAAAGAAGAACAAAAAAACCCCCAAGTTAGCAGAAGGAAAGAAATCATAAAAATCAGATCAGAAATAAATGAAAAAGAAATGAAGGAAACAATAGCAAAGATCAATAAAACTAAAAGGTGGTTCTTTGAGAAGATAAACAAAATTGATAAACCATTAGCCAGACTCATCAGGAAAAAAAGGGAGAAGACTCAAATCAATAGAATTAGAAATGAAAAAGGAGAAGTAACAACTGACACTGAAGAAATAAAAAAGATCATGAGAGATTACTATAAGCAACGCTATGCCAATAAAATGGACAATCTGGAAGAAATGGACAAATTCTTAGAAATGCACAACCTGCCAAGACTGAATCAGGAAGAACTAGAAAATATGAACGGACCAAACACAAGCACTGAAATTGAAACTGTGATTAAAAATCTTCCAACAAACAAAAGTGCAGGACCAGATGGCTTCACAGGCGAATTCTATCAAACATTTAGAGAAGAGCTAACACCTATCCTTCTCAAACTCTTCCAAAATATAGCAGAGGGAGGAACACTCCCAAACTCCTTCTACGAGGCCACCATCACCTTGATACCAAAATCAGACAAGGATGTCACAAAGAAAGAAAACTACAGGCCAATATCACTGATGAACATAGATGCAAAAATCCTCAACAAAATACTAGCAAACAGAATCCAATAGCACATTAAATGGATCATACACCATGATCAAGTGGGGTTTATTCCAGGAATGCAAGGATTCTTCAATATATGCAAGTCTATCAATATGATAAACCATATTAACTAATTGAAAGAGAAAAACCATATGATCATCTCAGTGGATGCAGAGAAAGCTTTTGACAAAATTCAACACCAATTTATGATAAAAACCCTGCAGAAAGTAGGCATAGAGGGAAATTTCCTCAACATAATAAAGGTCATATATGACAAGCCCACAGCCAACATCATCCTCAATGGTGAAAAACTGAAAGCATTTCAGTTTAAGATCAGGAACAAGACAAGGTTGCCCACTCTCAACACTCTTATTCAACATAGTTTTGGAAGTTTTAGCCACAGCAATCAGAGAAGAAAAGGAAATAAAAGGAATCCAAATCGGAAAAGAAGAAGTAAAGTGGTCACTATTTGTAGACGACATGATACTATACATAGAGAATCCTATAGATGCTACCAGAAAACTACTAGAGATAATCAATGAATTTGGTAAAGTAGCAGGATACAAAATTAATGCACAGAAATCTCTGGCATTCCTACATACTAGTGATGAAAAATCTGAAAATGAAATCAATAAAACACTCCCATTTACCACTGCAACAAAAAGAATAAAATATCTAAGAATAAACCTACCTAAGGAGACAAAAGACCTGTATGCAGAAAATTATAAGACACTGATGAGAGAAATTAAAGATGATACAAATAGATGGAGAGATATACCATGTTTTTGGATTGGAAGAATCAACATTGTGAAAATGACTCTACTACCCAAAGCAATCTATAGATTCAATGCAATCCCTATCAAACTACCACTGGCATTTTTCACAGAAGTAGAACAAAAAATTTCACAATTTGTATGGAAACACAAAAGACCCCGAATAGCCAAAGCAATCTTGAGAACGAAAAACGGAGCTGGAGGAATCAGGCTCCCTGACTTCAGACTATACTACAAAGCTACAGTAATCAAGACAGTATGGTACTGGCACATAAACAGAGAGATAGATCAATGGAATAGGATAGAAAGCCCAGAGATAAACCCACACACATATGGACACCTTATATTTGATAAAGGTGGCAGGAATGTACAGTGGAGAAAGGACAGCCTCTTCAATAAGTGGTGCTGGGAAAACTGGACAGGTACATGTAAAAGTATGAGATTAGATCACTCCATAACACCATACACAAAAATGGGCTCAAAATGGATTTAAGACCTCAATGTAAGGCCAGAAACTATTAAACTCTTAGAGGAAAACATAGGCAGAACACTCTATGACATAAATCACAGCAAGATCCTTTTTAATCCACCTCCTAGAGAAATGGAAATAAAAACAAAAATAAACAAATGGGACCTAATGAAACTTCAAAGCTTTTGCACAGCAAAGGAAACCATAAACAAGACCAAAAGACAAGCCTCAGAATGGGAGAAAATATTTGCAAATGAAGCAACTGACAAAGGATTAATTTCCAAAATTTACAAGCAGCTCATGCAGCTCAATAACAAAAAACAAAAAACCCAATCCAAAAATGGGCAGAAGACCTAAATAGACATTTCTCCAAAGAAGAAATACAGACTGCTAAAAAACACATGAAAGAATGCTCAACATCAATAATCATTAGAGAAATGCAAATCAAAACTACAATGAGATATCATCTCACACCAGTCAGAATGGCCATCATCAAAAATCTAGAAACAATAAATGCTGGAGAGGGTGTGGAGAGAAGGGAACACTCTTGCACTGCTGGTGGGAATGTGAATTGGTACAGCCACTATGGAGAACAGTATGGAGGTTCCTTAAAAAACTACAAATAGAAGTACCATATGACCCAGCAATCCCACTACTGGGCATATACCCTGAGAAAACCAAAATTCAAAAAAAGTCATGTACCAAAATGTTCATTGCAGCTCTATTACAATAGCCTGGAGATGGAAGCAACCTAAGTGCCCATCAACAGGTGAATGGATAAAGAAGATGTGGCACATATATACAATGGAATATTACTCAGCCATAAAAAGAAACGAAATTGAGCTATTTGTAATGAGGTGGATGTACATAGAGTCTGTCATACAGAGGGAAGTAAGTCAGAAAGAGAAAGACAAATACCGTATGCTAACACATATATATGGAATTTAAGAAAAAAAAGTGTCATGAAGAACCTAGGGGTAAGACAGGAATAAAGACACAGACCTACTGGAGAACGGACTTCAGGATATGGGGAGGGGGAAGGGTGAGCTGTGACAGGGCGAGAGAGAGGCATGGACATATATACACTACCAAAGGTAAGGTAGATAGCTAGTGGGAAGCAGCCGCATGGCACAGGGATATCGGCTCGGTGCTTTGTGACCGCCTGGAGGGGTGGGATGGGGAGGGTGGGAGGGAGGGAGACGCGGGAGGGAGGAGATATGGGAACATATGTATATGTATAACTGATTCACTTTGTCGTAAAGCAGAAACTAACACACGATTGTAAAGCAATTATACCCCAATAAAGATGTTAAAAAAAAAAAAAGAAAATACTTCTTTTGTGCCTTTTATATGCCATAATGGGTTAGTGTTTATGAGTTTGTGCTTTGGAGTGACACTGCCTGTGTATCTGTGTTTTTGTTTGTTTGTTTTTGTGGTAAGAATACAACATGAGATATATCCTTTAAAAAATTTTAAGTGTACAGTAAAGTAATGTTAACTATAATCACAATACTGTATAGCAGATCTTTAGAACTTATGCAACTTGCAAGACTGAATGTTTTTGAACAGCAACTCCCCATGGCCCCCTCCCAAGCCCTTGGCAATACTGTTCTATTTTCTGTTTCTATGAGTCTGTCTATTTTATATTCCTCATATAATGGAATCATGTTTTCTTCACCCTTCTGTGACTGGCTTATTTCACTTAGCATAGTGTTCTCCAGGTTCATCAGGTTGTTGCAAATGGCAAGATCTCCTTCTTTTCTAAGGCTGAGTGGTATTCCACTGTATATATCTACCACAATTTCATTATCCATTCATCCATCAATGAATATTTAGGCTGTTGCCATATCTTGACTGTTGTGAAAAATGCTGTGGTGAACACAGGAGTGCAGATACCTCTTCGAGATCTTGATTTCAATTCTTTTGTATATCTACCCAGAAGTGGGATTGCTGGATCATATGGTAGTTTTATTTTTTAATTTTTAGAGATAGTTCCGTACTGTTTTTCATAGTGGCTGCACCATTTTATATTCTCACCAACATTGTACAAGGATTCCAAGTTCTCCATATCCTTGCCTTAACTTTATTTTTTTTTTTGATAATAGCCATTCTAACAGGTGTGCAGTGATATCTCACTGTGGGTTTTTTTAAAATATATTTATTTATTTTATTTATTTATTTTTGGCTGCGTTGGGTCTTCCTTGTTGTGCGCGGGCTTCTCACAGTGGGGGCTTCTCTTGTTGCAGAGCATGGGCTCTAGGCATATGGGCTTCAGTAGTTGTGGCACATGGGCTCAGTAGTTGTGGCTTGCTAGCTCTAGAGCGCAGGCTCAGAAATTGTGGGACATGGGGCTAGTTGCTCCTCAGCATGTGGGATCTTCCCGGAGCAGGGCTCGAACCCACGTTCCCTGCATTGGCAGGCGGATTCCCAACCACTGCGCCACCAGGGAAGCCCTCACTGTGGTTTTGATTTGAATTTTCCTGATTATTAGTGATGTTGAGCATTTTTTCATATACCTGTTGGCCATTTTATGTCTTCTTTGGAGAAATGTTCATTTAAGTCCTTTGCCCATTTTAGAAATTTGTTTTGTTTTTGCTATTAAGTTGTAAGAGTTTATTAAATATTTTAAATATTAACTGTTTATCAGGTATATGGTTTTTAGCTATTTCTCCCATTCTTCTGATTGCCTTTTCACTCTGCTGATTGTTTCCTTTGCAGTGTAGAAGTTTTTAGTTTGATGTAGTCCCACTTATTTATTTTTGCTTTTGTTGCTTATGCTTTTGGTATCATATCCAAGAAATCCTTGCTAAGACTAATGTCATAAAGCTTTCCCCCTATATTTTCTTCTAGGAGTTTTACATTTTCAGGTCTCATGTTTGAATATGTAATCTATTTTGAGTTTATTTTTGTAAATAAATAAGGGTCCAATTTCATTCTTTTGTAGGTAGTTATCCAGCTTTTTCCAACATGATTTTGTAGAAGAGATTATCCTTTCTGTACTATATATTCTTGGCACCCTTGTTGAAGATAAGTTGACCATGTATGCTTGGGTCTATTTCTGAATTGTATCATTTTTCGTTGGTCTATATGTCTGCTTTTATGCTAGTATCATAATTTTAAAGTTACTGTAGTTTTGTAATAGATTTTGAAATCATGAAGTGTGATGCCTCCAGGTCTGGTCTTCTTAAGATTCCTTTGGCTCTTCAGGGTCCTTTGTGTTTTCAAATGAATTTTAGGATTGCTTTTTCTATTTCTGTGAAAAATACCTATTGAGATTTTGATAGTTGCATTGAACGTAGATTGTTTTGGGTAGTATGGACTTTTTAACAGTATTGTCTTCTAATCCATGAACAGGGGATGTGTTTCCATTTATTTATATCTTCTTTCATTTCTTTCATTAGTGTTTTATAGTTTTCAGTGTACATCTTTCACCTCTTCAGTTAAGTTTATTCCTAAGTATTTTGTTCTTTTTGGTGTTATCGTAAGTGGGATTGTTTTCCTGATTTCCTTTTCAGATAGTCCCTTGTTATTGTACGGAAATACAACTGATTTTTGGACACTGATTTTGTATTCTGCAATTTTACTCAGTTTTTTTTTTATTAGTTCTAACTTTTTTTGTGTGGGTGTGAAGTCTTTAGGTTTTTCTACATAGATCCTGTCATCTGCAAACAGAGCTGATTTTACTTCTTCTTTTCTAATTTGTATGCCTTGTATTTCTTTTTCTTACCAAATTGCTCTAGTTAGGATTTCCAGTACTATGTTAAATTGAACCGGTAAGTGGGCATTCTTGCCTTGTTCCTGATCATAGAAGAAAAACTTTCAGTTTTTCACTGTTGGGTATGATGTTAGCTGTCAGCTTTTCACATACGGCCTGTATTATGTTGCAGTAAATGCCTTCTATACCTAGCTTGTTAAGGGTTTTTTAATCATGAAAGGATGCTGGATTTGGTCAAGACTTTTTTTGCATCTATTATTGAGATGATTATGGGATTTTAATTTATAATTCTGTTAATGTGGTGAACCACATTTATTGATTCGTGTATGGTAAAACATCCTTATATCTCAGAGATAATTTCCACTTGACCATGGTTTATGATCCATTTAATTGCTACTAAATTCAGTTTGCTAGTATTTTGTTGAGGTTTTGTGCCTCTACATTCATCAGGGATATTGGCCCTGTAGTTTGCCTTTCTTGCAGTGTCTTTGTGTGGATGTATTAAAGTCATGGTGGCCTAATTTTTGAAGGAGAGTTTTGCCATGTATAGTATTCTTGGTTGGCAGTTTTTTTCTTTCAGAACATATATTTCTTTGAATATATCATCCCATTTCCTTCTGGCCTACAAGGTTTCTGCTGAGAAATCACATTGTATGTGATTAGTTGCTTTTCTTTTGCTGCTTTTAAATTATCTTTGACATTTGACAGTGTGATTATAGGGTGTCTTGGTATATACTACTTTGTTTTCATCTTAAACAGGTCTGCTACCTATTTCAAAGTATCTGCTCAATTTTGATCTTGTCTAAGGTACTATAATTTTTAGCTGGATTCTGTACTTCTCATAAAGGTATTTTGGTCCATATATCATTGTTAGTGTTTCCGTTGGGCAAGGAGTGATGGGAATTCTTATTCTTCCATCTTGATGACTTAAATAGCTGTCATTGCCTGTGTTTGAATCCATACTCTGTCACTTAACTCACTCTGTGACCATCAATCTCTCTGAGCCTCACATTTCTTATCTGTAAAATGGGGATAATAATCATAGTGCCAATAGGCTTTTGTGAGGACTTAATATCTGCTAAGCCATTAAGAAATGGCTTAGTAGTAAAATCTTGATAAATATTAGCTATTATTATTAATTTTATTATTATTGTTTTATATTTTGGGCTGATGACAGCTCTGAATTTAATTACCACCCATACATTTACTCTTAAATTAATGTCTTTAACTTTGACATTACTACTTTTGCCCTCCAGGTTTGCTTACTTAACATCACCTCCAAGCTTAATGTGTTGGAAACTGCACTAATGACTGTCCCATGAAACTTGCCCCTCTTTCAGTGTTGCTTGTATCAGTGAATGGCATAACCATCCACATGGTTGAACAAGCTAGAAACGTAGGTGTTACCCTTAATATCCTTTTCCTTTAACTGCCTTATATGTCCTTTATCAAGTACTGTTAGTTTTACCTTCCAAACAACTTTCATATTTTTCTGTTTTCTAACTGCAACAGCACTAATTTGGTGTAAGTCAACATCACATCTCGCCTGAACTCTTACACTAATTTCCTGAAAGCTCTCTTTGTATCTACTCTTTCCATGTAGCCCATCCATTCTGTGAACAGAAGTTAGAGTGATAAAAAGGTGTATCTAATAGTATCACTAGCCTACTTAAAACCCTTTTGGGGTTACTTAATATTCTTATAGTAAGACTTAAATCATTAGCAAGATTCCAGAATCTCAGCATAATCTGGGCCCTTCCTAAGTCTCCAGACTCAAATTGTGTCACTTGATATCTTACACGCTGGGCTGCAGCCATATTGTAGTTCCTCCAGTACAACATGAACGTTTCTGCTTCAAGACCTCTGCATAGTGCACCTGGAATCCTTCCCTTCTGTCACCCAGGAACAACTATAAATCTTTCAAATCTCAGCTTAAATGTGATTTCCGTGGGAAAGTTTCCCCTGATATCCCAGACTAGATCAGGACCATAATCACGTTCTCAGTATACCTTATATTTACTTCTAAAATAACTTACTGTTGTTTTAATAAAACAACTAATTATGCACTAATTGGTATGAATGCTTTTCCATATAGAAGATAAATTCTAGGAGGGAAAGGATTAGGTCTATCTTATTCATACTATGTCTGCATGATATCTAGCAAAGAGATGGCTCCTAATAAACATTTGTTGAACAACTAAAGAAAAGAATGTATGATGTGATATCCGAGCTGAGTTTTGAAGAATATGTAGGAGTTAGCCATATGACTGGGGATGGAGAGGGTAGCAGGGAATACTTGGAGTAAGGGGGCACTAGAAGGAGAAAAGCAAGAGATAGGAAGGTGAGAGTGGCAAGAGATTAGCTCAACATTCAGGCAGAAGTAAAGAAAAGCTTTGCATACTATTCTAAGACATATGGATTTTACCCTGAAGACAGCTGGAAGCTATAAAGGGAGTTTAAATAGCCAAGTGCCTAGATCAGATACGGGCACTGGGGCTTCCCTGGTGGCGCAGTGGTTGAGAGTCTGCCTGCCGATGCAGGGGACACGTGTTCGTGCCCCAGTCCGGGAGGATCCCACATGCCGCGGAGCGGCTGGGCCCGTGAGCCATGGCCTCTGAGCCTGCGCGTCCAGAGCCTGTGCTCCGCAAGGGGAGGGGCCACAGCAGTGAGAGGCCCGCATACTGCAAAAAAAAAAAAAAAAAAAAAAAAGCAGATACGGGCATTGGCATTAAACACTTAGCAGAAATGTAGAGAATGGATTGGAATGGATTGGAGAAAAGTAAATTTGGGACAGGGATATCAGTTAGGGATCTGTTAGACTAAGTGACTTGAGAAATGATGGCACCCTAAAGTAAGGCAGTGTATAGACATGGAGAGGCAATGAATTCTGAAGACGCTGAAGAGGTCTAGTTGAGAGGACTTCATCACCAATTGGATGTGGAGAGTAGGGAGGAGGGGCTATGGATTACTACTTGGTTTGTATTTTGGACAACTGGATGGATAGTGTTGGAATTTATAAAGACAGCAAATGACATATGAGAGGCAAATTTAGTGGTGGAGGTAAGATAGTGATTTGCTTCTGTACTATTGTGTTTGAGGCACTTGAGAGATATCAGTGGAGTTGCCTAGTGATGGGTACAGGAGGCAGCTGATGTCATAGGAATGGAAGCACTTATGCAAGGAGCAAGGTAGAATTTCATTTCAAGAAAACTTTGAGTACTCAGTAAATATTTTTAGTTCTAGAAATATACACACACATACAGATACAAAATTTTGGATACAGTTTTTTTGGGTTTCATAACATCCTAAAGGCCATTTTTCTTTTTTTTTGCTTAAAAATAAGGAGAAAATAGAAGAGATAAACCTGGGTAAGTATAAAGGAGTGAATAAGCAAGATAAATACAAGAAGAATACTGCAATGGAGTGACTGGGGACATGGGTGGGAATAAAGAATTGTGTCAGAGGAGACAAGAGAGAAGAACATTTTAGAAAGAAATGTGGAACCAGGAGTATATAGATGTTTTAGAAATGTAGAGGGATAAGACTGAGGATAATGGTTTCAGTGATGTTGTGGGGTGGAAGCTCAACTGCCTCCAAACTTAAGGGAAAGTGAGGAAGTAAAACCAAGCATATGATATTCTTTTCCAGAATATTATAGAAGAAGAAAGCTAAGACAGTAGCTGATGTAGCACAGATTCATGGCAAGGCTTTATTTTTTACGTATTTATTGCTGTATCATAAATATGTTTCTGTATTGAGGGTAAAGAGGCGTTAAAACATTATTTAAGGCATATTTAGTTTTTTTTTAATTCAGAAGAGAAGATATAAAAGGTTCTGAAAGTGGGGTTCAAGTATCCAATTTATAATTTGTGTGTGAGTCAGCAATTTAGTGCTGCCCTATAATGCAGACAGTGCCAATGGGGTTCTGCAAAGGCAGCAATTGCATTGTCATAGAAAGTGTGCAAGGAAAGACTGCTGACAGCTTGTTAGGGGTAGTGTAGAGGGAATACCTGATTAAATGGGAAATTGAACTACACGAACACCAATATCCTTTCTACCTCTGGGATGCTAGGGTTCTTTTTTCAGGAATTCCTAGGGAGAATGAGAAAACCGTTTATCCTTGTTTGAGAAAATTTGTGCCCTATATTAGAAAGGCGAGTTGCACTGTAGTATTTGAAGAGTTTTGGGCTGATATGCCATGGGAACTATCGGTCAGATCTAGTTACAAAAAGCATGTGATGCATCAGATTTAATCAAAGGCAATATGTCAGAGTTTCTGCCTGGGGAGTTTGCTAATGATGATGTGTTATTTTTTTTCTCTTTGAAGCCACCTGACAAATTTTGGGATCATAGAGTGATATTTGTTAATTTTACCTTAATTTTTTAAAGATAAATGATCATTTTCATACTTGCCCTCCTTCATGTACAAAATATGAAAACACTTAAGATAGGAATGGCACTAAGACTTAAAATGATTCTACATGTGCAAGGATTCAAGATATGTTCACAAAAACAATCTTGAAGAATATGCTGGAAAACTCTGAGAATATAATTTTATCATGAACAATTTCAGAACATGAGATTGCTAATGCAATGCTATATGTAAATTTAAAGCATTACTTCTTTTAGGATAAAGTACCCCAAATGCCCCTCCTGGACACATTTCAATGAGTCTGACAAAGTAGAATTATTAAATATTCCAGAATCAGAGTTTAATAAACGAGTGACCCTAAATAGCAGACTGAATTGTAACAAAAACAGAACATGTATTATTCCCCCCTTTTATTTTATGTATTTGTGTGTCTGGGTATATATGGGTCTTGCAAAACAGTTCTTAATGCCTGACATTGTAAGAAGAAGGACAACAAACAGAAAGAGGCCATCTTTAGCTCCCTTTTTGCAATGGAGCTTACCTGGTCTGCTGAACTTGGGCACGAAAATGATGATACCAAGTATCAATTAAATCTGCTCAGTGCAAGTATGTCCAAGTGGTCTATCTAACTCTGATTAACTAGTTAATAAAAACTAGTTAATAAAACAGTAATAGTAGTTAATAAAAACTAAAATAGTTTTTTATTTAAAAAAACAGTAGTTAATAAAAACTAAAATCACATGCTGGTGCAAATTTTTTCATATAGCTACTAAGTGCTTTTGATAATTACTACCATTCTCTGCTCACTAACTTATTGATGAAGCCCATATTCAGTAGTAGTTAGATTAATATGTGGATCCTTGTCTGTCAATGATTGGCTCTTTTCTCCCTCCCATCTTATTTTTATTCATTTATGTAAGAGATACTTATTGGACACTCTTATGGTCTGAATTGTGTACCCAGATTCATATGTTAAAGTCCTAACCCCTAGCAAAGTTCAGTGAGGTCACTGATGTGAGCCTCAATCCAATATGACTTTTGTCCTTACAGGAAGAGGAGATTAGAATACAGACACCCAGAGAAAAGACGATGTGAAGACAAAAGGAGAAGACAACCATCTACAAAAGCCAAGGAAAGAGACGTCAGAATGAAACCAAACCTGCTGATACCCTGATCATGGTCTTCTAGCTACCAGAGCTATGAGGAAGTTGTTGTTTAAGATATCTAGTCTATAGTACTTTTTTATGGCAAACCTAGCAAACTAATACCATGCTTCTCGAACCTAAGTATGTGTAAGAATAACCTAAATGCTTGTTAAAATAGAAATTCCTGAGCCCCGTGATCAGAGTTTCTGATTCAACTTTGGAGCGAGGTCCAAGAATTTACACTTCCAACTATCTTCCAGGTGATGTGATGCTCCCAGGGGGACCATACTTTGGGCAGTAGCACTGCCTTAGTAAATACAAATGCCTTTCAGAATGGTGATAGATAATTATCGGAATTTTTATTATTATTAATTTTTCAGAAATTTTGTAATCCCATTGTTAAAGACAGTCATCCTTGAAACTGGCAATGATGGGAGTATTTACATCACAGAAATTGGCAAAATCTACAAAACAGGGCTTTTACTGCTGGAGAGCTAGTGAATGAGTTTATTAGATTGCTTTTCAAGTTATGGAAAATAGAGAGAAACTGAGGGCATGGGGCTGTAGGAAATCTCCTGAAGTGAGAAAGACACAGAGGGAGAAAGGGCACAATACTTACATTGATGACTTCAAAGAAGCTAAAGCCAGCAATTTTTTTACTGTATTAATTTTAACAGACCATTCAACCAGGTGGATTAAAGAAAAGAAGGCAATTTGAACTTCAATCACTGCCCTGGTGCTCACTGGCTCTTTAAGTGTATTATTTAGGCTTTTGAGCAAAAGTTTTCTTTTTTATATAAGATGTAGGTGGACAGGATAATTTGAGCTGCCTTTTCCATTGTTGAGATTTCTGAGTATGGTAGCCTAATGAAGGGTCCAATTCCCAATCACCCCTAAGATGATTTTTTTTTTGAGGCTCAAAATATTGAGCTGATGAGTGTGTAAATCCCTGGGCTGATGGGAGCATAAGCTTGTCCTAATTACCCCCCAAGGTGGTTGTGAAGTTTAAATGAGACCATGGACTAACAGAGCTTTATAACCTCACCTGAGTTGTAAAAATACAAAGTCAAATTAATAAGAGTTCATGATTTGGGAGTTTTGGCTGGATTGTGATTTGGGAGTATTGGGAGTTTTGGTAGGGAAAATTGAAGAGCAGTGATTTAAATCGTACTATATTGGTTGATGTGACTGTTCTTGACATATCTTTCTGTGTCCACAAGAAATGGAGAAGTGAACTTTAGCAACGTAATTTAGCAGAATTCTAGAGAAATTTCTTCCTCACAAACTGGAAATATGCTCATTCTCATATTATATTACATTAATTTATTATTCATTATTTACATTAATTTCTTCACTATTCTTTCAACAAATATTTATTATTGAGTTTCTATTATGTGCCAGCCTTGAGTTATGTACTAGGGATGGACATAGGGCAGACATGTGTCCTTTAGGGAAAGTGAAGATTAAAGGGCACTTTAAAAAGTATGGCATTTTATTAGAAAAATATTTGTATTGTATCTTGGGATTTGCTATACTGCCTCCCCACCCCCAGCTAAAATACAATATGGTTTCTAAAAGAAGATGCAGAAGAAAGATGGAGAAAGATGGTGAGATGATCAGTATCTGGGTGTGTGTATGATACAGAATAATTATATATATTAGACTAATTGTAGTAACTGTGTAGGCACTACAACTAATGTTGTTTAAATGCAAACTGGAAAGTACCTCTTTATTCAAAGACTTAACTGACTAAGCTTGCCTCTTCACAATGGAAAATCATAGCAATTACCTTGGAAAATAAAGACCCCAAAAGAGTCTAGCCAAAACAATCTGAACACTTGAATAATTTTTTTTTGAAAAAATATGTTTTTAACAGTGTATAACTTATTTACTTGTAAGATTATTAGAACTGGACATTTACATGGCACAGAAGAAAAATAAAAAAGCACACAATTGAAATACATGAATCAACAAATACAAAACTGGAGCCCAAGCCTGTATTAAGCTTTTTTTTTTTTTTAATTTTCTGATACTTTGATATCTTGGGGTCATCACTGATCAGGGAGAGTCTGCCCTCCCAGGGCCAGATAATTTCTGGAGAAAATAAACTATGCAAACCAACCAGTCCATACTCTGAATCACCTCCTCTATCTAGCTTCTACACTCTATCAGTCAATATTCCTGTGCCCTAATCATCCCAGGGCCAGGTACTAGACAACTAGGAACAGCCCTTATAGTCCAGAGTCCACAGAACTTATTCAAACTAGCCAATCCTGAACTGTTTACATGGCCTCAACTATCCTACCCACAAAAACCACAATGAAATCCTACCCACAAAAACCACAATGAAGCCTTACCCAAATAAAAACCCAAATAAAAACGAAATCCTGGGTGCATTTTAAAGCAAAGTCATGAAACTCAGGAGTGGTCTCAGGAGGAATTCAGAAGCTAGAGTGGGTTAGAAACACCTTTGGTCGAACAGAAGAAATAAAAGAATAGCGGGTGATCAATCTAACAGGAACTGACTGATAACAGGATGCAGGTGGCAGACAGGAGAGGTACATGTGGATAATAAATAATCATCAGAATGAAAACCAAGTTCTTATTCCAGCATCCATCTATGGCATATATCTGACAGCTGCAAAATCTTCAAACTGCGTATTGCTCAGTCAAATCCTGAGGAAAGGATATTGTTTGATCAGCCCTTCTTAATCCTGAGTGAATTAACTGATAATACAGATCCATCTAGAAATATTTGATAACAGTCAGCCAATATGAACAGTATACAACTGCCTCTGGGAATGTAGCTATTAGGACAGCAGTCCAGCCCCCTGTACTCCCACATGCACCTGCCACATGATGTGCACTGTATTGTTTTAATAGTGTCACCAGTGTTAACTATTTTATGCTTACAACTATGCTATGAAGTAGATACAAAAGTTACCCTTCTACAGAAGAGCAAACTGAGGTATAGAGAGATTAAATATACACAAGAGTAGGTACAAAGCAGAAACTAGATTGTTATAAACCCAAGCATTCTGAGTCCAGTTCCCCCTAACCTTAGATTCTACTGCCTCTTCCTTCCACTGATGCTCAAATTTCAAATGCCAGTGTGTCTTGTGAAAAACTCCCTTTGTCCCCTCTTCTGTATTTTAGAGGACTCGAGGCATTCTTCTGTCATAGCCTGTCTTAGCAGTGGTTTAAACAGATTGCAGTTTATTTGCCTCATGCAACAAACATTCTGGGAGGAGGTTATACAGGGTCATCAAGGAGATTATCAGGAAGCCTATCTTTTTTCACACTTCTGCTCTGCCATCCTTAGATATAGCATTTTGTCCTCAGGCTTGTTGCCTCACAGTTGGACAATGGCTGCTACACTTCCTGGTATCTTTTCCACATTCTTGAGAAGAAAGGGAATGAACAAAGGGCTAAGGAGCTAAGCTGTATATTCTAGGGAGGTTTTGACTGCTTATTCAGGAAGCAATAACCTCTCCACGGACTTCAGCCTTTATCTCATTGGCAGAACAATACTGCATGCACCTCAGGGCAAGACAGGCCAGGAAATTAAACATTTTTAGTTGATCACATTACTACTATAATTAAAATTGAGTGTCTATTAGTAAAAAAGAAAAAAAAAAGGTATTGAAAATAGGTAGGCCTACACATAGAGTTCAATACAGTATATTATTATTAATTATATACCGGATTGTCTCTCCTGGTAAATTGGGTCTATATCATATCTCCCCATCTCTCCTCTTTATATTCTGGGACCAGAACTCTGCCTGGCATGTTGCAGAAAGAGTAGAAGGTTATTGAATAAACCGCAGTGATTCTTGACTTTGGCTTTAAGACGATAGGTATTTGTTGTTGTTGTTTTATCTCAAACTGGGTTTTAAAATTCTCAATTTTGATTGTGAATCACTTTATACAATACTGAATGTCCTTTTAGAGATTGAAAAATATATATAATGCCTGAAAAAATTATATGGTCACTGAATTAGAAACTGCTAGAAGTACAACTCAGATATTTCAAAATGAATATACTTTGCATTGCTCTTTTAGACAGGGCCACAAAGAAAGCAAATGGCACATAGGCTGAAACAGTTGAGAGATTACAGAAAGAGGTATAGCAGACCATTCAGCTACGACTTCAGCTGAGCTTTTGTGGTTGATGAGCTAGAATATAGCTGCTAGAGCAAAGGATAGAGAGGGTCCATGCTTCCCTGGGAATTAAGTTTGTATAGACTTTACCTAGAAGAAAGAATAATTAGATCTTCCACTATTCTTAATCTGTTAGGGAAAATTTTGTTTTCTTCTTCTGTTGATTTTTTTTCTAAAAGGTAAATCACCTGAAGATGAAAATTTTAAATGTTGACAAAATATTGATAACATGTTGGCAGAAGTCTAGCTTTTAGCTAAGTACTTCTGGAGTGGTGAAATGACTGAGTGGGATCCAGGCCTAAGTAGTGGAATTTCTAAGTGGACTTGGCATTCTTTGAGAAGAAAACTGAGCTGGGTCAAAGTAACCTTAAATTTGGGAGAAAATTCTATGTGTTTGAGGATATCCCCCCCTGCTACCCCCATCATCTTCTTCTTCAGGGCACCAAAGTTAACTTTTCACTGGGAACCCTTTGTCTTGACACACATTTACATGTGTAATTGGAAGTGTTTCTTATAACGAGTCTACCTCCATGACTGTTTCATGAATTTTATAAATGCTCATGAATATAAGAACATACCTTATGTATGATGATATTAAAAATTTATCAGGAATCTCATATGTATAACTGAATCACTTTGTTGTACAGCAGAAATGAACACAACATTGTAAATCAAGTATACTTTAATAAAATTAAAAAATTATCAGGAATCTCAGTCATACTCTCATCTTAATCATTAAATAAAATAAAATTTAAATTAAAAGCCCTGTGAATACAGTGCTTCTTTGTGATTAATCTGGCCACAGTCTGACCAACTGGAGTCTAGAGACCTGATAAATATTCTCCCTTAATGACTGGATCCTGAGGACAGGTTGCTATAATATTATTTAGCCATTATAGCTTAAGTTCCCTTCTGTGGGCTGCATTCACATGTCCTGGGGGCTGTGTTGGTATTCTCTGCTACTCCAGATGTAACTTCCACCATTTTTCACCCTGACCTTTGTCCTGGAAGACTGACTTCTCTGATTGCATCAACGATGTTCTCCCTGGGGAGGGTAGGTGGCACTGGGAGGAGACCTGAAGGTGAGTAGATAAAGGGAGGTTATGTTACCTCTTCCCTTGATTTCCTCACTGCCTGGTCATGGTCTAGCTGATGCTTTGTTCCTCTCTCCTACAACCATAGCTTTTGCCATGTTTTGGTAACCATTTCTCTGTCTTCCCTTTGCCCTTCAGTCCTTAGATAGAGAAGAGCATGCAACGTGCAGCTCCTAGCTTTGGGAACTGTCACTACCCTTTGTCATTTTCCTTTAGCACTGCCCACAGCGTGTGAGAAGCCCATCCATTCAACCCCTCAGCCTCCCATCTGAAGTATTCTATTGGATACTTGTTATGACCCCAGCTGATAAAAGGGGCACCATATTTTACCAGCCTTATGCTTCCGTGAGGGTCCCTCAGCTCCATTCTCAAAAAGAGATGTGGTGGATAAATATTTTGGAGGTTTCTTATATTCTATCTCCCCACAGGAGGAAGAGTGGGAAAAGCATGGGGACATGAGCATTGTGTTGCATCTTCTGGCTGTCACTCTGGGATCAGTCTGCCTACCAGCAGTCTGTGTGTTCTTTCTTCTTCCTTCTGTGGGGAAGCTTCCAGGACCAGGGCTTTTGTATCCCACTGATGCTTGTGACTGAGTAGGGGTAAATTTTAGGAGGCGTAGTTTGAGGTCGTGTATCCAAAATGCCTTCTCTGGCCCAGCTTTACCAGTAATCAAATTGATATTTTCATCTTTGTATTTCCTGTGTATAATTATCAACTTGTTCAGAATCTTGAGAGGAAGAAAAGGTGATTGATGCAACTCATTCAAAACCCCAATAATAATGAAATTTTACGTGGGAAAGTAAATAAAGAGACACTGCTGGTTTATTTCTTGCCACAAAACTTAATGACTTCTACAACTCTATTTTGTTGGCTATTCAATGGCTGTACCTATTCATGATCACAATCCAAATTCACCACTTAAGACCTTATAATTTCACTTTCATGTTATTAATGCTGAGGTTAATAATAACAACAGTAAGACAATGAAAGAGAAGGATTTAAGGAATAATAATATTCTAGAAAGTTATTTAATGTTTTTATTCCATCAGGCAAGTTGGTTTTGACTAATTAAATCTGTCATCTTGGGCAAGCTAAGTAGCTTCTTTGGGCCTGGGTTTGCTTGTCAAGCAAGAGGTTTAAATTAGTAGAAGATTTTTTTGTTAAACTAAAATCTAATATAAAATGAGAGTATGTAAAAGCATAGTATTAATATAAATGTATCATATGTATTGAACTTCAGGACATTTATTTATACAATTAGAAAATAAACTTTTAAAATTCTTGTTAGGAATGACAACTATATTCTTGAACAAGTCTTAGCCTCCAATGAATTTCAATATTTTTGTTTTGGCTGAGCAATATCTGGAAACATCTGATTTCTTGTAGATAGTTGCAAATGGAAGAAGTTTTTTAAAGAAAGATTTTTATCATGCTTTCCTTATAAAATCTGTCTTTAAGAAACCCTTCTTTACCCTAAGGTCCTATAGGACATAAAGTTATTCTCTTTTGCTTTCATCTAAAAGTTCTAAAGTTTTGGCTTTTTATTATTAGCCTTTACTGCCCTTTAAATTTTGTTGATCTTTGGAATCTAATTTTATTTTAATATAGATAACACCTTCCTAGCATCAGTTTTGAGTAGTCTCTTCTTTCCCACCATCTGCAATTCACCTTTATATGTCAAGCATGTATATAGTCCTGTGTGCTTCTAGGCTTTCTGTTCTATTGTTCTCTTTATCTTTTTCTATACTGGCACTACCCTGTTTTAATTGCTATAGTTTTTATAATTTGTCTTGTCAACTGGGCCTGTGATTGTCAAGCTTGGATGGGTATTAAAATTAGCTCGGAATCTTGGTGAAAATACAGAGGCGTGGGTCTTACTTCAACACACATGTAGGCCTCTGTGTTCTTTATTATTGATTACACACTAATGTTCAAAAACAACTGTTCCAGGGCAAATGTCCACTCACCCAGAGCACACAAACTTTCTTTCTTCCTTAAGAATGATTTGGCTCAAAAAATTTGCAAACAATAAATGCTGGAGAGGGTGTGGAGAAAAGGGAACCCTCTTGCACTGTTGGTGGGAATGTAAATTGATACGGCCAATATGGAGAACAGTATGGAGTTTCCTTAAAGAACTAAAAATAGAACTGCCATACGACCCAGCAATCCCACTACTGGGCATATACCCTGAGAAAACCATAATTTAAAAGAGTCATGTACCACAATCTTCATTGCAGCTCTATTTACAATAGCCAAGACATGGAAGCAACCTAAGTGTCCATTGACAGATGAATGGATAAAGAAGATGTGGCACATATATACAATGGAATATTACTCAGCCATAAAAAGAAATGAAATTGAGATATTTGTAGTGAGGTGGATGGACCTAGAGTCTGTCATACAGAGGGAAGTAAGTCAGAAAGAGAAAAACAAATACCGTATGCTAACACATATATATGGAATCTAAGGAAAAAAAAAAAAAAGGTCATGAAGAACCTAGGAGTAAGATGGGAATAAAGACACAGACCTACTGGAGAACGACTTGAGGATATGGGGAGGGGGAAGGGTAAGCTGTGACAAAGTGAGAGAGTGGCATGGACATATATACACTACCAAACGTAAAATAGATAGCTAGTGGGAAGCAGCCACATAGCACAGGGAGATCAGCTCAGTGCTTTGTGACCACCTAGAGGGGTGGGGTAGGGAGGGTGGGAGGGAGGGAGACGCAAGAGGGAAGAGATATGGGAACATATGTATATGTATAACTGATTCACTTTGTTATAAAGCAGAAACTAACACACCATTGTAAAGCAATTATACTCCAATAAAGATGTTAAAAAAAAAAGAATGATTTGGCTATTCTTGCCTGTTGTTTCTTTTAGCTCATTAAAAAAATCTGTTTGCCAGTTTTACATGATTTTTGTTGAGACATAGATGGAGATAACACTAAATCTATACATGATTTTGTAAAAACTTGTCTACCATTTTTCTTTCTTCTTACATACATGATCCCATGTAAACTGGTTTCTGCCCCACCACTCCACTGAAAAAGATATAAATTTATAGTTCTTTTTAACCGTCACTGTATACATTTTCATTGTAAAATACGTATCTGAGGAATAGTAGAAAAAACTGCATGGAGAGGAAGATGCTTTGTGCATCTTATGTCAATGTATTGGTTATGAGAATTGTGTTGCTTAAGAAGTTAAAACTGATTAAGAGAATTTTGTCCCTCAAATTCATCTTTCCCTCAAATGCCAACAAACATAAAACCTGTGCACGCTCAGAGAATATATCACAATTCACGTGAATTTATCAGTAAGATTCCAGAGTGAATAAAGCATTTAAGTTACATCAGGGCAAATGTTCTCACTGAACTGATTTCCAGAAAAGAGTCGATAGGAGTATTGATTGACTTGATAGTTCTTTTACTTCTCAAGAAGCAGAAGAAATGGTGCTAAAACCAAAATGATGAGAAACAACACCATCCTTACCTCTATATCTTGCTGCCCAAAGATTAGAAAACATTGGTTAGCTAGGAAGGTGAATTTTCTTGAGCTGCATGCTCAGTTCCACAAATTCTCACAGTGAATGGCTAGGTCACCATCTGCTTTTAGTTACCAGCATCTTCACTGAGTTTGGGGCATATTTTTAGGTGGGACCTCTTTCCTAGAACTGACAGTGAAGCTGGTGTAAGAGGCAGAAGAAAATGGATGGAGAAAATACCTATATTTCTTCATTTCTTTCCTCTGTTCTCTTCTTCTTTTTAAGCATTTTGCATGCTGACCAAGATGGTTGAAATGTGTATAATTGAGTAGTTTAATCTGTTTACATTTCTGCTCTGTCATTTATGAGTTGTAGGATCTCAGGATGGTTGTTAAAGCATGCACCTCATTAGAGAAAAAATGGGATGATAATAGTGAAAAGTTCTTTGGAAGGTTGTTAGAAGAGCTAAATTAGTAAATATATGTGAAAAGTCTTAGCATTGGGAAGTGATTTTCAAACTGTTCATGGTCATTTAATTTGAAATCAATATAGTGGGTAGCAACTAGCTTAAAATCAGGCGAATAGAATATAAAATCATTGCCATATTAATGAGGTGCATATTGGATAGCAAATTTTTTTGCTTTGGTTTCTTTTACACACATATATACACATAAATGTATATACTGGGTCACTATGAAAGATGTTTTTCTTACTATGAGTTGAGGTAAAATAATTTTGAAAAACACTAGTACAGAGCAAAGAAGATAGTCAATAAATATTAATATCTTTCTTTTCTTTTTTAACTTTCACCAGTCTTGTATACCAGAATTTGGTCACAATAAGTACAGTTGACCCTTGGAATTTATGAGGGTACCATAAAGGCCCATTGAGATATGGTCACTGGTTAATCTCCAGGTATTTTCACTAGTAGTCTCAGAACACGTGTGATATAAATGGAAACGTAGCAATTACAATTTAGTACCTGTCATGGATCATCATATACATTTGCAGATAATGAAAATCTTACTGGAATTCCAGATTTCCATAAGAGATCAATCGGAAGTATATATTTGTCCCAAGTCTAATTCTCAAATTATCTTATTAGACTTCACATAAGTCATTTAACCCTCTCTAAACCGAAAGGTTCTCATCTGACGTATGGGGATAATATTATTTTTATCCCCATTGAATGAGTTAACGTGCGAATTATTTAGCACATAGCAAGCTTTTCCATAGATGTTAGCTACTGTCTCAGGTCAGGGACCTAGGAAAACAGACTCTGAGATGAAGATCAGTATGCAGGAGGTGTTCTGGGTCGTGATCTCAGTAACATCACCTATAAGCAAATGAGGGAGGCACAACTGGGCGGAGAAAGAGGTCAGATGTGTGGTTACAACAGAGGACCCTTCTGGTCCTGAGATGGCCGTTCAGATTGCCCTGAATTGAGGTAAGGGAATCAGACCTCTTTTACCCTGCATTTAACAGGGGTAATCTTTGGTAAGGTTAGTCCCTTTGTCAAGAGAAAACCCCAGAGAGTGATTCCGTGGGAAGAACTCAGCAGCCAGTTCTCCCAGTGGTGGTGGGAGCACGCATGTTCAGTACTGGGGCATCTGGGTAGCTCAGCACGCACTACAACTCACCCATGTAGCACCTGGATCCATTAACTTCACATAGAAAGTTCACCCATCTTGGGTCATTGCCTCCAGGATTCTGGTGTTGGGGTGGGCGTGGTCTCTGTTGCAGAAGAAACATATGAGAGGAAGGTTAGTGGAATGAACTACATACAGTTCTCCTGGCAGCAGCTGTCTCAAGACCAGAACTGATACCCTTCATCTCCCTCCCCTACCACACATTCTAGAGGCCCCTCACCCTCAGCTGGTACCTCTCCTGGGCTAGATGTCATACCTGGGGTAGAGAGGAGACAGAATTTTGTCCTTGGTCTCCATGCCCATCTCAGGTCAAGGCTATCTTGGTAGTTTCCAACAGAGCAGGGGAGTGTCAAGGACCAGCCCTGGGCCACCTGCGTGCTAAACGTATTTTTCTCTTCCTCCTTCCTGTGGCAACCTCCACCTGATGATCAGGATCCTAGCCATGCCAAAATGGTGACTCTTTTCCTGGCCTGCTGGTCTCTTGGCATGAACAGCTTGAACTGACTTGGCAGAAGCTGTAGCTTAGAGTTCAATGGGACCCTTACTCTGTCTTCTGGTGGAAGCGTTCATTTCTGGAATCCAGGACTTTTTGACCCACACAGCATAAAGCTGTGGAAATGGGAAGCACAGATACTCTCTGGGAACCAATGCTTCAGACACACAGAGACTAACATAGTAGCACAGGAAGCAAAAATTCCTCAGGTGGGTCCTTGGGAGTGATGGTGAGTAAGGCCATTTCTATTTCTACTCCTTAGTTCCCAGATGCATATATTCTCTTAACAGTGAAAATAGCACCAGCACCCACAATGGTCATCAATTTAGTGTACTAAGGTGTCCTAGAGCGTATATAAGTTGGTCTCCCATCCTTTCAAGGCAGGATGACAAGCCAGTGTCCTTCAAACAGTCATATCCCTGCTTATGAGGCCAGCTGCCATTAGCATGTTACGTGCTCAGACAAGTACATTTATCTCATTATTATGTGTCCACAGCATTGCCTGGTTTACTGTAAAGTGGGTTCCTTGGGGATATTTTATGGGATTCCATGTCAGTGGATCAAAGACTTTGTAAGTACTTGGATAATAATGGTGCTAGCCAAGGCTATATGAGCTGCCAGGAGTCACCAACTATCTCAGTTGAGGGTTTGCTTAATAATAAATCCAATACAGAGGAAAGCAAAACAGAGAAATGGAGAGAGGAGCAATTCTGATGAAACTGTTCGAATACTTGGTATGTTTATAGCTCAAATAAGATCACCACTGGATTTTCAGCTAAGTGATCTGATTAATAATAATAATCATAATAATACACAAGTCATTATAATTATTGTTGTTGTTATTTGAGTTGGGCTTCTGTCACTTGCTTCCATATGAGTTCTAATGAAGCCACTGATTTGCTTCCATGGCTGCTTATACATTCATTCTTTTACAAAGTTAATTCAATAGATCAGGGCTTATTATGCCAGAAGAGTCATTTTATATCTTTAGATTGACTTTGAATATCTGTGGTTTGATCTATATTGTGATGATTTTATAGTTGAAATCTCAGAAACAGATATTTCTAAGTTCTTGTGGGTCTTAAAATAGTTCCCAGCGGGGATATCAAATACCACAGTCTCTGAGAGACAGGAAGTGGGAACGCAGAGGGGCCAAGAACCACAGCACTAAGTGCCAAGCACTGTTGTAAGTCCTTTTGCAATTACTGAAGTTCATTCTCATTGCAACTCTATGAGATTGGTATAAGTTTTCTCATTTTGACACTGAGGAAACAGGATGAGAGAAGTTAGGTAACTTGCTTTAGGTCACCCAGGTAACAAGTAGAAGAACCACAGATTCAAAACATGTAGCACGGACTGTATTGGCAGCAGGAGTCCAGAGATGCGAATGATCAATGCAGGCAGCAAGAATCAGAAGAGCTTCCTGAAGACGTGTGAGCAAAACCTCTTTTCCCTTTTCACTACTTCACAGCCTAAAGTGAAGCAGTGATCTGGTGTCCTGACGGTATCTTTAGAATTACTTGAACTATTGTAGAGATATGTGAAAATTTATTTTTAATCTGTTTCTCAAGCATACTCACACAGAAACATGATAAGGGATTCTTTCATACATGGTTTTAAAATATTTTCCTGTCCTATGTTTCTGTAATAGTCATTAAAATCGTAATAACACAGCTACTCCTGTACTAGACCCTTCCAACCTTGTCTCTATCTCTGACCTGCTAAATGAGGAAGGTGTCTTGCTGAGTCTCTGCCCTTCAGCTCATGCCAGCCTTCCTGTCAACAAGTCGTGTCAGACCCCCTTGTGTGGGTGTTGAGAGTCTGAGGTATTTTCTTCAAAACACCTCCCTTCAAGTAGTCCCTGATAACCACAGAAAATTTCACCTCTTCTATTTAATTCCCCACATGCCAGTTTCTAATTGTATGTGCAAGGTTATTTTTAAAAATTTTTCTGAGTCCTTGATTGAAAGTATTTAAAGAACTTTCTAGGGACTGTGTAGGCTCAGGGCAAAATAAACCCATAGAGCCTTTCATTCTAAGTTCTGCATTCATATCTAGTCTAGGTCAAGAATGAGTGACAGCTACAACTTTAGCACCCCTGGGGGGAGAGACTAATTCCATTTCTGGACCTAGCCAATTTGATCTTGTCTTTTGAGACTTTCTAGAAGAAGCCTCAGAGAGCCATAAAGCTTTGCTTGTAAGGTGCCATGGCCATGTGGAACGAAACCATGTGTTAGAGCCATCTAGGGTTTTGTCTCTAAGAGTTTTTCCCTGAGGGAGAATACTTCATCTCTATAGGAATTAGTTTCCTTATCTATAAAATTGGAATAATATTATAGTCACAACAGGGATTGCTGTGAAGAACTGGACACACACACACACACACACACACTCACACACACACACTCACACACACACACACCCCATTCACAATGTACCAGGCATGGTTTAAAACTCTTTACAAATATTAAATCCCTTAATACTCGTTATAAGTCATGGAGGGGGAAACATTACTATTCCCATTTTACACGTGAAAAAACTGAGGCTTAGAACAGTTAAGTAACTTACCTAGTGTCACACAGCTAATAAGTGGAAAACTGAGTTTCAAGTTTAAGCAATCTGGTTTCAGAGTCCATGCTTGCTATACTCAATGTTTGTGTCTCCCCACTCCCAAATTATATGTTGAAACCTAATCCCCTGTGTGATGGTATTTGGAAGTGAAGCCCTTTGAAGATGATTAGGTTATGAGGTACAGCCTTTAGAAATGGGATTAGTGCCGTTATTAAAGACAGCCCAGAGAGCTCCCTTACCCCTTCCCCCATGTAAGGTTACAGTGAGAAGATGGGCAACTATGAACCAAAAAAGGGCCCTCACCAGACACCAAACCTGCTGGTGCCTTGATATTGAACTTCTCAGCCTCTAGAACCATGAGAAATAAATTTCAGTTGTTTTTGCTGTTTATAAGCCACCAAGTCTATGGTATAGCATTTGAGCTGCCAAACAGACTAAGACAATTTTAAGTTCAGGCAGTCTGATTCCCGAGTCCACGCTCTTATCTGTTATTATGCTGCCTAAAATGGTAGCTATTTTTATAATCTAGTTTTAAGACATTTAATACATTGACTAAATGTTGCAAGATGCAGGTGTGTGTGCATTGATTCTGCAGGAGATTTAACTATAGTCACTTTTTTTTCTTTTTTATTTCTTTTTTATTTTTGGCCACACTGTGTGGCTTGTGGGATCTCAGTTCTCCAACCAGGAATTGAACCCGGGCCCTTGGCAGTGAAAGTGTGGAGTCCTAACCACTGGACTGCCAGGGAATTTCTTACTTTTAAATAGGAAATCAAATGAGCTTTACTTATTATTAGGCCTTTAATGAAAAAAAATACAGGTCCAGGGCTTCCCTGGTGGTGCAGTGGTTGAGAGTCCGCCAGCCAATGCAGGGGACACAGGTTCGTACCCCGGTCTGGGAAGATCCCACATGCCGCGGAGTGGCTGGGCCCGTGAGCCATGGCCGCTGACCCGGCGCGTCCGGAGACTGTGCTCCACAACGGGAGAGGCTACAGCAGTGAGAGGCCTGCGTACCGCAAAAAAAAAAAAAAAAAAATTCAGGCCCAACACTTAAAATAGGTTACTTAAGGATGATTTGAGAAATTTGATTGATTTTAAAATTTCTCTAGACTGTGGCATATATCTTTCCTTAAAATTTAAAATGATGGGATATATCGATGAGTAAATTGAAGAAACTCTTCTCTTCTTAGTAACCAGGATTTACACAGACAATCAAAAGAAACACAGCATCTCATTACATAGTTTTTCTAAGATTTATTCATACAATTATACCAAAAAACAGACATCACATGAATAAACACAGGAGAAGGAAAAGACCTACAATAACAAACCCAAAACAATTAAGAAAGAGATAATAGGAACATACATATCGATAATTACATTAAATGTGAATGGATTAAAAACTCCAACCAAAAGACATAGACTGGCTGAATGGGTACAAACACAAGACCCGTATATATGCTGTCTACAAGAGACCTAGGGACACATACAGACTGAAAGTGAGGGGATGGAAAAAGATATTCCATGCAAATGGAAACCAAAAGAAAGCTGGAGTAGCAAGTCTCATATCAGACAAAGTAGACTTTAAAGACTATTACCAGAGACAAAGAAGGACACTACATAATCATCAAGGGATCAATCCAAGAAGAAGATATAACAATTGTAAATATTTATGCACCCAACATAGGAGCACGTCAATACATAAGGCAAATGCTACCAGCCATAAAAGGGGAAATCAACAGTAACACAATCATAGTAGGGGACTTTAACACCCCACTTTCACCAATGGACAGATCATCCAAAATGAAAATAAATAAGGAAACACGAGCTTTAAATGATACATTAAACAAGATGGACTTAATTGATATTTATAAGACATTCCATTCCAAAACAACAGAACAAACTTTCTTCTCAAGTGCTCATGGATCATATCCTGGGTCACAAATCAAGCCTTGGTAAAATTAAGAAAATTGAAATCATACCAAGTATCTTTTCTGACCACAATGCTATGAGATTTGATATCAATTACAGGAAAAAAACTCTAAAAAAATACAAACACATGGAGGCTAAACAATACACTATTAAATATCCAAGAGATCACTGAAGAAATCAAAGAGGAAACCAAAAAATACCTAGAAACAAATGACAATGAAAACACGACGACACAAAACCTATGGGATGCATCAAAAGCAGTTCTAAGAGGGAAGTTTATAGCAAAACAAGCCCACCTCAAGAAATAAGAAACATCTCAAGTAAACAACCTAACCTTACACCTAAAGCAATTAGAGAAAGGAGAACAAAAACAACCCAAAGTTAGCAGAAGAAAAGAAATCATAAAGGTAAGAAATAAATGAAAAAGAAACGAAGGAAACAATAGCAAAAATCAATAAAACCAAAAGGTGGTTCTTTGAGAAGATAAACAAAATTGATAAAACATTATCCAGAATCATCAAGAAAAAAGGCTCAAATCAACAGAATTAGAAATGAAAAAGGAGAAGTAACAACTGACATTGCAGAAATACAAAGGATCATGAGAGATTACTACAAGCAACTATATGCCAACAAAATGGACAACCTGGAAGAAATGGACAAATTCTTAGAAAAGCACAACCTTCTGAGACTGAACCAGGAAGAAACAGAAAATATAAACAGACCAATCACAAGCACTGAAATTGAAAGTGTGATTAAAAATCTTCCAACAAACAAAAGCCCAGGACCAGATGGCTTCACAGGCGAATTCTATCAAACATTTAGAGAAGAGCTAATACCTATCCTTCTCAAACACTCCCAAATTATAGCAGAGGGAGGAACACTCCCAAACACATTCTCAAGGCCACCATCATCCTTGTACCTAAACCAGACAAAGATGTCATAAAAAAAGAAAACTACAGGCCAGTCACTGATGAACATAGATGCAAAAATCCTCAACAAAATACTAGCAAACAGAATCCAATAGCACATTAAAAGGATCATACACCATGATCAAGTGGGGCTTATCCCAGGAATGCAAGGATTCTTCAATATATGCAAATCAATCAACGTGATATACCATATTAACAAATTGAAGGAGAAAAACCATATGATCATCTCAATAGATGCAGAAAAAGCTGTTGACAAAATTCAACACCCATTTATGATTAAAAGCCCTCCAGAAAGCAGGCATAGAGGGAACTTACCTCAACATAATAAAGGCCATATATGACAAACCCACAGCCAACACTGTTCTCAATGGTGAAAAACTGAAACCATTTCCACTAAGATCAGGAACAAGACAAGGTGGCCTACTCTCACCACTGTCATTCAAAATAGTTTTGGAAATTTTAGCTACAGCAATCAGAGAAGAAAAAGAAATAAAATGAATCCAAATTGGAAAAGAAGAAGTAAAACTGACACTGTTTGCACATGACATGATACTATACATAGAGAATCCTAAAGATGCTACCAGAATACTCAAGCTAATCAATAAATTTGGTAAACTAGCAGGATACAAAATTAATGCACAGAAATCTCTTGAATTCCTATATATTAATGATGACAAATCTGAAAGAGAAATTAAGGAAACACTCCCATTTACCACTTCAACAAAAAGAATCAAATACCTAGGAATAAACCTACCTAAGGGGAAAAAAGACCTGTATGCAGAAAACTATAAGACACTGATGAAAGAAATTAAAGATGATACAAACAGATGGAGAGATATACCATGTTCTTGGATTGGAAGAATCAACATTGTGAAAATGACTCTACTACCCAAAGTAATCTACAGATTCCATGCAATCCCTATCAAACTCCCAAGGGCATTTTTCACAGAACTAGAATAAAAAATTTCACACTTTGTATGGAAACACAAAAGACCCTGAATAGACAAAGCAATCTTGAGAAAGAAAAACAGAGCTGGAGGAATCAGGTTCCCTGACTTCAGACTATACTACAAAGCTAAAGTAATCAAGACAGTATGGTACTGGCACAAAAACAGAAATATAGATCAATGGAGGAGGATTGAAAGCCCAGAGATAAACCCACGCACATATGGTCACCTTATCTTTGATAAAGGAGGCAAGAATATACTATGGAGTAAAGACAACCTCTTCAATATGTGGTGCTGGGAAAACTGGACAGCTACATGTAAAAGAATGAAATTAGAACACTCCCTAATACCATACACAAAAATAAACTCAAAATGGATTAAAAACCTAAATGTAAGACCAGACACTGTAAAGCTCTTAGAGGAAAACATAGGCAGAACACTCTATGACATAAATCACAGCAAGATCCCTTTTGACCCACCTCCTAGATAAAGGGAAATAAAAGCAAAATGAAACAAATGGGACCTAATGAAACTTAAAAGCTTTTGCACAGCAAAGGAAACCATAAACATGAAAAGACAACCCTCAGAATGGGAGAAAATATTTGCAAATGAAGCAACTGACAAAGGATTAATCTCCAAAATATACAAGCAGCTCATGCTGCTGAATATCAAAGAAACAAAAAACCCAACCAAAAAGTGGGCAGAAGACCTAAATCAACATTTCTCCAAAGAAGATATGCAGATTGCCAACAAACACAGGAAAGGATGCTCAACATCACTAATCATTAGAGAAATGCAAATCAAAATTACCATGAGGTATCACCTCACACCAGTCAGAATGGCCATCATCAAAAAGTCTACAAACAGAGGGTGTGGAGAATAGGGAACCCTCTTGCACTGTTGGTGGGAATGTAAGTTGATAAAGCTACTATGGAGAACAGTATGGAGGTTCCTTAAAAACTAAAAATAGAACTACCATACCACCCAGCAATCCTACTACTGGGCTTATACCCTGAGAAAACCATAGTTTAAAAAGAGCCATGTACCACAATGTTCATTGCAGCTTATTTACAATAGCCAGGACATGGAAGCAACCTAAGTATCCATCGACAGATTAATGGATAGAGAAGATGTAGCACATATATACAATGGAATATTACTCAGCCATAAAAGAAACGAAATTGAGGTATTTGTAGTGAGGTGAATGGACCTAGTGTTTGTCATACAGAGTGAAGTAAGTCAGAAAGAGAAAAACAAATACCATATGCTAACACATATATATGGAATCTAAAAAAAAAAAAATGGTTCTGAAGAACCTAGGGGCAGGACAGGAATAAAGATGCAGACGTAGAGAATGGACTTGAGGACATGGGGAGTGGGAAGTGTAAGCTGGGACGAAGTGAGAGAGTGGCATGGACATATATAAACTACCAAATGTAAAATAGGTAGCTAGCGGGAAGCAGTCACATAGCCCAGAGAGATCAGATTGGTGCTTTGTGTCCACCTAGAGGGGTGGGATAGGGAGGGTTGGAGGGAACACAAGAGGGAGGGGATATGGGGATATATGTATATGTATTGCTGATTCACTTTGTTATACAGCAGAAACTAACACACCTTTGTAAAGCAATTATGTGTTTGTTATGGTGGGCCACAAGAGACATTCTTGTGGAAGGTTGGAATGGCAGAAATGGAGCAGCAGCTATTTTGTAGTTCTCACACTTAGTTGGTCATGTGCTGGTTCACTTTATTGATGTGGGGCAGCAGCTGGCACTGCAAATACTCCACCTTTCCGCAAATCCTCCTTCAGCTTCTCTAGTTCTTGGGCTAGCTGTATATTTAGCTCCAAGGTAAAGGACACCAGCTTCTCTTATAGGACGCCCATACCATAAAGGTCAGAGGCAGTAAGAACTAACATGGGTTCCAGCTGTACTCATGGAATTTAGCTTATCCTTGATCTCCCACACTTACATCCATCTTTCTTCCTGATTGCCTGTTCTATGGACTTCAAGCTTCAACAACAAGAAGACAACTTTATAGAGATTCCTTAAACAGTTTGCATAATTACATAAGATAAAAACCCTTGTATATATGCGATATATATGTGTATAATATGTGATATACAATATAGAATATGTAATATACAACATACAACACAGTGTATATCACCTACTAGTTCTTCTCTGACTGGGGCTCTAATAGATACATAACCCTTGAGTCACAGCACAGCTAATTACATCCTCAGAAACAGTATTCTGAAGAACACTAATTGCAAATCCTAATGGAGTTGAGTTATTTTTTTGGTAGGATTTTCCCCGTAGTTGAGTAAAAACGTGTTTACAGTAACATATCGCATATAGCATCTAATTTGCCACTTCACTGTAGGTTGCAGTAAGAAATAACATTGAGGGTTCTGTTGTGGGTTGAGATACATCCCCTAGAGAGATATATTTAAGTCCTTACCCCTGGTACCTGTGAATGTGACCTTGGAACTAGGGTCTTTGCAGATGTAATTAAGATACAAGTTAAGATGAAGCCATACTGGATTTGGACTGGCCCTAATTCTTATAAGAACAGACATAGAGACACAGACATACACGCAGAGGGAAGACGACCACGTGGATACAGAGGCTGAGATTGGAGTTATGCTGCCACAACCAACAAACTCCAAAGATTGCTGGCAATCTCCAAAAGCTAAAAGAGGCAGGGAAACATTCTTCCTAGAACCTTCCAAGGGAGCACGAACCCGCTGTTCCCTTGGTTTTGGACTTCCAGCCTCCAGAACTGTGAGATAATAGATTTCATGTCATTTCTTCTTTTTTTAAAAAAATTTTATTTATTTATTTTTGACTGTGTTGGGTCTTCGTTGCTGTGCATGGGCTTTCTCTAGTTGCAGCGAGCAGGGACTACTCTTTGGTGCAGTGCGTGGGCTCCTCATTGCAGTGGCTTCCCTTATTGCAGAGCATGGGCTCTAGGTGCGTGGGGTTCAGTAGTTGTGGCATGCGGGCTCAGTAGTTGTGGCTCGCGGGCTTAGTTGCTCCACGGCATGTGGGATCTTCCTGGATCAGGGATCGAACCTTTGTCCCCTGTATTGGCAGGTGGATTCTTACCCACTGTGCCACCAGGGAAGTCCTCATGTCAGTTCTTACTGTTGTTTTAAGCCACCCAGCTTGTGGTAATTTGTTAGAGCAGTCCTAAGAAACTTATACAGGTTCCAAATTAATTTTCCTGATGCCCGTTCTGGTAGTCATACGTCTGATTGCTCACATTTCATAAAATCCATTTCAGGACAAAGCTAAAGGGCACGTTGGTGACCATCCGAGAAGTCTTAGAAATTGTGCTCCTTTTGAGAAGAACTTTGATGTTGAGAAGGATGTGGAAAAATGGAAGTCCTCATACACTGTTGGTGGGAATGTAATTGGGGCAGCTACTATGGAAAACAGTAGGGGGATTTCTCAAAAGGTTAAGAATAGAACTAACATATGATCCAGCAATTCTACTTGTAGGTATATATCCAAAGAATATGAAAACATTAATTTGAAAAGATATATGCACCCCAATGTTCCCAGCAGAATTATTTACAGTAGCCAAGATATGGAAGCAACCTAAGTGCCCATTCATGGATGAATGGATAAGGAAGATGTGGTATATGTATGTGTATATATACATATATAATAATGGAATACTACTCAGCCATAAAAAGAGGTAAAACCTTGTCATTTGTGACAACATAGATGGATCTTGAGGGTATTATGCTAAGTGAAATAAATCAGATATAGAGAGACAAATACCATATGATTTCACTCATATGTGGAATATAAAAAGCAACAAACAAATAAATAAATAAACCAAATACAAACAACCATGTAGATACAGAGGACAGAGTAATGGTTACCAGATGGGAAGAGACAGGAGGGAGGGCAAGATGGGTAAAGTTGTTCAACTCTATGGTGATGGATGGAAACTAAGTTTTCAGTGCTGAGTATGCTGTACAGTATATATAAGTAGAAATATTATATTGTGCACAGGAAACTTACACTGTGTTATAAACCAATGTTATTTCACTTTTTAAAAAGTGCTTTGATTCATTGGAGCATTATTTACAATAGTTAGGATATGTAGACAAACTAAGTGTCCATTCATGGATGAATGGATAAAGAAGATGTGGTATATACACACAACAGAATATTACTCAGCCATAAAAAATAATAAAATCTTCCCATATGCAACAACATGGATGGAACTTGGGAGTAATATGTTAAGTGAAATAAGTCAGACAGAGGAAGACAAATACCATATGTTATCACTCATCTGAACAAAAAAAAACACCTTTTTTTTTTTTAACTAGGCTTTTGGTGGTGATCACTTTGTAGTGTATACAGATGTGGAATTATAATGTTGTACATGTGAAACTTATATAATGTTGTATACCAATTTTACCTTAATTAAAAAAAAATAAAGTGCTTTGTGTTCAACCAACACAGACAGTTTGGAATTATTTCATACCACTCTCATGCTATAAGTGTCTAGGTCCCTCATACAAGTTCTCTGGATGGCAAAAGTCCAGGATGCTTCAGGTCGGCAGAAGTCAGATCAGCATCTCCAGTGCCCTAACCAGCTATCTCCAAACTGATGCCCTCTGGGCAGGAGGCTGACTCTGGGCAATTGGTTCTCCTTGGATGTGAAGAAGTGTGATGACTTAGAACTAAGTTTGTCTTTCTGCAGCTCCCAGGTACTCTCAAAGGAAGGTCCCACCTCATCTTTCTATTCTAAACCTTAGTCTTACTAGCCTTGAGGTTCTTCTGTGTCTTCCTCTCTGATCTGAGAGATACTCCTCCTTCTTCCTTCTTCCTCATCCAAGGTCATTTATCTATTATCTGCTGGCTTAAAAACTCATTCTGTAGGTATGTATCTTAGTCTCCCTGACTCAAGCCTATTTTATTGTTGTTTTAGTATCTACAGTGGGTTAAACCTGAGGGCAGAGGTAGGGGTGGGTGGATTGTGCAGGGAGCGGGAAGAGGCCTTTGGGAGAGAAATACAGTCAAGACTTAGAAATATTATCTCATCATAAGAAACTCCTTCCTTCCTCCCTCCTTCCCTCCTTTCTTTCCACCCTTCCTTCCTTCCTCTCTCTTTTATCTCCTTCATTCTTTTCTCCCTTCCTTCTTGTATTGATTGTCCATCTATTTTGTTAACCACTAAACCACAATGATGTTCCATGTTTCCTTCTTTCTCAGGGCTCACAGGGATAATGATACACAGAACTCACAATCTGTCCATTACTTAATGGGAGGACCAGTCTACTCCCTGGGGCTCAGTGATGGTGGGGAGCAGAGCATGTCAAACAGAGGAAACCCTAAGGTACAAAAGTATCTCTTCACAAAGCTATATTTAGGGAACTGTGTGTCATTGGAGCATGTTACGAGAATGTTGAGAGATAAGACTAAAAAGGAGGGTAAGATCTTTGAAAGGACTTGAATGACATACCAAATAGGGTGCTGTAGAAAGTTCCAAAATTCCTAGTGCAGGAAATGATCATTGTACTCTAGATCTACCTTTCTAAGGACCCTGTACATAACATGCACTCCAGTTAGACAATAATGCCACAAAGATAAGGACCATGCCCATATGGTTTTGTGTCTCCAGGGTCTGACACAGTGCTTGGTGCAGATGTAGTGCTCGCCAACTGTGTGCTGAGTGAATGAATGAATGAAGCTTAGAGAAGTAAGTAGATGTGGCCAAAGCCTGACATGTGAATCACGATTCTGGGAGATTTATAAAGGATAATAGAAAATAAACCAGAGACACCTGTCAGCTATGTTCTTACCAACATCTTTCTTATATTTACTCTAAATCCCTCATGCTGTGATCTGGTACAGAGCCCCTGGTCCTTTGTGGAAGTGGAAGGTAACTAACACATTTCCTTGTAGCATAAACATTGGTGTGTTTGATGATCATTACTGACTTGTCCTCAGTATCTCCAGAAGAAACAGTTTCTATTTTTTAAAATTACTTTTTCTATAAATCTCATTTTCCAACTATTTAATCACCTTTGCAGCTCACCTAGATTTTCTGTCACTTTACCTCTTTTGGGTGCCAACGTCTTGCCTGGAAAAGAAGCAGCTTGAGTTATATAGTCTCTAAGGGAAAAAATTCTGGCCAAATTACCTTTGGACTGACAAGGAAAGATGAGAAGTCAGTGTAAGGAAGGACTAGGAAATGCTCCATATCTAATATTTGGATAATGTTTGGGTTCTAGACAGTAAGTTAATAAGAAATTACTATATTAGACTTGAAAGGAATTTGAATTCAATAAAATACACAGTGCTACAATGATAACAAAACTGCTTTCTGAGGTTGTTGAGAAACAAAGGTAATTTGGTTTTAAAATGAGAGAGAAAACAACAGATGTTGAGTGTCTACCATGTACCTGGAACTTTTCATACTTTACTTCTTTAAATTCTTAAAAGAATTCTAAGAAGTAGGTATTTGTCCCTGTGTCATAAATGAGAAAAGTTAGAGAGCTTAAGGACCTTGCCCAAGATCTCATATCTAGTGATTGACAGAGTCTGTACTTGAACCCACATTTGTTCAACTAAAAACCAAGGCTCTTTGCCTGTTATCCTGAAATTGGGCAGAAAATAGAAGGAATAGCCAGGGTGCTGGGCTATTTATAAAACCACCATCACCATTTATTGAATACCTCTTAGGCCTCATCAGGATTTAGGCTAGATGAATTTCACACACAGCATCAGATGAAGTTTAATCTACTCTTTGCCCTAAAGCTGTTTTCCTGAGCATTATCATCCCCATTCCACAAATAACAAAACTGAGGCCCAGGAAATTTAAATGACTGATCTATTTTTATGTGGTTAGTCAAGGACAGAGAAGGGAGTCCAGGCCCTATGGGTGTTGCTCCTTGCACTTCCTCACTGTGCTGTCAATCATGTCAGTCAGGAAAGCCTGCTTCAGGTACAAGACCAGGGGTACCATGGGATGCCAACTGTGGGGAGCGGCCAGCTTTAACTAGAGCTGTAGCACTGAGGCAAGTAGGATCTAGACTTCGCCTCTACCAATTCGATAATTTTGCTGCTCTGAACAAGCATACTCAACTGACAGATAACACAAGCTAATGTTCCTACCTTGATCTTTTTTTTCCCCTAGAGGTCTGGAACAGTTCCTTTAATCTATTAGTGTCATTCTGAATAACAGAGAGAGTGGAGTGTTTCTCAAACTTCAATGTTCATAAGAATCACCTTGGGTACCTGATTGAAATGTGATTTCTGGACCCCACTCCTAGAAATTCTGACTCCACAGGCCTGCAATGGGCCTGAAGAATCTGCATCTTAAACAAGTACTCCAGATACTGCTGATGCAGGTAATGTCTTGAAACCCTTGTGTAGTGGTTGAGATTCTGAGCCTGAATCCCTGGCTCCATCACTACTAGCTCTGTGGTAGTGACTGAGTCACTCAGCCTTGCTTAGCTTCAGTTTACCTATCTATAAAATGGAAATAATGATGATACTTACCTACCTCTCAGTCATGTGAGGACTGACTAAAGCAATGCATATAAAACATTTAATGTGTTTCTGGCACATAGTAAATGCTCAACTAATGTTAGCTGTTATTATGCTAATGAGAAGTTATTTAGAGAAAAAAAGATTGAGTCATTCTACTAGAAATTTTTTATGTCTTTGTGACTAGGCAGGTAGGGGTTGGGGTGGGGGAAGGAATTAACCTGTTCCTGGAAATGTTAGTAATACAAGCCTTTTTTCCTCTGGAATATCTTTCATATATGTTCTTGTTTCCTTTTGCTAGTGGTGTAAATTTATCTTCAGGGTGCCAACAGATTTTTTTGGAAAGGAATTCCTTTCTCATTGATAATCACTAAATAGATCTCTGGTTGAGAGGGCATTCATTTTTCTATGGGCTCTGTAAAGGCTGCTTGGAAATTTTCCTTTGGGTTTTTAAGAGAAATGATAATGGAAGAAGCAAAAGTCAGGAATTTCAGAACAACCTTCTCTTTCCCATCATATATTTAGGTCAGAGATGCCAACATCCCTCTGCCAGAGAGAGCACTCCCCTGGACTGGAGATGTAAAGACAGGAGCCAAGTAGGTTTCCATTCTACCCCTCAGAGTTCAGGGCTGGGGCTAGACTCCCAAGCACTCAATCTGCCCAAACTGCCAGTCCATCCTGGCTTCACATCTAAACTCACATGTGCATATGGCTTTTCAAATTTCCTTGTCTGAATTCCCGTTTATCTTTCCAAGTTCCTCTCCTCCCATACCTCTTTTATCCTCTTCATATTTTGAGGCTTTTTTTTGCTGGAGCCATATTTTTTCTTCACTATAGACTTTTCTTATGCTGTTCCTTTGTCCAAACGTGTTTTTTTTTCTGCCCTTTTAACATTCATTTTGCTTTTACATCTCTCTTGGATATTCTTTTCTATGGGATGTCTTCACTAGGTATTAGTGATATAACATTATTAGATTTTGTATTTGTTTCCTCTACTAGATCAGAAGCACTTTGACTGAGGGACCTTGTCATGTTATTCACTTTCTACCCCGTTACCTCATCACAGGAACTCATTAAATATTTACCCAGTGAATAAACAAGTTGTCTTCTAGCATGTGTTGGAGCACCTCCAATGATGGGAAACTTATTACCTCCTGAGGCTGCTGGATCCATTTTTGTAAGGTTCTCCTTATTTGAAAGCTCTTCTTATTAATGAACTGAAATCAGTGGTCTTGTAACTTTCCAGGAGAGAAAAATGCGACTGTCTTGGAGACTGAGACCTCCAAGTCCTGCCTCTGGTTCTGCCATCATATCACAGTCTCGGAAAGGCTCTCTAGTTAATGGCTCAAGTGCAAAATAAAGACTGTTTTCTTGAGGAAGGGCTGCTAGATAAAGATAGAGAGGCAAATGTTGGAAGAGAAGAGGTGATAGCTCATCTGGGATAGAAAATATTGCCGTTTTCTTATTTTGCTAGCAAGAGAGGCAGAAGGAGTGCTCATGAGGGACAGGGATGGAGTGGCCTTTCAAACAGGGTGTTCCAGAGAAGAATGCTCTGTGGCTGGAACAATGGACTTGGGAATTTACCAAGAAGACCTAATTGTTCTAGCATGTTCTGAATTGATATTTGAGTGAAGGAGGTAATGCCCTCTACTTTAAAAATGGAGGGAGAACACTGAGAAAGTTATCTGTTCTGTTCTGGGTGGTGGTGTGTATTGTAACTTATAGTCCATCCATTTTTTTTTCCTTCACCCTAACCCTATCATCATGTTATAGAAGAGAAACAAACTTCATGAAGTAATTGGGCCAATGTGACACAGTAAATAATCATGGGGCTGGTATCTTTATCCCAGTATTTCCTCATCACTTAACACAGTTAAATTCATTTCATTTTTACAACATACAAAACATATTGTCATTTATGTGATAACAACATCTCAAACAATAAGATTATAAGTCTCCTCTTTAAAAATCACATTCTATCCTTTAAATTTCTCTTTGAGAAGTTACACACAGTGGTATCTAAATGCTAAATTACATAAAACAAAAGGATCTAAAACAGTGCCATTTTCTTCACCACTTGCTATTATACATGTTTTAACAATTAAAAACAGCAAATACAGCACACGCTCAATTTCTCAAGTTCAGTCAGAAAAGTACTCAAATTGCCTCGGATAAGCACCTGGTGTAATATATCCCAAGAAATTGTTTACATATCAGGAATAAATTTATAGGTATAATGAAACAACTAATTGAGAACTGACAGAAAGGGAGGTCCCTGTAACAAGGAATACTGACAATTTTCCTCAAAATAACTGATGGAGGAGTATACTGCCTATCATTCTTCTTCCTCTTCCAAACCCGGAGACTTTGAACAAACAGCTTCACTGGGCCTTGCTAATTATTTGCCAAGGGTGACTGCTGCCCCTTTCCCTCAAGCCAAACACCCACCAAAGTCCATGGTACCTGATGAGTCCGAGGGCTGCCAGAAAGCCCTGGCCAGGCTGCAGAGCTGAAGCCTTACTCAGAGTTATGGGAACAGAGTCACAGGATCAGAGTCTATCTTTGGCATTAAGATCATAACTTTTATGGAGCAAAATCCCGTCTTTAAACGAGAAGTCATGAAAATGAGTATTTAGGACCCGTCTTGGGTACACTGTCAGGTTGGCAATTCTTTTATTTTGCAGTTTCTTTCCAACTTCCTTGAGCCCCTCACTCTCTGCCAACCTGCCAACCAAGGTACTTTCCTGCAGCACCAAAACAAGTACCCATTCATTTCCCCCACTTTCTGTACCTAATCTGGAATCTACCTGAATCAAAAAGCCTTTTCCCTGCCTCAGCCCCATTCATTCAGGGCCTTCCCAGATAACTGGGTTAATTCCTGATAAATTCATTCAAAAAAGATAATGGCTTAATGTGTCAGACATTTAAGAGGACTTGCATTTTAAGGGATTAATCCTAATCGTGGGAGAAATCTTGGGAATTTCAAGTACAGTATGTAAAAGGACATAAAAAAGTTTATATTATATACCCAAACTGTACAATAGAAACATAATATGAGCCATAAATATAACCTGCCTATGTAATTAAAAATTTTCTACTAGTTGCTTGAAAAAGGAGAGAGAAACAGGTGAAATTAACTTTAACAATGGTATATTTAATCCAATATATTCAAAATATTATTCTTTAAACATATAATCAATATAAAAATTATTAATGAACTACTTTACCTTCTTTCTTTTTGTTCTAAGGTTTTGAAATCTGATGTGTGTTTTACATTACAGCATATCTCGATTTGGACTAGCCACATTTCAAGTGCTCCCTAGCCACACGTGGTTTGTGGCTGCCCTCCAGGACAATACAATTATAGTCAGAAAAATGAAGAGCACATCTTCTGTGTGTCTGTGTGGAGATGCGGCAAGGGAGGGGGAGGTATGTGTGTATGAAAGACATTATTGAGTGTGTAATGAGATGATAGTGGTGGTTGGCATCAAAGGATAGAAAAGCGTGGATATGTTTAATTTTTCATTGCATTTAGAAGACAGTGTGGTATAATAGAACATATATTTTAGACTATGATTGAAACTCTGCTGTGTGTTATTGGACATATCACATAAGCTCTCTGAGCCTCAGATTACTTATTTGTAAAAGGCAGATAGTGATGACTGCTTTTGAGAATTGCTGTTGGGAGATTTAATGATAAAATATACAGAAAAGAACTCATGGGGGACTCTCAACAAATGCAGATCTGTCTGTCCATTTTTTCTGCTCCCTTTCGGAAAACTTTACGTTTATTTCTCTTCTCCACACCACTTACCCCAACCCATCCCTCTTTAAGGGCTAGTTCAATCCTCAGCTTCTCTATCAAATTTTTTAAAAATTTTATAGTTCTTACTGAACATCCTAAAAAAAATTAGACAGACCATGAGATTTGATATTAAGTTTGGCCATATAGTTACCAAATTAATCCCATTTCTGTGGCTACCATTTGGTCATCTATATGTAGAATGCTTTTTTCCTTTCTCTTGGCCTATCCAAATTCTATTCTTTCTATTGCTCAGCTCACATTCCAACTTGTACCTGAAGCATTCTCAGACCCTTTGGGTATACAGTGATCTTGTTCTTGCTAAAATCATATCACTTCTACCCCAAGCTAGAAGCTCACATTCCAACTTGTACCTGAAGCATTCTCAGACCCTTTGGGTATACAGTGATCTTGTTCTTGCTAAAATCATATCACTTCTACCCCAAGCTAGATTCTATGAAGCTTACTTCCTATGGCTAATTAATAGATAATCTGCAAAAAAATGTTTTGTGGCCAGAAAAATAAGTTGATGAAATTCTGAGTTAAAAAGTTGAATAATTTCATTTTTTAATGCTCCATGGTGTGAAACTACAAAAGGGGACAATTATTTGAAACATTCCCCAAATTTATTAATCTAAGTAAAATTTTCCTATTTTTCCTTAAACTAGCACTTCAAGCAATTAATTTTGGGATACAAGAATACATATTATGTATTATGGCAATTTAATATGTGCTTCCTCATCAACTCAAATTCACTTTATTTTTGTTTGTTTATGCCTGATCTTCCCCAATAACAATATTTTGAAGTGCACTGGGATTCAAAGCTTAGAAAGAAAATTTTCGTGAATTCTTTAATTTGATCTTCACAATAATATTCCGAGCTGGCATTATTTAAGAAGAGACCTGATGGCTTCGTTCAATTTTTTAACCAATGATGATTGAGCACTGACATGACAGGCACGATGTGGGCTCTGCAAATGCAGTGGTACCCACGGAGGCAGACAGACATTTAACAAAACTTTCACAAAATCCATAAGTACTTTGAAGAAGAGTAGTAATTGCTAGTACTTATATAATACTAACTTCCTGGCCATATTCTAAATATTTAAATAATTCTCAAAATAACCTAGAAACATTTATCCCCATTTGACAGATAGAAATTGAGACACAAAGAGATACAGTGATTTGCCCAGGGTCACCCAGAGCCAAAATTCAAACCCAGGCAATCTGGCTCTAGAGTTTGCCCTATGATGTACTTCCTCTCTATGCATGGAAGTAGGAGGCATAGCAAGAACATGTAGCTGGAGACCTTGCCTACTATGCATTATTAGGGAAAGAACTAATGTTTAAGCTGAATCTTCAACAATGAGTAGAGAAGGATAATTGTAAGCAGAGGAAAAATCAGGTGGGAAGGTTTTGAGTAAGTTTGTCATATTCAAGGGAGTGTATTAAGTGCCAGACTGACTTGCCTATAGTGGCCCAGGGTGGAGGACAGTTCATGCCTATCATAGGTGTCATGTCACCAAAATGTAATCTTCAGGAGATGGATGTGATGATGATTGGACAACAATGTGTACTTAATACTATAGAAAGATACGCTTGAAAATGGTTAAAATGGTAAAATTTATGTTGTGTATGTTTTACCACAATAAAAAATAATTGAGCAAATAGAAAGTAAATGAAGAAAAAATGATAAAATCATAACAATAATTAGGGATAGATGATGGATATATGAGAATTCATTATAGTACTCTCCCTACTTTGAAGTATATTTGAATTTTTTTTTCCTTTCCCTTCCTTTTTTGCGGTACGCGGGCCTCTCACTGTTGTGGCCCCTCCCATTGCGGAGCACAGGCTCCAGACGCGCAGGCCCAGCGGCCATGGCCCACGGGCCCAGCCGCTCCGCGCCATGTGGGATCCTCCCGGACCGGGGCACGAACCCGTGTCCACTGCATCGGCAGGCGGACTCTCAACCACTGCGCCACCAGGGAAGCCCTATTTGAATTTTTTATAGTAAAGTTAATATAAATGTAAAAATGTAACTTTCAACCTAAAAATAATGAAAAGCGACTATTCAGAAGGAGAGCTATATGATAAGGTTTTAAGATGATCACTGGATGCTGTGTGAAAAATAAAAATGAGATTTCAGATGGTTAGGCAGAAGAATATCATTTTGTCTATGATGGAGTCAGTAGTCATGAAAAGGGATGCACTTAAACATATTAAGGTTGTAGAATCATCAGACTTGATGATGACTGGATATTGTGACATTTCTGGCATGAGCTATGGAGTAGATAGTTAAGGAGGTAAGAAGATAAGAAGAAAACCAGGGCAGCGTGATGTTATAGAAGTCAAAGAAAAAGGTAGTCAATGTTGAACGCAGAGAAGAGCTTGAGTAAAGTGACCACCAAATTTAGGGATACAGAAATTATTTGTAACCTTACCTAGAGGATCTTGGGTGGGAGCCAGTTAGTCATAGGTCGATGTCACAGACTGTTTGTGTTTGCCCCAAGTTCATATATTAAAACCCTAACCCCAATGTGATGGTATTAGGAAGTAAGGCCTTTTGGAGGAAATTAGGTTCAGATGAGGTCATGAGGATGCAGATGGATTTGTTGTTATGGGGTTGGGTAGTTAAGGGAATTTCTATCTGTTGGCTTCTACTTTTCCTGTGAAAAAAAGAATTAGGACAATACTAAACTTTTATTGATTGTTTATTGACAGCAGGCATTATTTTAAAAGATTTACATATAGTGACTCATTTACTACTTACAATAACCTTATGAGGCAGGAAATATTATTGTCTCTTTTTACCAATAAGGAACTGAGGCACAGAACTGTTAAAAAAAATGTATCCCTAAGGCTGCATTTACGTAAATTGCTGGAACCTGAATACAAAGCCAGACAGCTTACTTTTATAGCCCACAGTCTTAACTACGAGCCACATTTAACTAAGGTCATCCACTGATGGTGAAGGAGATATTGGAGGAGTCCGTCATCGAAGGAGTATGAAGGGAGGAAAGAGTCTCTCCAGAAACTGGAATATGATAAGATCATAAGGGATATAGAGAGCTCAGTTGAGACTTGGAATTACAAACTGAAAGTGCTATCAATCAACCTGGTGATGTGATTTGCTCCAGAGGATCTCAGCTACTTGAACGCAGGCACTGAGAAGACAGACTATTATGTTTATCTGAGGTTAGCATTTATCGGGTATAGCAAAATGACAAAAAGACAACGGAGAGTGAAGGTGGCTGCAATAATCTACAGGGAAAGAGGCTTTGGGGAATACATCCCTCATATTAAAATGCTCTTTCTACTATGCTAGTATTTTTTCTCTCATTGGCCTTTTCTGGCAAAGACATTTGGTTAATAGAGCAGAGCCTTCCAATTCAGCTAAGTTCAACACACTGGTATAGAGAATTTACTATATACTAGCCTGTCTGCTACATGTTAGGTATTTTGAACAAGGATTTTGCTCTTTGTTTACTATTAATGCCACTGGTACCAGAAATTTTGTCTAAAAGCAGTGTATCAGATATTTAAGTGCCTTCACTCTGGCTTATCTCTATATCCTATCTTGGTTACAGGGTCATATCACTGATTACTTTCAGATTTCTTTCATGCCACTTATGTCACTCTGTAATCAAAAAATGTTAATTTTCTAGTAACATGAACCGACCCTAAGTTAACACCTCAAATTTTATTTTACAATTTAAAAAGTTAAAATTTGCATCTGAGACAAATTAAAAGGAGAGTCAAATATAAAATTTTGTAGATATCATAATGACCCATCCCAGCAAAATTTTAATAATTAAGACATAGGTAATTGGAAGCTCTGAATAATTTTCACAGTTGTTTGGACATTAGCTGATCATCAATACCCTATGAAAAACTTACTTTTATGATGATTCTGATGGACTGAAATTGTGTACTAGATTCTGAATCACAAAATTTTACATAGATTAAGAAATAATGAGATGGATCACTAGAAGTAATTTTACTTTGAAACTGTTAATGCAACGTGTGGCCCTTGATTTCAAAGGCAATAGAATTGGCTGTTAAAAATACAGATTCTGGGGGTGGGCTGCCGGGAACAGGGCGGAGTGCGGCCGCACGGGTGTGTCAAGGGGGAGAGGCAGCCGCTGCCATAGACGTGTTCCTCATGATCCGGCGCCACAAGACCACCATCTTCATGGACGCCAAGGAATCGAGCACGTGTTCGAGCTGAAGCGCATTGTCCAGGGCATCCTCAAGTGGCCGCTGGTGGAGCAGCGGCTGTACAAGGACGACCAGCTTCTGGACGACAGAAAGACATTGGGCGAGTGTGGCTTCACCAGCCAGACAGCATGGCCTCAGGCCCCAACCACTGTGGGGCTAGCCTTCAGAGCAGATGAAGCCTTTGAGACCCTGCACATCCAGCCCTTCTCCAGCCCACGTGAGCTGCTGGAGGTGATGAAGCCACAGGACTGAGGAAGCAGCGCCAATGAACAGGCTCTGCAGTGAAAGTCCCCCTCCCACCAACTGCACCCCAATAAGAGATTTGGGTGCCCCCCAAAAAAATACAGAATCTGGGACTTCCCTGGTGGCGCAGTGGTTAAGAATCTGCCTGCCAAAGCAAGGGACGTGGATTTGAGCCCTGGTCCAGGAAGATCCCACATGCCGCGGAGCAACTAAGCCCGTGCGCCACAACTACTGAGCCTGCGCTGTAGAGCTCGAGAGCCACAACTACTGAGCCTGAGTGCCACAACTACTGAAGCCTGCACGCCTAGAGCCCGTGCTCCACAACAAGAGAAGCCACGGCAATAAGAAGCCTGTGCACCGCAAAGAGTAGGCCCTGCTCGCTGCAACTAGAGAAAGCCCGGGCGCAGCAAGGAGGACCCAACACAGCCAAATATAAATAAATCAGTTAAAAAGAAAACCATATATATATGTATGTGTATATATATATATATATATATATATATATATATAAAACTACAGAATCTTGGTCCCCCTTCCAAATCTACTGAATCAGAATCTGCATTTTAATAAGATCCCCAGGGAATTTGTATGCACATTACAGTTTGAGAAGCACTGGTCTGGGTCATCATTATAGTAATTAGTATTGTGATGGGTTGAAATGTGAACTCAAAACACCCACTGGTTTTTACGTTTCAGTCTAGAGATGAGCTGACCACATGTAAGTCCTGATATTTTTTAGGCAAAAAGGTAGTTTGAGAGAAAAATGGGGAGAAAGAACTGAGGTCTCCTTTTATTTTAGACTTGATGTGATTGTCCGGTTGGCAAAAGCATCCATTCACAATTCTGATATCCATTTTCTCTGGTCTTCTTTGTGGTCATACTCTGGCTCTCCTCTTTCCTTCTGCAGTCTTCCATATTCCTCAATTTAAAATCCCTGATTTTCAAAGGCAATAGTTTCTAGATTCTCAGCAGCCAAGTATTTATTGGGTAGAAATGAGTTAACCCAAGAAACGTTTGAAGTTGGCAGGATTCTGATGGTTGAGAAAATTTTGAAAGTCATCATATGGGGCTCTAAATATTGGAATGGTTGACAAGATTTTTCCAGCACATGGCAGATGTTGACTCACAGGAATTAATGTGATTAACCTTCAGCCAAAGTACGTTCAAGGCAGAGAGGTGAATCTGAGTCATTAGCTTTGGTTCTGGAGCAGTGAAAAATTACGGCATTTGCTCTGTCCATGCCCTTCCATACACAGATCACCTCATTTATATCATTGCTCCTTCATGTTTCTTTTCAAAAGTAAGAAATGCCAAGGTGAGTGACCAAAAGAGAGCAGCTATTCAGTATATGGCAATGACAACCAAGCTAAGGTTTTCTTCTTGTCAAATATTTCTATTGAGAACTCCTTTGTTTCTTCCTCTCTGTGCTTTCTTCTTGGAGAAGAAAGAGGCTTTTCAAAAGAGTTGCTGAAAAGTTACAATTTCTTCTCCTCTTAACTCCCCAACCCACTCCAATCTCTCCCCGGTGCTTTACCAAACCAGCATTTTCCAAGAATACCAAAGACCTAATTTTCAAATGTATTTGAAAAAAGATTAATTCTCAATCTACTTGAACCCAGAGAAGCATTTGGGATGGTTAACCATTAACTCCTCTAGAAACCATCTCCTCCCTTTGTTTCATGGGACACACATGCTCCTGGATTGCCTCCCAAGTCTCGTCTCTATTTGCATAATCAGTTCCTAGCTCCTCCTCTGCCTGCTCCTTTTTTTGAGTATTTCTTAGAGCTCCATCCTCTTCTCTTTCATTTTACTTCCCCTCCTGAAGCAATCTTATTCACCCTTTTGGCTTCAATTGAATCACTCCAATACTGTCAGTAATAATAACATTTAATGGTTGGTTATAATGTGCCAGGCACTGTACTAAGCTCTTCATTTGATGTATCTAATTTATTCCTCATAACAACTCCGAAATGTTTAACTCCATCCTGTGCTTCTCCTGAGTCTCAGAAATGCTCATACACATGTATACCAGAAAAGTCCTTTGACTGTCTTGGAGGCACCTCAGAGGCGAAATGTTAAACATGGTATTCTTCATCTTTCCCACTCTACTCCATATAAAATCTGTTCTTCCAAAATTGTCCCCTAAATCAGTTCGTGGTATCACCAACCACCAACTACTTGCTCAAGCCAGAAATCTAAGAGTCAAGCTTTTTTGATTCTTACATTTGACCACGCTGTCTAATCACTAAATCCTATTGATTTTACTTCCTAAATATCTTTCTAATATGCCACTTCTCTTGATTTCCATTACTTTCAATCAACTCCATGGTTTCTCAACCTTCACACCATTGACATGTTCGATCAGATAATTCTTTGTTATGGTAGATTGTCCTGTGCATTGTAGGATGTTTAGCAGCATCCCTGGCTTCTACCAACTAGATGTCAATGACGGCCCTTCGTCCTTCCCCCCAGAGTTGTGACAATTAGAAATGTCTCCAGGCATTACCGAATGTTCACTGGGAAGCAGTAATGCCCCCAGTTGAGAACTATGGCTTTAGTCCCAGTTAATATCATCTCCCTCTGTATTTAATACAACAGACTTAATTTGTCCTAAATGGTGAAAAACACAAATGTCACAACCCTTCTTAAAAACTTTAGTTTCTCCATGCTTTCAGAATAAAATCCAGAGCTCTTAAAAGTATTCCCAAAGATCTTAAAAACAGGTTTATTGAAATATAACTTATATACAAGACTGTACATATCTAATGTCCATAATTTGATGAGCTTGGACATGTGCATACCCATGAAACCAACACAACAGTCAAAAGTAATAAACATACCCATCACCTCCAAAAGTTTCTTCTTGCCCCACTTTCTTTCTTTTGTGGTAAGAGCTCTTAACATGAGATCTATTCTCCTAATTTTTAAAAAGTGCACAACACAGTATTGTTAACTAGAGGTACTATGTTGTACTGTAGATCTCTAGAACTTATTCATCTTGAATAACTAAAAACTTATACCTATTGAACAAATCCCCACTCACCCTCTCCACTCCCCATCCCCTAGCCCCTAGCAACCGCCATTCTAATGTCTACTTCTATTAGTTTGACTATTTTTGATGCCTTATATAAGTGGAATCATGCAGTATCTGTCCTTCAGTGACTGGATCATTTCATTTAGCATAATCTTCTCCAGGCTTATCCATGTTGTTGCATATGACAGGATTCCCTTCTTTATCTATTCATCCATCAACAGACACTTAGGTTGTTTCCATACCTTGGCTACTGTGAATAATGCTGTGATAAACATGGGAGTGCAAACACCACTGTGAGATAGTGATTTCCCTTCCTTTGGATATACACCCAGAAGTGGGCTTTCTGGATTATATGGTAGCTCTATAGTGCTGCAACATTTACATTCCCACCAACAGTGTACAAGGCTTCCAATTTCTCCACATCCTACCTAACACTTGTTAATTTGTTTTTTGAGAATAGTCTTCCTTTTAAAAAATTATTGAAATATACTTGGCATAAAATTGTGTAAATTTAAGGTGTACGTGTTAATTTGTTATTATTTATATGAGGTGATATCTCATTGTGGTTTTGATTTGCGTTTCTTTGATGACAGTGATGTTGAGCACCTTTTCATATATCTGTTGGCCATTTGTATGTCTTTGAAGAAATGTCTGTTCAAGTCCTTTGCCCATTTTTAAATTGGGTTATATATATATTTTGCTATTGAGCTGTAAGAGTTCCTTATATATTTTGAATATTAACCCCATATCAGATATATGGTCTGCAAATATTTTCTCCCATTCCACAGGTTGCCATTTAATTCTGTTGATTGTTTTCTTTGCTGTGCAGAGCTTTCTAGTCTGATGTAGTCCCACATGTTTATTTTTGCTTTTGTTTGTGCTTTTGGTGTCATGAACAAGAAAGCATTGTTAAGACCCTCTAGAAATTTTACAGTTTCAAGTCTTACATTTACATTTTTAATACATTTTGAGTTTATTTTTGTATAAGACAAGGGTCCAATTTCATTCTTTTGTATGTGGATATTCAGTTTCCCCCACAGCATTGTTGCAAAGACTATCCTTTCGCCATTGTGTGTTCTTGGAATCCTTGTGGAAGATCAGTTGACTACTTATATGTCAGTTCATTTCTGGACTCTCTATTCTGTTCCATTGCTCTACATGTCTGTCTTTATGCCAGTAAAACACTGTTTTAATTACCTCAAGTGATCTACAGATTCAATGTTATCCCCATCAAAATCCCAATGGTATTTTTTACAGAAATATAAAAAAGTCCGAAAATTCAAATGGAACCATAAGAGACCTCAAGTAGCCAAAGCAATCTTGATGAAGAACAAAGCTGGAGGCATTACATTTTCTAATTTCAAAATATATTATAAATTCACAGTAATTAAAAAAAAGCATTCCCAAGTTTTGACTCTTACTTATTCTTCAGTTTCCTTTTGGGCTGTATTGGATTTCCTTATATAAGCATTTCCTCAAAATACCAATTCTCTGTCCTTGGGCTTTTTGCAGCTCTTTTGTCCTTTGCTTGGAATGCTTCCACGTTCCCCTCTCCCTTCTCCTAGTCAATTGCCCATCATCCTTCAGGTCTCAGCTGACAAGTTACTTACTCAAAGAGATCCTTCTTAACCAGTACTGGTATTCCTCTCTACCAGACTAGGTTAATGACTCATGCTACCCAAACTATATGCTTCCATAACAGATTGCACTTCCTCTTTATATATATATATATATATATATATATATATGTTGTCTGCTTAGTACCTGCTACAATGCAGGGCACATAGTACAAACTCAAGTGATTGAATGCTTTGGAGACTCTATTGGAAAGAAGCAGTGGTATCTCGTAGCCTATAAGGATAGGAAATTCAGAGACGTCTCATTAGCTACAAGAAGTAGGAACCATAAAGTCAGGGACCAAGGTCACATTTTCTATCTGCTGGGACCAAATGATCTCTTGTCTCTATTCTTCTTGCACCCTTGCTTTATCTGTTTCTTTCTGCACTTCACTCTTTTTACCCATGTCAAATCAGCCTTGACTCTATAAGAACTCCATTACTGGCTTGTCTAATACCAAGTAACAAGTGCAACTAAATCATAAGTTTTCTGTAGTGCACAATTCAGTGGCCTCATATCCTGAAATTAATGAGAAAGATGAACAGTGAGATGTATGCCCTTGATTCTATGGTTACTTCTTTGGTTTTCCAGAAGCCAATAGAAAGACATATGAGAACTTAGAGAATTTTTTAAAAATCCTGAGCATCTCATGGACCCTCTTCCACAGAGCATCAGTGTTTGGTCCCAAAGAAACAAGGCCAAGAACTCTCATAATCTCCAAATGCTGACAGAGCCACCACTGAAAGCCAGCCAACATGAACTGACCCTTTTTCTTGTTGAATGGACACCACAGGAAATGATCATCAGTGAAAGAACTAACTTGATTTGTCTGATGGCCCTACAGAGACAAAGTTTTATTTATTTTTAAAACAGAACTAGAAATAGTTCCTTAAATTTTTAATTTCACTGTAAAGCTTGCTACCAGGCATAGGCAATTATATGCTTTGAGGAGCATGTATGGTGAAGCAGATGCATTTATGCTGAGACACATTCAGAGAAGAAAAAGTGGGCAAATTATATGGGGGCATATGGGCTTTGGTAAAAGACTCAGCCAATTGTCCCCACATCTCAAGAGCGAGACACAGCTTATATTTTGGAATAGCGGAAATCATACTTTTGTGGATGTAGATGAACGCTCAAGTGTGATACATCAGGCAGCAGAGGCTGCCACTTGGAGCAATGCTGATTTATTTTAGGTAAGCTAAGCCAAGGGAAACCCATAATTTTCTAAGGAAAAGATTTTGCAATCATCTTTAAAGTTTCAGATGCTAATTCCTATCTTATTTCTATAACCACCCGCTCTAGAGCATGTTTAATGAAAATAAGAGATGATGGCTGTCATATCTTAAGTGAGCTAAATTTTATCTGTGCTGAAAATCAATGTGAAATAATCTCTAATTATAAAGCTGGGAAACAGAACATTTCAGCACATGTGCGTTAAAGGAGCAGGTCCCCAGTTCTTACCATTAGAGCTGTCTTGAAAATTACTCACATCTGCTAAAAGGGGAAAAGACTGAGCTTCTTCATCCGTGTTTTTTTAAAAAATCTAAATATTTTGCAATTATGATGAAGTTTCGCCTGAACACCGATTTTTTTCTATGTTAGTGATTAAAGACATTTTATTTTACATGAAAAATGTCTCTGATTTGTGTAATACTGAATGCAGAAATTATATAGCATACCATACATAATTTTGCAAATGCTAAATAGATGGTATATGCTAGGTGTCATGTTAAATGCCTCACATGTTATCTGACTTACGTTTACTTCCCGGTCAAGATAATGATCAAGTGGCAAAAACTCCCCATGGGACTAACTCTACTAAAAATTTTCCAAAAGATTCAGAAATCTACTTCAAATCTTCAGACAACAGCAACACAACAGCAAACCATAGAGAAAAGAACATAAAAAATGCTTTCATATGATATATAGCTTCTTTAAATATTTTAAAGGGTTGGGTTTTTATGGCTTGGGAAACATGATGATATTAATCATTTATCTTTGTACTTAAATAACAAGTCATATTTAATCTAAATCAAATCATTAATCTACATATGTTATGTACTGCTATGTGCTGAGATATGTAAGGGAGGTTTCCATATGGAACTAAATTCATAAACTCATTTCTTCAGCTTTTCTTCCTTTCAACTCAGTAGTCCACTTTCAAACCTGTGATTAAGAAAGAGGCAACATATAGCAAAAAAAAAAAAAAAAGGATTCTTGAAAATCTCATAAATAATTGGGCCATGTTATACAGTTGATGGTCTTTTTGCATTGCTGCTCACATTTTGAAAACTGCATTTTCTCCCTCAGTTTCCAAAACCACCAGTGAAAAAAATGATCTCTATAGGCATAAAAAGCCCCCTTAAGAACTGAATGGACAAATGATCATCTACACTATGTGGGTAAATCTTTTTAGACTGGTCATTTTTATCCTTCAAATTGCACATAACTTTGTGCTGGAATTGATGTTAAACTTAACAAGGTGCTCTGATCTTATATCAACTCTCAGATTTTTCTTTTGTTTAGAGATCATGGAAGTGTTGCTGAAAATTCTCATTCAGTTTCATAAAAGATCTGCCCATAAACTTCAAAAATCCTAAACCACCGTAGGTCTCACTAAATGAAAATACATTTGATCACATTTACCTATGTGAAGGGGAAAATTAACCAAATCAACTCTTATGAGGCTCTATCAAGTCATTTTGAATTGTTGTAAAAGGCATTAGTGGAACATTGATTAGTAACTAAAAGCTGAAATAGACTTAGTTGATCAAGGGATAATAAAACCCTGAAAAATGTTGATCTTATTATTACTGTTTTTCAGCTATATCCTTAAGGTTGGGTCAAATCAATTCATCAACAACTCAGCTGAACAGCTGATATTCTACTTTAGAGAAAGGAAACTGCATCCATCGATCACCCCAACATTATTGAGTTACACTAAATTCCTCTCACTTTAAAAGTCTCTTAAGCAGAGAATGTCAAAATCTTTTATGCTAAGAAGGAATACCTAACCTCTTAGCTGAAATTTCATGGCTGAATTTTGTGCATTTCTTCGTGAAATAATGTTGCCTCTCAGAATAATTCATGTCTTCTGGCTTTTATAAGGTCACTTATATCCTACAACTTTTGAACTGTGATGTCTATTTTATATTAAAATGGTATATTTACTATTCTGCTGGGGCACTACAAGGGATAGAAAGGAAATTTGCACACCATTCTAATGCAGGCTGCCTTTAAGAAGCCATCATAACTGACAATCACATTCCAGTGTATGTTTTCTTGAAGTCACTTGGTCAGAAATGTGTTTCATCATTCACTGACAATTTCAACCTATCTTTTCAGTATGAACTAGGTCACTCAACTGTGAACAACAGTTCATTATAAGCTCAATTTTTAAAATTGAAAATGCAGGATCTTATACATATATTTGTCAAATTGATTAGTATGTGAAAATGAAGATTGAATATAAGTCTGGAAGCTCTCCTACAGAGAGCTTTTTTTATTACCTAATAAAAAAAGCCCATTTTTTCCGCTTAGAATAGTAGGTCCTTAAAAGTCCAAGGACATGGATTTCTATGATATTTTTCATGTCAGTCAGTCAATAATTTACTAAGCACCCACTGTGTTCCTATGTTTATTGTATATAAATTTCAATATTTTCATCTTGAGAAAATGAAACCCAAGATTTGTTATAATCACATAGTTCTTTTTTTAAATTAGAAAACAAAGACTATACTACCTGAAATCTTTCAACTCCCAACTCATCTGACTAGTGTTTATATTGTTGTGGGGTTTTGTTCTAGTCCTTTGATGCTCAAAGCTGGTTTGCAGCCCAGATGCAACTTTCACCTGAAGCTTGTGAGAAATACTTACAAACTATCTATCCAATAATGAGTTAACATCCAAAATATATAAGAAACTTATACAACTCAAGAGCAAAACAAACAGGCAAACAATCTGATTAAAACCTGGCAGAGGTCCTGAGTAGACATTTTTCCAAAGAAGACATGCGAATTGCCAACAGGTACACGAAAAATGCTCAGCATTACTAACCATCAGGGAAATGCAAACCAAAACTACAATGACATAGCATCTCATACATTTTGGGATGTCTATTATAAAAAAAAGGGGGGGATAACAATTGTTGGTGAGGATGTGTAGAAAAGGGAAACCGTGTGCACTACTGGTAGAAATGTAAATTGCTATAGCTAATGTAGAAAACAGTAAGCAGTTTCCTCAAAAAATTAAAAATAGAACTACCATATGATCCCGCAATTCCATTTGTGGGAATATATCTGCAGGAAATGAAATAACTATTGTGAAAAGATATCTGCATCCCTATGTTCATTGCAGCATTATTCACAATAGCCAAGACATGGAAACAACCTGTCTATCGATGGATGTATGGATAAAGAAGTTGTGATATATATACATACAATGGAATATTATTCAGCCTTTAAAAAGAAGGAGATCCTGTCATTTATGAGAACATGGATGGACCCTAAGGGCATTATGCTAAGTGAAATAAATCCACTTGTATGTGGAACACAAACGTGCCAGATTCATAAAAGCAGAGAGTGGAATGGTGATTGTCAGGAGCTAGGTGGGGGTGGGGTGGAGGAAATGGGAGATGTTAATCAAACTTCAGTAAGAAAAAAAAAAAAATAACAAAATAAAAACGGTAGGGCTTCCCTGGTGGCACAGTAGTTGAGAGTCCGCCTGCCGATGCAGGGAACACGGGTTCGTGCCCCGGTCCGGGAGGATCCCACATGCCGCGGAGCGGCTGGGCCCGTGAGCCATGGATGCTGAGCCTGCGTGTCCGGAGCCTGTGCTCCGCTACGGGAGAGGCCGCAACAGTGAGAGGCCCGCGTACCGCAAAAAAAAAAAAAAAAAAAGAAAAAAGAAAATGAGTAAGTTCTGGGGATCTAATGTATAGCATGGTCACTATAGTTAAAAATACTGTATTATATACCTGAAAGAGAGTAAATCTTAAATGTTCTCAATACACACAAACACACACACAGAGGTAATTATATGAGGTGATGGAGCTGTGTACTAACCCTATTAATCATTTCATGATAAATAGGTGTATCAAATCATCACATTGTATGCCTTAAACTTTTACACAATGCTATACATGAATTGTATCTCAATAAAGCTGAAAAAAATTAAAGGTAAAGAGAAAAAAGAAATACCATATCTCAGGTCCCATCCTCAGATCTACTGAATCTGCATTTTAGAATCTGCATTTTAGAATCTGCATTTTACCATGATCCCCAGGTGATTGGTAAATTTGAGAGGCACTGATACATATTGTACCATGAAATTAGAGACAAAGTATAATGTTTTCAAAGAAGAAAGAGCTATTTAGATATAACTATCACATGATTAAACTATTAAGTGAATAAAGAATTATTCATTGTTGTTGATTATTGGTTTATAAATAGATTGAAGATTTTTGTTTTGCTGATGAGCAATATTTATGTGACAACAAAATAACTCATTAAGGATTAAGAAATATAAAACAAGACATTTTTACATACTACTAAATAATTGGCTTGGATTGCTGTTATTGTTTCAATTAAGTGTTTATTTTAGAGAGCTGTATATGAAACATCATTTGGATAACCCATTAGAAGATAATAAATGCTTTGCATCTTAAATGTTAGAGCTCATCATTATTTCTCTGGTATATGCATGGTTGATGCCATTATCCAAATTGTATAGGTGAAGAAAAGAGGTCAAAGAATTTAAGCCATTACCCATATAGTGTGATGTGTTTGTTGGGCCTGTTCATTTGCCCAACTTGAACAAATTGCCATGATAGAAACCCAACTTAAGCCAGTGTAAACATAATTGAAAATTCTGGAATGTTTGTATCTAGAATACGGCAGATATGAGGGATACGGGGCTCAAGGCACACCTTACCAGCTTAACACTCTCAGCGGAAAAAGTAACACTTGTCCTCTCCTTGGTGGCTCTGGCAGAAATTCCTGGCAGGCAGTCTCACTGGCTCACTTTGAGTCACTGTGGCTGGAGGGATAGGATAGAATTGTGTGGCCAAGAGGAGAGGATTAAAGAAATAACAGGATCAGTGTCAGTGCCTACAAAGCATGAGGAAAGAGGTTGTCCCTGGAAAGAGGGATTCTGAGTTTTAGAAGGGTAAAAGAAAATAGAAATCAATATAATGGTAAGTGCTTAACTGGGCCAAGATCATACACTGAGGAGTTTCGATTTCTCTTTTCAATTACACTTTACAGAAACATTGAAGCAGTTGTTATCATTTGGTTGTGGTGATGGGATGTGCTCATACTGAAATTTCCTGGAGGAGTATTTAAGCATACGTTCACCTGCATAGAGCCTTAGACTGATATAGTAAGGGTCTCAGGTGAGAGTGGGTGGAACAATGTGAGGGCAGAATCCAAGGTTTCACCAGATATCTATCTGTACTTAGGAAGTTTAATTTATTCAAAATATTCTCTAAATTGGGTCTCAATTGGACAGTGATAAAAGATTAGTAAATGTAAGGTGTCTTGGTTTTACTTATTTATTTTTAAACATCTTTATTGGAGTGTAATTGCTTTACAATGGTGTGTTAGTTTCTGCTGTATAACAAAGTGAATCAGCTATACAGATACATTTATCCCCATTTCTCCTCCCTCTTGCATCTCCCTCTCACCCTCCCTATCCCACCCCTCTAGGTGGTCACAAAGCACCGAGCTGATCTCCCTGTGCTATGCGGCTGCTTCCCACTAGCTATCTATTTTACATTTGGTAGTGTATATATGTCAATGCTACTCTCACTTTGTCCCAGCTTGGCATCTTGGTTTTCATAACATGATGCCTTTTTATTTTAAAGAAAATAAATGTGTGTCATATTCCCTGTCCCCCTCCTTTTTCTTTTTTGGTAACCACACCTGTGGAAAGCCCATCTGTTCAGATTAAGAATTCATGTTAGTACGGCAGGTGGCAAGTGGGTCCTTACCTGGGAAGAAATAAGTAGCCCCTCAACAGTTGCCTTGAGAAATGCAAGCAACACATCATTAAAACTCAAAACAATTGTTTGCCACATTTCTTTAACGCTTCTGGTATGTATGACGCTCAACATTAATGATTAAAATGAGAATTGCCAATCTTGAAGTTATCAGTTACTAAGGTCTTTCTAGCCACATTTATAGGAATAAATGAGAAAAAATATCAATCGATGCTTTCTTGCTTAAATAATTTTTTCACCCCATGCATCTTAGGGTTAGGCCATCATAAGTTTTCAAGACCTTAGGAAAAGATACCAGTTTCCCCAATCCTTCATTAAATGTGTATTAATGCATTCTTCATCTCTTCTTTAATGGTCCCTAAATTCTAAAGTATTTTTCAGTTTTGGATCTTTTTGTGTAAAATGTTTTATTTAAATCTCTCTTTCAGATCTCTACAGGTAAATAGCTAATGATCACTGTTAACTTCTTTCAATGTAACATGATTAATTATAACTCCAGTGTTTGTAACTACTATATCTATGATAATACAGTATTGCTTATCCTTATCTTTAAATCCCCAGCCAGTTTCTAATATCTGCCCTTCTATATAACCTTTCCCTTTTACAATAGAGTGCTTAACGAGATATTAGTCTCTAATCATTTAGATTATAGAAAAATCCCCTAAAGTCTTTTCAACCAGTTTCTTTTTAACCTGAACATTGAAATCCTCTCTTATGTAGTACAAATCTTTCTTCATTCTCTGAAAGTCACTTCGAAAGATGTTTCATATTTCTAGAAAATGGGTAAACCTCACTATACTCAGATGCCATCTTGTTCAAAGCTTTTAATGCTTTGTTTAAGGCATGTTACTACAGTGCTAGGATAAGACTTACCACATGTAAAGATATTTACAGCATTGAGTAGGCTGTGAAATACAATCATCTTGGGCAGCAGAGCCAGAATGTGAAGAGTACTAAAATTAAGATGCTCTCTTTCTATTCCTTGACTGTAACTCCTTTCAACTTCACACCTTTTGAAAATCAAAGCCTACTATTAAAATAAAGCCATATAGAAATAAGTCCTCTTTTTCAAGTGCCTAATAAAAACTGAAATTGAATTTAATTGATGCCCCTTAAATTAATCTCTCTGTGGTTTCATTTTCAACGTTAGCAACAAAAAGACTATTAAAAAAGGAATCCAAATCCCAAAATCTGCACTTAATCCTCCACCGCTAAATTTAAGAATCTTCGTGTGGCATGGACATGAAATATGCCTATGTATTTATAAGATATTTTAAGCATAAACCAAGCCATCTGTCCATCTTCGTGTCTCCCCACTTTTCATGCTATTCTCTTTCCTACCCTTAGTAGCTCTTCCTTTTAGCTTTAAAGCAATACACAGGTTTCATAAAAATAGACACCTGAGCTCATGTGTTACCAAAAAAAAACTATGCATATATCACTAAGTATATATCATTTATGTTTGTAAAATGTCTATTTCTATATACATATCAGTGTATTACTATGGATACACAGAAAAAGCACTGGAAGAATACTCACCAGGTTATTTAACTAACTGAGGAGGAGTGGGATGGGTTGGTGTAGAGGGCAGGAAATGAAGACAGACTTCTAGGTTTACATGTTTTATTTTTTACATTACACAAAAAAACATACATATATTTAACTTGTACAGACATTTTACAAAATTAAATGCACTTTCAAACTATTGCTTCCCATTTATGGAGAATTTTAAGACAAGGGTGAAATCCCACTCCTTGGTCATTGACAATTTACCCTTCCAAGCATCTAAGTGAAAAGAGGTGAATTCCAGTAAGACAGAGGAGCAAGCAATATTAAGCACAGAGAAGTGAGGGAAGTTGGAGAGTGGCAAAGAGACACTGGTTTGGTAACAAGAAGTGATGGGAGATGTCCAAGAAAGTATTTTCAGTAGCATAGCAAGGGTAGAAATCAGAAGCTGGGGTAAGCAGGAAACCATAAACAACAACAAAAAAACAACCTACAGACTGGGAGAAAATATTTGCAAATAATGCAACCAACAAGGGCTTAATTTCCAAAATATACAAACAGCTCATACAACTCAACAACAAAAAACAAACCAATCAAAAGACCTAAATAGGCATTTCTCCAAAGAAGACATAAAGATGGCCAACAGGTACATGAAAAGATGCTCAACATCACTAATCATTGGAGGAATGAAAATCAAAACTATAATGGGATACCACCTCACATAGGTTAGAGTGGCCATCATTAAAAAGTCTGCAGGACTTCCCTGGTGGCACAGTGGTTAAGAATCTGCCGGCCAATGCAGGGGACATTGTTCGAGCCCTGCCCCGGGAAAATCACACATGCCACAGAGCAACTAAACCGGTGCACCACAACTACTGAGCCTGCACTCTAGAGCCCATGAGCCACAACAACTGAGAAGGCATGCTACAACTACTGAAGTCCATGTGCCTAGAGCCTGTGCTCCGCAACAAGAGAAACCACTGCAATGAGAAGCCCGCGCACTGCAATGAAGAGTAACCCTGGCTCTTCACAACTAGAGAAAGCCTGCACACAGTAACGAAGACCCAACACAGCTAAATAAAGAAAGAAAAAAAAAATAGTCTGCAAATAACAAATGCTGGAGAGGATATGGAGAAAAGTGAACACTCTTATACTTTGGTGGGAATGTAAGTTGGTGCAGCCACTATGGAAAACAGGTTGGAGGTTCCTCAAAAAACTAAAAATAGAGAATCCTAAAGATACTATCAGAAAACTGCTAGAGCTAATTAATGAATCTGGTAAAGTAGCAGGATACAATTTAATGCACAGAAATCTCTTGCATTCTTATACATTAATGATGAAAAATCTGAAAGAGAAATTAAGGAAACACTCCCATTTACCACTGCAACAAAAAGAATCAAATACCTAGGAATAAACCTACCTAAGGAGACAAAAGACCTATATGCAGAAAACTACAAGACACTGATGAAAGAAATTAAAGATGATACAAACAAATGGAGAGATATACCATGTTCTTGGATTGGAAGAATCAACACTGTGAAAATGACTATACTACACAAAGTAATCTACAGATTCAATGCAATCCCTATCAAACTACCAAGGGCATTATTCACAGAACTAGAACGAAAATTTTCGCAATTTGTATGGAAACACAAAAGACCCCAAATAGCCAAAGCAATCTTGAGAAAGAAAAATGGAGCTGGAGGAATCAGGCTCCCTGACTTCAGACTATACTACAAAGCTAAAGTAATCAAGACAGTATGGTACTGGCACAAAAACAGAAAGATAGATCAATGCAAGAGGATTGAAAGCCCAGAGATAAACTCATGCAAGTATGGTTACCTTATCTTTGATAAAGGAGGCAAGAATATACAGTGGAGAAAAGACAGCCTCTTCAATAAGTGGTGCTGGGAAAACTGGACAGCTAATGAATAAAAGAATGAAATTAGAACATTCCCTAACACCATACACAAAAATAAACTCAAAATGTATTAAAGACCTAAATGTAAGGATAGATACTATAAAACACTTAGAGGAAAACACAGGCAGAACACTCTATGACATAAATCACAGTAAGATCCTTTTTGACCCACCTCCTAGAGAAATGGAAATAAAAGCAAAACTAAACAAATGGGACCTAATGAAACTTCAAAGCTTTTGCACAGCAAAGGAAACCACAGACAAGATGAAAAGACAACCCTCAGAATGGGAGAAAGTATTTGCAAATGAAGCAACTGACAAGGGATTAATCTCCAAAATATACAAGCAGCTCATGAAGCTCAATATCAAAGAAACAAACAACCCAATCCAAAAATGGGCAGAAGGCATAAACAGACGTTTCTTCAAAGAAGATATACAGATTGCCAACAAACACATGAAAGCATGCTCAACATCACTAATCATTAGAGAAAGGCAAATCAAAAGTACAATGAGGTATCACCTCAAACCAGTCAGAATGGCCATCATCGAAAAATCTACGAACAATAAATGCTGGAGAGGGTGTGGAGAAAACGGAACCCTCTTATGCTGTTGGTGGGAATGTAAATTGATACAGCCACTATGGAGAACAGTATGGAGGTTCCTTAAAAAACTAAAACAGAGCTACCATAGGACCCAGCAATCCCACTACTGGGCATATACCCTGAGAAAACCATAATTCAAAAAGAGTCCTGTACAACAATGCTCATTGCAGCACTATTTACAAGAGCCAGGACATGGAAGTAACCTAAGTGTCCATCAACAGATGAATGGATAAAGAAGATGTGGCACATATATACAATGGAATATTACTCAGCCATAGAAAGAAACGAAATTGAGGTATTTGTAGTGAGGTGGATGGACCTTGAGTCTGTCCTACAGAGTGAAGTAAGTCAGAAAGAGAAAAACAAACACTGTATGTTAACACATATATATAGAATGTAAAAAAAACCCAAAAATGGTTCTGAGGAACCTAGGGACAGGACAGGAATAAAGACACAGATGTAGAGAATGTACTTGTGGACACGGGGAGGGGGAAGGGTAAGCTGGGATGAAGTGAGAGAGTGGCATGGACATATATACACTACCAAATGTAAAACAGATAGCTAGTGGGAAGCAGCTGCATAGCACAGGGAGATCAGCTCTGTGCTTTGTGACCACCTAGAGGGGTGGGATAGGGAGGAGATATGCGAACATATGTATATGTATAGCTGATTCACTTTGTTATAAAGCAGAAACTAAGACACCATTGTAAAGCAATTATATTTCAATAAAGATGCTAAAAAAATAAAACACACAGTACTTCCCTGGTGGTGCAGCGGTTAAGAATCTGTCTGCCAATGCAGGGAACAAGGGTTCGAGCCCTGATCCGGGAAGATCTCACATGCTGCAGAGCAACTAAGCCCGTGCACCACAACTACTGAAGCCCTTGCGCCTAGGGCTCATGCTACGCAACAAGAGAAGCCACTGTAATGAGAAGCCCACATGCCACAACTAAGACCCAATGCAGCCAAAAATGAAAAAATAAATAAAGTTTTTTAAAAAAAATGAATAAAGCACACACAAAAGTAAAATAAAATAAAATAGGATACAAATTAACATGTGTACAAAACAAAAGCAGACTCATAGGTATAGAGAATAGACTTGTGGTTGCCGAGGGGGAGGGGGGAGGGAAGGGGAGGGAAGGCATGGAAGTTTGGGATTAGTAGAAGCAAACTATTATATGTAGGATGGATAAACAAAAAGGTCCTATTGTATAGCACAGGGAACTATATTCAATATACTGTGACAAACCGTAATGGAAAAGAATATATATATATATATATATATATATATATATATATATGTAACTGAGTCACTTTGCTGCACAGAAGAAATTACAATATTGTAGATCAACTGTATGTCAATAAAATTAAATATATATATATGGCAAACTCCAAACTCCAGAGATTAATACAACGTGGTTCTAATATTAGTTTTCAATCCACATTCATTACAATATGGAGAACCTCCAGGATAGAACTGGTTAGTAAACAGTCCATCTAGTTACTTTTGTTCTATTGACTTTATTTTGTTTTTAAGATTTATTTATTATTTATTTATTTTTGGCTGTGTCGGGTCTTAGTTGTGGCATGCGGGATCTTCGTTGAGGCATGTGGGATCTTTCACTGTGGTGCGTGGGCTTTTCTCTAGCTGTGGCGTGTGGGTTTTCTCTCTGTAGTTGTGGTGTGTAGGCTCCAGGGCACGCGGGCTCTGTACTTGTGGCGTGCAGGTTCCAGAGCGCATGGGCTCTATAGTTTGAGGCACGCAGGCTCTCTAGTTGAGGTGCACAAGCTCAGTAGTTGTGGCATGTGGCCTTAGTTGCCCCGCGGCATATGGGATCTTAGTTCTCTGACCAGGGATCGAACCCACGTCCCCTGCATTGTAAGGCAGATTCTTTATACTGGACCACCAGGGAAGTCCTGACTTTATTTTTTAAAGCAGTTTTAGGTTCGCAGAAAAATTGAAGAGAAGGTACAGATTCCCATGTGCGCTCCACCCCAACATATGCATAGCCTCTCTCATTATCAACATCTCCCAGCAGAGTGGTATACTAACTACAGTTGGTGAACCTGCGCTGACACATCATAATCACCCAAAGTCCATAGTTTACATTAAAGTTCACTCTTTTGTCCATCTAGTTTTATATCCACCTTCTATTTCATTACCTTGATTTCATGTCTCTGATGTAAGCCACCTGAATATGCTTCCTAATTAAAGTTATGCAGTCCCAGTTGGTTGCTTGTTTCAGGACCAACATGCTAATTGAGGGGACTTCTCAATATCTCTATCTGAGATTGCTTGAGGTTGAGTGGGGCTCTAAAATCCAGGCCCACTGCTTCATCTACCAGGTTACGGCTCATGTGTTCATCATTTTGACACTGGCTGTTTTTTTTTTTTTTTCCTAATGGCTATTGCACTTTGTTTCAGGAGCTGTTTGGGTGCAGGCACAGAGAAAGAGGATAGTTAAGTTTATCTACATTGTGGTTTAGCTATCAAGTGTAACAAAAGGACAAAGGAGCAAGGGAGTGAGAGCATCTTTATAGTGACAAACATTAAGTCTATGCTGGCAAAGAGGAAAGTGAATATAATAGAAGACTAATGGACAGGAACAAATTGGAGAATCACATGCTCCGGGAAGGAGTAGGTTACATGGTACATCTAAAAAGTGTTAAAGTATCTGTTTTCTGTGTTTTGGAAATTAGGGTATGGGTAAGAGCTTTGGAAAGTAAGCTCTCACAAGGATAAATTACTTGAATTGGTGCTACATTTGATTTCAATAGAAATGTTGCAGTTGATTAATCCACAAATCAGTAAAATACTAAGAAGGATGAAAATCACATTGGAAATAAATTAATTAGGAAAGTTTAGATAGTCTAAAAATTGATTCATCATGAGTAGGCAGGTTGTCACTTCTCATTAAGCCTTCTCACAATTAAAAAAAAAGCTGTGCTTTTGGAGACAAGAATGTGCTGCTAGAATTCAATGCTTCATCAAGAGATGGGGGTATGAAATAGAGCTACTAAAAAGAAAAAAGAAATGAATGTTTTCTCTCCCCTAATCTGCTCCAAATGAAGTCATATAATCATGGATGGTTCAATTTACTTAGTGTGCCCCAAAGAGCAGAAGGCAGGTTTAGTTCCATGGATATTTGCATATTTAGAAATCTTTGGTCCATTACTTAAAGAAATAACACATCATCTGATAGTTATTTCTTATAAGGAAATATGGCCTCTGAGTTCTGTCATATGACACGAAAGGGAGAAAATAAACATAGAAGGAAGCATAACAAGTCCTAAAACTTTTCATGATAAAGACTTCTAAGTACAAGGTTCTTGTGTAATCAAAGCATGTGTAGCTGAAAAACGGTTTAAAACATGAATGAATGTGTCCCACACAGCCCCAATCTCTTCCTAAGGCACTTTCTTGTACCACCTGGCTCTTCCCCATTCAAACTGGATGTTATATGCACTAGGAGTGCTGGATTTTTTAAATCCTCATTTTGATAAGGATACAGATTTGGTGAATTGAAAGCAGAGGTTTAGAATCTGTGCCTTGCCTTGCAGGGGAAAAAAGATACCTTTGCTCCCTATGACTGGACAACATAGCAAAAATGACCACAAAATGTAGTTAGGCAGACACGCCTAAAGCATCCTCATAGAGTTCTCCAGAACTTTCCTCATGTGGCCAAAGAATGATGAGGGCATGGCCTAGAGAGCTGAGGACCCTGACCCCTGGAAGACTTGATGGCTGAGATAGTGAGGGCGCTGAAGTTATCTACCTGTACAAAGTGGAGAATGGAGGATGCTGAGAATGTCCCATGGGACACCAGCCTGGATGCCTTGGGACCAGATGTTCCTTACTGCCTCTCTGCCACATCCTCATTCTCATACCTTGGCATCTTGGATCTTCAGATCCTCAAGAATTAGGCAAAATATTGGCATCCTGGGGAATAAAGTCAATGATTAACTGAGACAACCAGGAATTGACTATCACCACCCAGAACTGACTTTTTCAAGAAGAATTGGAGGATGCGAGATAAAAACTGAAATCTTCTTTACTAAGAAATAGTTTTTTTTTCCTACTCTGGAGTGTGTGCTTGAGAAGTTAACAGCATCTTTGAGTACACACAGATCCCAGATCAACAGCACAGATGCATTATGGGGTAGATATTCATTTTTATGAAAAAATTCTTTACTTTATAAAATAATGCACCAGATTGCAATGCATACAAATATTGAATCATTATGTTGTACACCTGAAACTAATATAATGCCATATGTCCATTATACCTGAATTAGAAAAATCAAAAGGAATAATGTATAGATCATATACCTAATAATATTTTAAAATAAATTAAAAGTAAAATAAGATAATGCACAAAGGAATGCTTTTAAAATTCTTCACTCTAAGTGCATGTAACCTATTATTGGAGTTATAGAAATGTAATTTATATAAATGTTTGGGGAAATCATCAATTGTCTAATTAAAATAAGCCCATTTAACAAAACTCAAGCATACACATTGCCGTAGAGCTGAAGGAACTCGTGCCTCTTTCAGTTAGAATACAATAAGAAACAGTCGACGTTAACATGAATGAGCAGATGGACAGGAAAGAGGGACTATCTGCTGAGAATTGATGGTGAGGTCTGAGCCTTCCTTTGGTGGCATCTGAAAAACGTTTAGCTGAAGATGGGGAGGCATTCGTTTTTGGATGAACACTAGAGAACCACATGTGTACCAGCACACGTGCACAACCGTGGGAATAAGACAAAAAGAGAAGCAAGGAAATTCCATGGGAGGTGGAGCAGAGTTGATTAGGAATCACAGAAGGCCGATAAGTAGAGTCAGTTCCTCTCAAGCCCTCATTTATGGAGCTATTTCTCCCACCTGCAGTGTGAACACAGGAGCTTGTTCTTCAGCTTGATTACTCTGTAAGTTGTAGAAGACAAAATACAGTCTGGAGGGATCAGGCGACGTTTAGGACTGCCCTTCACCTCCACCAGTTAGCCTCATTGGGCCCCTCTTGCCCATTTTACTCCTATAAGCTACTCAGGGCATCACCTATGAATTTGAGTTCTCTTTCTCAGGGCATAAAAATGCCAGCAAAGTTTCAACAATCATCTCATTCGTTTAAGTCACAAACCAGTTTAGAGCAAGAGTATAAAACAGAGTGGAATATGGTATGAAAATAGTATTTCCTTTTCCCTTGCTTCCAGCCATGTAAGCTTACAACAGTTATTGAGGACACCAAGGATCTTCACAAAGTACAGGACAACAATACCAGCACATTGTATATATAAATATATATATGTATGTATGTAGTCGATTCTTGTTATTCATGGTAATTATGTTTTATAAAGTCACCATGGACACAGAATTAGAGAATTGCTTCTAGAGGAAATAAGAGTTAGGTTCCTATAAGCCTCTGGTCACAACACTGTCATCAACTGATCAACACATAACTTTGTTTTACTTGTGTTTCTATTTAAAGACAACTTATTTAATATATGCAGTCATCCCTTGGCACCTGTCGGGGATTGATTCCAGGACCCACTAGGGTTACCAAAATCCAAGGATGCTCAAGACCCGTAGTCAGCTCTCTGTATCCACTGTTCCACATCCACAGGTTCAACCAACTGGCGATCATGTAGTACTGTAGTATTTACTATTGAAAAAAAAGTCCACATATAGGTGGACCCATGGAGTTAAAGCCTATGTTGTTAAAGGGTCAGCTATATTGTTAATTCAATAGCATTGACTTTACAACAGCACTATAACATCTACCTGAACAAAGCTTATCTAATAGAGGTATTTTCTCCATAAGACCTATCACAGCCTTCTTGCACTTAGGAACACTAGGCAGCACTTCAGCACTACACTTGGGGGCCATTTTAAACAGCAAAATCACCAACAGGAAAGAAAAAAAAGAGGTTAGAAATGTGGCACAAAAAGATCACAAGAAGGACACCTGTCTTTAGTATGAGAGCTGAAACGGTAAGGCAGAATATCACCTTATTCAAACTCAGCTGGGAACACACACACCAGGCAATTCAAATTTGGGGAGTTACAAATAAATTTTAGTGGGTAGGCAAGTTTGCAAGTAGAGAATATGAATAATGAGGAATCATGGACGTTAGTGGGTGCAAACCATGGTGATTTCTCTTCATCAGTGACAGTGCAAATTATTGAAAAGTGTTCTTCATTCCTATTGGTATTCAGATTTAGGAATGCTCTAAATGTTTATAGCAATCCACATGTTGTGTATCAAAGCACACTGCAGAAAAGGTTCGCAGGAAATAGACACTGAGGCAATGATTTGCATGCATGAGGTTTACTGGAATGTGCTCCTGGGATCAACCCCTGCAGGGAAATGAGGGCATGGGATTAGGGAGGAAACACTTAACTGAAATGAAGTCACAAGGACTCACCAGGGACAAGGAGGGGGATGGGGGACACTGGAGCCAGAATGGCCCTTAGAGTTGTCCGACATCGAAGCAGAGGAGCTGGATTTTTACAACTCCCCTTATGACAAGTCACTAATGCAGGCTGTCATTCAGAAGGAGCTGTGACTTTGTTCATCAGTGATATTGGACTCTAGTTTTCTTTCTTCGTGACATCTTTGTCTGGTTTTGGTATCAGGGTGATGGTGGCCTCGTAGAATGAGTTTGGGAGTGTTCCTCCCTCTGCTGTATTTTGGAAGAGTTTGAGAAGGATAGGTGTTAGTTCTTCTCAAAATGTTTGATAGAATTTGCCTGTGAAGCCGTCTGGTCCTGGGCTTTTGTTTGTTGGAAGATTTTTAATCACAGTTTCGGTTTCAGTGCTTCTGATTGGTCTGTTTATATTTTCTATTTCTTCCTGGTTCAGCCTTGGAAGGTTGTGCTTTTCTAAGAATTTGTCCATTTCTTTCAGGTTGACCATTTTATTGGCATATTGTTGCTTGTAGTAATCTCTCATGATACAGAGGACTGTATGTCTGCAGTGTCAGTTGTTACTTCTCCTTTATCAATTCTAATTCTATTGATTTTAGTCTTTTCCCTTTTTTTCTTGATGCGTCTGGCTAATGGTTTATCAATTTTGTTTATCTTCTCAAAGAACCAGCTTTTAGTTTTATTGATCTTTGCTATCATTGCCTTCATTTATTTGTGATCTTATCTGTATGATTTCTTTCCTTCTGCTAACTTTGGGGTTTTCTTGTTCTTCTTTCTCTAATTGCTTTAGGTGTAAGGTTAGGTTGTTTATTTGAGGTGTTTCTTGTTTCTTGAGGTAGGATTATATTGCTATAAACTTCCCTCTTAGAACTGCTTTTGCTGCATCCCATAGGTTTTGGGTCATCGTGTTTTCATTGTCATTTGTTTCTAGGTATTTTTTGATTTCCTCAGTGATCTCTTGGTTACGTAGTAGTGTATTGTTAAGCCTCCATGCAATTGTATTTTTTTAGAGTTTTGTTCCTGTAATTGATATCTAGTTTCATAGCGTTGTGGTCAGAAGAGATACTTGGTATGATTTCAATTTTCTTAAATTTACCAAGCCTTGATTTGTGACCCAGGATATGATGTACCCTGGAGAATGTTCCATGAGCACTTGAGAAGAAAGTTTATTCTGTTGTTTTTGGATGGAATGTCCTATAAATATCAATTAACTCCATCTTGTTTAATGTATGATTTAAAGCCTGTGTTTCCTTATTTATTTTCATTTCGGATGATCTGTCCATTGGTGAAAGTGGGGTGTTAAAGTCCCCTACTATGATTGTGTTACTGTTGATTTCCCCTTTTATGGCTGTTAGCATTTGCCTTATGAATTGAGGTGCTCCTATGTTGGGTGCATGAATATTTACAATCGTTATATCTTTTTCTTGGATTGATCCCTTGATCATTATGTAGTGTCCTTCTTTGTCTCTTGTAATAGTCTTTATTTTAAAGTCTATTTTGTCTGATATGAGAATTGCTACTCCAGCTTGCTTTTGATTTCCATTTGCATGGAATATCTTTTTCTCTCCCTTCACTTTCAGTCTGTATGTGTCCCTAGGTCTGAGGTGGGTCTCTTATAGACAGCATATATATGGGTCTTGTTTTTGTATCCATTCAGCCAGTCTATGTCTTTTGGTTGGAGCATTTAATCCATTTACATTTAAGGTAGTTATCAATATGTATGTTCCTATTACCATTTTCTCAATTGTTTTGGGTTTGTTATTGTAGGTCTTTTCCTTCTCTTGTGTTTCCTGCTGAGAGAAGTTCCTTTAGCATTTGTTGTAAAGCTGCTTTGGTTGCGCTGAATTCTCTTAGCTTTTGCTTGTCTGTAAAGGTTTTAATTTCTCCATCAAACCTGAATGAGATCCTTGCTGGGTAGAGTAATCTTGGTTGTAGGTTTTTCCCTTTCATCACTTTAAATATGTCCTGCCACTCCCTTCTGGCTTGCAGAGTTTCTGTTGAAAGATCAGCTGTTAACCTTATGGGGATTCCCTTGTATGTTATTTGTTGTTTTTCCCTTGCTGCTTTTAATATTTTTTCTTTGTACTGAATTTTTGATAGTTTGATTAATATGTGTCTTGGTGTGTTTCTCCTTGGATTTATCCTGTATGGGACTCTCTGTGCTTCCTGGACTTGATTGACTATTTCCTTTCCCATATTAGGGAAGTTTTCAAGTATAATCTCTTCAAATATTTTCTCAGTCCCTTTTTTTTCCTGTTCTTCTTCTGGAACCCCTATAATTTGAATGTTGGTGTGTTTAATGTTGTCCCAGAGGTCTCTGAGACTGTCCTCAATTCTTTTCTTTTTTCTTTATTCTGCTTGGTGGTAGTTATTTCCACTATTTTATCTTCCAGGTCACTTATCCATTCTTCTGCCTCAGTTATTCTGGTATTGATTCCTTCTAGAGAATTTGTAATTTCATTTACTGTGTTGTACATCATTGTTTGTTAGCTGTTTAGTTCTTCCCGGTCCTTGTTAAATGTTTCTTGTATTTTCTGCATTCTATTTCCAAGATTTTGGATCATCTTTACTATCATTACTCTGAATTCTTTTTCAGGTAGACTGCCTATTTCCTCTTCATCTGTTTGGTCTGGTGGATTTTTACCTTGCTCCTTCATCTGCTGTTTATTTCTCTGTCTTCTCATTTTGCTTAACTTACTGTGTTTGGGGTTTTGCTTTTGCAGGCTGCAGGTTCGTAGTTCCTGTTGTTTTTGATGTCTTTCCCCAGTGGGTAAGGTTGGTTCAGTGGGTTGTGTAGGCTTCCTGGTGGAGGGGACTGGTGCTTGTGTTCGGGTGTATGAGGCTGGATCTTGTCTTTCTGGTGGGCATGACTGCATCTGCTGGTGTGTTTTGGGGTGTCTGTGAACTCATTATGATTTTAGGCAGCCTCTCTGCTCATGGGTGGGTTGTGTTACTGTCTTACTAGTTGTTTGGTACAGGGTGTTCAAAACTGTAGCTTGCTGGTCATTGAGTGGAGCTGGGTCTTAGCATTGAGATGGAGATCTCTGGGAGAGCTTTCACCATTTGATATTATGTGGGGCCAGGAGGTCTCTGGTGGTCCATGTCCTGAACTCGGCTCTCCCATCTCAGAGGCTCAGGCCTGACACCCGGACAGAGCACCAAGACCCTGTCAGCCACATGACTCAAAAGAAAAGGGAGAAAAAGATAGAAAGAAAGAAAGAAAAAGAAAAAATAAAATAAAATATAAAGTTATTAAAATTTAAAAAATTTAAAAATATTATTAAAAAATAAAAAAGTAATAAAAAGAAAAGTAAGAAAGAAGAGAGCAACTAAACCAAAAAACAAATCCACCAATGTTAACAAGTGCTAAAAAGTATACTAAAAAAGAAGAAAATAAAGGACAGACAGAACCCTAGGACAAATGGTAAAAACAAAGCTGTACAGTCAAAATCACACAAAGAAGCATACACATACACACTCACAAAAAGAGAAAAAGGAAAAAATATATATATACTAAAAAAAAAAGGAAGAGAGCAAACTAATCAGTAAACAAATCTACCAATAATAATAAGCTCTAAATACTAAACTATGATAAACATAAAACCAGAAACAAATTAGATGCAGAAAGCAAACCCCAAGTCTACAGTTGCTCCCAAAGTCCACCACCTAAATTTTGGGATGATTCGTTGTCTATTCATGTATTCCACAGATGCAGGGCACATCAAATTGATTGTGGAGATTTAATCCGCTGCTCCTGAAGCTGCTGGGAGAGATTTCCCTTTTTCTTCTTTGTTCGCACAGCTCCTAGGGTTCAGCTTTGTATTGGCCCCGCCTCTGTGTGTAGGTCGCCTGAGGGTGTCTGTGTTCTGCCCAGATGGGACGGGGTTAAAGGAGCAGCTGATTAGGGGGCTCTGGCTCACTCCGGCTAGGGGGAGGGAGGGGTACAGAATGCAGGGTGAGCCTGCGGTGGCAGAGGCCAGCGTGACATTGCAACAGCCTGAGGTGCACCGTGTGTTTTCCTGGGGAAGTTGCTCCTGGATCACAGGACCCTGGCAGTGGCGGGCTGCACAGGCTCCCGGGAGCGGAGCTGTGGATAGTGACCTGTGCTTGCACACAGGCTTCTCGGTGGCTGCAGCAGCCGCCTTAGCATCTCATGTCCATCTCTGGTGTACACGCTGATAGCCATTGCTCGTGCCTGTCTCTGGAGCTCTTTTAGGCAGTGCTCTAAATGCCCTCTCCTCGTGCACCCCGAAACAATGGTCTCTTGCCTCTTAGGCAGGTCCAGAGTTTTTCCCAGACTCCCTCCCGGCTAGCTGTGGTGCACTAGCCCCCTTCAGGCTGTGTTCACGCAGCCAACCCCAGTCCTCTCCCTGACATAATTTTTTGATCCCCGCATCTAGACCATCTTTTGAATTTAAAAATAAGGGAATACTTGTCCAGAGAAGTTAAGCTATTTGTCAATCCTGCACAGTGTTTAAGAACAGAAGCTCTGGAGTCAGACACCCTATTCTGTTCCAATTCTGTCTGTATCACTTACTAGTCATGTGACTTGGACAACTCATTTCTCCCTGTGCCTCAATTTGCTCTTCTGCACTGTGATCACAGCAGTAGTTTTCATTTCATGGGGGCCATCTGAGGATTAAATTTTTTGTGTAAAACATGAGAACATTCCTTAAGATGACTGGCACATTCTTTTTGTCTCTTCATCCCTGCCTCAATCCTGCCACCTAGAATGCAGATTCTACCATATTGGACCATGATGGTGAGGGTCTCAGCCTAGGAATGGTATTGCCATGAAGAGGAAGAAGCCTGGGTTGCTAAGATTCCACGAGATGAAGCTGCCTTGCCAACCCTAGATACTGATCTCCAGAATCCATTTACAGGAGATGCAAATAAACTTCAAACTTGGTTAAGCACTATCCTTTTGGCTTATTTGTCATTCAGAACCTAATCCTATCTAATACACAGGGTGTATCTTTTCTATCTTGTTATTTTCAACCGTCTGTGTGGTTGTTTTAGGTGTCTTTTTCCTGTAACATATAACTACATTTTGTTTTATTTATCCAGTCTGATAATCTCTGTCTTTTAATTGGCATGTTAATTGTTATAATTTATTTTAATTATACTCCACAGAACATCTTTCTTAATAATGTTTTCCCAGAACAATTCCCTTAATTGGATATAAAGCAGTTGTTTGCTAACAACCATATTAACTGATGACCAGGAAGCAATGTTTTAAGAATTTCATATCTTATCATTATAACTTATTGCTTATACAAATGGACATTTTAATGTCTTAGTTTCATTTTAGAAAAATTGTAAATTGGTGGAGAATTTTTAATTGAACTGCACTACTTCATGTTTTTTTGCCCCTTAAAATAAAGAAAGATAGGCTTGTGGTTAGGGTTTTATGTAAAATATCTGATTTTCAGGACTGGACATTGACTTTAAGATAAAAATATTTCTATAGGGCTTTTTTTCTACTATCTTAATTTAAATATTCTGTTTACCATTCCTTCTCTTCACTTTTTTATCTCCTTTATGTTTTCTGTTGGAAGCTGTATAATTCTATATACCTTTTTCTTCCTTTTTTTTCCTTAACATCTTTACTGGAGTATAATTGCTTTACAATGGTGTGTTAGTTTCTGCTTTACAACAAAGTGAATCAGTTATACCTATACATATGTCCCCATATCTCTCTCCTCTTGTGTCTCCCTCCCTCTCAGCCTCCCTATCCTACCCCTCTAGGTGGTCACAAAGCACTGAGCTTTGTGAGTTTGTAAGCTTTGTAAGTTTTTAAAAATTAAATTGGCTAATTTACTGATTTTAGCATTCCCTGCTCTGATTTTTTTCCTCATTCTGTGTCAGTCTTCTCCTAAATAGACTTTCCCTTCATTAATTCCTTTAGTAAAGGTGCTTGGCAGGTAAATTCTCTTTGCATATTTGCAACTGAATATGTCCTAATTTTTCTCTTGCTGTTGAATAATATTAGGTTGGATATTAAATTCAAGGTTGAAAGTTATTTTTTCCTCAACATGTTGAAGATATTTCTTTGCCTTCTGGCATCGGCTTTTGCCATTGAAAACTCCGCTGTCAATCTAATCTTCATATATATCTATATATCTATAACTATATCTAACTATCTATATAATTTTTTGTAGTTAATCTCTCTTTTCTCTTTAGTAACTTTTCAGATTCCTGCCCTGTTTCCTTGATGTTCTGTAGTGCCAGTAAGAAAGATCAGTAAGATAGATCTGGGTATAAATTTATTTTCGTTTTTCCTTTATTTTAATTTTTTCCTGCTCTATAATCAAATTGTATTTTGGATTTGAAGACTCATATCGTTAACTGTGAAAATTTCTTGTTTTTATCTTTTTAAGTATTGTTTCTTCTACTCCCTCCATTTTCTTCTGGATTTGCCATTAGATTTATGTTAGAACTTCTTGCCTATTCTCCCTGACTCCTAACTCCTGTCATATTTTTAATTTATTCATCTATTTTTGATGCATTATGGGTAAAATTTTCACCAAAACCTTTCAATTCCCTAATTCACTATTTTTTTGTTTCCAGTTTAGAGTTTATCCTATCTAGTAAATATTAAAGTTTTTCAGTGATGATTTTGTCTATATCCAAATTTTCCAATTTTTTTCATATTACTTCTTTATGTTTCATATCTCCTTTTCTAATAAATACCTCTTTGTTCAGTATTAGTGAATATTATTCTTTTATTCATATCTTTGAGCATCTTAAACATAATTAAAGTAATTCAATTTATAAAGTAAGTATGTTTTGAAATGAATATAGTTCCACTTATAAATGTATGTATGTACATCTACACATATATCAAAGAACACAAATATTTATGAAGCTCATCTAAATAGAACAAGTTTTGCCTCTAGTTTTAGGCCAGGCTAATATGTGTCTCTATGGCCAGTGTCCGGATTTGTTGATTATTTCAGGCCTGTGCCATACTGGTTGCTATATGTTTTGAATATCCCTCTGGCTTTAGGTATAATAAGAGGCTCATAGAAGAAGTTCTAGTTGCATTTTCTTAAAGGCAAAATGAACCACAACAGTGAAGAAGAAAAAGGAGCTGGAGAGAGATGCACCATATAATCATCAACTACCCATTTAGGCAAAGTTGACCCAAGCTCTGGAATTATTATTATTATTTTTATTATTATTACTACTAATACTTAAAGAGAAAAAGCCTGAATTCAGCCTTGGCATTTTTCTTCCACAAGAGGAAACATCACACAGAACCATACAATATTAGAACTGAGAAGGATCACCAGTCCACCAAGTAAGATTTTCTCATTTTTAGAAAAGAAGAAATTGAGAAACAGAGGAGTTAGCTTGCCAAGATCCTCTGGCTAGAGAGTGTTCAGAGCCAGGGATGTGGCCCCCATCCTCTAAACCATAATCCAGTAAACTTTCCCTGTTTCATGGTTGCCTTAATTTCCAGAAGACTCCAGCCTCCCTAGCCTTTTTTTAAATAGGATTCTGAAATATGCCAACAAAACAACTCAAATATGTCAACTTCTGCTCATCCTCTTAGCCATATTTTTTACTAAGTTTATCTCACTGAAGGAAATATGAGAACTCCTCTCTTTTAGCATGTAAATCAGCAAGATCGATTCCCAAAAACAGTTGTTTGGTTTCATACCCTTTAATTAGCAAAGTGATTTTTTGGTATTGGTTTTCACCACAGTGTTAATCTCAAAGTAGTTTTAAGCATAACATGCTTGTTTTCTAAAAATAGTGATTGCCTGTGGAAAACATCTTTTAATTTAGTCTCAGTATATTCTTATCTCTCTAACAAGGGTCAGTTTCTAACCAATTAGCACCTTAAAACATAGGCAATACCTCTGCATAGTCTTTTATACTGTTTTATTAAACTAAAAACTTCTAAGATTAAATTAATATTTAAATAACTAAAATGTAAAGAGTCTTTCTATATGTATTCTATATATCTCATCCATTGTTTTAAAACATATATTTGAACATATAGTTTTACTTTTCAAAAGCTAAGACAACTCAGAATTTGTGTAGTGTCTATTATGATTATTGTGAATAATTATTATATATTGAGGGTATACCAAGTGTCAAATTCAGTAAAATACTGAATAAGGTGAAATACCATATACATTTCTCACAGCAAGCCAGTAAGATAGATGTTATTGCTCCCATGCCTTACATAGGATGTGGGAAACTGAGGAACACAGAGTAAAGAAATTTTTCCAAGGAAATCGCTAGCTAATACAGTGTGAGATATAACCCAAATCTGTATAATTCTAGTGCTTTATTTCTTTACTAATATATTAGTGCTTATCATCTTCTCTCTTCCTCTTCTTTGCACCTCTTTTTAGTTTATTCTGATTGTTCTCATATATTTTCATACTTCCACCTTCCTTTTTTCATGATTCAATAATTAAATCTCCCCTTCCTAAGTCTCTTAACATTCTACTTACTCTCCTCATTATTTACACAAAATGTGACTACATTAAACTATGCCATGACAGTAACAAAGACTTAAAAATCAGGACAGGAGTATTAAATATTGAACATTGAACTGTGGAATAAGTTCTGCACTTCACATTGCTTGGTATTCATTTCCTCTAGATATCTGGTAGATTGCTCCCTTCATTCCTTCAATTTTCTGTCCAAATATTTTCTGTCTTCAATTTTCTGTCCTCTTTTATCAAAGAGGATTTCATTTTTTCTCTTATTTTCTTTTATTGAGATATAATTCACCTACCATAGACTTCATCATTTTAAAGTGTACAATTCGGTGATTTTAATGTATTCAAAAGCTTGTGCAACCATCACTACTATCTAATTCCAGAACATTTTTATCACCCCAAAAAAGAAACCCCTTACAAATAAAACAGTCATTCCCCCTTCTCCTCTCCCTCTAGCGCCTAGCAAATACTAATCTACTTTCCTCTCTGAGTTTTCCTGTTCTGGACCTTTCATAAAATAGAGCCATACAACATGTAGTCTTTTGTATCTGGCTTCTTTCACTTTGCATAATGTTTCAAGGTTCATCCATGCTATAGCATGCTCTTCATTCTTTTTTTATGTTTTAATAATATTCCATTGTATGGTTATACTACAGTTTGTATATCTATTCATTAGTTGATGGACATCTGGTTTGTTTCCCCTTTTAACTATTATGAATAATGCACCTATGAACATTCATGTTCAAGTTTTTGTGTGAACATATGCTTTCAATTCTCTTGTATATATATCCAGGAGTGGAATGACTGGGCTATGTGGTAAGCCTAAGTTTAACTTTTTGAGGAACTTCTAAACTGTTCTCCAAAGTGGGTGCACTGTTTTGCATTTGCACCAGAAATGTAGAAGGATTTACATTTCTCCACATCCTTGCCAACATTTGTTATTGTCTTTTTAATTATACCTATCTTAGTGGATATTAAGTGGTATCTCATTGTGGTTTTAAGTATTTCCCTAATGACTAATGCTACTGAAAATGTTTTCATATGCTTTTTGGCCATTTGTATCTTCTTTGTAGAAATATCTATTCAAATCCTTGGCCCATTTTTCCAGAGTTGCCTTTTCATTGTTGAGTTTTAAGAGTTCTTTATATGTTATAGATTATAGATTCTTATCAGATACATTATTTGCAAATATATTCTATTCTGTGGGTTGTCTTGTACTTTCTTGATAGTGTCCTTTGAGGAACGAAAGTTTTTAAGTTTGATGAAGTCCATTTTATCTATTTTTAGTTGATTATTTGTGCTTTGGTGTCATGTCTAAGAAACAGTTACTTAATCAAAGGTCACAAAGATTTATATCTATGTTTTCTTCTAAGAGTTTTTTCTCTCTTACAGTTAGGTCTTTGATGCATTTTGAGTTAACATTTGTATGTCCTATTTCCTTGTTTATCTTCTGTCTACTTGTTTTACACATCATTGAAAGTCAGGTGCTGAAATCTCCAACTATTACTGTTGGATTGTCTATTTCTTCTTTCAGTTCAGTCTGTTTTTTGCTTTATGTATTTTGGGTCTCTGTTATCAGAGCCGTATAGTTTTATAATTGTTATATTTCAATGGACTGACCCTTTTATAAAATGTACTTTTTTGTCTCTAGCAACAATTTTTGTCCTTTTAATAATATTAAAAAATTTTTTTATTGAAGTATAGCTGATTTGCAATGTTGTGTTAATGTCTGCTGTACAGCAAAGTGACTCAATTATACACATATATACATCCTTTTTTATGTTCTTTTTCCTTGTGGTTTATCCCAGGATATTGAATATAATTCTCTGTGCTATATAGTAGGACCTTGTTGTTTATCCATTCTATATGTAATAGTTTGCAACAATTTTTGTCTTAAGGTATATTTTGTCTCCTATTAATTAGTTGGTCAGCACAGCTCTTTTTTTATTGCTATATACAGGGTATAACTTTTTCCATCCTTTTAGTTTCAACCTATTCGTGTCTTTTAATACCAAGTGCATCCTCTTTAGATGGAATATAGTTGGATCATGGTGTCTTATCCATCCTACCAATATCTGCATTTTGAGTGGAGTGTTTAATCCCTTTACATTTAATGTAATTACTGAAAAGGTAAGATTTATGTCTGCTATTTTCTTATTTGTGGACTGTCTTATGCCTTTTTTTCTCCTTGATTATTCTATTACTGATTTCTTTTATGTTAATTAGATATTTTCTAGCATATCGTTTTAATTCCCTTTTTATTTTTTATATCTTTTAGTTATTTTCTTAGTGCTTCCCTGATGATTATGATTAAAATTGTTATTTACAGCAATCTTGCTTAGACTTAATTTTAGTAGTGCACAGAAGGGAGCTCCACTCCTTTCCCCCTTTCATCATGTTATTATTATTTTTTACAATACATCTGTATGCCTATTAATATAATTATTGCTCTATGAAGTTTCTTTTAAACCAGATAGGAGGGGAAAAAGAATAAACAAAAATATACACTTATACTTTGTTTTGCATTTACTTATATAGTTAGCTTTACCAATGCTCTTTATTTTTTCATGTGGATTCATGTTACTGTTTAATGTGTTTTTAACTCAGCCTGAAGGACGCCCTTTAATATTTTTTATAGGGCTGGTTCACTAGTGACAAATTATCTCAGGTTTTCTTTACCTAGGAAAATCTTAATTTCCTCCTCATTTTTAAGGATAATTTTTCTGAATACAGAATTATTGATTGAAATTGTTTTCTTTCACCAGTTTGAATATGTTATCTCACTGCCTTCTGGCCCCATGGTGTTTGACGAGAAATTAGCTGTTGATTTTAGTGAGGATTTTTTATAGATGATGAGTCACTTCTCTCTTGCTGCTTTCAAGATTCTTTCTTTGTCTTTTGAAAGTCTGATTATAATTCATCTAGGTGTGGGTCTCTTTAAGTTCATCCTACTTAGAATTCATCAAGCTTCTTGGATATATAGATTTATATATATATATATATATATTTTTTTTTTTTTTGCGGTACGCGAGCCTCTCACCACTGTGGCCTCTCTCCCGCCGCGGAGCACAGGCTCCAGACGCGCAGGCTCAGCGGCCATGGCTCACGGGCCCAGCCTCTCTGTTGCATGTGGGATCCTCCCAGACCGGGGCACAACCCCGTGTCTCCTGCATCGGCAGGTGGACTTCCAACCACTGTGCCACCAGGGAAGCCTGAGATTAATATTTTTAAAAAAATCAAATTAGTGGGATGCTGACATCATCAAGATGATGACATAGGACTCAGTCTCCCTCACAAGAAGACCAACTAGGAACAATCCATTTATAAAACACCACTGTAAAAATCCCGGAACTTGAGGGTGAGGCCATAGCTTTCCTCAGACCACAGACACCGAGAAGGACCACATTAGATGGGTAAGAGAAGCAGTTCCACTTTGACTGCTTCGCCCTTCCCACAGACTGGTATAGCACTGAAGTGAGCCTACACTGCCAAAGTTTAGACCGCCCTAGACTGCCCTGAGTCTATGGTTTCTCCAATGGGAAAAAGAGAATCCAGCTTCCCCAGCATTGCAGAACACTTCCTGGGAGGCTCACTTGGGTCTCATCTCATGGGAATCACTGGGGGAACCTGTGGAGCTCAACCGCTGGGGGCCATATAAAGATGAAGAAGTGGGGCAGTGCTTAGACCAACCAGCGCTCAGATCTTGGCAGATCATGTTCCTGCTTCAAAGTGCCTGAAGAGAGATTCCAGATAGCAGCCTATCTGCAGAGCTGAGCTGGTGGCCCTGTCTGTCCAGAAAGCTTGGTTAGCAGTTCTGCTCGATTTGGATCCCTAGCCAATGGGCCATACCAGCTGTGGAGCACATGCTGCAGCCCTCCCAGAGAGGAGAGCAAACTTACAGTCCTGCCCAACTGCTTAGCAGAGTCTTCAGTCCTATCTCACTGGGAAGTGTGGCCACAGCTACCCAGTAGCTGCAGATCACATCCTATGGCCATCCTGGGCAGGGGAGCAAATTTGCACTCCTGCCCAACTACTGAGCATAGTTTATAGATCCACCCCTTCAGGAATGCTGGCCACAGATGCCCAGCAGCTTCAAAGCACATCCTACAGCCCAACTGGGCAGGGAGCCAAGTCAACAGCCCTGTCCGACTGCTGAACATAGTCTCTGGCCCCAGATAACCAGGGAGGCTGAACAGTGATCTTGAGCAGCCTTGGATCCCAGCCTACCACCCCACTCAGCAGCAGAACCCAGCATACAATCATGCCCTATTGCTAAACACAGCCTGTGGCCTCAACCAGGCAGGAAGCCCAGCTAGTGATGCAGCCCAATTGCAGAGCATAGCCTGTAGCCCTACCAGACTTGATGGCCCCACCCAGCAGCAGAAGCACTGGAAGGGCAGGGGTTTCCTCTGTTTTGTTCATTGTTGTATCCCAGCACTAGAACAATTTATCAGCCCATGTGGATAGGTTAACGAAAATTGGGATCAATTATGTTCCACTTCCATTACTCTTCAACATAATCACATGCCAACTGGACTAAGTGCTAATTATAATCATGATATTTTGATAACACTTTACCATTTCAATGAATTCATGCAGCTGCTTTCCCGCAGTATCATTACTGACATTCAATTTTTAAGTAATGTTATGGCTAGTCATGGACCAACATTCTGTCTAGAAGGTTATTTCCAACTTGTTTTACTGAAAATGGAGGCAAAAATGAACAAACAAAAAACGCTGACAGTTTCACATAAGATTGCTAAAATGTTTTCTAAAAATAATATTTTCCTATGTGGACTCACAGCAAAGGGTATATTAGGGAAAAAAAAATAAATGCTTCATAAGCAGAAAGGGTACTTGACAACATTCTCACCGAATGTGTATTAAATAAAAGTTTCATTTCTTCTATTTTCTTATTTTTTTGTACCTATATGAGATGATGGATGTCTAAACTTACTGTGGTAATAATTTCACAATATCTGTAAGTCAAGTCATTATGCTGGACACCTTAAACTTATACAGTTCTGTATGTCAATTATACCTCAATAAACCTGGGAAAAATTCCCCCCCAAAATCCTGAATTCTAGGAAAGTACACTCATGGTACTTAAAGATGGATACCAGATTAAAAAATAAAAGTCCATAATTGGGTTAAGTGGACAAAGAAGAAATAGTGGAACCCAGTGCTTGTTAGTCTAATTTTTCACCCTCAGGCCTAGAGTGGTATATTTAGCTATCTGGCATTTCCCCTCTGGTTATATGTGGCAGGAAAAAAATGTGGTAGTGGGGAACTCTCATGAATTACAGCATGGCAATAGCTACTAGATTCCATCTTTAGTTGCTTGCTCATAGGGGACCCATAAGAGAATATGGTCTCAATGCACCATTTCAAGATGGGGATTTGCACCACTGTAGCCCAACCTCTGGCTGAGGATCTCAAGGTGTTTCCCTTACCTCACTCCTGATTAAGCACACACCCCAACAAGAAGCAGAGACTTGATTCTCCTTAAATTCATGACTGTTCTTTCAGAATTGGAGGCTGACTTTCCATTGCTTATACAGGACTTCCTCTCTTTCCCTTTCTTGCAGGCTAGAATATGAATATGCCCAGAACCCAATTTTGACCCGACAGAGAAGGACGATGCCCTAGGGGATGGCAAAGCAACAACAGTAAGGGGATATTCTTGGTCTTTAAATGATCACATGAATTAGAACCTCCTCACTCTAGTTGTGAGATTCTGATCCTACCTAGGACACCTCCATCAGTGCAGGTTGCTAATGCTTTATAAGTATTAAAGTTACAGTCTGTGTTTCATGATCTTGCTTTGGGAAATGTTGAGAGTATAGTGTTTAGAGTTAAGCCTAAATTGCTATAAGCTCAGAACACAGAGCTTAAAGAAAATTCAAGGTTGTTTCTTTCTGATGTAATAGTGCTGAGGGGAGCCATTAGGAAGGTGGCACTTTCAAATGGTAGTTCAGGGGCAGTAAAACTATAAGGAAAACAAGAGGTAAGAAACCCTAAATTTAGAAAACTGGTTAGCTCTGAGTGTGGAGGGGAAGGGAAGGGATATATAGGTGTTATACTGGCATGGCAAAGATCAATTTCTAGTTAGTTGACTTCTTCTGCTTTATGACAAATATAAACTTTATAAATACTTTTTCCTGCTCACTATTTAATGAAAACAATTCAAAGGAAAGAAGGAAGTTAATAAAAAGAGTTCTTGCTAACAAGATGAGGAGGAAGATGAAACATTTGTCTACCAATTCTGGTAACTAAAGAGAAGGGAGAGAGTAGAAGAAACTAATATTTATTGAGCACCTACTATGTGCCAGGCATTGTCAAGGTGTGGTCACAAAAATTATTTCATTTACCTGTCACGATAATACCTTTAAAGTGAATATTAAGATTTTTTTTGAGATGAGAAAACTGAGACTTAGAGAGACTGAATGATTTTCCAAAACCAAGTAACAAGCTAGTAACCAGAAAAACTGGGATGCAAACTCGTGTATTTCTTGACATCAAAGCCCATGAAAGTGGCTGAGTCGTATGTGGCACTGTTTCTCAATCCTTAGTTGTTGGTTCCCCATCTTCCCAATTTTTGCTATATCTAAGCACCTCTGACTACCACTCTCATGATTTCTATCATAGTGAATGTACCTCATTGTTATTTGCTTAATAGTTTTTTTCTTTAAAATTTTCTTGATTTTATTTAAAAAGAAACTTTGCATGATAGTTGGGAAATGAAGAACCAGTATCACTTACCAGTATCACTTACTTAATGCTATCACTTAAATAGATAGCATTAGGATTAAATTGTGATTAAATTTTATTTGGATACTATTGTTTGTTGAAGGTTTTGAGCCTGAGACCTGTTTTCTATTGATTGGAAGATGATGAGCAAGTGTGTGTGCTGAAGGAATGCTGGCACCAGACAGAATCACCATCAGAATGATTGAGAGAAAACTGAAAGGAGAATTACAGCCTCACCACGCAATTCTATGGTGTTTAATGCTATACTTGTGTATCCGTAAAACCTAAAATATTTCATATCTAATGGTCTCAAAATTTGGGAAATAATAGATAGACCGACATGGGTTCAAGTTTTTGCTCCAACAGTTTCAAGTTAATGAACTTCTCTCACTTAATGTTTTCTCATGTGTAAAATGGAAATGTACTTCATAGACTGTTGTGAACATTAAATGTGATCATACATGGAAAGGCCTTAGCACACGTATTAGTAAATGTTCTGGGAAAACATCATTATGCTCTCTGCACTCTGTTATGTTGTTGCTGCACCTACCTGAGCTTGTAATTGTAGTTATAAAATTGTTACCCCTACCCTACTCAAGACTTCATTGAGATGCTTGTTACAAATAACAGCCTACCTGCCACATAAACATTTGGGAAAAAGATCAGTGAGGAGGTGTATCACAGCAAGAAATATTTGCTGAGCACCAGGACTGATGTGTAGGATGATACATTTTTCTGCTCTGCACAAAGGTACCTGGGGTGGAGAGAGCAAGTGGAAGCTGACATTCAACTATGTTACCCAAGGTAAACCACAGGCTCTGGCCGGGGTGTATCGACTTCAGCAGGTGCTTTTTCCTGATATACACAAAAGTGCCTTGTCAGTGGCAGCAATCCCCCTCCTCTCGATTGCCATATTTAGTTCCATGGGGCAATGATCTGTGCACTATGAGTGATAACAGGAAAATCAGAAATAAAGAACTCTAAGCGAAGGAACTAAAGAAGGCACTGTGCTGGGGGCTTGGCCGAGGAGGATCAAGTCAGCCCTGGTCCCAGAACCCCACCCAGCTCCGTCTCCATGCAGTGCCAGCCTTCCCTCCTGCATCCACAGGTGCTCACAGCAGCTCGGATTGTCTTTCCAAGCAATGTCAAAGTTCAATTCTAAAGTAAAAATTTTCATTCCCTGTGGAATTTTGAAGGTGGAGCTGAAGGATGGATAGGGACTGTATAAATAAGAGAGACAGGCAGGATAGAGAAGGAAATCCAAATTTAGCTGTGGCATAGCTGGGTTATTTTTATTTTGGCTAATAAGCAAAATTCAGAAAAAGATCTTTTTCTTTTTGTTAACTGTTAAATAAAGAGACCTCTGCCTGTGTCACTGCAATAGTATTAGGCACTATATTTCAGGGGAGGGAAAGGAGACAATACTTGGAGTCAGCTTTCTTTGCTCTGGTTTTACCTTCTTTTCCTCATCTATCTGCACAAATCCCACCTGCAAGCAGGCCAGCAAAGGTGTCAGTCTGCACCTCAGGAGATAAGAAGTTATGCCACTAGGCCCTCCACTCCCTTTGCCATCCAGGTACTCATTGTGGGGTCTTGGGCAGGTCCCTTGATCTCTCTTCATCAGCAGCATTGATTGAGTTCTCACTATATGCTGGACACTGTGACCAGTGCTTTACATGCATCGTATCATGTAATCTTCACAATTTAAGACGAATTGTGGCATTTAAAAACACCCTTATTATTACTCCAATTTTGCAGAAGAAAAAAGTTAAGGTAACTTGCTCAAAGAAGTACAATGATTAAGTAGCAAAGCTTTATCTAGACAGTGGAACCCGACAAGTTCCAAGGAGGTGTGTGTTCTTAGGTCCCTTGGTTACTTAGACTTTTACTTCAATGAGGTCTAAGCTAACAAATCAAGTGACTTAAAACTAACTATTGTATAAATGATTTATCCTTAGGGGATTTAAATAAAGTGTGTAAATGTGGCATTTGTTCAGCCTTATGTTCTGTGAGACATTCTATATACATGGTGTAAGGATAAAGAAGCCTGAGATGAGAGGTGGAGCTGGCAGCTCCTAGGCTACTGTACTAACGTAAGCCACTGAGGGTGATGTGAACATTGTGAAAGCCCAGTTGAGGTTCTTAGTGTCTTCATCCAGTGGAAAAGAGGACAGGCTCAGTATCTCTTGGGTTCCAGGAGAGTGGGGAAAAAAAAAGACATCGTGGTCAGTAAAGGAGAGACTTTCTGCCTGTGACTGCCTTAGCAGAAGTTGGGAAAAGAAGAAATAAACAGTAAACTTATTATCAAGTCACCTCTGAATTAGGCCCTGCTGTATAATGTACTGTCTGCTGTAAATGAAGATAAATTTGCAGATGGGATCTTGGACTCCCAGCCTGGAAACTCTAATATGGTCCTGGGTAGGTGTATGTGAGCTTCTCTTGTTTGGAGTACAAAATGAACCATTATTCATTTATGATAGTCAATTTAAATAATCCTGGCTCCCCAGTTGCACAACGCAATTACAAAAATAGTTTTTCTTTCTTCAGTGAGGTCTTTTCTCCTTTGATAATTCCGTGATTTGGGGGCTTTTCAATCCAACAACCAGCCAGTGCTGTTTCTTTTCACCAGGAGTAGACAGCTCTGGAAAGCCTGCCCACTGTTGTGTTTGCAGAGATTTACTGGTGATCTTGCAGTCTGATGCCATCATGGCCTCCTGCGGGGGGAGCTTGGGGCACCATTCTAGGGATGGTTCACAAATGTAAGAATTCTTGCTCTTGCAGTATTAGGATTACTTTATTCTATTACAATCCAGGGATACCAGTGACTCAGCTCACTCAGAGCTTCTCCTTAATGGGCTCCCTCAAACTCCATTTTTCCTTTTCTCTACCCATAGGATGTTGTCTTATGTTAACCCCAACATGCCAGGATTTCTGGGCTAGTAGGTCTCTACGTATCCTCAATGTTCAGTCCTCACCAAAGACTTTGGGTATTGTCTTAGGTTGCTGGGGCTGCCATAACAAAATACCACAGTTTTAGTAGCTTCACAGTTCTGAAGGCTGAGAAATCCAAGATCAAGGTGTGGCACATTTGGTGTCTGATGAAAGCCCTCTTCCTATTTTGGAGACAGCCACCTTCTGGCTGTATTCTCAAGTGGCAGAGTTCTGGTCTCTTTCTTTCCTTATGAAGAGATACTAATCCCATCATGAGGGCTCCATCCTCATGACCTCATCTAAACCTAAGTAGTTCTCAAAGACTCCATCTCCAAATACCATCACATTGGAGATTAAGGCTTCTACATATGAATTTTGGGGGAGGACACAAACCTTCAGTCCACAGCAGGAATGAACTCTGTTTTTCTTGGGTTACACCTGATAGAGTGGGTGTAAATATGGAATCATTGTGAGTCAGGGTTACGGCATCCTTTATAGCTGCTCCTATGGTCTCTGTTCCCAATGGAGAAGGGGGAGAAGTCGGGAGCTGGACCAGGAGTCCTTACCTCCACAAAGCCACCAGTATCATTTCTTTCCACCAGCGTAACTCTTAAAAGTGAACTCCATGCCTCTCATAGAGTTCATCTCATTAGTCAGATGGTGTTATTTTCACCTCTATTCCCAAGGCTCACCTATTTCATATTGCTCTTGAATGGCAGTTGGACTAACCAGTGTATATGTTCAGTTGTTTGGACTGATCATTCTTCCCATTGGTCACTTGGTTACAAGTCTTTATCTATCTATCTATCTATCTATCTATCTATCTATCTATCTATCTATCTATCTATCTATGTATTTTTGCCTGGAGATTGGTTTAAAATGAAGAAACTGAAGGGACTTGATTTTTGCTAGACACTCTGATCAGGTCCCAGAACCACCTTAGAGATTGGTCTCATGGGCTCCTTGCCTTGGGCAAGGTATTTGATGGCTCCGTTTCTCACAGAGTAGGTCATCCAAGGGGACTAGATAGTAGCAACCTTAGTTGAACAACAAGGAGGAAGGAAAAGAATATCCATGGGAATCAGGTGCCTGGTAACTCTGGGTTGTTAGAAGTTAAGAAAATAATAGGAAAGCCATTGAAAGATGATGGGGAGAAGAAATCTCAGAGGACTCTTGATCATACAGCTTAGTTCTAAGGAGTTTTGGCAGACAAGGGTTTGAAACCCAGCTCTGGTACTGATTATCTGACAAACTACTTTATCCTTTCAGACTCCAATTTCCACACCTATAAATTGAGTATAGAAAAGAACTTATTTCTCAAGGTTGCTCTACAGTCTAAATAAGACAATCCACATGCAATACCCAGTGCCTGACCTGGTAAGGCCCCTCGGTATTCTCAAGGCCACATTTTGAGGCTACTGGTGAGTTGCTAATGGATGCATCGATCTTCTTTGATAATGCTAAACTCTGAAGAATGACATTTGACACAAGTTACTTCATATCACATAGCCTATCTCCAAAAATGGTAGAGGGATTTTTATATGCCTTTATTATAAATGAATTAGAAATCCTTAGGCTGAATTCTCATTGACCATTTTTGGAAACAAAAATGAAAGACAATACCTTAATAAAGAGGGTATATATATATACCCTCTCTCTATATATACATATGTGTGTGTGTGTGTGTGTATGTATACACACACACACATATGTATGTATACACACACACATATACATACAAATATGGCTCAGTCTTACCCAAACCAGTTTGGTAGTCCTGAGCTCTGCTTAGGGTTTGAGGCAGAAAACAGCCTTGAATGTCTTTACCATCTCCCCCTGCTAGCTGCCCATGTAACATTTTGTGTGTTGAGAGAGGAAGAGGAAAGCAAGGAGAAGGAATTGCAAGAGGGAAGAGGAAGGGAAATGGAGATTCAGTCACTGAAACAGTCCCAGTCCTAACTCCTTCCTCTCCTCTCTCCACAGCACACAAGAAGCACTATGCTAATGTGCCCAATCTAGCATCTATTAACGCGTTAACATTTCTCTTTAGCGTCCATGCATTCTGGCACAGTCTTTGCCTCAGGCATGCCAATTTGCATTTTCCCTTGACACTCTTTTAATATGCACTGGTACAAGTAGTTTTCTAAATTTGTCTGAAACATAGCATTTGCAAGGTATTTTGGGAGACTTATGAAGAACTGGGCTGGAGTTAAGCTTAATTATTATTTTTTTCTTTTTTTCTTTCTTTTCTTTCTTTTTTTCTTCCTCCAATTTAATTTCTAAGCCAACTGTTAAACTGCCCATAATTTGAGAAATTTAAAGTTATAAAACAAAAAGAACTGTAACCCAGAGACCATCTTTTTTTTTTTTTTTTTTTTTTGTGGTACGTGGGCCTCTCACTGTTGTGGCCTCTCCCATTGCGGAGCACAGTTTCCGGATGCGCAGGCTCAGCGGCCATGGCTCATGGGCCCAGCCGCTCCGTGGCATGTGGGATCTTCCCAGACCAGGGCATGAACCCATGTCCCCTGCATCGGCAGGCGGACTCTCAACCACTGCGCCACCAGGGAAGCTCCAGAGACCATCTTTTACTGGCAGAAGATGGATGAGATGATTAAAGGTTGTTTCTAAATTAATTAAAAACATCTGTAACCACTGCAAGTACTGTGCTAGGATGCTAAAGTAGACAGAGATGTACATTACATAAATATATGTAATACTTCAAAGCACTCTCCACTTTTTTTTTTTTTTTTTTTTCGGTACACGGGCCTCTCACTGTTGTGGCCTCTCCTGTTGCGGAGCACAGGCTTCAGACGCACAGGCTCAGCGGCCATGGCTCACAGGCCCAGCCGCTCCGCAGCATGTGGGATCTTCCCGGACTGGGGCACGAACCCGTGTCCCCTGCATTGGCAGGGGGACTCTCAACCACTGCGCCACCAGGGAAGCCCGCACTCTCCACTTTTATATGGACTGAGAGGGGCTAACTCTCTGGGATGTGTAGTCCAACTATTTATTAGATTAACAGCCTCACAAATACTACTTTAGTCCTTTTATTCACTAATTATTAGGTAGTTCTATACTTTCAAAGGACCTGATTATACAGTTTATAGAATTGAATAAACAACATTTAGGAAATCATTTGGTCTTTAGTCTTAGCTCCTCAACATAATGAAGTTAGATGGGATGCAAATGAGCCCAGATGTTTTAAATAGGGAGAGGGCTAGATGGGCATTTGGGTGGCAGGTCCCTTCTGAAGCACTGTAGGTAAAGGTCTGTCCCCTAACATGGTTAACTGACTAACAGACTGCTGAGAGGCTGGGTTCAAAGCTGAAATTGGAATCCACCTCCTCCCAGGTGAAATGATTACAGTTTAGCCCATGTTCATTATGAACCTTGTTCTTCTGGTTTGTCAGCCTCTCTCTTCCAGCCTTCTAAGAGTGAGTTTGCTTCCTTCCTTCCCTATTACTATGATTCATGAAAAGAGTAATGTTGTTCAGTATGTTTATTTAACCAGATATGGTATAACCATTCAGAGCTCAGACTTGAGATTAAAGAAAAATTCTGAGATTGAATTCCACTTTCATCATTTATCACTTCCCAGTTTTGTGATTTTAAACAAGTCACTCTAACCGAATAAATCCAGTTTATTCATTTGTAAAATAGAATAATAATGCCTACTTGATAGTGTTATTGTATGGTATTAAGGTATCTGAAAAGTATTCAAGGTGGGACTCAAAATTCAAGATGGTGTTTGTGGAACTGATGAGTTAGTGACTCATGTAAATGAAACTAGGTTTTGCCAAAAGTAGAGAAAATAAATTTTCAAGGAGGGCTATTAAGCAGGTAGAGGGAAAGTTGAATTGGGTGAGGGAGATGGAGAAGGTGTCATGCTCTTTGTCACCTTCCCAATCCCTTGGGTTGATCTTGGTCACTGTGGACAGATTGGAACCAGAAGTTGACAAAAATAACTACTTGGATTTCAGTTAGAGTGGACATGATCTGAGAGAAAGTGGTGTTCTCCTCCTATAGGGACTGCTGTACTAGCATCTTGAGGACTGCTGGCTCTGAGAGAAGCAAGGGGGTAGCACTAGGATGGGTGTTTCCATGATGAACAACTTATGATGTGGGAGATGGAGGTACCCTCCCACGGCTTAGAGGGCAGTGGATGTTAACCAGATGGAAAGGAGGCATGAGGAAGAAGACACCAGACAAGTTTGCCTCAGGATGACTTGAGATTAGGACCAGTCTGTGAGCAAATGAGAGGCACCCTGTGGAAACACCAGACTGAGAAGGGGGAGTCAGGATTTAAGTTACTATTGTTAGTATTGCCCCATTTCTTCCCCAAACTTGTAAACACATTCATGCTAAAAAAATACTTTAAAAAGTGCCTACTACTGACACAGATTAACTCTTTACTGGATGACAATTATAGTTATTAATTATTCATAACTATAGCAGTATTTATTGAGAGTTTACTATGTCTCAAACTTTGCTCTAGGCACAGGGGGATGCAGCAGTGAACAACAATAGTAAAACAAAACTCTGATCTCATGAAGCTGATATTCTAGTGGGGGATAAAAAGTAAACAAAAGTACAATTTTGGATAATGATATATATTATGGGGAAAAAATAGAGACAACTAGAGAGTTTGGAGAGAAGTTAGGGAGAGTTGTAGTATTTGAGAAAAGGTTGCGTGTGTGTGTGTGCAACAGAAGGGTGTGTGTGTGTGGGAGTTCCCTAATCATACTGTTTGATTTGCAAAGAACAACTGGATAATCATGCAAATAGGACACCTTACATTCCACATACAAGTATTTCGACATGTGTAGTTCAGTATTTTCTCCTTGTTCCAAATTTGTATTTTTGAAAAATAAGCCATTACAACCATTTTCTCAACATTCTAATAGTTTAGTTTCAATCCCCAATTCAATCCCTAATGTTTTAGAAATACATCTACCACTATGAGATAACATATACTCTCCGGATGGCCTAGAGAAATCATAGCATGGTGGTCTCAACTGCTGAAAGTGGCTTTATTTTATCTGGCCCCCATATCCTGATATAACAACAGAGTTGGTCTTGCAGAGCAAAGACAAAAATCACCTTCAAGTGTTTGGGTGTTGTCTCAGCCAGTAGTAGGCCTTTGTAGCCACCAGTAGCCTCTATTCTACTACAACCTTCTCTGGTACATTGTGTGTTCAATTGGTATCACTCAGGCAGGGCGCCCACTGCTGGCACTCATTGGTAAAGCCAAATTAGTTGCTTAGACTCAGGCTACGTTGTTGAGTTGGCGCCCAAACTCTACTAGTTGGTAAATATTTTGAATTGCTCTCCTGCTTTTAAGCGCATACCATTGAAGCTAATTAAAAAACCCCAGCACAATACATGCAACTACATCCCTCCTTATTCTTTGACCATATCCTTGCCCATATTTTTTCTACAACATGGGAAAGCAACTACTCGGCATCTCTCTCCTCACAATGCCACCTGAACTGTTTCTTTACCCCTGATTCCCCTTTCCTGTGACTCTCAACAGAAGGTTAGTTTGTTGAGGTAGGGGCCAGGTCTTACTGATTTTGCTTCACAGAAGCCAGCTGAACGCTTTCCATCAAGAGACACCTAATGAATGTGCCAATTAGGAAACTGTGTCCCAACTTGTTTCTTTCCCTGTGGAAGAGATGAAGAGGAATTTTAAAGAAATTGTTGACAGGTCATTAGCACACTCATCTGATATGTGATTTGGGTTGGTGAGGCTGCCTTTCATTTTTAAATTTGAAATATTTCCTAGCTGGGGAGAGGGTGCTTTTAGTAACAGCTTCCCTAAACTACTTAGCTTTCGCCAAGGCCAGACTCACTCTGAGGTAGTTTTCTGATTGCACAGGTCTCCCTCAGCCATAAATTTATTAAGGGCAACACAGCTATAAAATTGGGGATGAAAGGTTGATATAGTATTTCTGAAGTCACTTCCTGAGATGGGTTTTGATAACAGTGGATCAAAAATCATTCATATTTTTCCAGTAAGTAGTACATGTGTACTTGGTATTCTAACACCCAGATGAAAACTGAGCGGTATGAATGAATACAAAATTAAAATCTGGTGAAGGGATTGTCTAGATTGTATATACTGTGCAAATATGGGAAAAATTTTTTATTATTATGACAGGTGATTTTGTCTTGTGTATATTCTCAATGCAATTTAATTTTAAGCATTAACTAAAATAGGAATTCAATTTGCATTTCTGGACATCTGGAATTCTGCCCAAGTTAGCCCCTGTTGTGGCTTTAGGGTCAGCTATAAATATATATGTGAACAGTCTCTAGTGGGTGCTCTGCTAATTTCTATTAGTTCAGTTCTAATGAAAATGAACAAGATGGTGTATTTTAAGAGCCAGTCCTTTTATACTCTAACTTACACCAAACAGCACACTGACATACTTGAGAATTAATACATGGACCCTGCCTGCCTGAATAAACAATCTCTGATAAGGTTGTCCAGCTACTGATGAGTGTGATTTCAAGTCCAGATGGGATCAATGAAGAATTTTTAGATTGACTTTTTCAATAATAAAAGTTCGTGAGAATTAAAAAGTACATATATATGTATGCATATGTATGTATACATATGCAAAATACGTTTATATTTTATATAATTTTTTTAAAAGCATAATGCTTCTTAAAGAGACACTTAACATTTTAAAGTATGATTTTTATTAGAATTTTTTCAAGAGATCTGTGGCTAACAATTGACCAAATCTGCTTTCTCTTCTTCAGGGGTACACAGCTAGACTACATTTCCCAGTTTTCTTTGCAGTTAGGTATAGTCACATGACTGAATTCTCAGCAGTGGAATGTGAGAAGTGACATATTCTATTTCCAGGTCTGATGTAAAAAATCTCTATGGGTGGCACTTCCCTGGTGGCGCAGTGGTTGAGAGTCCGCCTGCCGATGCAGGGGACACGGGTTCGTGCCCCGGTCCGGGAAGATCCCACATGCCGCGGAGCGGCTGGGCCCGTGAGCCATGGCCGCTGAGCCTGTGCGTCCGGAGCCTTGCTCTGCAACAGGAGAGGCCACAACAGTGAGAGGCCCGCGTAACACACACACACACACACACACACACACACACACACACACACACACACACACACACACACACACACACACACACACACACACACACACACACACACACACACACACACACACACACACACACACACACACATCTCTATGGGTGATCAATCTGCCATGTTCTTTCTCTTTCAGGATTAAGGCAGATAAACATGGTGACTTTGGAAATCAGGACTTGAAGACTGTAGAGATACATGAGGCAAAGAGCCTGAGTCCCTGACCCACTGACTGAAGAAGAGCTACTGGCAGATTAGGAATATCTATTTGAAACTTAAATGCATGAGAATAAACTTTTATCCTATTGAGTCATTGAAAGTTTTAGTTTATTAGAATAGTTAAATGTGCTGTCTCTTGATTTCCAAACAACCTGTGAATATGAATGGCTGCTGCCAACAGCTCTCCTTGATTCTCCTCACCATAGGCGTGCTTCTGCTTCATGTCTAATCTCTCTAACCTGCAAGGTGGTAGGTGATGGTGCCTTGCAAGGCACCTTTTCTCATTGTCTCCTCAGAACTTGGAGATATAGAAAGTTCAGGCTTCAGTGAAGTTTAGGACTTTTAGTACATGTATATTGTGAATTAAACAAGTTATACTAAATAGGGCTAGCCTGGGTAACTGTGGAGGCTCTCCTGAGTGATAGATGTTACAAGTGAATACCAACTGAGTTACAAGCGAATACCAACTGAATAACAAGTGAATGTATTCTCCTTCCTTTTGCCATGTCCCAAGCCATAAAGAAAAGTTCTGGGTTATTACTATGATTTAAACATGATTTCAAAAATAATTCACTTTTTTCCTTCTCTGCCTATCTTTCAGCAGTTTCATCTTGCTTGTAGTCTCTGCCCAAATGCCATCTCTTTTTTATTTCTTCCTTCTCTCCCATCATTGACTTTTCCTTCATGAGGTTGAGAATTTGCTGAGAGAGATTGAGTGGGGGCAACAGTTTTCAAGAGTTGGGAGAAACTCCAACATCCCAGGGTACAAGGATTTTCTAGTACCATGGGCAGGGGTACACTCTCCCCGCTATAACGCTCATGTCAGTGGCCCTTATGGTATGTTCTTAAGGGGCTAGAGAAGTATGGAATTGACCCTCTTGGTTTTTCCTCAAATATTCTGAAGAAGGAGTCTTTCATTTATAGCCTTGATGCTAGAGGAAGACGTTATTATAAATTCAAAATAACTATCTCTACAAGTTTCATAAATTGAAAATGGCTTCTAAGCTAGAAACTGACTACATTTCAGAAATAATGGAAGGTAATAGAAAAATATTACTCTCTTAACAAGTCTTTATATTATTCAACTTTTCATCTATTGCAAAAATAGCTAAAAACACTAGCTGTTAGCTAGAAGATAGCTTTATGTCACATAAGCTAATGTTAGGACACAATATCAGCAAGAGTAGTCTAATAGATAAGATTTTCTGAGACCTCACTATGTGCTAGGCATCATCTCCAACAATCCTATAAAGTTAGTACTATTATAAACATATAATCAGAATATAATTATCCATCTATCAAGTGTAGAAATGGAGGTACAGAAGGTTAAGTAACATGACCAATGTAAAAACATCTACCAGGTCTTAAGGAACTAAGGTGTATTAAATATTGTATTATTTCAGATAATCCTGCAAATTGGAGAAGATACCATAAACATACTCATTGCAATATTTGATCACAACTACTATTTAATTAACCAAGGATTCCCCCCTCACACCAGAAACAAAAAACAAAAAACAAAAACTATTGAAAGCACGCTGACCACTCAGAGAGGGAAGAGATGCACTGTGTTGCAGTACAGCCTCTTGGCTGGCGAAGTCTCTACGAGGGCAGATAGTGTCTGTGATGCTGTATAAGCAAGGGAGGAGACTTCTGGATGTGAGAAATCTATTTCTTGCTGTGCCTAGGCCTTTTAACATCAGGATACACATCACCATTCAGAGAGAATTAAGAAAAAATCTACACCTTTAACCATCTATATTTACATGTATCCAGGACCTTTTTGGTTCTTGCTTTCTATGCAGATCAACAAAGTTCCTTACAGAAAGCCTATTTCTCTGTAGCCAATCTCCTGACTGATTTTTTAAAAAAAATTATTTATTTTTGGCTGCTTTGGGTCTTCATTGCTGAACGAGGGCTCTAGCTGTGGTAAGCGCGGGCTGCTCTTCATTGCGGTTGTACGGGCTTCTCCTTGCGGTGGCTTCTCTTACTGCGGAGCACGGGCTCTAGGCACGTGGACTCAGTAGTTGTGGCGCACAGGCTTAGTTGCTCCGCCGCATGTGGGATCTTCCCCGACTAGGGATCGAGCCCGTGTCCCCTGCATTCTTATCCACTACGCCACCAGGGAAGTCCTTGACTCTGATTTAATTGGAGATGTTTCTGATACTGAGACCATGCTCACAAAACCATTTCACTGTAGTTCACACTCAGACCTTCATGGAGAGGTCATGTGGTCATCTCTGCAGCCACCAGTGGTCATATATTTACGTTGCTGGTAATTTTCTACTCATAAAATAACTCACACTTGCATATGATTTTTTTCTGGCATACTTTATATTGTTTACTCATTTTGAGCCTCATTATGAATTTATAGTTGCTCTCCAACTCAATTGGTTCCAATAATTGAACTCAACATTTTCTCACAGTACCACCCCTGTGATCTAGCTGTGACAGTACAGCAACAGAAGACCATCGGACCGAGATCCTTTAGCCATAGACAGCTTTGGAAATATCCTTGTTATTTTGCAGTAACAAAATGTCATAGACTAACCTGGAGACTTTCTGCCCCGAATAGAGTCAGCTATTCTCCAAAGAGTCCTGATTCCTCTTGGGGGAATGACAAAAAAATACATTCACGGCATGAATTCTAATCTACTTCTATCTTACCTAAGGTCAAAACAGCTTTTGACCTTGTTTTAATATGAGGGTTCATTAATCTAATAGTCCTACCTACTCTCTCTCTACTTTTTTTCTTTGAGCTAGAATTTCCCTTGCTCTCTCCCTCCCCCACAAAGAAGCAACATGGCACAACAGTTAAGAAAATGTGCTCTGGTGTCTGATTGCCTACACGTATTTTCTGCATCACCATTCTGCGAGATACTCACACTCTCTTGTGCTTCAATTTCCCTCTATATAAAATACCTGATAGGGTTGTTCTCTATGTACATGTAAATCTCTTAGAACAACGCTTGGTTCAAAATGCTAAATAAACATTAGCTATCATTACTTTTGGAACTATATGTTTTACACTATCATAGGACTCCATGGATTCAAATTGAAATATTGTCTCAAACTAAAAATATTCACTTTATTTTCATGCTTGTACCCTTGGCATCCTGGAATTGACTAAAAAATGTGCTGACCTAGATGATCCCCTTTGCCAGCATCACTTTAAAAGAATAACTGTCTAATAAGGTAAAGGAATCCTAAACTGTTTATAAGCTGGCACCCCAACTGCACAGTAAAAAAAAAAAAACCACCCTGGATTCTTATAAAAACATTAATAAAAGGGAGAACAATAACAATGTACTCTTTTAGATTTTTATTAAAATTCTATTTTAATTACTTATTTTCTTGGCCATTTAATTATCACTTTTCTTCCACAAAAACTTTACTGTTGAACTCCAAAGGTTTAACAACTTCAAGTGGAACTAGAACCATAATTCATTACTTCTGTAGTTTTTAGAAAGTTATTTATAAATGTCAGGAATACCACAAAATTAATATCAAGACTCATCAGAAACTTTAAAAATCTTCAGTTCAAAAGTTCACGTGGACCAATTTTAGTAGATTCATAAAGTTACAACTTGCTACCTGGATGCCACCATATAAAAAAAAACTCTGGAAATACACAAACCAAATTTTCCTTCGTATTATAAAAATTACCTCTATACAATCCTTCTGAAGTTGTAATGCACAAGAACCATTGAGCTCCAACTATCTTTCTTAATTTTATCACCACATCCTCTATGCAAATCATATGCCCTGGTCAAATTAGTCTTTTCATTTTTTTCCTACTATACCTATGATTTCCTACCTCTATATGTTTATTCACATAGGTTTCCCACTCAAAAGTCCTTCTCCTTTCACTCTTTCTCCTGCAATCTCATGCCCACTTAAAGAGCTGACTCAAATAAATCATTCTCTATAAAGATGTCCCTATTCTTCCCAACTGGAAATGATCTTCCTCTACTATTTTTGGTGCCCTGTATTACTTACCGTTCCCTGTCTATTCTATTTGTTACTTTTCCAATTAGATGTTAAGTTCTTTGGCATCTGTTGGCCACAACAGCTAGTTTGATAAATAATTTATGCTATACTTGACATTCTAGGTGTTGAATGGGGATGAATATGATTTTCACTTCCTGGGAGTAGTGGCATAAGTAGTGAAAGAGGTTGCATGGACTCAGGCGTCAACATCCAGTTCCAGTTCCTCTGTGTTACTTTGAAAAAAATCACCCTGTCTGACATCAGTGTTCTTAGCTCTAAAAGGAATGGGATGCACTAGGTAAACTTTTAAGGCTCTTCTTGCTCTAAGATTGCTTTACTTGGTAATTACTTCCTCTTCCTTTTTACAAATGAAAGTGCATGTTGATTGCTTATCCATAACCATTTTAAATTTGAAAAATATTTTACATTTAGCATTTTACATTTGACAGAAGATTATTGTTAGAAACTGAGAACGACTATACTAAAGAGGTATGTTTAAAAATAGAAGTATCAGAAGAATTTCATTTTACTGTCATCTGTTCCAAAGACCTCAAAGATGCTGGTTTAGAAAGGAATCACTCAAACATTTAAAATATATATTAAATACCTCTAGCTTAAGTTTGCTGACTTTGAAATTTGACTGGAGAAAGAAGTATTCATCTAGCCCACTAATTTAAAGAAATATAAAATATTCTTTTGATATTTTCTCAAAATTTGTCAGATGTGTCTTCAAAAAGAAAGATGAAATTTAATTTCTGGTAGACTATTATTCACCTTTATTCCTTTTCCAATTGGAATATATTTTAATTCATGTGTTCAAAAAATCAAGCAAGGAGATATAAAATTATGTTGATTTTTAAATAACATCTTAAGATTTTGCTATATTTGAATTGCCTACTTTCATCCAAATTTAATTCTAAATCAGAGAAGTCATCTTAATTGCAATTAAATAGAATCTTAGGTCTTAATGAATATAACATTGAAGGTATGTTACCCAAATCACCTCAATTTCACAGAAATTAACATTTCAATGCATTTTGCCCTGAACTGAAAATATCTTTGAAGAAACAATTATTCATGAAATAAAACATCTGGTGGAGTTGAATCAGAGACTGTGGAAACAGACAGCTTTATAAGCAACAGTTCTGGCAAGCAGTTTTGATGAAACACTAGACTAAAATTAAGATTTTTAATATTCCAGAGAGTTTTTTTTTTTTTTTTTTTTTTTGGTACGCGGGCCTCTCACTGTTGTGGCCTCTCCCGTTGCGGAGCACAGGCTCCAGACACGCAGGCTCAGCGGCCATGGCTCACGGGCCCAGCCGCTCCGCGGCATGTGGGATCTTCCCGGACCGGGGCCCGAACCCGCGTCCCCTGCACCGGCAGGCGGACTCTCAACCACTGCGCCACCAGGGAAGCCCCTTCCAGAGCGATTTGGTCTTATTTTTTCTCAGTGTTCTCTCCAGGCTTGAAATAGTATGAATTTTCTTCTTTAATGACATGAGACATTCTCAGGAAACAAAATATATTTTTTTTCATAAATGTTAACCTCAGGAGGTTTTCTTTTCTCTCTCTTTTTTTTTTTTTTTTTTTTGCGGTACGCGGCCCTCTCACTGCTGTGGCCTCTCCCGTTGCGGAGCACAGACTCCGGACGCGCGGGCTCAGCGGCCGTGGCGCACGGGCCCAGCCGCTCCACAGCATGTGGGATCCTCCCGGACCGCGGCGCGAACCCGTGTGCCCTGCATTGGCAGGCGGACTCTCAACCACTGCGCCATCAGGGAAGCCCAGGAGGTTTTATTTTCTATTAAGCGTAAAGTTTGCTTCATTAATTTACATGAAAAGACCCTTCTCGGGGACTTCCCTGGTGGTCCAGTGGTAAAGAATCCACCTTCCAGTGCAGGGAATGCAGGTTTGATCCCTGGTCAGGGAACTAAGATCCCATATGCTGCAGGGTAGCTAAGCCTGCGTGCCACAACTTTTGAGCTCACGCGCCTCAATGAGAGAGCCCGTGTGCTGCAAACTACAGAGCCAACACACTCTGGACCCCTCGCACCACAATTACAGAGCCCACGCGCCCTGGAGCCCTCATGCCACAACTAGAGAGAGAAAACCTGTATGCCATTAGAGAGAAGCCCGCGCTACAACGAAAGAACCGGCACGCCTCAACGAAGACCCTGTGTGCTGCAACTAAGACCTGATGCAGCCAAAAAAACAAAAAACAAAAAAAACAGACCCTTCTCAAAAACTGGTAACGGTGTGTACAGCTCCACCCCGCCCTGCTACCCATAACTGGAGAGACTTTACAGCTCCTTAGATTTTAGTTTGATGAGGACAGATTGTCTTTAACTCATTTGGTCTGAGGAATTCTTGGTGATGTCAAACACTCCAATCTAGTTTGTTATTAAAACTACTTTCAGGTTTTATGTTAAAGGTTTTCTCAACCCTGGCATTCATTATTGACATTTTGGTCTGGATGGTTCTTTGTTGTAGGAATTGTTCTGTGTATTATTGTAGGCTGTTTAGCAGCATCCCTGGTCTCTACCCACTAGATGCCAGTAGCACACATACCCTCTGCCACTCAGTGTGACAGACAAAAATGTCTCCAGATATTGTTAGTCCCCTGGAGGGTAGGGGGAAAATGGACCTCCAGTTGAGAAACACCATTTTAAAGGATTATATTAATGCTAACTCTAAAGCCACCCTCCCATCCCCGCACCCCCAATTTGAAGCCCTGTTTCTACACTTACTAGTAATGTGGCCTAGAGCAGGTTTATTAACCTCTCTGAGCCTCAGTGTCTTCATCTGTAAAATAAGGATAATAATTAGCTACCTCATAAGGCCATTGTGAGGATTAAATGAGATGATGCACAAGAACCACTCAGAAGAGTGCCTGGAACAGTAAGCCCTTAGCCAGCATTGGAAATTATTTTTATTATAATCCCCATAGCCTTTGAATAAAACTTTAATTTTCACAGCAGTGAAAGATTTAAAGGTTTTCTTACCAATTTTCTGAGAGTTATATAATTGATACTAATTAATGGGTATTTTTCCTTTTTAATTCCAGTTAAAATAATTACAGAGACAATTTCTTCAACTAATTTTCAAGAAGGGAACATGTGCCATAAGCCTCCCTAGGATTATGTATTGCCCCATCCTAGGGGTAGAATCCAGAACATGTTCAAAGGAAAGCATTTTGTAATTTTTTCCTTTCAAATCACAGGCTTACTTAACAAGGTCTAGTTGGACCAAACTTTTACTTTAATAGTAATTGATGCAAATGCTAATAAGCTCAACACCTCTAGATTTCAGAACACAGCAGTAACTGAGGCTGCACTGAAAATCTCAGCAGGCCCTGCTCTTATGCTCTCCGTAAACCTGAGGGCTACACTAGAAGAGGGTATGATTAAAACCAGTTCTCAATAACACCACAGGCACCCTCGTGTTTGGAAATGGCAACTGAATCTTTTCCTTAAATTTGAGCTTAAAACAGTCACTTGACACCTTATCAAAATAAACACAGGTTGGGTTTATTTAAAAAAAATATGGTGCTGAGATTTTAAGGAAATAGATCTTAAATCATCTCCCTTGATAGCATTTTAAATTGCGTTAAAATACAGATACTTAGCCCCTACTCCCTGACATTTCGATCCAGTCATATCTGAAGTATAGCTCTGAAATCAGATTTTTCTAAAGCTTTCCAGGTGATTTTCAGATTTTCAAACAGATTTGGAAGATACTACCTAAAGAAACAGAGGAATACCTATGAAGCTTAAGTAAATTTCTGCAAGTAAATAAAATTACCCTGATGACTCTGATCATAAAATGCATGATTAATTGATTCATTTACTCATTCTACATATACTCATTGAGAGCCTACTACATGGCAGGAACTGAGTTAGCCACAGGCAAGGTGAATAACAAGTGAACAAAATACATCTGGACCCTGCCTTCATAAAGATTATCATTGACCAAGATGGCCTTAACAGTCCCTCAGCTTGACTAAGCTCTAGACAGATTTCTTCCTGACTTTAGGCCCCTGACCTCCCTTTTCTTACAGCCTTTACTTCAGAAAACTTGCAATTGTAAATTACTTTTCTGCCCCTTTGAGATGTCAATCTTCTAAAATCTTGGAATGTCTTTCTCAAACTGGGAGCCATCCCTTTGAAATATAATCATCAAGAAAGATAGGGCCCCTCTCTCCAGTTTCTGTGGGAGGATAGAAGCCTAATTTGTTGGATAAATGCCAATTAGCAAACACAGATGGCCTGATCACATTGACCAACCTCCTTCCTAATGTCCTCCAGTTCTTTTGCATGAGCTCACCACAGTACTTAAATATCCTACTACCTTTTATTTCAGTGGAATTGAGTTCAATATCTGTCCTCCATATCATTAGTCTTGACTCCTTCTGCAATTGTCCTGAATAAAGTATTTCTTGCCTGTTTTTTCTTTGATATCTATGTCATCGATTTTGAGCTTTACTGTTCATAAAAATCACCTGAGTTTGCTAATCCAGTAAGCCTGGGTATGATCAAAGAATCTGCACTCATAAGCACCTGCGTGATATGAGCAGGACAGAGAAAGAACAGACATTGAAATCCATTGGTGCCCATTGTCTCACCATACATAACATTAAGGACTGGATCATCACAGGCAAAGTCACAAGACCTAGAAGCCAGCTGCAAGGGTTCACAAAGGCCAAATCTTAGACATTTTGACCATTGAAATAATTAAGTATAGTAATTATTTCAGAAACATTGTACAAAATGGAAACCCATGGGTACATACTGATTATAAATAAATGAGTAAGTAATTGTGGAGAAAGGAAGGCTCTTGATTACCGAAGAAGGCTGAGTGATGATTGATTGATGTTAGAGAGGGCTGGAGTTTAAAAATCAACCTCTTGCAACTATGATAGTAAAGATTAGTTCATGTAAGAATCACCAATGAGTGATAAATCAAGGGGGAAATTTTTGATGCAGAGCAGGATATATGCATGGTTGAAGAGTATCTCTCAACAGATTGCTTGTTAATTGCAAGAGAAAAAATAGTAACTACATGATTGTGTAACTGGACGGTACCTTGCCCAGGTGATTAAAGTTAACATCAACAATGAAAGGCAGACGGACATCATGTGCCACTATATGTGATACCCTGAAAAGGACATAATATAAATATTATGCAAATAATTTCAAGAATAATCTAATCATGAGGAGACATTAGAGAAACTCCAAATGATGATCTTTCTATTAAGAAGGAAAGGGGGGAAGGATGTATGTATTCTTCAAAAATGTCAATGTCATAAAAGATAAAGAAAGGCCGAGAAATTATTCCAGATTAAAGGAGACTCAAGAAGTCTAAAAATTAAATGGACTGTGTGATTCTAGACTGGATCTTGTACTGAAGAAAAAATGCTACATAGGCCTTTGTTCCATCTGTTGATAAAATTGCAATACGGTTGATAGATCCCTTAGAGGTAAAAATTATATAATGATTATATAAGAGAATATCCCAATTCTTAGGACACACACATTGAAACACTGAGGGGTAAAGGGTCATATTATATATAATGTATGCCCATGTGGTTCAGAAAAAATATAGGTAGACAGCAAGTAATAAACGTAAAGCAAATGGGGCAAAATATTAACAATGGTGAATCTGTGTAAAGCAGATACAAACATTCTTCGTACTATTCTTGTAAAGTTCTTGCATGTTCAAAATTCTTTCCAAATAAAAAGTTTAACATATGCCATTAAAAGTGCATGTTTATACAATGAGGAAACCAATAATTCCATAAAGCAAGCCATTGCATGGCCTTTACACAGCTGCAACTAAATATTATGCCCTTAGCCTCTACAGAGGCTTGATTAAGAGGATGGTTTTTGAATATTATTTATTCTGTTGTTTAATGTAAGAAGAAAGCAACCCATTTATGCATTTCTCTGTGACTGCAGACCAAGGGAAGAGCTTGGTTAGGGAAAAGCTTTACTAAAGAAAAAAACTAATAAAATTGTTAATTTCGTTTATTTCAACATGGAGCGCCACGTAGCCCTTTGGTTTTCTTCTCTGCCTTGACAATTTAGAGCCAATTTTGTTATATTGCAATAACTCTCTTTCAGCCTAGGTTGGCTGGTACAAGAGGAAGCACCTTTCTTCAAAGTTCTACTTCCTTCCTTATTATTTACCTGCTTAAGGTCTATGTTGTTGACCTGAAACAAATAGCCTGCCAGGTATTTCACCAGCAAAGATGGGTTTATTTGGATCATCAGAGAACTGCAATTCAGGGTCTGCAATCATGGTGAGCTGCATGCAAGTCCCCACCCAGCAAAGGAAGGAGAACACTTTAATAGAGAGGAAAAGGAAGTTAGGAGGGCTATAGTAAACAAAGAGTCCATGACCTTTCATTGGCTGAGTCCTTGTCAAGAAAGAAGAGGAGTCTTTCTTTTTCCTGTTGGGCTCTACTATCATCGCAGGGCACGGAAGCTCCCTTTCTGGTCTCCCAGCTCTATTTAATTGAGATTTCTGTTTATTCACTTTACAATATTAATGGGCTTCAATTTGGGGGGTGGTATTTTGGGAGTTAAATGATAAACTGCATCACAGTGTTGAAAATGTTGCATTATAAATCAATAGATAAATGGAAATGCTATACTGAAGCAAAAAATGGACTAGGTCTGTCCTCTAGAACTCAGAGGCAACTTTCAGATTTTGATTGAATGCCACAATCTGGGGAACCTCCTGACAAGTATATCTCAAATAGAAATGCCCTTCCCACTATATCCCCCAACTATGGTCACTCTCTATCAATTTACCCTGTTTTATCTATCTGCTTTGCATTTAGTGCCAACTTTTTATATGTATTTGTGTGTATTGTTTGTCTTCTTCTTCTAAAATATAAATTCTATGGGAGCAAAAGCTTTGCCTATATTTTTGTTTACTGCTAAAACAATGTTTAGCAAATGAATGAATGAAAGAGAGCATGTCCCCATAAATTCATTCCCTGGCTCTTTACTTAAGAGCCAAGGTAAAGTTTTCCATTATATCACAATCTTTACTTCTGTAACAAGATATAAATATTCGATATACATACACACACACATATATATCTGTATATGTATATCTGTATATGTATATATCAGTCTTTGATGATTTACAAGGCAGATACTGCCCATCTCATTACCCTCACCAGCAGCAAAGGAATGGAGACTAAGGAATTGTGTGTATTATTATACCTTTTTACTTATTTTATTTAAAAGTTCCCCAGGCCTTAAGAAAGGAGAAAACATCTGATTCTAGGTATTTGTTTAAAGTGCCTTTGTGTGTGTGTGTGTGTATGTGTGTGTGTTGTGTGTGACTAGTGAAACTGGACAGTGGAGGGGTGCTGGAAAGAATAGGATAAGAAGGAAGGAAGAAGTCTCAAAGTTACAAGTGTGAACAGAGTGTGAGGCTGTTGTCTCAGAAGTGCTGGGCAGAAGCATCTAGAGAAGGAAGGATGTAGAAGTCATCAAAGGCCACGATGGCCAGATGTGCTCACCAGCTAAGGACCCAGTTGGCTTACTGCCCAAGGCACCTGGGAGGGGAGCAAAGAAAACTCAGAAAGGAGAGGGACAAGAGGCCCCAAAGTCAATTAGTTTGCATTGAGATGAGATTGTCTGTCAATCAAAGGACTTTAGATTTTACCCTTCTAGGGAGTCACTGAAGAGTTTTAAGCAAAGGACTGACACAATTGTGTCAAGTAAAAAAGTCATCTGGTGGTGATGGATACGTATATTAGTTTGAAGGTATACGTTTATCAAAATATCAAGTTGTATATCTTAATCATATACAATTTTTATTTTTTAATTATACCTCAATAAAGCTAGGGGGAAAAAGCACTCTGGTGGCAAGATGGAGAATAGTTTGGAGAGAAGGAAGACCAGAGGCAGGGAAATCGAGCTATTGATAAAAAACTGGCAGTGGCAGCCCTTTCCCTTTTCTACAGACATGACTGAATTTTCTGAATCAAAAAAAAAACTATAGCAAAGATAACCAAATGTAGATTTTCCTCTAAATGAAATAACACATATATGTTTTAAAAAATTAATGTTTTTAGATCTCTGTAAGTGTTGGGCCTATTTAGAAATCTTTTTTTGTTTCTATCCCTGGATCATTAAAATGGTTGACTTTTATTTTAAATTTATTAATATATATGATATTAATCTCTTTGACCAAACTATTTATAAATTTGTTTTTAGAACCTTTGCCATTTCAATTGATGGCATGATGAAATGATGAAATGTCAGGCTGTAACTCTTATTTTCTTCTTAAGAGTTAATCTATTTCATTATTTGCTCTGAAGTAGTGGATCCAGAGCTATAATATTTCATAGTTCTGTTGGTGGTGACAGCCACATTCATTATAAGCAGGCTATTAATCCTACAATGCTTCCTTCAGCTCAAGGATCAGTAAGTTCATCAGACACCCATCTTCTGGAAATCTGCAGGGTGTAGCAAGGGGCTGTGGTAAGTAAGAGCACAGATGTATCAGTTGAAAATTTGACTATTTTTGTAATAGAATTCACTGGTAAGACCTTTGAGCAAGCAAACAGAACTGGCACACACTGCCTGGTATATTATTGGTCAGTGACAAAGTATAAACCAACTACAAAATCTAGGCACGATGTGAGGGGATGAGGGAGACTTTCCAAAAGGTATCATGAACCAATTCCAAAGGTCATTTTTGACATCTGACTGGACAAGGCATAACAATGATCTCAGGAGGCCGACTCTCATCTGTATTTGGAGCTTTTACTGCTTTCTCTCTAAAAGTAAAATAAAAAGTCAGTACAACTAAGCTATCAAGTTTAATTATGGCAAATGGGGAGCAACTGCAGGGTTAAATACCATCCAAATAACCCTTTCCAGACTTTTCTTCACCAATCATGAATATTAAGCACCTCTTGTTTTTTTCTGCCCTTTCTATGTAAGTTTAACACTCACATTTCATTTAACATGTCTATGTCTTACATGTTTCTTAGGTTATTAACTTTTTTGTCCATGTATATCTAACTCACCTTATGAGTTTTCCTGTCTTTATAAGTACTACCTTATTTATTAACTGTGCTCAGTATATCTCATGAGTTTCATCTAGCCCATTTGTTTTTCTTATCCTCTATGTCAGAACTGAAGTTCTTAAACAATGCAGCAAACTTGCACTGTAGTAGTTATGCAAAATGAGACTTCTATCATGTTATTATAATTATTAACTGAGTCATATAAGCAGTGATTAATAAATTTAAGCAGTTTAGATAATTAACCAAAAAAAAAGGAGAATTGTAGGATTCCACTCCCCCCCATACTCTTTAAACAAGATTTAAAAATTATTTGCTTCTAAGTAATTTCTCTTCCCTAACATGAAGGTAACCCTATTATTGTTTTTTCATCTAGTTCTCTAATTTTGCTTTAGTTAGAACTAAGTTAGCTTGAGTAACAGTAAATACTCAAAACAACAACAGCTTAAAAAAATAGTTTATTTCTCTGTCATGTGTGTGAAAGAAGTTTTCCAGCTGAGCAAGAAAAAGGAAAGAAAAAAAAAGGCAAAACCAAACTGAAAAGTTAAATACGAGATGTTTATTTATAGGCATCAGCTAGAACTTAAGTCATATGACCATACTTAAATCAAAGGATGCTGGAAATTGTCTTTTTTTCCCCATTGGCCATGAGTCTAGTTAAAAATCAGCATTTAGGGAAAAAGGAGATAACACATATTGGAAGAAGAGTATCAGGCTCTGTCACAAAAGTCTGAACAGAACGAAAATTTCCACTAAAGTGTAAAAATGTGATTGACCTGTAAATAGGACAAATGTCCTGCCACCTTGTGGGAATACCATCATTTTCTTTCCAATCTAAAGCCTGATGTAAATCCAAATCCATATTATTACAGCTCTCCCTAAAATGTGCATAATTATGATCAAGTTAGCATATGATTAAACATTTTCCTGTAAGACTTTAGATTCAAAATAACCAATAATTATCTTGTGCAGCATACTTAGCAAATACATCTTATTACCATAATAATGTCAAGATCATATTAAACCAAATATAAAACTTTGGAAACAATTAAAAATGAACCTAACTCCCCCTCAACAGGTGCATGCTTTTCTCCTCTCATCACCCTTTTCTATTTGCTTGGGTTGTTTTTCCCCTGAACTTTACATTTTCAGAAAAGTAAACTACTCATCTGCCCTTCAATATGGATAATTTGTTAAAAGGTAGAACTTTATACATTTCTCTTCCAATCACTGGCTTTAGTCAATTTGAGGTGGTTGATCTCTAGATTTCCTTTGAGATCAAAGGAAGTCTTTGGTAAGGAATGACCTACTTTGAGTAGGTCAAAGTAGGCCTTTGAGTTGGTTTCCACGTTAAATTTTCATTCATTGAAGTTCTCCAACCAATAAACCTGGCACTTTCCAACCTCTCAATAGATGATATCTGCCCTACCTGCTTTGGGAGAAAAGACTTAAGGTGGCTGGGCCAGGGGGCTGTAGCGCTGTCTCTATTGTACCCTATAACGCCTGAAGTCTTACAGGAAGGGAACTAATATTTATTGAAACAATTACTCATTGCTGAAAACCAGAAATTGAAGGTTTATTCAATATACTTTAGTGGAATTGTATTGCTTTCTTAAATAATCATACACAAAAATTTCTTGTTAATCATATTCTTGGATATTTTATGTTTAGCTTTCACTGAGGTCTTTTTTTTCCATTATATTTTCAAGTTGTTTTTTCTAGGAATATAAGACAGCTATTGACTTTTATATATTAATTTTGTAGCTAGCTACCACATATATTTTCTTACTGTTTTAAATAAGTTTTTCACTTAATTCTCTTGGGTTGTTCAAATGTACAATGGTATGATCTATTCCTTATATTTTATTCTCCTACCTATTTCTTTTTAGAGGTTTACCACTAACTACCATGAAGAATGACAGTCCCTGGTTTATAACTTGACTCCATCTGAGATGTTAGAAGCTTTACACCTATTCACTAAATTAAGTCCCAAAGCTACTTATAAAGTGGGTATAATCCATGATTCATAAAGGGAAATTACCTAAGGTCACAAAAGTAAATAAGGGAAATAAATATTTTTTGAACCCAGATTTGTTCTCACATTTCATGTATTTTCTATGATTTCACAGAATAAACCCAAAAGGAGAAAATATAAGATTCAGTAAAAAATTAGGATCTATTCTCCAGCTAATGCTGGAGATTTTCATCACAGGAAAATCATAAATCAGAAAATTACCTATTCCAGTTATGTACTGCTGTGTAATACATAACCCAACCTCAAGAGTGTAAAACTATATACATTTTATTATACTCATGGATTCTATAGGGCAGATATTTGGACAAGGCACAGTGAGCATAGTTTGACTCTCTACAGGGCACCACACAGCATGACACGTTCTGCTAACAGAACTGTTAGGTACAGGTAATGTTGTAGTTTTGGCTGTATGGGTGACAAGATGAGGCTACATAGAGAGGGAGACAATAGAATTTGGAGAATCTTGCCTGGCAGGCCAGGAACTTTGGATGTTTATCTGTAGACAAGCTTTAAAGGAACAATGACCAAATTTGCATTTCAGTTTATTCTAACAGCATTTTGAAAGCTATATTGGAGGTGACTGAGGCAGGAAGCAGGGGATATGTTAAGGAGAAATGATGAATGTTTTTACTGGGGCAATAGCAGTGAGAACTGCTGTGATTTTCCGGTGGATTATATAAGCAAGTTTGGGATAGGGGTTGAGTTTAGGAGGATTCCAGGCAGAACTGGATATCCCAGCAGATGGTGAGGCTGTGCAGGAGGCCAGAATGACATGGCGGAATAGCAGAATGACACATGGAGGGAAAGAGGGATGATGGATTTCATTTGGAAACATTAAATTTGACTTGTCTGTGGGAAAGTTCCCCATATTACTTCAGGAGGAATTGTCAGGTAGGTAGCTGTCAGTCTGTGCTACAGTCTGAGGAATCAGCGTATAGATGGAAACTGAAGCCAAGGGTGTGAATGAGATTGTATGGGAAGGTTTTCAGAAATAATAATTTAAAAAGAAATAAGGACAATCACTGGAAAGTACCAATAATTCCATCCAAAGCTGAGTAGGAAGATCAGAGAGCTAGAGGAAAAAATAAGAGAAAGTGGATCTGTAAAGTAATTGAAGGAGAATGTCAAGGAGTTTTTGCTCCATAGGTTCATTTGAACTCTGTGACTGAAACAAAGATATTCTCTCTCTAATGCCAAGGATTGGGCTCCTTAAATCATCAACAGGAGAAATTTTTAGTTACAGCAAAGAAAGCTGTAGTGGTTCTTGCTTTTGTCTGCCCATATCTTTTTTTTTTTTTTTTTTTCTGACAATTCCTCCACCTGCCTGGTTTCCTGGGTGGAAGGCCAATCATTGGAATCCATCTTGCTGGTCATAGTGATTGGTTCACAGTATATGCGTGGGAGGAGCCACACTGTTTTTCCTTTCTTTTCTTTCTTTCTTTCTTTTTTTTTTTTTGCCTCCTCCTCTCCCCTTTCTGGAGTTGTATCCTATTGCTTGCATCAAGAGCTGATACTGGCTGGTTTTAACAGCTGGCATTTTTTATATGGTGTCTGTTCCAACTGACCAATTGTTAAATATACTGAATATGATCCCTGTTGCCACCAAAACATGTTAACTGATTCAGATGTTTAGAATAACTGAAGAACAGAGTTTGATCTGAAAGGAAGCTGTAAAGTACCTGAAACAGGCAACCTGTAAATTATGACCCAATTATTTTCAGGAAATATCAATCTAAAGTGAGGCTTTGTAAGTTGAAGTACACTTACGATTTTCAGGGCTTTTGCATCAGAAGGACAAATGAGTGAGCATGCTAAGGATGCTGGCCAGGAAGTTGTTGAAATGATGTACCAGGAAGGAAGTAGAGTCAGAAAGGGGATCACTGATTTGGAAAGAAAGGTGGAGTCAAGAGACTTGAGGTCTCTATGGGGCCAGAGTGGAAATAAGGGGGCTGGACACACTGAAGGATGAGAACTTATGGTCTGAGAATGAGGGACTGGAGTGCTGTTATTGAATATGCATAGCCATTCTGGCTGGGGACAAGTTCTAGGGTGTGAGTAAGGAATGAGGTAGTGAAAGGGAGCGAGGTGGAAACTCAGACTAGTATGTTGAGGAACAGGATAGGACTTTGGATGCATCTGCTAAATGGATGCTTGACATCTGTTAGGATTTCATGAGGACAAAATATAAACGAAGCAAATGTGTGTGAGTTAAGACATACACATCACTACTGTTGCATTCTGTCTCACCAGATCTTTACAGATTAGATCTCAAGCTGTTTAAGAATATTTCCTTGACTCCTAGCTTTCCTAATGATGGGTCTAACAGCCTAAGTGCCTCCCTCACTTCATATCATTAAGGTTATATTTAAAGCATGTGCTATGGGAAAAATATAGTATGAATCTTGATAGTCAGATATTTTATAGGTGAACATGCTTTTTCAAGACTGAAATTCAGTGTTTCTGAATTGGTAACAATATTCTCTCCAAAACAAGGGTGAGTAGAACACCTTGATCAATTATTTTTTCTTGAGAATATATTTTCCCATTTTTCTAGTCTCACTTGAAATCATTTTCCATAGTTTATGGAATAACAGTCTAAGTATTTATAAGTCATGGAGATAGTCATTTTGCTTTGAGATATAATTACAAATCAACATGTAGAAGTGCTAAAGCAGAATTTTTTCTAATTTAAATAATAACACTAGTATTTATTACAGATATTCAAATATTGTCTTAAAAAGAGGAGGCAATTACAGTTGTAGGTGAAAGACTAGGAGTATTTATACCAAACAGAAATGTGGTAATTCAGGGAAAATGGGTAAATGACCATAGTAAACCAAGCATGCTGATACAATGTTTAAGACTGACCAAAGAAAACCTCAAAATGTTTGAGCCCTCATCTTAATGCTCCTTTTTTTGTGTGTGTCAGAGGGAAGCTCAGCTGGGTGCTCTGTGATGACCTAGATGGCTCGGATGGGGGGTTGGGAGGGAGGTCCAAGAGGGAGGGGGTATAGGTATACATATAGCTGATTCACTTCATTGCACAGCAGAAACTAACACAACATTGTAAAGCAATTATACTCCAATAAAAAATAAAATAAAAAAACAAAAGAAACCAAACAAACAAAAATTAATGCTCCTTTTAATGAAGGCAGTTTGACACAAAGTCCATAGCTTCCCTTATGTATTAAAAAACTCTCAAGAGACCATATACTTTCACGCTCCTGTTTTTAGATTCAACAACACTTTACAATTTTTTCTCAAAAGGAAGAAATTAGGAAGAAATTCCCAAATATTTATCAAGTATTTTTTCATTGTCCCATAACAAATCTTTCTCAGATTCTAATTCAAAGTTTTTTTAGTGAAATTAAAGGATATGGAAGGAGTTACATGGATTTAGTGCTTACAACAGGAGTAGTTTCTTTAAAATCTGAATAATTCATGATACCAATTCAATAAACCAAGTGAAAATGATCACCTTGCTTTCTGTGCCCTAAAAAGACAGCAGGTGGAATCACTTATCTGAGTCACTGATGGGCTAGGTGAAGAAGATGGAAAAGGCCTGAGGCAGAGATTTAAGGGGCAAAAGCACTATACAGCCATAGGGATATGTCTGAATAATCTATTCTCCTTCTTGGAATGGCCCTTCTTTCTCTTCTCCATGATCTTTTAGCACAAATGTCTTTTCTCTGTGGAGTGTTCATTCATCCACTTCCCCAGACAGAGGTCATCCCTTTGCACACAGCTCTTCATAGATATGCATATGTAACCCATTGTACTGTAATAACTTATTGAATGTCTCTCAGGCCATAGTGAGGTTCCTCAGGAGTCCTTCGTGTCTGGTTCAGTGCCAGAAATGTTAGATTCATTATAAAAGACTTATTATCATTAGAATGGTTACTTTATTCAACACATTAAAACAGTCAAGGCACCATACTTTCCTCAGGTGGCAAAAGGATGTGGTTCCAACTTGATGTTAAAGAAATTAGATATCTTCACCTTAATGTCTTTTAATCCACCTGTCAGAATTATAAGGCAAGGGTGGGAGTGGTCAGCTAACTCAGCTACTTGAGATTCTGGACTTCCTGAGATCACAGGGAGAGAGATATGAATAGGCTGAAGACGTATAATATCGACCAACTTTTATGAAGAAATGATAATCTGGGAAACATCTGACATTTTCTCGAGGTCAGAGATCAACCCAGCTGTATGTATTATGGTGTTTTCAATCCAAATTAGTGTTGTCAACATTTAAAAAAATGCTTTTGTGGGTGGAAGAGTCTCATGAAATAACCCAAGAAATAACAGCAGGGGAAGGGAGACAGCCTGGGGAAGTCAGGACAAGTCGCGGGTGTTAGTTTTAGTTAGATTCCCTATCAGCTTGGGCACTTCCCAGATGTGTGGATTTGAGTGCATGATTTAGCCTTCTCTGATTTAATCTCAGCACCTTTAAAATAGCAAAAGTATGTGGCTCATTGTTCTGTTTTGATAATTAAATGAGACTGGGTATACAAAGCATATAAAAAAGGGTAGGTATCAATACATTTTAGCCTTCTTATTTTATCTGAAATCCAACCAATATTTATTCCATAGTTGAAGAGCTCTTGAACTTTAGTGTGCATAAGAATAGGCTTGAATTCTTATTAAATTGCATATTTTTGAGCATCACTACAAGAAATTTTGATCCAGTTGGTCTCTGAGGCCCAGAAATCTTTTCAACAAGTCTTTCAGGTGATTCTGATATAAGTGCATTTAAAAGACCACACTTTAAGCAAAATACCACCAAGAACCATTTAGGTAGAATGGTAGATGTGTAGTATATGGTACAATGCTTTTATAATTTTATGTAGGCTAGAGTTCAGTGATGATAAGTCTATAAGAAAGGGGAAAAGTATGGGTCTAGTTGGTTTCAAAACAATAGACAATTTTTTCAAGATTCCAAAGGAAAGGACACTGTCATTTTTACTGTGAGAAATGTTACCTGCCCATCCCCCCATCCCTGCACCCCTCAGCTATCCTGTTATCTGAACACAGCAGCACCATCCAGTCAAGGAATGATTGTGAACCCATTGAAATTTGTGGTCATACTGACAAAGATGGTCTCCCTGAACAACTTCATTCAGGCTTCTCTGAACTCTCTTCTTAACTAGGCCGGAACTTACACATGTCCCACCCCTCCCTGTCCCACTGCTGGGCCTGCACAGCCCAGATGTAGCAAGAATCCTGCCAAGTCAGTTTAGAGAGAATCTCACCACCCTTGATATTTAATCACCCTGGCCTGCCTTTAGCAAGAATCCTATTAGGTCAGTTTAGCAAGAGTTTCCCCATCCTTGATATCTCCTCTTAGTACTTTTCCATCCACTGACCCCTCATTCTGCTCCTTGGCTCTAAATCCCCATGTGTCCTTGTAGCATTTGGAATTGAGCTCAGTTCTATACTGAGGTCTCTTTTCTCCTAATCTGTGTTTACTGCTTTAACTACTGTCTAGGTGTGATTCTCTTTAACCATATATAAATGTTAAGTCTATTTTTGTACCCAGAGTGCTGCTCACCATGGTACCTACTGTACTTAACACATGTGCACATTTTTATGAGTAAGTAACACAGAGAATGTGCCTTCTCCAGGCATTTGAAACACCTCACAACACTTTATATTCGGAAACTGCTTCCTCCACTTTCTCAGTGCTTCTACAACTTCACTTACTTTAAATGGCAAGAATTAAGTTTTCCTAGAAGTCTTTCTTCTTTCTGATACCTCTCCTTTCCCTATTTTCCCCACCTCCAAGCTCCTGGCAAACACTTTTCCACTCTGTGTTTCTATGAGTTTGACTTTTAAAAGTTTTTTTAGATTCCAAAAATAAATGATACCATGCAGTATTTTATCTTTCTCTGTCTGATTTATTTCACTTAGCATAATCCCCTCAAGATTGTCACAAATGGCAGGATATTGTTTCATGGCTGGATAATGTTCCACTGTGTATATATATCTCACAACTTCTTTATTTAGTCATCCACTGGTGGACACATAGGTTGTTTCCATCTCTTGGCTATTGTGAATAATGTTGCAACAAATATGGGGGGTGTATTTGTCTCTTGATATACCCAGAAGTGGAATTTTTGGATCATATGGTAGTTCTATTTTTAATTTTTTGAGGAACCTCCATACTGTTTTTCATAGTTGTACCAATTTACATTCCTACTAGGCCTCCCTTTTCTCCACAGCCTTGCCAATACTTATTGTCTCTTGTGTTTTTGATGATAGTCATTCTAACAGATGTGAGGTAATATCTGATTATAGTTTTGATCTGCATTTCCCTGATGATTAGGGATGTTGAGCACCTTTTCCTGTACCTACTGACCATATGTAAGTTTTCTTTGGAAAAATGTCTAATCAGAGCCTTTGGCCATTTTTTTAATTGGATTTTTTTTCTATTGAGTTGTATGAGTTCTTTATATATTTTGGGTATTAACCCAAATTATCAGATATATGATTTGCAAATATTTCTCCCATTCCAAAGGTTGCCTTTTCATTTTGTTGATGGTTTCCTTTGCTGTACGGAAACTTTTTAGTTTGATGTAGTCTCACTTGTTTATTTTTGCTCTTGCTGCCTATGCTCTTTTTGTCAAATCCAATAAATCATTGCCAAGATTAGTATCAAGGATCTTACCCTCTATGTTTTCTTCTAGGATTTTTATGGTTTCAGTTCTTATGTTCAAATCTTTAATCCATTTTTAGTTGATTTCTGTGTATGGTGTAAGGTAGACATCCAGTTTCATTCTTTTGCATGCGGTTTTCCAGTTTTCCCAGCATCATTTATTGAAGAGACCATCCTTTACTCAGTATATTCTTGGCTCCTTTGTTGTAAATCAATTGATCATATAAGCATGGGTTTATTTCTGGGCTCTCTGTTCCATTCAATTGATCTATGTCTGTTTTTATGCCAATATCATAATACTGTGATTACTGTAGCTTTGTAATATAGTTTGATAGGAATCTTTGTGGAACAGTTGCCTAAGTACCATCATAATTTCTAAAAAAATATCTGACAGTCCTTTCCTTGGTCTATTCTTTACATCAAGACTGTTTGATTGGCAAATGATAGAGTATCAAGTTCAATGCCAAAGAGAAATGTATTGATTCACAAAGCTTAAAAATACCTGGCTAAGGTTAGCTTCAGACAGGGTTTTATCTAAGAGTTCAAAAAATGAAGGTCATCCTTCAGTTTCTCATTATCTTTTGGCTCTGCTTTGTACTGTGTTATTTTTATACTTTGGCTCTGCATGATGGCTTCTTTAAGCTCTAGGCTCATATTATTGTGACTATTGGCAATCCCAGTGCAGAAAAGAGAGTATCTTTTTTCAGTAACCCCTCAAACAAGTCCAAGGATTTACCATATTGGACAAGTCTGAGTTACTTACTCATCAATGTAAGGGATACAATACTTCACTTGACCAGGCCTAGGATACGTGTTTTACTCCAAATCTGAAATATATAGATGAAGAATGGGTAGAAATGGTTTTCTTAAGAAATTGCAAGGTACCATTATTAGAAGAGGAAATGGATATCAGGTGATTAAAAAAACCAACTTATTTCCCCAAATTCTTTTGGGGCTCTGGGCTTTTTCAGTCCTTATATTCTATACCTGAAAATTCCTTCCCCAACTCTCTTTCTGGTGACTGCCTAAATATCCTTTTAGAACCAAGTCAAATATCATCTCAAGGGTCAGAGTCTGCTTAAATGTCATCTTATCAGGGGGTGTTTACTTACTACCCTGTTCTGTCTACTTTCTTATTTCCTTACTCTAATTTTTTATTCTTCACAGCACTTTTTACCATTTGTCACATTATGTATTTTCTACATCTCCTTACTAGAATGTCAGCTCAGAAGGGGAGGAATTTTTGACTGCTTTTTACTGTTGTATCACCAGTCCCTAGAAGAGTACCTAGTACCTAAGAGGTGCTCAATGAATACCTGTTAAATGAATGGATACATGAATGAACTTATCTCCTACCTCCTTAGTGCATGTCAATACCTACCTCCATGTCCTGTCAATACCTTGTATATATTTCTGTTCTGGTCCTAGCACACTGCACTCTACCTACAGGGATAAGTGTATCCCTGGGTGGCCTAACCAAACATTTGCTTAATTGTATCAATCACTCTTTCTACTTTTGGAGCTCTAAGTCTTCATGAATTGTGCTCCCACTAAGTACTAGGGCATCTGTTTTATATTCAGTTTTCTTTTCTTTCTTTCTTTATTTGGTTGTGCTGGGTCTTAGTTGCAGCAGGCAGGCTCCTTAGCTGCAGCTCGAGGGCTCCTTAGTTGCGGCTTGCCAGCTCCTTAGTTGTGGTACGTGGGATCCTAAATTGTGGCATGCAAAATCTTAGTTGGGCATGCAAAATCTTAGTTGCAGCATGCATGTGAGATTTAGTTCCATGACCAGGGATAGAACCCAGGCCCCCTGCATTGAGAGTGTGGAGTCTTAACCCCTGTGCCACCAGGGAAGCCCCTATATTCAGTTTTCTTAATTGGTTTCATTAGTCTGACTGTCAGCATCTGGGAATGTAGACATTTCCCAATTACCCTTTGTTAATTTATTCATGTTCAGTTGGTAATTATTTATTTATTTTCCTAGTTTTATTGAGAAATAATTGACATACATCACTGTATAAGTTTAAAGTGTACAGCATGTCATTTGGTATTTGTTGAGGCTGTGTTAGGATGCTGGGATAGTTCAGGAGCTAAGATTATAAGAGAGAAGGAACTATTTCTATTTATGACATATAATCTCAATACTTAAGTATATTTTGGATTTATTCTAATCTCTCATTTAAAATAAACCACCATGACAAAACAATTATTAGCTTAATTTCCTGAGATTATTGCTTTTTCATAACCAGGTATGCTATATATTTTGCAAAAGAAAATTAGCCCTAAGAAGCCAGAAGACCTGCATTCTAGTACGGATTCTACTATGATTATCTTCATGGTGTCCAATACGTCATTTCACTTGTTTGAACCTTCCACCTTGATCCTCACAACCCCCTCTGCTTCATTATTTTTACCCTATATAACACCTGTCCTCATCTCAGTTTCCCTTCCTCCACCTTCTAACTTTTGCACCCTGTGGAGTCAACTTACCTGTGGTATCAATCTGTTCTTCAAACACTCATCAGATCTTCCAGCCTTAACATTAGCACTCAGAGGACACCATTTCCTCAGGAAGTTAGAGTCTGGAGAGGAGAGACCTCCTTGCTTCATAATTCTATTTCTAAACCATTAATCTTTCACCCTTTTAAAAACATCTCCTCAAGGTTTATGGAATTTAGCACTTGAAATCTCTGTCTTGCTTCTGTGCCCTAGTTAGATGCTATCAACTTATTGATATCTTCTTTTGATTTATGGGAGATGCACACAGTTCAGAACAATTTTCACCTATGCCATCGTCCTGGGTGTGCTCACCATCCATGTGAAAACCTTTCTTATGTGTTGGCCTTTATTGCATTATTCATTCAGGTGTTCATTCATTCAAAAAATATATATTGACAAGCCCTGGGAGTATTGCAATATACAAGACAGACAAGATCTCTAACCTCAAAGAGCTTACATTCTAGTAGAGGAGAGAGGCAATTATCAAATAATCACAGAAATAAATGTAGTAATGCTATTGTGATAAGTAGATGAAATATGTGGTGATATAGAAACTGATAAAACACAGATTTGACCTCGTCAAGGAAATTAGGAGGCTTTTCTGGGGAAGTGACACGAGAACTGAGATGTGAAGGATGAATAGAAGTAAATGCCAGAAAGGAGAGAGGGAAGAGTATTCCAGGGAGAGGCAATTACATGAGAAATTATCATTGCAGCCTTGTGTGTGCACGTGTGCACATTGGGAAGAGCGTGGTGCATTCACAGAAATTAGAAAGCCAGCATAGCTCTTTATTTCTTGACTTCGTCTCCTCACATGGGTTCTTCCTGCAGAGCTGCAAGATGGTTTCCAGTAACTCCTGGGTTATAACATTCCTCTTTTACATCTAGTTAGTAAGAATCAGTTCTTGGTGGTCTTTTGGGATAAGGAGGCTCTTCTGTTCCAGAAGTTCTGGAAAACTTTCTTTGGGTCAATTGATTTATATGGGATTATGTACTCTTAACATGGAATAGACTAACTGGCTAAATTAGGGTATGTGCCACCTCCTAGAGTACTGGAAATAAAATAAAAAATAAACAAATGGGACCTAATGAAACTTAAAACCTTTTGCACAGCAAAGGAAACCATAAACAAGATGAAAAGGCAACCCTCAGAATGGGAGAAAAGATTTGCAAATGAAGAAACTGACAAAGGATTAATCTCCAAAATATACAAGCATCTCATGCAGTTCAATATCAAAAAAACAAACAATCCAATTCAAAAATGGGCAGAAGACCTAAATAGACATTTCTCCAAAGTAGACATGCAGATTGCCAACAAACACATGAAAAGATGCTCAACATCACTAATCATCAGAGAAATGCAAATCAAAACCCCAGTGAGGTATCACCTCATACAGGTCAAAGTGGCCATCATCAAAAAATCTAGAAACAATAAATGCTGGAGAGGGTGTGGAGAAAAGGGAACCCTCTTGCACTGTTGGTGTGAATGTAAATTGATACAGCCACTATGGAGAACAGTATGGAGGTTACTTAAAAAACTAAATATAGAACTACCATACGACCCAGCAATCCCACTACTGGGCATATACCCTGAGAAAACCATAATTCAAAAAGAGTCCTGTACCACAATGTTCATTGCAGTTCTATTCACAATAGCCAGGACATGGAACCAACCTAAGTGTCCATCGACAGATGAATGGATAAAGAAGATGTGACACATATACACAATGGAATATTAGCCATAAAAAGGAACGAAATTGAGTTACTTGTAATGAGGTGGATGGACCTAGAGTCTGTCATACAGAGTGAAATAAGTCAGAAAGAGAAAAACAAATACTGTATGCTAATGCACATACATGGAATCTAAAAACACGGTTCTGATGAACCTACTGGCAGGGCAGGAATAAAGACGCAGATGTAGAGAACAGACTTGAGGACATAGGGTGGGAGGGGAAGCTGGGACGAAGTGAGAGAGTAGCACTGACATATATACACTACAAAATGTAAAATAGACAGCTAGTGGGAAGCAGCTGCATAACACAGGGGGATTGGCTCAGTGCTTTGTGACGAACTAGAGGGGTGGGATAGGGAGGGTAGGAGGGATGCTCAAGAGGGAGGGGATATGGGGATATATCTATACATAGAGCTGATTCACTTTGGTGCACAAGCAGAAACTAACAAAACATTGTAAAGCAATTATATTCCAATAAAGATATTAAAAAAATATAAATTAGGGTATGTGGGCAGTCTCACCCCAATAAGACCTAAATGGGAGGAGAGACTCCCCCAATGGGAATTAAGGCTATTGTTAGTAGGAATAGAGGGGACAACTGCTGAGAGGTCACTAATAAATGTCCTCCATAGCCCTCCTTCTTGGTACTCTTCAGAGGAAACTTGAGCATTGATGGTCAGTTCTGTGTGGTATATTTTAAAAGAGTTGATTATTAGGTGAGTCATGTTAAGAAGAGCCCTGAACAAGGTGACTGAAAAACTGCAACTATCTGAAAACAAAGACTTGAAGAAAATTGGTCTATTAATGTCCAGCATTACTAGTGGACATGGTATCAAGCTTCCAGTATTTCGAGGCATTGCCATGTACAGGAGGAAGAGTGTGCTTGCATGGCTGTAAAGACATAGCAAAGGCCAATAGGCAGTAATTTCATAGAAGTAAATTTTGAGTCGTTGTAATAAGAATTTTCTCATAATTGAAGCTGTCAACAATGGAATGGGATCTTAGGAAACTGTGAGGACTGTAAAACTGGAAATGTTCACGTATTAATGCCAGGTATTATTATATAGGAGCTGTTGGAGAAGAGAGATTTATGGCTCACACAATGACTGTAGTAGTCAATGATTTATTCCCAACTGTGACCTCTTCTAAATAATCACTATGGTGGCTTCTGTGTAACACACTTTTTGAAAGTTCTTTTCTTCCATCGTTCAACCATAAGTCACTTATCCTTCCTTTTGATCTCTTTATCCCCTGCAGCTTTTATCTTCTAAATTTTGACCATTTTTGCTGGTTGTATTCTTCTTCCAAACATTGCCTTTGAGAATGTAGCCACCTGAAAACTTCATTGTCCACTTTAAGAAAGACACATGGCACAGGACCCATGGTTTAATTATAAATGATGGATTCTTGCTAGCCTAGAATACATATTAATCATTTTCAGTAGATGGCCTACATGCTGCCATGATTTTAATATATTCTGTGCTTTATTTACAAATACAATTAACTTAGCAAGGATAGTGTCTTTCTAGATATGTTGCATTATATAAAATTTTCTAAAAAGAGCTTGCATGCATTTGTTGTAAAAGCTTTTTGAAATGAATCAAAAAGCATATTGCCTTAGGGCTTATATTGGCTTTAAGTCAGAGCCATTATTCTGTTATGTCTAAGAACTGATTAGCCCACAATTATTTGTTGAACTTCTGCTATAGGCAAGGGACTCTTTAGAGGATTCCATCATAAGCTAAAATACTTACGAAATGTATTCTAGTTGTTGGGAAAAGACAGATAAGTAGAAATTTGAAAAGTGCATATATTTAGCCTCATTTAAAAATGTCTTTTGCTTTTCTCTGAACAGTGCTGAAAAAGCTATCTGGCTTTCATCATCAGTGTTTGGAAGTATTATGAAGACCAGGACAGACTAAGCTATTTGTATTGGTGTTTGGCATCTGCTGCTCCATGTCTGTGTTTGTCTTTATTAAAGTAATTAGAGAACAACATGTATCTAAGTTGGAGAGTAGTTTATCCAAAAACTTATTCTGGAATATCTCTGAAAACATACATGATGCTCAATCCATAAATACTAATAGCAATGAGCTTGGGATCCTAGCTGCATTTAAAATGTCCATGCTTCTGACATCTCTCAATGTCAAATAGAGGTAGGTGTCAACCTTTGACAAATCTAGTAGACTGGTTCTCCTCTCTGTACTGATCTGTCACTCATCAATTAGCTACTCATACTTGACAGAGTGAGAAGATGCCCATTTGTTGGAATGAGAATTTCGTGTTTCCATTTTACAAAATGAATAATAAAAGCTGAACTTTCTAAGTGTCTGCACTATTTCTAAACCAACATCAAATTTTCTCGTATGTTTGAAAGGAAAAAAGATCTCTAAGACAACATGTGTTCAACCAAACTGCTACACCTTATTCTAGAATAAACTAAATTCAAAAGCACTAGCATGGATTAATTATGCCCTGTTTTGAGGCTGGTAATTGACAAATCTTTCACATGGGGTTCATTTGGTTTTATGAATGTATACCAAACTATAAATTTCAGTTCTGACATAAACAAAAAACTATTATGATTAAGTGTAAATCAGACAGATCCTGCCTCCACAGAACTCTAAATTCACCAGTTAGAACCCAGTACTCTGGCAATATAAAGTATACTCTAGGACTTTTTTTTAAAGTCAATTGACTTTTTAATTGACTTTCTTTAAATCAATTTTAGATCAACTGAGGATATGATTCAGGTCCAAATATGGGAGACACCAAAGACAATGCAATCTCTCAGATCAAGAGCATATATTAGAAACTGAAGCCCATGGGACCACAGATCCATAAGTACATATAATTGGTCATCCATGCCTTCTTTCCACTGAATTAAAATTTTTACAAGTATAAAATTTGGGATTTTTAAATACAAAAATCTGGAGTTTGGGTTATCTGGGAAATCAGTAACATGTAGCTGAACAGGATTGTTCGTTATAGAAACTCTCCTGTTGGTCCATCTTCAATCAACTCACACAGTGTATGCACATGCTCCTATATCTGGTCCTTGATGAGCATTTGGAAACATGACCACTATCCTTGGGATGTAGGGTCAGGAAGGATGGGTAGCGTATTGCATGTAGCACTATAGGACAATTCATCTTGCTGATGCTTCTGTGGTGGAGACGGTTCTTTAGGGCAGTTCCAACTGCCTTGGAATCACCTAGAGAAGTTTGTAAAGTTATTAATTTTTAAGTTTCACTCTCAGAAATTTAAAGACAGTATATACATCAGGATGGTAGTGGTGGGAAGTAGGGAGAGTGGGCAGGATCTGAATTGCATAAATTCTTCCCAGGTACATCTAATATTTAGGTTGGTAAGCTACTGTGTATTCAGCAATCTTACCATATCCTGATGCCTTAATTTGCACAAGGAGGTCAAAGATTATAAAGAAAGTCTGTAAATAGGAATTGGGCTCTCTGGGTTTTAGCTACTTGTTTACTAGTTATTATTTGTGGGACTTGGGCCAAGTATAGAACATAAGTCTCAGTAATTACACCTATAAAATGAAGTCAGGGATTTAAGTGTGCTACACAATGCCACCAAAATTCCTATGAAAATAAAAAAAAACTTTTAACATGCAATTAAAAAAATTAAAAGTTATCTATGAGAGAAAAACTAATATTGAGAGCTTTTGATAAAAACTGACATTGTTTTGATTTGAAAAGTTCTCTAAAGTCATGACACAAAAATATCCCATTGAAAAATCTTTTTTCCTAACTGATTTGCCTGAGTGATTCTGGAACCATAAGGATTAGTAACAGGTCTGATATGACTCTCTCTTACATCTCTTCCTCCTTCAACTTTATATCAGAAAACATGATCAAACTGTACTTCAGCAGATTAGTATAGAAGCAAATACAACTGAAGAGAAAGACAAGCAAAGAAACTATCATCATGTCAAAATACATTTAAAAATAAACTACATTAAAACTTAAAAAGTCTCTAGAAAGATTTATAGTCTCTGTGAATATATTATTTGTTTAAATTAACCAAAGGCAAAGGAGAGTACTGAAGACTGAAAAATAGTCAAGCTACAAGAACAAGAAGAAAAATAGGACTAAAGCAAGGAGGATTAAAATGTATTAATCCGTTCTTGCTAACACTGCAAGTGCGATGATATAGAAAATTATGAGTTACTCAGGGAGACACAGTCAGCGAGACAGAATAATTCAGTGTCCTTAATCCTCTCTCTTTTTTGGAACTGAGAACAGTCATAGATGGGGACACATGCATGTCACATCACATCCATTCCAGTTTTTAATTATTTAGATATTCTCCATTTTAAAATATCATGCTGTAAATCTACATTAAAAAATGAGCAAGCAACAACAGTACTTGAGAAAGAAACAACAACTTTGAACACAATACTTTAGCATCTAATTAGTCAAATACAAATAAGATACAGTTTAATTAATATAAACTAAATACACCTAATATAAATTACAATACTCTTAAATTCTGCATACTAAAGAAAACAGGAAAAAAGTGACAGCATTCACATCTCCTTATAGTGAAAAAAAATGTTTTCAAATTAAAAGGACATGAATTTGCAATTCCAACCTTCCTATTTATTAGGTGTGTAACTTTGAACATGATATTTAATTTCTCTGAGGCTCAGTGAAAATATTTTTGAGGTGGCCTGATAAAGGGGGACTAATGAAATTGGTGGTAACTATACTTATGAGCTTAAGAGACAGAACATATTCTTACTCTGCTTTGACCTGTATTTTTCTCCCGTGGGAGTTTTTGAACAGAACTGAAAAATTTATAAATATGTATTTTCCTCATATATTAGTAGTAAAAACTTGCATTCTTTTTTGTCTTGGAATATTAGTAATAAACAATTAAAATGGTTCAACCTGCACTCCAGGTCCTTGTTTACCATTAATTATTTGTGGGACTTGGGCAAATCACAGTTAATTAAACTATCCATAATTTTGTATCTTGGACTATTGACAGAGAAATGTGGTGAGGACACTAATGGATGTCAGTGATATATTTAGCACCAACATACATCTGGGAACTTTTATGGCCCTCCCAGGTGGTTTCTGTAGCCCACAAAATACCACTAGCCAATGATAAGATATCACTACTGGATGAAACATCTGAGAACAAAGCTTGCTAAAATGGGCACAAAATTGGAAACTGCATTTGTACATATCTTCTCATTCATGATAGCATGAGTTGTTGGGTAGACAGAGTTGTGTCTCATGTGAAAAGGAATTGACTAATTTGAATGAGAGTATAAATTATACGAACCTTGTCAAAATTAGCCTTGAGAAAATGTATTAACAGATTTCACAATGCCTAAGGGAATCAAGAGGCTAATAATATTTTCCAGAGATAACGTAAGTTAGAATTCTTCTGATAATTCCCTATGCTTCAGGTATAGAGACTACTATTTATCCCCATACATACATTCTTCAATGGTAATAAGACCACTGATTTTTAGCTGGACTCATGACTATAAAAGTAAACTCATTTCTCTTATTGTGGAATGGAGGTGAAAGTGTTGCTTGGTAATTTCCAGTTAAGAAAAGAGTCCCATTTAAGGCTTCCCTGGTGGCACAGTGGTTGAGAGTCTGCCTGCCGATGCAGGGGACACAGGTTCATGCCCCGATCCGGGAGGATCCCACGTGCCCCAGTCCGGGAGGATCCCACGTGCCACGGAGCGGCTGGGCCCGTGAGCCATGGCTGCTGAGCCTGCGCGTCTGGAGCCTGTGCTCCAAAACGGAAGAAGCCACAACAGTGAGAGGCCGCGTACCACAAAAAAAAAAAAAAAAAGAGTCCCATTTATAATAGCATCAAAATGAATAAAGTACATAATAATAAATTAAAACAAGGAGGTGAAAGATCTATACACCGAAAACTACAAGACACTGATGAAAGAAATTGAAATCAACAAAAATAAATGGGAAGCTAGTCCATGCTCATGGATCAGAAGAATTAATGTTGTTAAAATGTCCATGATACCTCAAGTGATCTATAAGGAGAATGCAATCCCTATAAAAATTCCCATGGCCTTTCCCACAGAAATAGAAAAAACAATCCAACAATTTGTAAGGAATCACAAAAGACAGCAAATAACCAAGGCAATCTTGAGAAAATAGAGCAAAGCTGTATCATGCTCCCTGATTTCAAACTATATTACAAAGCTATAGTTATCAAAACAGTATAGTATTGGCATAAAATCAGACACATAGATCAGTGGAACAGAATAGAGAGACACAAACCCACATATATATGGCCAATTAATTTATGACAAATGAGCCAAAAATTCTAGAATTAATATTAGGCATTTATCACTATAAACTTCCCTTTTAGAACTGCTTTTACTGCATCCCATAAGCTTTGGCATTTTGTGTTTTTATTTTCATTTGTCTCAAGATATTTAAAAAATTTCTTCCTTTTTCTTGACTGATTGGTTGTTCAGAAGCATGTTGTTCAATCTCTACATATTTTGTGAATTTTCTAGTTTTTTTCCTTGTAACTAATTTCTAGTATTATACCATTGTGGTCAGAAAAGATGCTTGATATGACTTCAATATTCTCAAATTTATTGAAATTTGTTTTGTGGCTTAATATACAATCTATCTTGGAGAATGATTCATGTGCACTTGAGAAGCATGTGTATGCTGCTGCTGTTGGATGAACTGTTCTATATATGTCTGTTAAGTCCACCTGGACTAACATGTAGTTTAAACCCAATAGTCCCTTATTAATTTTCTGTCTGGGTAATTTATGCATTGTTGAAAGTGGAGTATTGAAGTCCCCTACTATTATTGTATTACTGCCTATTTCTCCCTTCAGATCTGTTAGTATTTGCTTTGTATATTTAAGTGCTCCAATGTTGCGTGCATAAATATTTTAATTGTTATATCCTTTTAGTGAGTTGACCCCTTCATCTTTATATAATGAACTTCTTTGTCTCTTGTTACAATTTTTAGCTTGAAGTCTATTTTGTTTGATATAAGACTAGCTACCCCTATTTTCCGTTGCTTTCCATTTGCATGAAATATCTTTTTCTGTTCCTTTGTTTTCTGTCTCTGTGTGTTCTAGACTTTAAAATGTGTACATATTTTTTCTAACAATCCTAATAAGATGAAAGAACCATTCTTGGCTTTAATTTTCAATTTGATTTTTTTCTTTTGATTTTTTATTCATTAAATTTAACTTTCATATCTATTAATTTATCACTTCCACATATTTGGCCAATGTATACATATATATATATATCAATGTTCTTGAGGTGAGTTCTTAGTTCATTTTCCGCCAGTTTTTATTGTTGTTTAATAATACAATATTTATTGCTATGGATTTTCTTTTGAAAATGACCTTGGCTGTATCTCATAGATTTTAATAATTGGTTTTGTTATTTTCTAAATAGACAAATTTGGTTGTAGTTCCTCTTTGGTCTAAGAGTATTTGTAAGTATTCATTCACAACCTGGATTACTATTTTCTCTGTGAGTGAGTCTATGTTTCTGTTCTACTGTTATTTCACATGGTGAGATCCTTTTTCCTTTCTCATGCAACCTTCCCTGACCTTTCCATCTCCCCTCCATTTCTTCACATCTAATTCCTTTCTGTTCTTTTTTCTCATAGTATATCACTATTACTTCCACTACCTTATTCTAACTATAGTTTTTTATTTTATACTGTGATTATTTATAGGTGTGTCCAAGTCCTAGTTTGCAAATTCTTTCGGTGCAGGATAAATTTTTGATTTGCCTTGAACTTTAATAGGTTATAATACTGTGCCTTGTATAGAAATAAGTACTTGGTAAATGCATAGGGGCTGAACAAATGCCTGTGTTTGAGTGTCAGAAAATACAGGATACAAAAACCAGCTGAACTGACCCAGAAATTTAGTGTAAAGAAATCCCAGCTTAACAGGTGGGTAGCAAATCCTGAAAACAAACAATGCCAAATTGGAATTGGAATACAGCAGGCTTCAAGGTTGCTCTCAGGAAGATGAATGAGGATTCCAAGCAATAAAAAGAGTGACAAATGAGTTGGATGATAGTAGTGACACACTGAAGAAAGCATATGCTTCCTCTTTCAAAAAGAATAAGTGAGACAAAGAGAAACTCCAGGAAAAAGTAACAGTTAAGTGTGTCTAAGAAAGTCATTGTCCAAATGTGAGATAAACTAAATAAGGGAAACTAAATAAGGGATGATTTTGAGTAAATAGTGAAATATAATTATAAAGAATCCATTTGACCTGTATGCTTGGGATCATTACATATTGATTAGTACAGGGGTGGTGATACTGGACCTAAAGTGAAGAAAATGGGATCTTAGCACATAAGGTAGCTCTCCATTGAAATTATGAAGTCATTATACTGTAACTGCTGTTTATTAGTTTTCAACTCTTAGAATGCTTCTACAGACAAAGCCTACAGTTAATTATGGCTCTAGAACAGAACCTAAATGTTAGAAAGCCTTACAATGTTAGGGTAGAGATGTTGCCGATGGAAGGCAGGAGGTGGAGGGGACATATAGGTGAGGCCTCAATAGAAGGGGGTCAAGTATTAAATTCTTGGAATTAAATAGAGGGTTAGGCTTATTATTTAATTCAGAAGCGTTATCGAAATGAGAACTAAAAATCATATAATTAATCTTGTCGTTTCCAAGGGGGCTTAATATATAATACTTCTCTTCCTCACCTGGGTTCCTAAGTAATTGAGAAAAATAAGGAGAGGCAGGGAGAAGGCAAAATACCACTTTGGTTACTGGTAAGGTCTCAGGGTAGGATGTATGAGGCCAAATAGGCTTGCAAAGTGAACCTCAGTGTTGGACAGAACAGCCATCCTGCAGTGTGAGGTTAGGGCAGGTCTTTCCTCACAGCAGACAGTAGCAGGGAACTTCTGGGGAAGTCCAGAAAAAGAAGGGTAGGATTAGGAGAGAACCATGCTTAGTTTATTCTCTCCAATTCTACCAGTTAGATATCTCTCTTCAGCTGGCATGGAATAAAGGCACAGAAAGTGGCCAGGAAAGCTAAAGTCAGGGTACCCCAAACACACAGAAGAAACCATGGTAAGTGGGAACTAAGCATTGTCCGCTCACCACCACAATCACCACCACCATCACCACCACCACAAGGGGTCTGAAAGGAAAGGGATGGGGGTAGTGGGGTGGGGTTGTTCTAAGTGAACTGATTCTTCACCTTTCACTTTGGGATATTGGTAGATATCATCTAAAATGAATAAAACAACAAAAAGCAAGTTTCCTATTTAGCAGTAAAGAGGTGTCCCTAAGAAGAACTGGATATTTAAAAATTAGGTTCATTCTAAAATGAGGAGGAGCAGGGTGGGTGGAAGATCATAGCTTTTCATTATAAGCTCTTCCATTTGATTCTGTTTTAGTTGCATGGATATCTTATTGTGCTTACAAAAATAAGGATAAAGTGATGTATTCTTGTATTAAGTTAAAATTCAAAATAACATTCCCCATAATAGTACTATTTTAGAATTAATAATAGAATTTTAGGGGGGCAGAGTCAAAAATGGCAGAGTAGGAGGACGCAAAGTTTGTGTCTCCTCACAACTAGGGCACCTACTAGGCGCTGGTCGGGGAGCTTGGACACCTAAGGGGACGGGAGGAATCCCCGCACAACTGGGTAGGACATGGGGGAGAAGGAAATGAGGATGAAAACTGGAGGCGGGATGGGACTGGCACATCTGAGGGGTGGCTGGGGGAGGGGAGGGGTTCCCATGTTGTGACGGGCCCACTCACAGTGAGGGGATCAGCAGGGACAGGGAGAGACCTTCGGGATCAGGATATTGGAGGGGAATGCGGCCAGCGTCTCCCCTGCCTGCTTGGGCCATGGCAAGCCTGCTGGGGTCCCAGGCCTGAAGCTATGTCCTCTGGTGCCCCCTCTGGCTGCATGGGTCCTGGGGTGTTGGGGGAGAGTAAAAGTGGAGGTGGGACAGGATCGGTGCCCCTGAGGGGTGGCAGGGGAGGGGAGGGGTTCACATGCTCGAAGGGGCTGACTCACAGCGAGGGGATCAGCAGGGACGGGAAGAGACCTTCTGGGGATTGGGGGATTGGAGGGGAACGCAGCCAGTGTCTCTACTGCTGGCTCGGACCAAGAGAGTCTGCTGGGGTCCCGGGCCTGAATTTCTGCTCTCTAGGGCACCCTCTGGCCGTGGGGGTCCCAAGCCTCATTCCCCACAGGGCCTTTTCTGGCTGCACAGGTCCTGAGCCTAAGCCCCTCTACCCCATCCCTTAGCCGCCAAACCCTTCTCTAGCTGTGTGGGTTCTGAGCCTAAGCTACGTTCACCCCTGCAGAGTCCTTTTCTGGCCGCGTGGGTCCTGGGCCTAAGACCCCCCAGGTATCTTCTGGCTGCAAGGGTCCCAGGTCTGAGTCCTGCTCCCCCTGGCACCACCAAGGCCTTTTCTGGTTTTCTGTGTATGGTTCTGCTTTGCTTTGTTGTTTCATTTTCATTTTTTCTAAAATAATTTTTGTTTCTCTAATGTTATTTTATTTTTTATCCTTTGTTATTATTCTGCTCCACTTTATTTGTTGCCTTTTTTTCTTTCTTTTTTTTTTTTTTTTTTTTGGCTATGCTGCACAGCTTGCGGGGTCTTGGTTCCCAGGCCAGGGGACAGGCCTGAGCTCCTGTGGTGGGAGTGCCGAGTCCAAACTGCTGGACTAGTAGAGAACTTCAGACCGCAGGGAGTATTAATTGGTGAGAGCTCTCCCGGAGGTCCTCATCTCAGCACCAAGACCCAGCTCCACCTAACTGCCTATAAACTCCAGTGCTGGATGCCTCAGGTCGAACAGCCAGCAAGACAAGAACACAGTCCCACCCATCAAAAAAAAAAAAAAAAAAGAGATGACAAAAAAATATGTTACAGACAAAGGAGCAAGGTAAGAACCTACAAGACCAAATAAGTGAAGAGGAAATAGGACACCTACCTGAAAAAGAATTCAGAGTAATGACAGTAAAGAACTAAAAGAACAAACAAACAGTGATGAACAACACAATAATATACAAGGGAATCCCCATAAGGTTATCAGCTGATTTTTCAGCAAAAACTCTGCAGGACAGAAGGGAGTGGCAGGATATATTTAAAGTGATGAAAGAGAAAAACCTACAACCAAGATTACTCTACCCAGCATGGATCTCATTCAGATTCTACAGAGAAATCAAAAGCTTTACAGACAAACAAAAGCTAAGAGAATTCAGCACCACCAAATCAGCTTTACAACAAATGCTAAAGGAACTTCTCTAGGTGGGAAACACAATAGAAGAAAAAGACCCACAAAAAACAAACTCAAGACAATTAAGAAAATGATAATAGGAACATACATATTGATAATTATCTTGAATGTAAATGGCTTAAATGCGCCAACCAAAAGACACAGACTGGCTGAATGCATACAAAAACAAGACCAGTATACATGCTGTCTACAAGAGACCCACTTCAGACCTAGGAACATATACAGACTGAAAGTGAGGGGATGGAAAAAGATATTCCATGCAAAGGGAAATCAAAAGAAAGCTGGAATAGCAATACTCATGTCAGATAAAATAGACTTTAAAATAAAGACTGTTACAAGAGACAAGGAAGGACACTACATAATGATCAAGGGATCAATCCAAGAAGAAGATATAATAATTATAAATATTTATGCACCCAACACAGGAGAACCTCAATACGTAAGGCAAATGCTAACAGCCATAAAAGGGGAAATCGACAGTAACACAATAATAGTGGGGGACTTTAACACCCCACTTACACCAGTGGACAGATCATCCAGATAGAAAATAAATAATGAAACACAAGCTTTAAATGACGTGATAGACTTAATAGACTTAATATTTATAAGACATTCCACCCGAAAGTGGCAGAATACACTTTCTTCTCGTGTGCACACAGAACAGTCTCCAGGCTAGCTTTGGAAAATGTAAGAAAATTGAAATCTTACCAAGCATCTTTTCCAACCACAATGCTATGAGATTAGAAATCAATTACAGGAAAAAACTGTAAAAAAGACAAACACATGGAGGCTAAACAGTACACTGTTAAATAACCAAGAGGTCACTGAAGAAATCAAAGAGGAAATTAGAAAATACATAGAAACAAATGACAATGAAAACACAACGACCCAAAACCTATGGGATGCAGCAAAAGCAGTTCTAAGAGGGAAGTTTATAGCAATTCAATCTCACCTCAAGTAACAATAAAAATCTCAAACAATCTAAACTTACACATAAAGCAACTAGAAAAGAAGAAGAAAAAAAACCCCAATGTTAGTAGAAGGAAAGAAATCATAAAGATCAGAGCAGAAATAAATGAAATTGAAATGAAGAAAGCAATAGCAAAGATCAATAAATGTAAAAGCTGGTTTTTTGTAAAGATAAACAAAATTGATAAACCGTTAGCCAGATTGACCACGGAAAAAAGGGAGAGGATTCAAATCAGTAAAATTAGAAATGAAAAAGGAGAAATTACAACTGACACTGAAGAAATACAAAGGGTCATAAGAGACTACTACAAGCAACTATATGTCAATAAAATGGACAACCTGGAAGAAATGGACAAATTCTTAGAAAGTTACAACCTTCCAACTTTCTTAGAAAGGTACAAGCTTCCAACCTTCTTCCTTCTATTTCCATGAAGAAATAGAAAATATAAACAGACCAATCACAAGTAATGAAATTGAAACTATAATTAAAAATCTTCCAACAAACAGAAGTCCAGGAGCAGATGGCTTCATAGGCGAATTCTGTAATTCTATCAAACATTTAGAGAAGAGCTAACACCCATCCTTCTCAAACTCTGCCAAAAAATTCAGAGGGAGAAACACCCCCAAACTCGTTCTATGAGGCCACCATCACCCTGATACCAAATCCAGACAAAGGTGTCATGCAAAAAGAAAACTACAGGCCAATATCACTGATGAACATAGATGCAAAAATCCTCAACAAAATACTAGCAAACAGAATCCAACAACACATTAAAAGGATCATACACCATGATCAGTGGGATTTATCCCAGGAATGCAAGGATTCTCCAATATATGCAAATCAATCAATGTGATACACCATATTAACAAATTAAGGAATAAAAACATATGATCATCTCAATAGATGCAGAAAAAGCTTTTGACAAAATTCAACATCCATTTATGATAAAAACTCTCCAGAAAGTGGGCATAGAGGGAAACTACCTCAACATAATAAAGGCCATATATGACAAACCCACAGCAAACATTCTCAATGGTGAAAAACTGAAAGCATTACCTCTAAGGCCAGGAACAAGACAAGGATGTCCACCCTCACCACTATTATTCAACATAGTTTTAGAAGTCCTAGCCATGGCAATCAGAGAATAAAAAGAAAGAGAAGGAATACAGACTGGAAAAAAAGAAGTAAAACTGTCACTGTTCGCAGATGACATGATACTATACATAGAAAATCCTAAAGATTCCACCAGAAAACTCCTAGAGCTAATCAATGAATTTGGTAAAGTAGCAGGACACAAAATTAATATGCAGAAATCTCTTGCATTCCTATACACTAACAATGAAAGACCAGAAAGAGAAATTAAGGAAACAATCCCATTTACCACTGCACCAAAAGGAATAAAATACCTAGGAATAAACCTACCTAAGGAGGCAAAAGGCCTTTTCTCAGAAACTATAAAACACTGATGAAAGAAATCAAAGATGACACAAACAGATGGAGAGATATACCATGTTCTTGGATTGGAAGAATCAACATTGTGAAAATGACTATACCACCCAAAGCAATCTACAGATTCAGTGCAACCCCTATAAAATTACCAATGGCACTTTTTTACAGAACTAGAACAAAAAATTTTACAATTTGTATGGAAACACGAAAGACCCCAAATAGCCAAAGCAATCTTGAGAAAGAAAAACGGAGCTGGAGGAATCAGGTTCCCTGACTTCAGACTATACTACAAAGCTACAGTAATCAAGACAGTATGGTACTGACACAAAAACAGAAATATAGGTCAATGGCACAGGATAGAAAGCCTAGAGATAAACCCATGCACCTATGGTCACCTAATCTATGACAAAGGAGGCAAGAATATTCAATGCAGAAAAGACAGTCTCTTCAATAAGTGGTGCTGGGAAAACTGGACAGCTACATGTAAAAGAATGAAATTAGAACACTCCCTAACACCATACACAAAAATAAACTCAAAATAGATTAAAGACCTAAATGTAAGACTGGACACTATAAAACTCTTAGAGGAAAACATAGGAAAAACACTCTTTGACATAAATCATAGCAAGATTTTTTTGACCCACCTCCTAGAGAAATGGAAATAAAAAAAAATAAACAAATGGGACCTAATTAAACTTAAAAGCTTCTGCACAGCAAAGAAAACCATAAACAAGAGAAAAGACAACGCTCAGAATGGGAGAAAATATTTGCAAAACAAGCAACTGACAAAGGATTAATCTCCAAAATTTACAAGCAGCTCATGCAGCTCAATATCAAAACAACAAACAACCCAATCCAAAAATGGGCAAAAGACCTAAATAGACATTTCTCCAAAGAAGACATACAGATGGCCAAGAAGCACATGAGAAGATGTTCAACGTCACTAATTATTAGAGAAATGCAAATCAAAACCACAATGAGGTATCACCTCACACAGGTCAAAGTGGCCATCATCAAAAAATCTAGAAACAATAAATGCTGGGGAGCGTGTAGAGAAAAGGGAACCCTGCTGCACTGTTGGTGGGAATGTAAGTTGATACAGCCACTATGGAGAACAGTATGGAGGGTCCTTAAAAAACTAAAAATAGAACTACCATATGACCCAGCAATCCCACAGCTGGGCATATACTCTGAGAAAACCATAATTGAAAAAGACACAAGTACCCCAATGTTCACTGCAGCACTATTTACAATAGTCAGGACATGGAAGCAACTTAAATGTCCAATGACAGATGAATGGATAAAGAAGATGTGGTACATATATACAATGGAATATTTCTTAGCCATAAAAAGGAACGAAACTGGGTCATTTGTAGAGATGTGGATGGACCTAGAGTCTGTCATACAGAGTGAAGTAAGTCAGAAAGAGAAAAGCAAATATCATATATTAACGCATATACGTGGAGTCTAGAAAAATGGTACGGATGAACCTACTTCCAGGGCAGGAATAGAGATGTAGAGGTAGAGAATGGGTGTGTGGACACAGGGAGGAAGGGGAGGGTGGGGTGAAATGGGAGATTAGGATTGATATATATACACTACCGTGTGTAACATGGATAGCTAGTGGGAACCTGCTGTATAGCAAGGGAGCTCAGCATGGTGCTCTGTGATGACCTTGATGGGTAGGATGGGGGTGGGGTGGGAAGGAGGTCCACAAGGGATATATGTATACATATAGCTGATTCACTTCATTGTACAGCAGAAACTAACACAACATTGTAAAGCAATTATACTCCCATAAATAAAAATAACAGAATTTTAGCTGATCAGAATTCACCTTCTTATTTCTTTTCCAAGAGTTAATACAGATATGTAATGCTCTAATAATAGTAATGCTTTTGTAAAAATGAAAAAATCCTCTAATATTTGTTATATGCTATGTGCCTTGCTGTGTGTGAAGAGATTCCTGTGCATGACTTCAGTTAATCTAGACAACACCTCAATGTCACAGATGAGGGACCATGTGACTTTCCCAAGTAACAAAGAGTGCTATAGCTAGGAATTCAGCTTGGTCTGACACCTAAGACTGCAATCTGAACCACCTCACTACATGCACCATATTCCGTCCAGACAACCCCTGCAACCTTTGGAGGAACACACTCATTGTGGAGAATAGTTGAATTAAACTGAACGTTGTCTTTTAAATGGCTGTGTTGGGGTATAACTTACACATGACTTACACATGACGAAGTCCATTCACCTTCTTTAAGTGTATGTGGAGATCTGCTATGTTACAGATCACCTATGAGTAGAGGTGGACTTTAATGGCCTATGCTCAAAGAGTTTACAATCTAGTTGGGGAAACAGGCACGAGTACAATTACCAAAAATATTACTATATTTAGGTATATTTAGTAAAAATATTACTATATTTAGGTACTATTTTTAGGTACGATTATAGTTAGAATAAGAGATATAAAATACTCTGCCAGTGCTAGAGTGAGGTTTCGAATTAACACTACAGATCTTATTAAACATCTGAATGAATAACTAAGTTGCGATTTTAATTTTCAATTAGAAGTCATCTGTCTCTTTAAAAGTGAGTAAATAAATATCAGGACTTAAGGAACCAATGTTATTCTTAAAATTACTCAGAGGAAAGCATCAGTAATGAACACTGATATCATTTCCTTAGAACAACAAATATATTAAAATGTCCTTTATATTTCCCCACAGGCACTAAGATTCACAAAATAGAATAATATTAATATATTATGAAAATTTTCTGGTAAAGAAGGAAACTCCTTTGGTATATATTGATTCATGAAAATGAGGAAATGAATCCTCAGACGATTTTGAAATAAAACTTCATGAGAACTGAAACAAAATCTACATAAAGAATAAGAAAGCATCAAAGCTTAATGATTCCATGCTGATTACAACTATTTAAATGTACTGGGTATATATTTACTATTTAGTATCAAATAGTAGATTTTCTGCGATTTTTTTGGTAAGGAGATCACATGTAATATTTCTCCTTGGGGACTTGATACCAAACCATAAGAAGTATCACATAATCCACAGAAAACTAGTTTTTAAGAAAACTTATTCTAGAATTTAGCATTTTTGTAATTTTGATTTGGACTGAATGACAACTCATGCTGAAAGGATAATTATAAGAAAGGCAATATGTTTTAGATATTTTCTGATATTCAAGTTATTTCACACCCTTACTTTTGTTACTAGCAGTGTATAACAAAGATTGTAATTCTAAATATCAAGAGAGAGCATCTAAAATGAAGACTTAACAAATTAATAATAAAAAGAAAAAAGTATCCTTCCTAGTACTTACCCTGAGCAGCACCCTATGCTTTGATTCATATACATTACCTTATATGTCACAGTAATACTTGAGTAACACATTTATAATTCCACTTTATATGAGAAAAATAAGGCTCTATGTAGTGAATAAACATCCCCACGTTTATGTAACAAATACGTGGCAGAGCCAAGCTGTAAAGAGATTTTCCAGCCTTGGAGCCTATGTTACTAATTCTTATGCTGTACTTTTCGAGTAAATCCTGATTGGAATATTTGGAATTCTATTAACATTTTCTAATTTATGGTATATGTTCTTTCTGTGCAAGAGTTTCATAAGTTTCTGGAAGATATCTGGCAGCATTCTAATTTCCCTAGAAATTTGCATGTGGTGGCAGTTGAAGAAATCTGTCCTTTAAAAATATACTTGGACTGTGAGCAATTGGACACACAAAGTGAATTCGAAGAGCTCACTTCCCTCACCAAGGACATCAGGGAATTTCTCTGAGGTCCTGAATGTAGTCTTTGCCAAAGCACAGCTGTAGGTGCTTGGTGTGAATGGGATGTAGAGGGAGACTTTCCCACCAGGTTTTGCTATCATCCTCTCCTAGTTCAGGTGTGAAATAAACCAGGTTATGTGGATCATCAGAGCAATTGTTAAAGCAGCTGGTGAAAGAAATGCGTGGTTTACTGAGGGCTGTTCCTCCCTCAACCAAAGCCCCAGCCCTTCTCAGTCCAGCCCCCACCAGATTCTCTCCCTTTTATGTAAAAACCTGGTTAATGCCTTTTCCTCTGGGTTGTTCTGAGGATTAAAAGAGATCATCTATGTGAAGTGATTACTTCAGTGCTTGACACATAATAAGAACTCAAGAACTGTCAGCCATTTTTGTAATTAATTATGCTTCACAAACTGCTTTCATCCAGTCCCTTTAAATCCTGATTATAATTCAGTGAGGTAGGCAGTCTCAACCCCATTTTTCAAAGAACAAACTTGAAGCTCAGAGATGCTCCGCATCAGCTTATTCAACACAGCCAATCCTAAAACCACAATCTCTGAATAAAATCCCACATTTTTTCCTACCACATCACTAACATTTGAAAGAGGAACAAAACCTACTTTTCTGGTTAAGCTCTCATATACGTTGTGCTCCACTGTGCTTTGCTCCAGCTCTCATCACTGGCTTTGCTGTACCTCTCACTCTAGCCAGAAAGAAGGCTTGATCCACAGAGCTACTAAGGAATCCAAGTCATTTCCTGTTTTCACTGAGCTCTGATTACACCTTTGTCCTTGCTGCTTGAGTATTTGTACTGCCTTATATTTTCCACATTTTCATTTTCCAGTGAGTCTCTAATTTCCTTATATATATTTGGAATTTTCTCACATCAGTGACTATATCTGACAATTCTTTGATTCTCTCACAGTGCCTATTGATTGGCTGAGTCAGTCAGCCACACAGCAATTCAACAAATATGTCTACTTGTCTCCTATATGCCAAGGATGTGTTTCTTGATCGACTAGACAGATTCTCTGCTCTTATCCTAATGTGAGTTGGAGGAGACTAAAAGTAAATACACACATACATACATTGGAAAAAATCAGAGAGCTATAAGGCCTATGCTGAGAATTAAAATACAATGTGGTTGAGAATGACTGGGTGGCTGCTTAGTCTGGATGATGAACTCTCTGAGGTGTTGACTTTGAAGCTGACCTATGATTTGCAAGAAGGGACAGGTTGTAGATTCATTTTCGTAAACTGAATAATCTGTAACCACAAAGTAATAGATTCAGTCTGGAGGAGTTGAAAATCTGGTTCAAGATATAAATAATACGTGAATAATTCTTCCTTGGGTTCTTGTTAGAGGCAAGAAGTTTCAGGGAAGTTTTCAGATATTAACCATTCATTCACTCCCATTCACTGCTCTGGCATTGAGGTTATATTATAATAGAAAAAGGTGAAAAGTTATATTTTTATATAATTTGTTAGTTTATAGGCACTGTCAAAAGGACACACAGGGAAGGAACACACTTGACTTCAAGCAAACGAAAATGATAGGTTAAACAGTGAGTCTATCATCTCACCAAGTGAGAAGTCTAGAAGTAAGCTGTCAATGATTGGAGCAGTAGCTCTGTAATGTTATCAAGGATTTATCCTCTTTCCAATTTCTCATTCCACCATCCTAAGCATAAAGATTTCACCTTCATGGTTGTAATATGCTTGCCACATCACCAGGTATTGCACCTGTATTCCAAGCAGAAAGGGGAAGAGTAAAAGTTCTTTTTATTTAGAAGGGATGCCCTCCTTATGGACTAGAGTTTGTATCTCATTGGTTAGAGAAGTGGGGTTTCCATCTGCAGACCTTGCTATGCCAATTTTCATTGCTGTCCCAATCAAAATCTAGGTTTTATTAGTAAGTAAGATGGGGAAATAGATACTGTATAGGTTATAAAGGTGTGTGGCTATAGTGTAAGCACTGAGAGGTATTTTTTTTCTTTTTTGTACTGCAAGGGCCTGACTTAAACTTTGACTGACAAGGCACCCACCTCAAAGAGGCATCCACTTCAGTGACGACTATCTCGAATAATGTCATTGCAGGCCACATGACTAGATGAATAGCCAGGCTGCCTTCCCTCACTGAGGCTCCTTTGTTGTAGAGATCTTGGTTGATTTCAATAACTGATCATTTGGACCACTTGTTTTTTCTCTTCCTTTTTAAATTCCTGCTCTTATGTTTCAAGTTCACCAATAAAGAGGGAGCCGTACTCTTGACTTCCATAAAAAGCAGAACCCCAGGCCCAAGCGCTCTTTCTCTCTCTCACTCCCCACCACCATGTGGGCCCAGGTGTGCTGTGGAACTTCCAGGTTCTGTAAGTAATACACATTTATTTTTTCAAAGTTCCCTGATGGTTATTGCTGAAGGGCATCTGGCAATCATAACAAGAACCACAAGGACTGGTCCAGCCACAACACTGGTTATTGATAGGCTAAGACAGGCACAAAGCAATGGTACACTACTGTTCAAACCTTGCTTCAATTCAGGTCATAGTCACATCCTGGCATCTAATGATAACATTAACCAGCTTTCTGTGAGCTCTGAGTGCTCATTTGTGTTTTGCTCAAATATCTGCTGCATACTAAGCATGGCACTAGGCACTGGGGATGAAAAGATTAATATGATACTGCAGGATGGGCATACATTTTTGCTAATATATTAAATTTGTTATAAATTTGACACAACTGCATTATTTACTCAGTTGTATTGTATATTAACTAGTGCTGGTGGGCAACTTTCCTTCCTATAAGAATATAACTTTAAATGAATTAAATAGCATAATATTAAATGCTAGTTAATACATTCAACTCAGTAAAACAATCCATTGTGAAATATATGTTGGAAGCAACAGCAGTATAAATAGACTCTGTGCATGGCTAAATGATCAAGAGAAACTGAAAATCGGAAACATCTACCTCTGTTCCTTGAATTCAGTGACTAGTCGCCTAGAAACGGGAATCATGATTGACATTACTAGGCAGCTCTCCTTTGAGTTTACTTTTAATAATCCAAACAAATTTACAAATGAGTTTCTCTGGGGAGGAGATAGTTAAGATTAAGAAATCCTAAAACCATAAACTATTTCAGGCTGAGAATTGTTTAAAGCAAAGAGGTATGATTGCAAATCAGCCGAGGAAGTAAGGAAAAGGAGGCATGTGCTAACCACTCTATATATATTCTCATTCTATCCCACACAAACCCATGAGGAATATAACCAGCTTATTGAATCAGGTCAACTTGGTAGAGGAAAACAGAAGGCAATTTTATTCTTTCTCCTAATTATCTGTTCAAATATGCTCTCTCTTTCTCTTTTAATAGCTTTGTGGATACATAATAGACATACAAGAAACTGTAATGTTTAAAGTGTACAATTTGGTAAGTTTTGGCACATGTCACATACCTGTGAAACCACCCCCATGATGAAAATAATGCATGCATTCATCACTCCCTAAAGTTTCCAATTATTCATTGCTATTTTATAGAAATACATTTTGTATGTTTGATTTTTTACTCTGAAGCCTTGCTAAACTCACATATTAGTTCTAGTAATATTTTAATAGATTTTTTTTAGAAAGCTCTATATAGACAATCATGTCATCTGTGAATAAAGACCATTTTACTTGTTCTTTTTCCAATCTGGATGCCTTTTATTCATTTTTCTGGCCTTATTGTACTGACTAGACAATGTGTAATATTTAATACATACTGGCAATGGAATCTTTGTCTCACTCCCAACTTAGGAGAAAGCATCTGATCTTTACCATTGAGCGTGATATTAGCCGTAGGTTTTTTATAGATACAAATATTAGGCTGAGAAAGTTCCTTTCTGTTTCCAGTTTGCTAAGAGTTTTCGTTAGGAATGGAAGCTGGATTTTGCCAAATGCTTCTCTGCATCTATTGAGATGGTCATACATGTTTTTTTGGTAGTCTTTTAGTATGGTGACTTATATTGATCCTCATATGTTAAATTTGCCTTCAATAACTGCTTGCAGTTCTGAAGGAACTGAAGGATGAATATCTGCTATTTCATTAATTCATGTACTATTTATTTCATGCCTCCTAAGAATTATGTACTATTTTAGGTATTGGGATCCACAGTGACTACACAGAACAAAGTGTTCAGTGTGAGGGAGGCCATATTCTAGTTGGGTAGTCAACAAGCAAATAAACAGATATATAATCTGTTAAGTACTGGTAAGTTTTATTAAGAAAAATATAAAAGAGTAAATTAATGAGTATATTATAAGTGAGGCCAGTGTTCTTTTTATATGGGTTAGCCAAAAAGTTCGTTCAGTTTTTTCCATAAGATGGCTCTAGTAGCGCTTAGTTGTCTTCAACTTCATTCCAAACAATTTTGTTAGATTGTATTGTGACAGCTGTCATATCAGCGTGCATTAAAAAGAAACTTATCAAAATTGCGGAATTTTTGTGTAGCCATTTTAGTATTGAAATGGAAGAAAAAAAGCAACATTTTCAGCATATTATGCTTTATTATTTCAAGAAAGGTAAAAATGCAACTGAAACGCAAAAAAAGATTTGTGCAGTGTATGGAGAAGGTGCTGTGACTGACCGAACATGTCAAAAGTGGTTTGCGAAGTTTTGTGCTGGAGATTTCTCGCTGGATGATACTCCACGGTCGGGTAGACCAGTTGAAGTTGATAGCGATCAAATCAAGACATTGAGAACAGTCAACATTATACCACAAGGGAGACAGCAGACATACTCAAAATATCCAAATCAAGCACTGAAAATCATTTGCACCAGCTTGGTTATGTGAATCGCTTTGATGTTTGGGTTCCACATAAGTTAAGCGAAAAAAACCTTCTTGACTGTATTTCTGCATGTGATTCTCTACTTAAATGTAATGAAAACATTCTGGTTTCAAACCTAATTGTGACAGTCGATGAAAAGTGGATACTGTCCAATAATGTGGAACGGAAGAGATCGTGGGGCAAGTGAAATGAACCACCACCAACCACACCAAAGGCCGGTCTTCATCCAAAGGAGGTGATCTTGTATATATATATGGTGGGATTGGAAGGGAGTCCTCTATTATGAGCTCCTTCTGGAAAATGAAATGATTAATTCCAACAAGTACTGATCCCAATTAGACCAACTGAAAGCAGCACTGGACAAAAAGCATTTGGAATTAGTCAACAGAAAATGCATAATCTTCCATCAGGATAACAAAAGAAAGACCACATGTTTCTTTGATGACCAGGCAAAAACTGTTACAGCTTGGCTGGGAAGTTCTGATTCATCTGCCGTATTCACCAGACATTGTACCTTGGGATTTCCGTTTATTTTGGGCTTTACAAAATTATCTTAATGGAAAAAATTTCAATTCCCTGGAAGACTGTAAAAGGCACCTGGGATAGTTCTTTGCTCAAAAAGATAAAAAGTTTGGGGAAAACGGAATTATGAAGTTGCCTGAAAAATGGCAGAAGGTAGTGGAACAAAACGGTGAATACGTTGTTCAATAAAGTTCTTGGTGAAAATGAAAAATGTGTCTTTTATTTTTACTTAAAAACTGAAGGAACTTTTACCCAATAGAAGGTAGCCACGAAACAGCTATGATAATGCTAATGTGATACTGAGGCAAATATCTAGATAAAGTTAGGGAGCAAGCCATTTGGACATCTGGAGGAAGGGACCTTTAGTCAGAAGGAACAGTAAGTGCTAAGGTGGCATATTTATGAAATTGCAAAGAGATCATTGTAGCTGGATTAGTGTGTGGGAACATATTCTTCCTTTATTAGTGCTACTGAAAGCAAATACAAATTGAAGACAGAAATCAATTTAACTCTATTTAAAATTCAAAGGAACATCATTTTACTGATATTCCAGTAAAATATTCAAGTTGACAATATAAATATATTGATATGTATTTATTGCTTCTTCCTAATATTGATCTCATTTTTCTTGGTTTAAAGTTGACACATAAAAAGATGAATGAAATGACATTAATTATTTAATTTATTAAACAATATAAATATGTCCAAGTTTAAATCTGGATTAGTCTTGGTCACACATTACTATGTAATCTCTAATAATGTTTTATTATGAAATTATTCCATGTGAACACTTAGTTTTACTTGTCTGATATTATTTTGTTATTTAATAAATCTGATGCTTCAGATTTCAACTACCAAGGCTACTGGAAGCATTGCCTTGAAGAAAGATTGCAAATTAATGGTTATTCTTTTCACACATTCTTTCTGCAGAAAGAATTTTTCAGAAACATGTTTGGAGAATGGGAAAAGCTGCTGAGGACAAATAAGTATAAGTGATGCTGGTTTAAAAAAAAAAACTAATTATTTTTCTTAGCTGTGGAACTTTTAGGTGTTTATGAAATGCTAAAGTAGATTGTGAATCCCCAAGAGGAGAATATCCCACTGACATCAGAAAACCTACTACAGTAATAGCTCAAGGAAGTTGTGCTCACCAAAGTTAATCTTGAGAAAAAAAGACACTTTGGCTTGTTGAGTTCTTTAAGTTGATGGAAGTGGTGAACAGCTGGGGTCTGCTTGGCACACCACGGGATCACAATCAAAAGGTCGGAAATGATACCATTAAAAAATTATAAGCAGAAGCTTATAAATTTTTATCACTCCTGCCTTTAATTAACCTTTAAAAGCTATTCATGTAGGAAAGCATAGGTCTTGGTTTTTGAAGAAAGCAGGGTTTAATACAGCTGTGTTTTCTAATGAAGGCCCATGGATGCCTCTCATGCAGTGTGGCTATCACATTTCAAGTATCTACAGTACTGTGCCTAATCAAAGTACCACTAAGAGAGTTTCAAGATGGGCACCAGTTAGAAAGATGGTACTTTGATTTCTTAATTATATTTCATATACTCTCAGACATTTTAGATATGATTATTTTTAGATATGATTGATATTATTAATCATATCTAATTATTATTTTTAGATATGATTATTTTTAGACATGACTAATATAATTGCATTATCAGTCAGATAGTCCAGTTCCAAACTATGTCAGGCTTTGTATAAACTTAGAGAACAAATGTTCAGCAATGAGAAGCATAATTTGTCTTCAAGGAACCAAACAATTGAAAAGGAATAGTGTATTAGTTTTCTATTTCTGTGTAACAAATTAGCACAAGCAAAGGAGTTGAGAACAACACACATCTATTGCCTAATGGTTTCTTGGGTCAAGAGTCTAGGCACAACTTAGATCAGACCTCTGCTTAAGGTCTTAATCAAGCTGTTGGCTGGGTTGGTGTCCCATCTGGAAGCTCATATGGGGAAGAATACTCTTTGAAAGTCACTTTGGTTTTGGCAGAATTCATTTCCATGGGGCTGTAGGACTAAGGGCCCCTGGTTTCTTGCTGGTGGTCAGCTGGAGGCTAGCCTTAGCATGAAGAGGGATCATGTGAACCTCCTCAAATCCAGAAAGAAAAAGTCTTTAGAGAAATCCTTCTAGCAAGTTGGAATCCTATATAAATGTAACCCAATCACAGAAATAGCATCTATCACCTTTGTTCTATTCTGTTGCTAAAGTACAGATCCTGCCCACATTCAAGTGTGGGGATTATACAAAGGTATGAACTTCAGGAGGCAAGAATCATGAAGTGTCACCCTGGAGTCTTTCCACCACACAGAGCATTCATATTCATGGTTAATTTAGACCATTAGATGGACTATCAATCTAGTCCATGAAAAAATATATGGGCTTTGGAGCCAGGTAGGACCAGGATTGAAACTTGGCTTCAGCACTAATTGCTGTGTGCTCTTGGGTAAGGCATTTACTATCTCTGTATGTTGATTTCTTCATCTGTAAAATGGGAAGAGTTACTGAGAAAATAAAATCAAATGAGATAATGTTTGCAAACTGCTTATCATAGTGTGTAGCATGGAATGAGTGTTCAATAACAATAGTTGTTTATAACAGTAATACTAGAAAAAGTAGTATTGTGGTGAAAATAATAACTCCCCTACCATTGACTGATTGGTAAAACAGAAGTCTATTTTCCTTTTGCCTTTAGCATATGTTAAAATATATTTGATATATATTTCATATTTATTCTTTTGCATGTAACAAGTATAAATTATAATTCTAAGATTCATCTATCTGTTGTGTGCATCGGTAGTCCATTAATTTCTGCTTCTGTATACTATTCCATTGTGTGATTATATTTATCATAGTATATTTGTCTACTCACAATATGCTTATGCATTCTCTGGTCAATCGGCATTTGGTTTGTTTCCAGATTTGTTTTTTTTTTTAACTCTTATTAACAGTGCTGCTATTAACAGCAAGGGAACAACACAGAAAACGGATGTGTGCTCAGACCTCAAGAACCTATATGTCCTTCTCTAATATAAACCATTTGAAAATGGAAATTCATTCACTGAATATGTATTAAGCACCAAGAAAAGTATAATATGCTAGTGACCAGAGGCAAAACACTGCTTTCAAGAACTAAGAGTTTAATGGGGGAAACAGGCAGATTTTAAAAGGTGTCTGGATAGGGGGTCAAGTCTTACTCTGATATGGTGACCAGCTATCCTGGTTTGCCCTGTTCTGGTTTTAACACTGAAAGTCCCATCTCCAGCAACCCTTTAGTCCCAGGCAAACATGAGACTTGAGGCATGAGACATGTCTTTAAGGACATCCATGATACTGTTTAGAATAGAGCATGCATAACGGATGCTAGTCAGTAAATAATAGGTGGCTAGTAGAAGGGACATCTAACACATCAGGATAGGGTCTAAGTCAGTCAGAGAAGGCTTCCTGGAGGAGATGATACGTGATTAAGGAATAGGGAAGACAAATAATATTGTTGGGCTAAAGAAGGGAATCAGGAAAAGGATTCTAGGCAAAGGAAGTATTGTGGAGCAAGTAAGTGTTAAGTAATATTCAAATGCAGGGAATCAACAGTTCATACTGTTGAAACATAGACTGTGTGTAGGAAAGAGGCAAGAGATGCAGCTAGAGTAGTCAGCAGTAGCCACAGTGACAAGACGTGTCAGTCATACTAAGTAAGGACATTGGACAGGGGAGCAGGATTGAGTGGTAGTGCTGGGACCTAGGATCAGACTTGTCTTTAAGACACATCACTGTAGCAGGGTGGAAAGGGACTGACCTGGGTGCTGGGTGGTTGGTGTATTACAGTTCTTTGTTTCCCCATAAATTGACTAGAGAGCTATGTAGCATTTGAGTCCCTGCACATTGTTTAACGTTTGAATAGAAATTAGCAATAAAAGCAATACAAAGTAAGAAAACAACGACAACAAAAACCCAAACTACCAAAAAGCCTTAGCCTCTTTTTGCTAGATGGGTGAAACAGGCATGTATGTATGTGTGTGTGTGTATATATATATATATATATATTTTTTTTTCTTTTTCCAATTATGTTTTGATAAACCTAGTTAATTAATACTCTGGGCTCAAATTTAAAAAGTTACTTTCATGTAACTTCTATGTTACTTTCACTCAGCATACTGTAGGGGATAAAATGAAAACAGCAATTTCACCCAGATATGCACACACCTATAGGCAAATGCCCAAAATGGCCTTGGCCATAAAATGTGTCAGTGGCACCAGGACCCATGAAACTAGTAGTCATGGCCCTGTAAAAACCAGTGTTTCTTTCTTTTTTTTTTTTTTTTTGCGGTATGCGGTCCTCTCGCTGCTGTGGCCTCTCCCGTTGCGGAGCACAGGCTCCGGACGCGCAGGCCCAGCGGCCATGGCTCACGGGCCCAGCCGCTCCACGGCATGTGGGATCCGCCCGGAGCAGGGCACGAACCCGTGTCCCCTGCATCGGCAGGCGGACTCTCAACCACTGCGCCACCAGGGAAGCCCCAGTGTTTCTTATAGGAGGATGAATGCTGGTGTGACTCACAGGAATGTTGGAAGTTTTACTAATCCCTGGCATCCAGAGTGCCGAAAGAATCTGGGCAAGGTCCCTGACAAAGCCTGACTCAGACAGGGAACCTCTCACAAAGATTTCATAAAACCCATCACTTTATTATCTCCTAGAATCTCCTCCCAATTCCTCCTCTTTCCATCACTGTGACAATGCCTATAAAAATGAGCCCAAAGAGAGATTTCTGGAATTTATCTTGCCTGGGATCCCTATCTCATCCTGTGCTTTACAACTATACAGGACATACCCAGACTCCAAACTATGCCACATTAACATCGTACAATCTAAATGACCCTGACTTTATGTGCCAGGTTGGTGAAACAACCTTCCCCTTTCCTTATCTTTACCTTGCTCACAGAAGCTGAAGCCGGCTGGACAGAAAGATAAACACAGACCCAAACACTAGTCTAAATCACCTTCTAAAGTGATTAACTGGGAAGAATTGAAATCTTCTAGGTTTGCCTGTAGGCTCTTGGCCTAACAGAGAAAGGGAATGGAAGCAAGTTTCTATCATCTCAATTTACTCTGCTTCTGCTGAATATTAGTTTTTTTGTAATACCAGCCTTCTGCAAACTTAACATTTTAATATTTTTTAATAATGTAAAATGGTTTGAATTCTTGAGTCAAAGAATAGAAAATATCTGGTGTCTTTGCAAATGTTTTACATTCGTATTATGTATACATTGTACATAGTATATTCAAAGTATGACTCTAAAGCAAGGTGACTGTGACCAACCAGAGGAGCATGTTTACTTCCTGGTATTGCCTCACATGGGACCAGTCATTCCTTTCCTAAGGATACTGCCATGGGATGAAACATGGAAGTCAACCACAGAATGTTTCAGAGACTAGTTCTGCATGTTTTTAATGATGAAAAGCTTAATATCTCAAAGAAGGATTTGGTATTTGTAAACAACCAAAGACCATTCATTCAGAGCAATTTTAATTGAATAAGATAGGTGACCACTGGGAAAGAACTCTATGTGGGGCTTATATGGAGATGAGAGTTTGATATGAAATGATAATTCATATAATTATCAAAAATAATTACCAAAGATAATTATGAAGATAATTACCAAAAATGAACTGCATAGAAATTTTGACTAATGATGGTAGTGTCGGAATGAGCACAATATATCTCTAGTGACTCGAAGAGAAAATACTTAACATATAATACACGTCTATATGTTAAAAGCATATTTCATTACTTATATAGACACTTTTATGCTATGTTGGACATACTGTTCTGTGATAGTTTTTCTGCTTGCTCTCTTACAAGGATCATACACCATAATCTAGCAATAGTTATTTTTATCAAGGAAATTATACTCCACATATCCAAAGGTCAAGAAATGAATAGATTAGTGTAAACTCTTTTTAAAGAGAATAACTAAATTACCATATAATTGGGTGATTCAGAAACTGAATTAGGGCTTGTTAAGTTAGTATGAGCTTGGAAGATTTTACATAATTGCTCTATGATTGTGATTCTGGTTCTCTAAAATGGAGGAAATGTGAAAGATTTTATAATAGTCACCCTCAAGGAAAGGTACATTTTCTTATTCCTTCTTTTTTTTTTTTTTTTTTTTTTTTACTGTTTTCAAGGTCATCATAAAATTCAATTGCCTTTCATTTGTGTTAAGAACTTCTGGGTATTATTATTTTTAGAAAATTCAGAAGCTCATTTTTTTCTACTTTTGTATATGATAATTACATTGGTTTTAAAGTTGTTAATAATGAAAATATTTAAAACAATATAGATTAGTTTAAGCAATATTCTTCTGTGCACAAAGCATTTGGCACTAAATTATTAATAAAATATTCATATAGTATGTAAAATTACTGGAAGTCTTTCAGATAACTTTTCTTATTTTATCCTAATTGTACTGCTATTATAATTTCACTTTAAAGTTGAGGAAAATAATGCTTGACAAAGTTCAATGATGCTGTAGGGTACAAGGCCAGTTAACAATGGAGTCCAGACTAGAAGCAGGTACAGGCCTGTACGTCGGTTTGTGGTTTAGGGCATTCTTCAGTGACCCCATCTATACCCAAAACTGTTTCCTTCTCCTTCCTGCCACACCTCTGAGTTATAAACTAAAGACAAGCTGAGCTTGAAAGTTATTTTTTATTTACTCCCTGCCTCTGTCACCAGCAAAGCCCATTAATGATTCTCAGGAAATAAAAATAGAACCTTGGTAATAAAACAAAGTCTAACTATTTTTATTCTTTTCCTTCATGCTTAGTCTAGTTTCACTTGCTCACAGGGTACTGCATGCAGAGGCCCTGCCCCTTGAGCTTCAGACCAGAGGTACCCGTGGGAAAGGGCTGCTGTGGGAACCTCAGCTTGGAGCCGTGTTCAGAAACTGTGCATGACACTGCAATTCAAGATGGCGATTTTCTCTACGTCTGTCTCTATTTCTGCTTTGCCAGTAAGATCGTCTGTACCATTTTTCTAGATTCCACATATGTGCGTTAATATATGATATTTGTTTTTCTCTTTCTGACTTACTTCACTCTGTATGACAGTCTTAAAACAACTTTGTAAAGCAACTATACTCCAATAAAAATTATTTAAAAAAAAAAAAGATGGTGGCATTGGGCTGTGTGCAGAGATGCTCTGCCCGGCACTGCGATCTGGAGCCTGAGCAGCACAGCTGCACCTGCCCTGCAAGAACTCCACCCCCTCCCTATGAGGAGAACCTTAGAAAGCAGCCCTGCCAACTGCCTGTGGGGGAAAACGTGTCTCCTAGATCGCCAACTCGCACCTCTATAAAATGATTTTTGTCCCCCCCGCCTTTTTTTTTTTTTTTGCCGTACGCGGGCCTCCCACTGCCGCGGCCTCTCCCGTTGAGGCGCACAGGCTCAGGACGCACAGGCCCAGCGGCCATGGCTCACGGGCCCAGCCCCTCCGCGGCACGTGGGATCTTCCCGGGCCGGGGCACGAACCCGCGTCCCCTGCATCGGCAGGCGGACTCCCAACCACTACGCCACCAGGGAAGCCCCTTGTCCCCTTTTTTGAGTTGTCTCTGCTTCCTTACAATGACAATATAATCCCTCTTTTAACTGTCTTCTGGAAAAAAAATCATTGAGATACCCAATCACTGAATTGCCTCTGCTTCTTCATAGCATCCAACCCACTTTCCTAATCTGTCCTCAGAATTGTCCAGCACTAGCCCAAACTCTGTGAGAAGCCTCTCCCAGCTTCCCTTTACTACGATGCCCCCTGGGCATCTTCTCTTTTGCTAAAACAGGCTAAATAAAATAACTTTGTACTTTCGTGTGATTATAGGGGTTTTCCTAGTATCACTTGATTGGTGAGTTTGGCAGATGTCAAAAATACAAGACTCTTTAATGAAGTCAGAATATCCTCAACAATATATCCAGAGTAAATAAAATAATTTTCATATATGTCAGTTCCTTACAAAACTCCTTAATTTAGGCCAACATCATTATCGCTATATTATAGCAATGATGTAGTTAGAGTGAAAGTTTTAAGATGATCTGACTTAATCCAGAGAAGCACTTATCTATACTTAAAAAGTTCCTTAAGAAAACTCAAGGAAACCTTATGAATTTTAGATTTATTCAAAATATTTTGGGGAGAGTTTTTATAGTTTAAAATATATCAGCCTTTTAAAATTTCTCTTTATAACAGTATAACCAACTTTTCAGATAATTATAACCTGGTAACCATTATTTCACAATGGGCTTAAATCAAATTTTCAGTATGCACTGAGGCTGGAGGACTTATTCCAAGGACTTTACTGAGATAAAAGTATTTTTAGAGTCAAAAAAACCTTACCAGTATTCCTAGATCACAAGAATGGATTCGAAATAGAAGCTATTTGAGTCCTACCATAGGGGAATCAACAATACTATCGCATCACCCTGGGAAAAATTCATAGAGAGCTAATTGTTTCTTCAAGGTTACATATAGGCCTGGTTTTCATTTGAAGCTTATTTTTATTTTTTTAAGTGGTAAACCATAACATCTGCCATATTGTTGGGAATGTAAAAAAAAGAGTACAAGTTTTTAAAAAATGAGTTTCTCCAAAATCCAGAAATATTACTCCTTTCTACTATTGACTGAATTTCATTCTCATTATGTAATTAATGAATTCTGCCCCTAAATCAAAAGTTTTTCTTATATGAGTTATCCATCAATGACAAAATTCTTATTTTCACAAAAATTCAACTCATATCATTGATTTAAACAATTCGCCATTCTGTTTGGGACAGTAAAGAGAGGGTGAACCACTACAAAATAAAGAAGCCTTGGGAAAATGGAGAGGCCTGTTAATTACCCAGACACTAAAATTGAAACTAAAGTAATGGGCATTTGGTTTTTAATTTTTAAAAAATGATTCACACTTCTCAGGCTCTCTGCTCTCTATAAAATACTTGCTAGGGTTTTCCATCTGCCTATCCTTTTATCTCCATGATGTTCTAAATATGAATTTTCTGGCTTTAAAGAACAAGTTTCAATGTCAAAGCTATTTTCTACAAACACATTCAAACTTTGTTCCAGTATCATGTTAGCACTTTATGGATATATGCAATCTCTTCAGAGGGAGTATAACACAAATATGATATTTTCATTCCAAAACTGAATTCTCAAAAATATTCTTAACCTACTTGGGTGAGAAATCAATCCCTGGACAAGCGTCTTTTTAGTCAAAACGGTATATATCAATATCCAAATTTGGAAGCTAGTCTTACATACAACTTTTATAAAACAGGAGAAATTTTTGCTTTGGTATTAAGATGATATTATAACCAGGGACCTAGAAATACCAAAATCCTGTCTCTGACCAAACAACACTTTCTGACAAAGCTCTGGAGGGAAATGTATGCATAAGAAACAATGAGCAAAGAAAACAAGGGTAACACTTTTTAAATTTCCAGACTGGAGACACAAATTCCAGTGCAGTAAACCTTAGTAACCTGGGCCATATTACACACAACATCGCTTTTCATAAGCTAGCAAGTACCTGATGGCATCGTCAGCATCCGGGAAAGGTAAGTTTAGATATTCATACATTTGTAACCTAAAGAATGCTATTTATTATAAAATTCAGTGTGGAAGGGTCTTTCTCCACAGGGAAATCAGGGAGTAGCTATCAGGAGATGGGTAAATGGATAATAGAAAAGCAGAGCAAGAGTTGTGGAAATAATCAGTCAGTTGTACCAACTGTGAAGAGAAATGATATCTCAGAACTCAGTGTAATGCTCACTGCTATTTGCTACCCTGTTACTTCGGAGAAAATCCTATAAACCATGAAGAAATTAGAACATCTTATGAAAACACTTGAAACAATTTCACATTTAATTTGTTATTTTGTGGAATCTAGCATTATTTTGGGCCTCCAGAAAATTCTTCAAGCATGTGATGAAAATGACACATCTACAAAATAGCTGGGTTCAATCTCTTCCGAATTTCTTGTTTTTTAGTTTATTTTTTATTGAAGTAGAGTTGAATTACAATGTGTTAATTACTGCTGTATAGCAAAGTGACTCAGTTATATATATACATACATTCTTTTTCATATTCTTTTCCATTATGGTTTATCACAGGATATTGAATATAGTTCCCTGTGCTATACAGTAGGACCCTGTTTATCCATTCTGTATGTAATAGTTTGCATCTGCTAATCCCCAACTCCCAATCCAACCCTCTCCCATCTTCTAAATTTCTACTACAGTTAAAATACTTTAGAGTTACTCACTGAGTATTTATTGAGACAAAATTTAATATTGTTGTTTTGTTTCCTTAAAGTGAGAGGGCTACTTAAAATGCTTTAAATCCTTAGAAAGATCTCTGGAGTATTAATAATTTCTGAGGGATCTTTTCCCCTTTATTAACATTTTAAAACACAGAAAATACTACCATAGAGTCTGCCACATAGCTTGTTATTTATTAAAAGCCATTTGAAGACAGTCTGTTCAGTGAAGTGTTCAATGACATTCAAAAATATTTTCAAACCAACTTGACTACCTTGAATAACCTGATAATTCACTCTGTTGAAATAAATGGCCTATCAAAAGTCAAAGTTTGTGCATATAAACATAGCCCGTATGAAAGGATGAGAGCAAGATGGCTGTCTATTAATTTATGCTTCTGTGCTTCATTACTCTTTCATGATGTTTAATATATATGTGTGTGTTACACATATACTTACCTATTTAAATGAGAAGAGTTTGAGAACTCTGTAGGACTATGAGTTAGATATATAATGCCTTGTACTTACATACGTGGAAGGGCTTTGCATTGGTTTTTCCAGAGTTTTATTTACTGGTAAATTTCCCCTTTAACTCTATTTTTAGAATTCCTAATTATCAATTCACATATAACCTCTATCCCACCATCTCTCCCAGTCTCTAATATAGACTCATTTTATACCACTTTCATTTTCACAGTGGGACATGACATTTACTGGCTTGAGAACACTAACTGAATTGGAATGTCATCCCAATGTGTATAAAGATACCTACAGCAGCAGGATGACATGAATCAGAATAAATAAGAAATTACAAAGGTCAGTCAGAATGAAAGTCAGAGTTGGTAAATAAAAACACTATAATTCCCAGAGATAAAAGAAACACAGAATAAGAAAACAATAATTTTCTAATTTAAATCTCCAGTCTAGACCTTTCACCTGAACTCCAGACTCATATACCCAACTGCTCAACATTTCTACTTGTATCTATCCTAAGTACACTTAATGTCCAGAACAGAACTCCTGATCTTCCTCCTATGACCTCTTTCATGTAGTTTTCCTTGTTCTAATTATGGGAAATTCCATCCTTGGAATTGCCCAGGCCAAATTCTTAGGAGTCATCTTTGGTTCCCCTTTTTATCACATACTCTTATTAAATCCATTGAGAAGTCCTTTTGTTCTAACTTCAAACAATATCCATAATTTGACCACTTTTAAGCACCTCCCCACCATTTCTATCTCCATCTCAGCCACCATCAGCTGTCACTGGGTTACTGCAATAGTCCTATTTGGTCAGCCTTGCACTTACCCTTGTCTTCCTACAGTCTGTCCTCTATGCAGCAGCAGAGGGATCCATTTGAAACCTATGTCTGAAGAGATTGTTTCTCTGCTCAGAATTCTGCAACGGCTCTTCATTTTACTCAGTGAAAGCTAAAATTTGTACAATCATCTGGTAGGCACTATATGATCTTGCCTGCTCTCCTGTTACCTACCCCTCAGATCTTATTTTCTACAACTCTTCCCTGATGTCACTACTCCAGAGAACCACATTTACTCCCTTGGTTTCCCTTGAGCACATCAGGCACACTCTCACCTCAAGACCTTTGCTCTGGATATTGCCTCTGTCTGGAATGCTCTGCCCTCAGTCACCTACTTGGTTACTCTCCCGACTTCTCAAATCTCACCTTAATGAGGCTTACCTTGACTACCCTTTTCAATACTGCAACTTGACAACAGCCTACATCCCTGCCATTCAAGATTTTGAATTCCCTTACTTTGCTCTGCTTTTTCTTTTGTTCCATAATATTTATAACTTTCTAACACACTACATAATTATTTATTAGATCTATTATTTATTGGTTGTATCCTCCTGCTGGGATATAAGATCCATGAGAGTAGAGGTTTCTGACTGTTCTGTTTCCTAATGTACCCAAAGTTCACTGGATTGAGTTACTAGTTGAATTGAATGAGCTTATCCTCATATAATAACATTTCAGTTTTATGATCTATGTACACATTATTTTTTATGCCACTGGAGATGCAACACATCCCCCAAATAACATGCATATTCAATATAGGTTCAGGGCTCATCATTGTCATTATTTAAGATTTACCTGGTGCTAGGTTCTAATTAAAAGATCAACAACTTATACATACCATTAAATTTGCAATTATACATTAACTATTTAGTAGATTCAAAACTCTGTCCTGTGAGAAATACAATAATATAAAAACATGTTCTTTAAAAAATTTACTAGTCTAGTAGGGAAGAATAACATAATTTTCATATTTCTCTGACTGGTAAATTTCTTCCTAGCTATAGTCCTCCATTGTAAAAACAAATAAAATAGCATCTTTTTTCAGGAGTTTAGGTACAAAATTTATTCTCCCTATCTTTTCGAAGCCTCTGTAGAATTATAGCAAATGAAGCGTCCGTTACCTGGTCAACTCTTCTCTGAATACTATGGGATCATAAATTCATTTAATTCTGATATCTTAAAGAGTTCCCTGGAGACCAAGCCAGCATGCCGAGTTAAATTAATAGGCTTTCAGTCTCCCAATCTAAGTACACATTTTTTTAATGCCACAGGGACCTTAAAATGGTTTAAGGTAGATAAAATATTATCATTATGTTCATATGTGATGTGTAGTGCTGGGATATTTTAAAATGTTTGATATTTTAAACAAAGTAATAAAATACACAATCTGTCACTGGTTGGTACAACTGAAACTATATCTATGGAAACAGAAGTCAGTGACCATGAATGTTAATCCATCTGCATTTTCACAAAGAGGTACGAAATGAGAATCTCAGTTCCAACCTCATGTTTCACAAATGGAATCTCCTGTCTAAAGCTAGTGGGTGACTTGATATTTTAAAATATGTAAGAAAAATGTTTTCTCCCTAATGTGTGAATATAAATGTCTTATCTTTTTCAATTTTCTAGAATTTGGGGTACTGGCCTTCCTCATAATGAGTAGACAGCCAAGAATGATAGAATTCTGACACTTGGTTGAGCACTTATGTAATACTCCAATGATCATGCTCGTAGTATAAGGTTTAATTTAAACAGCAAGATACCTGCCCCATTACCCAAATACTTGGCAACACTGCCTATCAATCTAAATGATTGACTTTATTTTATCATGCTGTTTCAAATTCCTTTAATCAAAATATCATTTCTTCACAGAGCTGCTTTTAAAATGATCTTCTCAGACAGTGTTCTCTGATACTACTGGCTGAGGGCAGCTACCTGTGGAAAGAGATCTTTTTTGGGAAAACAGTAGAGAGGAGAAGTCCTCATGCAAAAAGGTGTAGGGTAATAGTGACCTATGCCTATGCCTATTCCCATGCCGGTGTCCACACCTATACCTATCTGCCTCTGGAGCTTCGTCTGTATCTAGCCCTACTTGAATGAAAGCCAATTAAAAATTTTAAATATTATTATGGGCCACATTTTTTCCCATTCAAAATAAAAGTAGTTATACTGAGTCCCATGGGGAAAAATACATATTTTTACAAATCAGACATTGTTTTGTAGACTATAATGACATTTTATTGAATAGAAGAATGTCAAAGAGAAACCTGATATTGTTTTCTAGCCATCTAGCATCTTCTGGGCACATTTGAAAAGTTGTCATCTCGAATACCTATCTCATTTTTCAATCTGAAATCAGACAGAGTAGGCTAGGCAGGAAGGGCTGCTTGACACTGATGCATGAGATTGAACTTGGGAGCTGGAGAGCACCATGAACACTCTCCAGAGAGGGAGGTGGGAGGTGGGGGGAGAAGAGGCTCTAGAAGCTGGAAATGGACAGTGAGGGGGAGGTGGAGGGGGTCCAAAGACAGGTCTCATCTCTTTCATCATTTTTCCAGAGTCCAAATCTAACACATCATCCATATTTCTTTTGTTTCAATGTGTAATCTTGATCTTAAGGATTTTTCCTTGTGACATCACTTAGTATGTGGTTCACAATGTATATACATGAAATGGAAAACTTTCTAAAAGGAAATATATATTTTATTCATAAAATATAATTGCAAAATTTACCGCTCACCTTTCATCTCAACATATTTAGAAAATAATGTTACTCAGTCTTCTTAATTTTTGCATAAAACAGCTAGAAAGTTGAACATCTTACCTCATGAGGGTTTAGTGTCACACCTTGGGAAAAGTAGGTCACAAAGGTTACTAGGGGGCAGTTTGCTGTTGCATGTGTGAATTATTGCTTTTAGTATAACAAAGTCACAATTTTGGTTAATTTGTAATCAGAGCCACTTCTATTGACGGGTAGTTTAAAACTAATTGCAAATAATCATTTTGCAAAAGAAGAAAAATTGTGATTTAATAAAATATTCTATAATCAATATTGGAACAACCACAGTACTCTAGTTTCTAGTAAAGATATATAATACATGTTGTCACTGACACTCACTAGGGTATCATAGTATTTTGTAGAATGCAAACAATTACAGAAAATGTTATGGTACGTAAGATGTGTATATTTTTGTTTGTTGGCTGGTTTTTTTTTTTTTTTTTTGTGGTACACGGGCCTCTCACTGTTGTGGCCTCTCCCGTTGCGGAGCACAGGCTCTGGACGCGCAGGCTCAGTGGCCATGGCTCACGGGCCCAGCCGCTCCACGGCATGTGGGATCTTCCTGGACCGGGACACGAACCCGTTTCCCCTGCATCGGCAGGCGGACTCTCAACCACTGCACCACCAGGGAAGCCTGAGATGTGTATATTTTTAATTGGCCCTTATGCCAATTATATCATATTGGTGTATCTATATCTATATATATATCGATATTGATATAGACAGGATACAGATGCAGATACATAAACATACAAGCCAGCTAAAGGTACAAGTTTAGGTATAGGTCATTGTCTTAGTGTGTTCAAAGATTCATCTGCTGTGTGTGAAGTCAGCTTCTGAAGACCCTTCCTACTTTTAATAATACCCTCTTTTCCATGTAGTGGACTGTGTTCCCCAAATATAAGCATGGCCAGGAATCTGAAGAACTGAAGGCTTCAACAGGGAAGGGAAAATATTTTTGTTTCCCTCCCTTCTGAATTTGTAGTTAGCATAGAAGGCACTCATATATCATAAACCAGAGAGACCTTTATCACAACAATGTCAGAACAACTCCAAATGATGCCACTTCCTGGAAGTCCTTGCTGTCACTTTCTCCTGCCAGACTGGGTTGTGACCCCAAGTTGTGTTAACTCGAGTTAGCTATGCATCTTGGCAATGATGATACAATCTGTAAACCAGGAACTGTAATATTGACCTCCCAGGGATGTTTGTGAGGAGTGTAATGGGCCTGTCATTTAATAGGCACAGTATTAACTGCCATCCCTTCCCCAACACCACTGCAGCCTGTCAACTATGTTGCTTCTTCGTTAGCATCAGTAGTAAAGTGCAGGTAAGGAAAAAAAATAGTTGAAACATATATTAATTGATTTCCCTGTTATGGAGCTGCTCTGGTAAAAGATCAAGAAGGGGAAAATATTCAAAATTACTGTCAATAACTGCCTTTTAGTTTATTTACAAAATGACTGATACATTTTAACATTGATAGTCAAGTCAGTTCACATTTTAGTACTGATAATCAAATCAGTCCACATTACAACTATCCTGTAGCTTAAAATTCTACCATGTTAAAACATAGCTTGTGCTTTAGATACCTGTTTTTGCAAGTTTTGCAGTAAAAGTTTTCTTTTCATAGCCATGTTAACATTCTCAAGTAAATAAAAGATTCCTAGGTCAATTTTTGTAAAGGCATCAGTTTCTCACAGGTTAAGAGAAATTACCACAGTGTAATCTGTTTTTTAATAAACATGGTTGGCAATTACAGAACAGAGAATGCAGCTTTGTTCAATTTAGAATATAAATGTTAATTATACTTTTTACATGGATTTCTTTATTTAGCCTTTTTCTCCCAGCCTTGTTCTGGTCTAGACTTCATCTTTATCCAAAACCCAAGAGATCTGTATTCTCAGTCTAGTTATTTGAATTTCTTTCCTTGGACTACCTGAGAGGTATAACCCCTTCTTATAATGTGCTTCTATTGAATTATTTTTTTCTGTCCTCTGCCTCCCAAAAAAGTATTTTCGATTGTTCTCTTTTGTGGTGATTGTTGGGTTTTAGAGCCATTTCTCTTCTTATTAACAACAAACCTTGATCAGTGAAGCTCTGCTTATTCAAGAGCCAATAGAGTGAAATGGTTTTGAGCACAGAAATTTGTGCTAAGACTGCATGGGTTCATGCTCCAAGTCTGCCACTTTTACTGGCTATGTGATCTTGGGAAAGTTACTTAAACATTCTGGTCCTTAGTTTTCTAGGCTGTAAAATGCCAACAGCAATCATATCTACCACATACTGTTGTTGCAATGATTAAATGAGTTAATATATTACATTTACACATGATACACAGTAGGTGCTATACAAGTATTAGCTATTTTTGTTTTTAAACCTCATTACTACTGCTGCTCTTCTAAAAAAGATCTTAGCACTTTACATCTGTGAAAGCTGAGTCTCAAATTCAGATTTTGACTCACATCCTATGTTATCCATAACACGTTCATTAACCACCCCCAGCAGGAACCAATCAATAGTTCCATTTATCAGGTTCTCTTAGAAGTACTGCCCTGACTGAGTCTTTGGATTGCCATTTCAGACATTTTATTCTCTTTTCCTCAAAATATATTTATACTTATTAGGCACTTCATCTCAAATCTTTATTTCAGGAAATAAACCTATACCTAAATATATTAACGTAAGTTTGAGATAATTATCAGAAGACCTACCTCTTCACTACCTCTTAGTAGCCCATCACTAACCTCAATGATTTGATCTTTATGTTTTTAGGATATCCAAACCCTTAGTGTCAGGCTTTTCTGAGGATCATCAAAACTGGGAAAATTTGTTAGACAGCCCAAATTCACACAGGATAAACACATATAAAGAAAAATGCACATCTGTTTTTATTAATGAAAAAATTATCAAACAATTGATAATTCACACAATTTAACAGAGTATTATAAGGCTTACAATGAAAGATAGCCATCCTCTGCCATATTTTCTTTCAATGAAGCAGTCTCTTTGAACTCTTATATCTAACCCTTTGCATTTCTAAATAATAAACTTAATCTGGTGTTTCTAGATTTATCAATTTTAGAATGTTTTTCATTTCCTATTAGGAAAATAATGATTCAGCACTCTGTTTATTTCTTCTTTATTATTTCAAAGCAGTAAGTTGATTAGATCTCTCTCTCTCTCTGTCTCTCTGTCTCTCTCTCTCTCTCTCACACACACACACACACACACACACACACATCTTAGTAAATATCTGTTGCATGAGTAAACTCCCAATTATGCAGGGAGAGATAAACTAGTTTAAAGATTAATTGGGTTAAGGAGGCATATTTGATGTACAGTGAAATCACCTGGAGATCTTTCTGAACACACTCATGCCTGATTCCCATCCTCAAACTTTCTGATTCAATCCATCTGGGGTGTGACTTGGGTACTGGAATTTATAAAAGCTGCCCAGGTGATTCTAATGTGCAGCAAAGTTGGGGAACCACTGTTACAGGCAGTTTCTTACTGACTATGAATTGTGGCCTCCTTTAGTTTGAAGAGGAATGAAATCTCCTGCTGACTAATAACATCTCCGCTGGAGAGGTGGGTCTCTCTCACATGGCTGCTATTCGCAACCTGGGGTGCATTCTCACTATTTGACCTGTGCAGACAAGTGTTTGTTGCCAGTGTGCAGAGCCATATTCAGGGTCATGGGCCTGTGTGACAAGACAGGATTTCTCTGGCAGGGACACCACACATGAGGAGAGTTGGCATGTTGATGGGGGGGCATGATATTGGTCGCTAGAAAGGGCAAGCAGTGTGTTACTAACCCAGAAAGTAATGCAGTAGTGCCTTGAGAGTGGGCCAGGGATGTATGTGGGTGGGTCAAAGGATGGTTCTCAGTAGTCCTGAGGAGAGAGAATCAATGATGGAGCTCAGAATGATAGACTCTGGGGAGTTGAAAGGTAATGGAACCCATCAATCTGAAAGGATACTGTCCTTTAATTGTGGTTCAAAGTCCCTAAGGCTCTGGGCATTAACCCTTTAGTTGTAGCATCATGGGAAGGGCCAAGGGGGTCCCTAAGAAAGCAGAACACCCAGGGTGATGGGCACTTAAGGCGGTGGGGCTCGGGGCAACAGCTGTTTACTAACCAGTACAGGCATATTTCAACATTTCAATAAACTTTAGGGCTGCTCTTATGTATGCAGGATAAATGTCAGCACCTGCCCCCTCCGCCAACACATCAGTATATTTAGCTTGGACTAGCTGCTTTTGTGGCTATATTAGCTCGTCTCATTAGAAATAAATCTTTAGGCAGGATTTAAATCTGTATTTCAAAAAGTATGTATTTGATTCACTTTTTATTAAATCCAATTTGCTGCTATGAAGAAGTAAGCAGGAAACGGTGATAAGTAATAATGGGGTATGTGAGGGCAGCTACTTCCTGGAGAGTTGTCAGGGAAGATTTCTCTGGAAATGAGGCATGTAAGCTCAGACTTGGATGTCAGAGGCTGTGGTCTCGAGAAGAATCAAGGGAATAGTGTTACAGGCAGAGGGACTGGCAACTTCCAAGGCTCTCTGACAGCACAGAGCTTGGTATTTCCAAAGAGCTAACACAGAGACCGATTCTGAGTAATAAAATCTTCAAGATTAGGGTTCTGTGCAGCAATAGTACACATACAAGAAGGTAAACAGAACTATTCAGAGTGGATTTTCACAATCGAGGTCAAATATGTTCGTGGAGAACCTTTTATAGGGCGTTAATGTGCCATGATGGGTGCATCGGCCACACATCTTCAGTTGTCTCTATCTCTAATTTCAAAAATCTTTCTCAATTGAGTAGAAAACTTATGTCACTCAAAAACCTACACATGGATATTTATAGCAGCCCTATTCATAATTGTCAGAACTTGGAAGCAACTAAGATGTCCTCCAGTAGGTGAATGGATAAATAAACTGTGGTACCTACAGATAACAGAATATTATGCAGCACCAAAAGGAAACGAGCTATCAAGCTATGAAAAGACATGGAGGAACCTTAAATACATACTACTAAGTGAAAGAAGCCAATCTGAAAAGGCTACATACTGTATGATTCCAACTATATATGGCATTCTGGCAAAACTATGGGAAGACTATGCCAGGGGTTAGGGGAGAAGAAAGGATAAACAGATGGAGCACAGAGGATTTTTAGTTCAGTGAAGCTATTCTATATGATACTGTAATGGTGCATACACATCAGTATACATTTGTCCAAACCCACAGAATGTACAACACTGAGAGTGAACCCTAATTAATCTATGAATTCTGGGTGATAATGATGTGTTCGTCAATTGTAACAAATGTACCACTTTGGTGATAGTGGACAAGGCTGTGCGTGCATTGGGGCAGGGGGTATACGGCAACTCTGTACTTTTCCTTAAATTTTGCAGTAAACCAAAACTGCTTTAAAAAAAAGTGTAGCAAAAAATTCTTTTCTTGGGCTTCCCTGGTGGCGCAGTGGTTGAGAGTCAGCCTGCCGATGCGGGGGACGCGGTTTCGTGCCCCGGTACGGGAAGATCCCACATGCTGCAGAGCGGCTGGGCCCGTGAGCCATGGCCGCTGAGCCTGCGCATCCGGAGCCTGTGCTCCACAATGGGAGAGGCCACAACAGTGAGAGGCCCCCGTACCGCAAAATAAATAAATAAATAAAAATAAATCTTTTCTTTTTCCTGGTAATTATAAAAGTTTGTTCACGTGCCATGAGTGTTGCTCTAAACCAGTGATTCCTTTTTCTACAGGTCACACCTAAGTAGACTGGCTAGATGTTTGCATCCATTAATGCTCAAGTTCCCTAATTATATTCTTTAGACAGTCTATGTGTGACTTTTAGGCATTTCTCGAACCTACTCAAAGGCCATAGTTAAGTAAATCCTGCTACTCGCAAATGTCATTGACAAGCAACTCGGTTTCATAAGAGAAAGAAGGCAAAACATCCTTTAAGGAAAAAACAATGTGTGCAGGAGGGTGAGCAGAATACATTCTCTCTGGTCTATAGTTTGCCAAAACAAATGGTTATCTGTAAATTCAGGAAAAAAATCAAACTGTGTTGACACTATACATTTCAGTGGCTGCTTTGCCATTTTCAGACACAGTTACCATGAAAGAGGTAGGTTGATTTCTGACAAATGTAATGACATTTCTGAATGGGTCAAAAGATGGTGTAGTTAGTGCTTTCACTTGATGAACGCCTCATCATTGGTAACTAGCCCATGTGAGAGCTGCTTAAGAGCTGTCAGCTGCCACAGAAATGTATGTCTAACACCTTTCCCAGGGCTTCCTGCCAATATTTCCTCAGGTAGTCAATTCATCAAATAAATCCTTTAATGAAAGCAATGGTGTGTTGGTAAATGTATAACAACCAGCTCCCTGGACATAATGCCCATAATGATTTATAGCACTTTACAGTTTCCACGGTGTAAATATTCCCACCTTGCTCATTTGCAGCTACCAATCATTGAAGATGGAATTGGGAAGAGAGGCACACAATTGGCTTCCCTAGGCCAGTACATGATGGCTCCAGCACATCACTGAATCAAAGGGTCCTCTTTCTCAGCTCCAGAAAGAGGAAGGGGCCAACTCATTATTTTGCTTTATGGAAACCACCTTTTTTCTCTTTCACGAACCATGAATTCCTCTTTTTCACTGGCTTAAAAAAATTGGAGGGGCTTCCCTGGTGGCGCAGTGGTTGAGAGTCCGCCTGCCGATGCAGGGGACATGGGTTCGTGCCCCGGTCCGGGAAGATCCCACATGCCGCGGAGCGGCTGGGCCCGTGAGCCATGGCCGCTGAGCCTGCGCGTCCAGAGCCTGTGCTCCACAATGGGAGACGCCACAACAGTGAGAGGCCTGTGTATCGCCAAAAAAAAAAAAAAAAAAAAAAAAAAAATTGGATATTTTTCAGTACTCTTGGAGCAGCTCTTTCCAGGAAATTCACATACTGCCCTCGCTTGGTGCTCCCCTCTTCCCCCAATGCATTAACCTACATAATCTTATGTCTTCTGGTAGTGCAAATGTGTAATTCAACTGGAAGGTGGCTAACTGGAGCCAGTGTAATTATAACTGTGCCATGCCAGAACACTGAGTAGAAGGGCAGACCACTAATGACTTGGAAGAAAGAGCAAAATTTTCTGGTGCACTAGCAGTGTCTACATGACCTAAGAATATCTCGCTGATTTACTGAATTAAATGGGAGAAAAATCATCAGCTTTTACGGGGTCATGAACACTATGTGACTAGCAGGATAATTAATATCCATATTAATATGTTTCAAGCACCTTGTGTACTGCATAGCGCAGAAAATAATTTTTATGACATTAAAAACTGAGGTTTCCATCTTCCCATAGATGTGACGGTGTGAACAGTAGTTAATGGATACAGTTTGGCATAAACAGAGGTTGAAATCAGACTTGTCTATTCTCTTCCAGAAAATTAGTCACATATAAACAGGGAATGGGGACCAGAATGCCCCCTAGAATTCCCTTAAGGGATGGTGAAATTCAGAGGCTATACGACAGAGAAAGAGCAGAAAATCCTGGGACCATAATATAGATAATAAATATCTGTCATTTAGAAAATATTCCTATTTCTCTCTACAATCTCCGGTTGATTCTGCATATGATAGCTGTAAGTCTTGATTTTATACATTCTAAGCTTGGAAATCATAGCCCTCTTAAGAATCAACTGAACATATTTACTTCTCCCAAAGGTTTTTTCTTTTTCTTGAAACAGGGTTAACTCTGCCTCAAAAACTTTAATATATGTTTTAGAGTCTCAAAACTGCTTGGTTATGAATATATATGTACTTAATAGGAAAAACATAGAATCATTTAAAATGGCATGATACAGTATTCACTAATGTCAGATACATATTTTGCTTCTTAAAGAAAGAGTGTGTGACAGAGAGAGAAAGAGGGTGATTTAAGCATGTAGCTAGAGATATTTAAGAAACTTTAAAATCTTTAGACTTTAAAAATAGTTTAAAAATGTTACAGCAGAAATATATAAATGACTCAAGTAGAAAAACACTTCTTTTGTAAAAAGGCCATAGTTTCAACATTGGTTTCTTAATCAGATGTTGTAACGTTACTGAAATGCTCTCAACAGAGCATTCTGGCATCACCTTTTTCCCCTCATGAAATATAACTAAAGACTATAAGAAATGATTCCAGTTTGGAAAACTGGAAAATTTCCAATAAAGAAACCATTTCTCTCCTCACCATTTTTAAGAGGATGGGGATTTCCAAGTGATAAATACGGGTTTATCAAAAAGCTTAAAGGATTACAAATTATGAGAAAGTATAACATTTCTTCTGTATAAAACTGTACATTCCTGGTAATTATCATACAAATGAATCCTGTGGCTGATTGGTAGAATAGACTATAAACAAGCAGAAGTTTGATAAAAGGAAAATATTTCTCTCCTTTATATAATAATTGGTCTCTCCATGTTAATTATGATTAAATGGATTCGAATGGATTCATTATTTTGTTCAGATGAATACATTTCTAGCCTGAATTCTTACTGACCTCATCTAGTCAACTATTAGGAAGACACAAGACAGAGTTCTAATGAATATTTATGTACCGCACAACCTCATGGGGTGACTATGTCATTAGTGAGATCATGTAACTTTCTTTTCTTTTTTTTTTTTTTGATCATGTAATTTTCTTTGGCTTCTAGGGTAAGTGTCAATAAAAGTAACAGCCCCATGAAATTGGAAGGCACGTTAGCTGCTTTCCTGGAGGAGGTATCTAAGAGGTCATCCTGAGAGAGCTGCATCTCTACAGTGTCTTGCACATAATTCAAAGAAAGTATGAAAGTTTGGACTGCCCTTCTAGGAGAGCGCACCAATAATTCATTGAAAGCAAAGACTGAATCTGTCATAATAAAGGAAAACCAGAGCAGGAGTTAGGACAGCAGGTATGTGTGTCCTGGGGAAGAAAATGGTAATGGAAACACAAGGGGTGAGGGTGAAGAAGACTGCTAGGTGTGACCCCTATTTTCTATCCATTGCCTCTGCTTTGAACCTAAGCCTCCAATATTCTATTTGTGGAGGTCCAGCTTTATTGCTTTCTCTGTTCCATCTGAAGCTGGTTTGCTACAGACCATACTTCCTTATGAAGAGAGCAATGAGAATCTTCCCATTCTTCAAGGTCTTGATGAAATAGAACTGTTAGTTTGAATAGAGCCTTTTCGATTCCCTCTCAGCAATTTATTTACTAGACAAATGACTTAGTTTGGGTTCCTGGAAAAGCAGTTCATGAGACAAGGACATACCTGATACAGGTTTTGGCTCTCGGACACAGAAGGCACAAGGGAAAGTGAGGAGTGAAACAGGGAGGGAGAACAGAGACATTAATGTGCAGGGTTATCACTACGGACCCCTGTGGAGCAATTCTCAGGTGACTGTATAGAAGGATGGGGAGGCTGGGCATCTTTCTCTCTTCTTTTTCCCACTGCCTGAGTAGCGCTTGTAGGGGCATTACCTTCCTGGCACTTTTAGGTTGCGCCTGAGTGCAGGCTGGCAAGCTCCTGAGGTGCTGAAGAGAAGTCTCAGGTAGAGGGAAAGAGGCAGAGAGAAGAGGCCCTTGTGGTGGGAAACTGTCATGGAGCTGGGAACTGTCTGCAGCCCTGAGAGAACTCAGGTGGGCAAAGGGGCTACAAAGTTACAGACATTTCCTCGTGAAGTTTAAGCACCACTAGAAGTAACATTATGTAATTCTTCCACAGCTCTGATTTCAACCATCTGGCAAATAGAATCGATGTTGTAGGCTTAATGTACATTGCTTTTCCTTTAATGGCTCTGTGACACTTTTCTCATTGGCAACATGGAGATAATCAATATAAATAGCACTGCCATGTAAAATTCAGGAAACCTAAAAAATGATTTTTTAGTAGTGTTAATTATGTCTCATGCAGTATTTGGGGCATACTTATACCAAAAAAAAATTTGTTGTTTAAATGAAATTCAGATTTAATGAGATATTCTATATTTTTATTTGATAAATATGACCATTCTAACTATAAACAATCATACTATAAACAATAATGATACATAATAATATACAATTATACTATAAACAACGATACTATAATAGAATCTGTGTTGTACACTTAAAACACATTGCTTTTCTTTGAATAGTTCTGTGGGACATAGGGCCCATTCTTTTTCTATGCTTCAGTATTCTTATCTGTATAAAATGCAAATTAAAAATGGGCATTGGGAATTTATTTGCTAATTTGCATAAAACTTTCAGCACACTATAAGAGTATAGTGGACATTAGATATTATTATTGACTGTCTGGCTCATAGACATCATTGAAACTATCCTACAAACAATAACTTCTGTGTTTCTAATTTTCAAATATTTTTGAAGGTGTGTATGAAGTCAGGGGAAAGACAGTGTAGTTATAGCTGATAAAAAATTTAGGACAAAGTTACCCACTCCACCAAAAAAGAGAAGGATTATGTTCAATGTTTCTTTCAGTTCTCAGTAGAAACATATCATCTCAGCTCAGTAGTTCAAGTATATCTGTGCAGATCTTCACTTGGTGGTTGAGAAAATAAGAGTGGGAGAACATAATTTTTCTGTCTTATTGGCTTTATAAAATATGGTTTCCTTCTCACAAATTAATCTAATAATCAATATATTTTCTAGCTAGATGATTAACTTTAGTAAAAAATAGATTGATTTTAGCGGCTTTGATAAAGTTAATACGTACAGATGTGTAAAAGCAAATTTTCAGCATGGCGTTTGGTTTGAATTTTTTTAGAATATGGACTCCCAGATCAAGGCCCTGTATTATTTATGTTTACAACTGCATGCTCAATTTTTACAGAAAAGTTTCTAACTTTCATAACAGTTAACACTATTGATCCAGTCTAAAGCACTGCATATGATTCTTTTATTATTCTGAATGGCCTCTGAACATCCCTTCCTGAGTCATTATTAACCATGTCACTGGTGTGCTCTCCGTGCATAAGCAATGTCCAGAACTTATGCTGGAGACTTTACATAGTTCTGAGATGATGGGCAAGGATTTCAGTGGCAGAACTTTGTGACAGCAGGCATAAGTTAGATAGAAGTGTGCCCACCTGGATCAGATGCTGACCTGAAACTCATTTTGCTTAATTCTGCTCCACTATAAAATAGGAGAGCAATGCAGAAGGAAAAACAAAGTAGGATTTCAGCTCCAACACGTAAAGAGCCTGGAAGTAATAACTCCCACTTTTACAAGAACAAAACTCTGTACATACTGAAAACCAATGACGTTTCTTGGACATAAAACACATTAAAGACTTAAATATGACAAGTGGGAAAAATGGGTAAACTTATAGCAGAGAAACCTAACAACACGACCTCAGCCAGGTGATCAAGATTAACATCAACAATGTTAAAAATGTTGCTAGCATGTACCTTTCATATGATGTGATCAGAATATCACTCTACCTCTGTGGTGTTCCTCCCCAAAACCCATAACCTCAGTTTAATCATGGGAAAGACATCAGACAAACCCAGTATTCCTAAAAACTGTCAAGGTCATTTAAACCCAGGAGATTCTGAGAAACTATCACAGAGGAATTTAAAGAGATGAGATAACTAAATGTAACTTGGTGGCCTGGACAGGATCCTGGAAAAGAAAAATGACATCTGGAAATATGGAGAAAATTTGAATAAAGTATGGACTTTAGTTAATAATAATGTATTGGTTCATTAGTTGTGACAAATGTATTATACTAATATACTAAGATGTAAACAGTAGGGAACACTGCTATGGGGTATATGGGAAGTCTGTACTATCTTCATAACGTTTTTGTAAATCTTAAATTGTTCTAAAATACAAAAATTTATTTAAAAAATGTAGAAACATGAGAAAATGAAGCTTATGAGGAAAAAAATATACATGAATAAAATTCAGTAGAAAAAACAAGCAGTAGTTTTGGAATCTCAAATAAAACCAGTTATACCAGATACAAATATAAATTATATATTTGCAACAGATTTTTTTTTAAAAAAAGAAAGATTAAAATAAGCAGGAAATAAGGAAGCACCTAAAAGAAGAAAGCATTTTTTAAAAAGTACTAATAAGTACTTTTAGAAAAACAAAATATGCTTACTGAAGTTAAGAATTTTATGGATGCATTTCATAGCATATTATGTAAAGCTGAAGAAAGAAATCCTGAAGTGGAAAACGTAACTGAAGAAGTTACTCAGAATTACTCTCAGAGAGACAAGGAGATTCAAAATATGAAAAGAAATTGAGAGATATAGATAAGAGAATGGGAAGTGCAATATACAGATACTCTGATTTTCAGAAGCACAGAAGAGACTGATTGTTCTAGAGGAAATACCTAAGGATATAATGGTTTTCATAAAAAATTTATCATCTTTTAATGCGATAACTAGATCCATCAGTAATGGAAATAATCAGTATCAAGCAGTATTTTTACTACTTTTAGATCAACCTACAGGTGCCATTTACACCTTTCACGAATAAAACACTGGTTCCTATACTATTGGAACCAGCTGACTTAAAGATGTGCAAGAAAATGAATATTTAGCACTTGGGAAAATGACACTTCTTTGTGCAAGAACCTATTGCATTCATGTTATACGAACTGTTAATTAAATTGTCTTTTCTCTTAAAAAAAAAGCTAACCAATTTGGCTAAGTTTAGACCTCGCTAAATTGACTGCATTGAACAGACAACGTCTTTTTTAATAACTAGTGAAAATGAGAAATTGCCCCCAGTGCTTATTTAATGGTTCTTGATAGTGAACAATGTACCTGGAGGAAGGGACAGAAAGATGTTTTTGCCTCCTTATCTTTTCAGAATATAATACTTTTAAGTAGGGGCTGCACAGATGCAGCTCAATCTGATCTCTTTTTAGGTCCAGAGAGAAAAAGAAGAAAAAACAACTGAAGAATTAGGATCAGAACCTATGAAGAAAGAATAAAAAGTATGGCTAGAGCATGCCCTAGGCAAAGTAAGGAAGATGATGTTAGGAGAATTTGGGGACATTGTAGTGTGCATTATTGTGGACTATTCACCAACCATCCACAGTGTCCAGTGTTCAGGGAAAAATCACCTGTATCTCCCTACTAAGACACACCTGTATTGGAACAATCACCTTCTACAAAATGTTGCCTTTCCCTTCCCTCCAAGGAGCAATACTGTCAGTATGGATTTCAGATAGGACAAATGAAATTGCTAACTAGACGTGTAATATCAGCTCAGCTATGCAGTTTATGTACACTTCTGAAGGGACTCTTTTGAAGGTGAAGAAAAAACTAAGGTGAACAGATACATTTTTTGTTGTATCCTCATTAACAAGAGGAGTAGGTTGCAGAATACAAGAATTTTTTTCCAAGGAAAATCTGAGTCAATTATATCACTTGAATATTTCTAAGACATAGCTTGATGATTGCATGACCAGTGAGTTAATATGTTTATAAACATTACTGAGATAATATTTCTTACCAAGCACACAATGTGAGGTAAGAAGAGTTTAATGCCCCATTGTTCTTTCTGAAGTCTAAACAAAAGCAAAACAAAGACAGAGGGCAAAACCTGAAAAAAAAAAAAAAAAGGAAACTAGGATATGATCTGTTTCTTCATAGTTCATAGGTCACAAAGATTTCCCCAAATTTTCCAGTAAGAAACTACTGTGGGACCAGACCCTTGGAGTTCTACAAAAGGTTTTGAAAAGAAAATGCGGTTGATGGTTTAATCATTCATGTAGCTGGCTTTTACCAGTTAATATAATAAAGCATAAATATGATGATATCACATTCCTTCAAAATAGGCTGCATTCTAATTTTTCATCGATGGTTTGAGAGAAAATTGTAGCTGAAGTCAAAGACAGGGTTTAATTCATGCCTTTACTTAATGTACGTTTATTGAGAACCTCTTTTGTGCCAAGCACTGCACTGCACCAGACTTACAAGGACAATTAAACATTGTCCTATCCTGAAGGAACTCACGGTCTAGTTGAAGAAATTGGCTCATTAAGGGTGACTATTACATAAGGTGGCAAATGCAATGTGAGGCATTAGCACAATGGGTTTAGTTGCATCTGAGGGAAGTGAAACCAAGAGCTGTGACTAAAGAATAAGTAGCAAGTATTCAGGTTAAGGAGAGTAATGGCAGCAGGAGGGAGGACCTTTTGGCTATGTGACTTCTAAAGAACTTTTCTGGGCCTGCACTTCTAAGCACATCAATATAATTAATTCATTTCATTATTCCCTAAAGTCCTGCTATTTAATAAGAAAAGTGGGAAAAATTAAAAACAATCAATTAACAGCTAGAGAACTCAAAACCTCAATTAGCAAAAGACTATTAATAGATGTGTATCTCATTTAGCTAACTTCTTTGGAGAATAAGATATACTGTACAAGTAAAATTTCCAATTAAATGAACACTGCCCCTTGAAATATGTACACTTTGAACATTTAAACATATTTATTATGGTATATTTTTAAAATGTATAGCTTGATATCTTGCCTGCTTAAGTGGAAGGTAATTGAAGGCATTTTTACCATTTGTGGATGTCCCAGGATCATAATTATGAACTCCTGTCAGTTTCCTACTCCACATATAGCTTTGGCCCTTCTCGCAATAGCAGATCGTCATCTGCCTCTACTTCTGTTGGGTTAGCAGCTTTTAAACGCCCTTCCAACACCCTTTCCAGTTTGCCACTTCTGATCTTCTGTGGGGCTGCAACACTGGGTAAACCATTAATTTCAAGTTTTACATTTTTGGCATTATGGAAAAAGGTCTAACATTTAGAGGGATGAGCAAGGAACTTCTCTCAGTTGTTTACCATCCTCCTCTTCAATCCAATCTGTCCCCATATCAGAAATTCTACCTTCTAAATCTCAAATTAAGCCCATCTTTCCAGATCCATTACTGTCACCTTAACCAGGCCCACTCTCTTTGCTATGAATTATTGCAAAACTTCACAACTGATTTCACCACCTTGTACCTTCCCTGTTTCCTACCACCCTCACACGTGCAGCCAAACTGGTCTTCCTAAAATGCAAACCTAATAGAATCACTTCCACCTAAACACTTCTTAATGAGACAGTATAGTTAGGATAAAGATACAATACTTTTATTTGGCACATAAACCTCCTCCTGATCTGGCTTTCCTGCTCTATCACTTGGGGACATTTGCACACCCTGCTGCAGCTTTCTGGAACACTCTCTTCCATATTCTTCATTTGAATAGCTTCCCATCATCTTTGAAACACATCTTCACTGTCTCTTGCTCTAAAAACCCTTTCCAAATTCTGCCTATTCCCCATCTAGATTGGACACCTCTCCTCTATATTCTTTGATTTCATTATCATAACAATTTCCATTCTGTATAGAAATTCAATGTTTAACTGCCAGACGGACCCACAAAATTCTAATGCTTTGATGCAGGAATCCTATTTTTGTAATGCTTAGGTTTAATTTTCACTCTGTGTAGTAGAGAAACACCCCCAGTGAAAGTAGCTTTACAAAGGTAGACATGGATTTATTTTCATATAAAGAATATGTGGAGATTAGGAAGTCTAAGGGCTATTTGATATCTTTTCCATGGGCAAACTCCTTCCATCTTCCCATTTTACTCTTTTTCTTGGGTTGGTAAACTAGTGTCAATATGGTGGTTACCTATTTTGTAAATAAAGTTTTATTGGAACACATCCATTCTTTTAGGCATTGTCTATATTTGCTTTCTCGCTATAACGGCAGAGTTGAATAGTTTTGATACAGATCTCCTGGCCCATGAAGCCTAACGCTATGGATCAGCTTCTTCCTTTAGCACCTTAGAGAAGGGTTTTAATAACCTTAATGCCACTTCCTAACTCCAGTCACTTCTTTCCTATAATTGATAGGAGGAAGAAGGAAATGCAGAAATGCATGGCTCCTCCCTTTCAGAACTCTTCTCAGAAGTTTTATACCATACCTCTCCTACATCTCATTGGCCAGAATTCAGTGATATGTCCATCCCAAGCAGCAAGGAATTCTGGAAAATGTATTCTTTTTTTTTTTTTAATCTTTATTAGAGTATAATTGCTTTACAATAGGGTGTTAGTTTCTGCTCTATAACAAAGTGAATCAGTTATATATATATACATATGTTCCCATATCTCTTCCCACTTGTGTCTCCCTCCTTTCCATCCTCCCTATCCCACCCCTCCAGGCGGTCACAAAGCACCGAGCCGATATCCCTGTGCTATGCAGCTGCTTCCCACTAGCTATCTACCTTACATTTGGTAGTGTATATATGTCCATGCCTCTCTCTCGCTTTGTCACAGCTTACACTTCCCCCTCCCCATATCCTCAAGTCCATTCTCTAGTAGGTCTGTGTCTTTATTCCTGTCTTACCCCTAGGTTCTTCACGACATTTTTTTTCCTTAAATTCCATATATGTGTTAGCATACAGTATTTGTCTTTCTCTTTCTGACTTACTTCACTCTGTATGACAGACTCTAGGTCTATCCACCTCATTACAAATAGCTCAATTTCGTTTCTTTTTATGGCTGAGTAATATTCCATTGTATATATGTGCCACATCTTCTTTATCCATTCACCTGTTGATGGACACTTCGGTTGTTTCCATCTCCAGGCTATTGTAAATAGAGCTGCAATGAACATTTTGGTACATGACTCTTTTTGAATTATGGTTTTCTCAGGGTATATGCCCAGTAGTGGGTAATATGGTAGTTCTATTTGTAGTTTTTTAAGAAACCTCCATACTGTTCTCCATAGTGGCTGTATCAATTTACATTCCCACCAGCAGTGCAAGAGTGTTGCCTTTTCTCCACACCCTCTCCAGCATTTATTGTTTCTAGATTTTTCGATGATGGCCATTCTGACTGGTGAGAGATGATATTTAATTGTAGTTTTGATTTGCATTTCTCTAATGATTAATGATGTTGAGCATTCTTTCATGTGTTTGTTGGCAGTCTGTATATCTTCTTTGGAGAAATGTCTATTTAGGTCTTCTGCCCATTTTTGGATTGGGTTTTTTTTTGTTATTGAGCTGGAAAATGTAGTCTTTTTATGAGTGGCAATGTGCTCAGCTAAATGTTAGGAGAGAGGGCTGGAAGGATGCTGTATTTAGCAACTACAGTCCCTGCTACAATCTCATGAAACATTTTCTCCTCAGCATCAAGCACCTAGCAGGTCCTCAAAAAAACCTGTGATAATTAGAATTGTCTGTAAAATGTTTAGTCATGAATATTATTTCCAGTACTCCAGCAAGTTACCTCCCTTATTTACAGAGAGCCAAAACTGCCAGAAGGTTGACCTTCTGGATAAGTGTGCTGTGGCAGTCCCGAAAAAGAGTTTTAGCAACTCCATTTTGCCTTTCTTTGGTGTACATTATATGTGCTAATAATTTCACTTATTTAAATTTGTATATTTCAGCCAGTAGTCTATAATTCAGTACATAAAGTTTAATGTAATTACTTACTTTTTTCAAAGAAAAAGTCCTATTCCTTTCTACAATAAGTAGATAATGTGGGTTGAATTTAGCAGAGATAATGTTTCTGGGTTAGGCATGCAGGACTAGTTAATAATTGTTTTCTTCCATCAGTAGTGGAAGCAAAATTACTGAACAGGGGTAGGAAGATGTCATACTGTTGTAGGTTCTGCAGTTTCCAAAGGCCTCAGTGCTCCTATGATGTTTTCCATAGATGTTTACTTAAGGTGGCTTTGGACTTGAACTCAAACAGTGTGGTGGTCAGCAGTCAGCTGTCACAGATGGAACATAAAATTATGGACTGTGAGCAAATGCTGTGATCCCAGAAATCTCCCAACCTCCTATTTTCATTTCCCCTTTGTGTGGGTCCACATTCTAGGGCAGTGGTGGCTGGACTGAAAAGAGATGCTGGCGTGGTTTTGTCTGAGGCTCCTCTAAGGCCATAGGCTCCCATGGCCCATGGGCAAGGACTCAGCTATGGTTTCACTGCCTGTTTCAGCTTTTGGATACAATTCTTCATGTAATTATTGCCTAGTCCAAGGGGGCATTTGCAATGAATAGAGAGGAGAGTTATGCTCTTTCCTTCACATTACTTCATGAGTACAGTAAAGGCCATGCTAGTCAAACAAACAGTTGAACAAAAGGGTGGGTAATGCTGGGTTGGATAACATAGTTTGACTGTGGATAGAACAGTCTGCCGATTCATTCTTTCCTTGTTCTAAATATACTGCACTGAAACTTTCTTTTCCACATTTATAGCTTCTAATTAGCTTTGAAATGATTCTGTGGTTCAGTTTAAAGTCTGCCTTCTCCTTTCAGTGATTCCTTTGGGACTGTTTGTTCATTAAAAAAAATAAAAAATAACATTTTGCATTTTTAAAGTTCTGTGCACTGGACCATGGAGGGCCAGCAGATGTTGCTTCAATTCTCCTACCCGCACATCCAAATGTGAATAATCTTGGTGTTCCTGGCAAACTTCTACTCATACAGCATTACTCTTATAGCATTGACAGACTTAATCCTACAAAATGTTCATAAAGAATAAATTCAAATAATAACACTTGATGATGAAATGTATTTCATGTAGTTGAAGGAGCTCTCAACTTGAAATTGGGTAATCCTTGATCTGCTTGTAAGTTGTGTGATCTTTGATAAATTTTAAATCCTTTTTTAGATCTCAATTTTCTTACATGTAAACTCAAGATAGTGCTATGCACATCTTAAGACTGTACCTGACATATACTTGGTGCTCAACAATTAACTTTTATATTTGCTTGAAACATATGAAATGTTTAGAATCATTTTCAAAATGCTAAAGTATTTGGTATTGTGATACTGTGATTCACAATAAGAAATATATATTTGGTCTTTGTCCTGTTTCTGGCACAGAGATCTATAACCCTTGGGATTTCCTGAACAATGGGAGTGATAAATGTCTTTTGTTACATTAATGAGGTGACTTTTGGACACCATCTAAGCTTGGGGGCTGGTTGCCAGTGGAGGAGCCAGTCACGTGATTAAAGGGTTAGAACTTTCAGGCCCATCCCCCTGACCTCCCAAGGAGAGGAAAGAGGCTGGAGATTGAATTCAATCACCAGTGGCCAATGATTTAATGTCATGTCTATTTAATGAAGCCTCCATAAAGTCCCAAAAGGATGGAGTTCAGAGAGTTTCCATGTTGGTGAACACATGGAGATTTGGAGAGTGTGGCCTGCTATGAGAGGACATGGAAGTTCCAAGCCCTTTTCCCAAACCTTGCCCTATGCATCTCTTCCATCAGGCTCTTCCTGAGTTACAGCCTTTTATAATAAATGGATAATCTAGTAAGTAAAACGTTTCTGAGTTCTGTGAGCCACTCTAGCAAATTAATCAAACCTGAGGGAGGGGTCACTGGAACCACCAATCCTATAGCTGGTCAGTCAGAAGCACAGGTGATAACCTGGGTTTTCGATTCCTGTCTGAAGTGTGTGTGCCTAGCACTGGTGGGGAGGGGAAGTCTTGTTAAGACTGAGCCCTTAACCTGTGGGATCTGACGCTCTCTCCAGGTAGACAGTGTTAGAATTGAGCTGAATTGTAGGACACTCAGCTGGTGTTGCAGAATTGCTTGGAAGTGAGCGGAAATCCCTCTCTCCCCCACACATCCTAATTAGGTCCAGAGCCCCTCAGATATTAATAGCTCTCTCTTCTCAATGCTTCCTTCAATTTTGACTTCTGAGACTGTAGTCTTTTATCCTCTTAATGATGTTCTAACTTCTTTATTTTCTTTAAATAATCCTTTAACATAGATTATTTCTTATATTTTTATCTATCTTTCTATCTCTCCATCCCAAATATATTTATAACTGATTAATGTTCTCCATTTTGAACATTTATACATCTCCTAGATTCTAATAGGTGTTGTGGGTAAAACAAAGATAAAGTATGGATACTGATGTTGCTAATAATGATACTTATCATGTGCCAGGAATTTATATGTATTACTTCATTTAATCCTCCCAACATCTATTTAAAGGAGAAGTACTGAACTGGTAAGTATTTGCTCAAGGACACTGAGTGAGTAGTGAAGGTAAGCTCAAAACCTAAGTCTGAGTTTTCCAGAAAGAAAAAGCTTACTTAACCACTGCACAATACTGCCCTTAATCTCTCCTGTGCTTTGTGGAGTATCTTATATTTCAATGGTTTGGATGATTTCTATATCTACTTTCTATCGTGATCTTTTCTAAGAGCTTTTTGATACTCTATATTTTCCCTTCAGACTCTTGTATAGTTTATCTTTAGCCAACTTTAATTAATAAAAACAATTTCAACCATTATAATTTTTTCTCGAATTCCCTTCTTTCCTAACATAATTCTCTAGCACTGGATGTTTACACTATAAAAATAGAATCGAGATATTTAAAATTTTTCATTATACTTTTATGCCCCATTTAAACTTTCAAACTTTTTCTTTTTCTCCATTTTTGTGAGATTTCTAGACCTTTAGCATTGTCTCTACCATTGCATTCTTCAATCACTGGTTATTCACTTCTATCTTAAGTCACTCTCCCGACTTTCACTGAAACAGATTGTGCTGGGACATTTAGAAATATCTTTCATCTGCTACTTTGAACACAGCACATAATATCTCTTGATTTCCAATTGTTTTCAAGGCTTTCTGCTGTATTTTCTTAGTTTTCTTATTTTAATATTTAGACCTCAGGTGTGGAGTTGAGTTTATCACATACCTCAGTTCATAGTGCATTATCATCACTGGTCTATGCTTCTTTCAGTTTTGCTTGTTATTTTGTCATTTTATTTTACTTTCTCTCATTTCCTCCCCACCACAGAAATTCACTCTAATTGTATATTAAACGTCTTCATATATCTAGGCATCCATAAATAAATGTATGTAATGTTGTTTTGTGGATTTATGTGTTTTTAATTTACATAAATATACTATATTATAGTTCTCATTGTCTTATACCCTTAAAACTTGATATTATCTGATTTTTAAATTTTTGTCCATCTGAAGGATATACAGAGCTATTTCACTGTTGTTTTTTTTGTTTGTTTGTTTTTGTTTTAAGAAGATGTTGGGGGTAGGAGTTTATAAATTAACTTATTTATTTATGGCTGTGTTGGGTCTTCGTTTCTGTGCAAGGGCTTTCACTAGTTGTGACAAGCGGGGGCCTCTTCATCGCGGTGCACGGGCCTCTCACTATCGCAGCCTCTCTTGTTGCGGAGCACAGGCTCCAGACACGCAGGCTCAGTAGTTGTGGCTCATGGGCCTAGTTGCTCCACGGCATGTGGGATCCTCCCAGACCAGGGCTTGAACCCGTGTCCTCTGCATCAGCAGGCAGATTCTCAACCACTGTGCCAAGAGGGAAGCCCTCACTGTCGTTTTAATTTGCATTACTCTTAATATTAACAAAGTTAGGCATCTTTATATATATATGTTAGTTCTCTGGCGTTCCCATTCTATGAATCGCCTACTTGTAACCTTTGCCTATATTTTTAATAAAATATTCTGGTTTTTCATCTTATTTTTGAGAATTGCTTATATAATCGATGTAACTTTCTTTTGTTAGCTTTAGATGTAGCACTTATTTTATATTGGATTTACAGAAAAATTGAGCAGGTAATAGAGAGAATTCCCATATACCCCCTCCCTGCACACAGTTTTCTCTATTATTAACATCTTACATTATTGTGGTATATTTGTTACAATTAATGAATCAATATTGATACATTGTTATTAACTAAAACCCATGATCTTATGACTCACTCTGTATTGTACGGTTCTATGGTTTTTGACAAATGCATATGTTTTCTAATACCATTACAATGTAAAACAGAATAGTTTCACTACCCTAAAAGTCCCCTGTACTTCACCTTTTCTTCCCTCTGCCCTACCCACTGAACCCCTAGCAACCAATGACCCTTTTACTATTCCTATACTTTTGCCTTTTCTAGAATGTCATATAGTTGGGATCACACAATATGTAGCTTATTTTCACTTAGCAATATACATTTACTGTTACTCTATGTCTTTTTATGGCTTGATAGCTCATTTCTTTTTATCACAGAATAATACTCCATTGTATGAATAAACAGTGTCTATCCATTTACTATTGAAGGACATCTTAGTTGTTTCTGGTTCTTGGAGGTTATGAATAAAGCTGCTATAAACATTTGTGTGCAAGTTTTTGTGTGTATATAAGTTTTCAACTCAATTGTGAAAACACCTACGAGTGTGACTGCTGGATCAAATGGTAAGATTATGGTTAACTTTCTAAGACGTTCCCAACCATCTTTCAAACTGCTGTACAATTTTGCATTTGCATCAGCAATGAATGAGATTTCCTGTTGCTCTACATCTTCATCAACTTTTGGTATTGTCAATTTTTTAGGTTGTAACCATTCTATTAGGTTAGTAATGTTATCTTGTTGTTTTAATTTGCAATTCCCTACTGATATATTATGTTATCTTTTCATATACTTATTTGGCATCTATATATCTTCTTTGGTGAGGTACCTGTTCAGAATTTTGACCATTTTCTTTTTGGGGTGTTTGTTTTCTTATTGTTGGGTTATAAGTTTTCCTTGTATATTTTGAATATAAGTCCTTTATAAGATATGTTTTGCAAATATTTTTTCAAACCTGTGTCTTGTCTTTTCATTCACTTAAGAGCATCTTTCTCTGACCAGATATTTTTAATTTTATAAAGTCCAACTTATTTTTTTTCTTTCATGAATTATACATTTTTTTGTGTGTGTGGTACGCGTGGCCTGTCGTGGCCTCTCCCACTGCGGCCTGTCGTGGCCTCTCCCATTGCGGAGCACAGGCTCTGGACACGCAAGCTCAGCGGCCATGGCTCACGGACCCAGCTGCTCCATGGCATGTGGGATCCTCCCGGACTGGGGCACGAACCCTCGTCCCCTGCATCGGCAGGCAGACTCGCAACCACTGCGCCACCAGGGAAGCCTGAATTATACTTTTGATGTTCTAAAAGTCATCACCAAAACCAAGATCATCTAGATTTTCTCCTGTGTTATCTTCCAGAAAGTTTGTAGTTTTGCATTTTACATTTAGGTCTATGATCCATTTGAATTAATTTTTGTGAAACATGTAAAATCTCTGTGTAACTTCTTTGTATATGGATATGTAATTGTTCCAGCACCATTTGCTGTAACGATGATTTTGTCTTCATTGAAATGCTTGAGCTCCTTCATCAAGGATCATTTATGTATGTTTGTGTGGGTCTATTTCTGGGCTCTATATTCTGTTCCATTGATTGATGTGTCTATTCTTTCATCAATACCACTTACTGTAAATTTATAGTAAGTCTTGATGTTGATTTGCCTCAGTTCTCTGACTCTGTTCTTCTTCAGTATTGTGTTGTCTATTCTTGGTCTTTGACTTTTCTGTATAAACTTTAGAATCACTTTGTTGATATCCACAAAATAACTTTCTGGTGTTTTGACTGGGACTGCATTAAATCTATAGGTCAAATTGGGAAGAATTAACATCTTAATAATATCAAGTCTTCCTATCCATGAACATGGATCTCTCTATTATTTAGATCTTTAAAAAATTTCTTTCATCAGAGTTTTGTCATTTTCTTCATGTATTCTGTACATATTTGCTTATATTTATGCCTAAGCTTTATATCTATTTCACTTTGTCTTAATGTAAATGGTATTCTGTATTTAATATCAAATTTCAATTGGTCATTGATGATATGTAGGAAATTGCCTTGTATTCTGCAACCTTGCTATAACTGCTTATTAGTTCCAGTAGGGTTTTTTTTTGTTGTTGTTGCTATTGTTGATTC